>NC_092464.1:46600824-47235232 GCF_047495875.1 Pithys albifrons albifrons | reverse complement strand
CTCCTCTGTGTATTTCCAAGATATGAGTTGAAGAGCAGTCTGGAAGACTGAAAATTGTTGGTAGACAACTCAAAAGAATTTGACAGAAAGAAGACATCTTACCTTTATCCAGTTGGCAGCTTGTGATCTCTCAGAACAGTTTATTGGTAATTTATTGATAATGGAAGAAACTTTGGAGTTCTAAGACATTGTAAGGTAAAAATTGTTAGGTCTCAGTATTAGATAACAAGTGTCTGATCACAAACAAAGAAACAGGAGGACAGAAGTTGAATTTTGAATGATTGGAAGGAATTTTGTTCTTCAGACAGTTTAGTCTGGAACAATGCTGAAAAATACTCAAAGCTTTTCAAAAAACCCTCCACCATATTCTTCATTTGCTGTTGTTTTGTTGGGTTTTTTTTTGAAATTGAATACAGAATCATAAAATGGCAAATATCATTAAGAACTTTTAAAAATTATTTCCATAAGTCCATTGAACCACATTGAGATGTCTGAAGATGTTGCATACAGAACTATAAAGTCAGATGTAATAGTGTCTTTCCCTCCTTGTAGTAGTGTTATTGTAATATTTTGGTACTTGAAAAAATGTATCGTACTAATGCACTCCACAGAGCACCATATTTGGGTTAACCTAAGGAGTTCATGCTTCCATAAAGAGATGATTTTGAGATTTAAGTCCCTCTGGCCCCAGTGGAAACAAGGGTATAGGAAGGAATCTGTGTTTCAGATTGCCACCTTTGTTTCTGAATTTTGAAATAGATTTTACAGGCACTTAAATTGTGTAGTTTAAGTTTTGCTTCCTCCTATGTATCTGCACTAGAGTAGGTCCTAAGGCACTTCTGTCTTTAAAGGGGAGAGGAGTCTGGCCTCCTCCTTCCAACCTATGTGGTAAACTCCAGTGTTTCCATGGATTAGACAAGTTGCAACCCCTGTCTCCTCTAGCCATACTCTGGATGGTGTTTTCTGAGCATGGAATATTTCAGCATGGTGCAGAGCCCACCACCAAAGAGAAGGAAAGAAATCTAAGTGCAGACTTCTGCTCTTGTTTTTTCCAAGTGGAAGAAACCGTGCTTGGAGGAATTACTCAGATATATTTCAAGAGCGGAGAAAATACACCACTTCTTTATTTTTCTCTATTTCCTTTGGCACGCTTAGGTGTGCTCAGCCTTTTGAATTTTGTAGGTCTGTTTGGAGGTTTATATGCTTCATGTGTTTTATATGGAAAGAAGAGGGTCCGCCTGAAGGCTGTGGGGGCCAGGGCCAGGTGCCTAAATTTTGGTGTGAATCTCAATGCTTTGCATCATGATGTCTGTCACAGGCTCAATCTCTAAAATGAAAAATTGGTAGGTGTTTTGTGATTATAGTGTAAGCAACCAACGTGGTTAGGCAAGATAAGCATATACAGTTTTGAATATTTAGATCTCAGCTGCACAAAAGGAATTGCTTTTGTGAAGTTAGTTGCTTTTCCTGATCCAAGTTTGCACAGTACACCATTCCCTCTGCCATAAAACCCCTTGTCTGTTCTGCTAATGATCTTCTAAAACCTTTAGCATACTATCTGCAACACTGCAGCATAAAAAAAATTAATAAATAAATAAACCTACCACATAGTTTCCTGGTTTCAAACTTTGCAGAATCAGGGTTCACTAAGAAGTCATCTCTCTTTTTCCTTTAAAAGAAGACAACCATATAGAATAATAGAGTTCTCTGTCTAGCATACAAACGCATCTGGAAAGAATTTAGCCTGCAATAATTGCGGGCATTTGATTTAGCATTAAATCCCTGTAGGTAATTCAAACATAAATTTATTGGGGTGAGTTTATCCCCAAGTCGCCATAGGATTCAATGTGTTGGAGATGAAATTGGCCCACTGCACCAAAGCTAGAGCCTGCATTGTTTCTGTTGCATCAGAATATTATTACATGCTGTTAGTCCATCATTATAAGCAGACTTTACTACAAATAAAGTCAATAGAGACAATACAGACAATCACCTGAATCGCATTTATTTTTCAGACTAGTCATTTTCAAACTAGTCATTCTTTGGTTATGAATATGTTTATATAGTGATATCTAAATCACTCAGACAACACCGGTCTATTTCATTATTCTGTTATGCTGTACTCATAAAAGATAATCTTTTTGGTTAAGTAAAATTCTTTCCATTTCCCATTCTGCTTCAGAAAAAAAGCCTAATGTTTCAAGAGGCATTCAGCACATAATGTAAACAATGCCATCTGTCTTTTTCTTTGCAAAATCTTCTTCGAGATAGCCCTGATATGCCTACTGTTTTCAATCACTTAAAAGGCAGTAATCCAATTATATCATCCTCTATGTAGGAACTGCCATTGCTTTCAGTCCACTTCCAATCCTGACACAAGTAAATCACTTTGATAAGATCCACTTTTTATTTATTTTTTTTCTGAGGAGACTAGCATAAGTAATGATGCCAGTGATAGACCAAGGACAAAATGACCATAATGGACTTTTCATAGGAAAGGAAAACATGTGCCATTGTGATTTATCATCTTACTTGATAAATACTTTTTCTTGGAATTTCTGCAACAGCCACACTCTGAGCGAAGGGCATTTGCAAGTATGAATGGACAAATGATAAATTCAAACAAAAACTCTCATCAAACAGCAGATTTAAACAGCTATGGCTACTTATATTTCTTAAACAGGAACAAAGCTATTTTGGAAATGTGCCTAAGTCATATTCATCTTTGGTATAATGCCATCTACTTACATGGAAATGCACTGGGAATGTGTAAGGTTGGATCTTCCTTACAAACTACTAAGGCTTATCATGCAGATATGCCTTCCTCCTATTTAAAAATGGTTTGGGCGACTTCAGTGCTTTGTGCCACCAGTGAAGCAGGGGCCTGGCAGGCACATCTAACCTCCCAGAATAGATGTGGCATGAGATCAGTAAACTTCCTGCTACAAACTGCTCTCAACTCTGATGCTGAGAAAGCATGGTTAGAGCTGAGCTGTCTCTGGACACATCTACCCCTTGCACTCTGATTTCAGGAAAATGGGAGAGCAGCAGATAAGGTGGTCAAGTGCGATGCAAAAGCCTATTTGAAAGGAACTGGACCACAGGTGTCTCTTTGAACCGAGACCAATCACTCAGCACAAATAACCCCAGAGTTTGCATTTTCAAATTTATGAAGCGTAGTACTGGTCTTGTATTCACTCTTTGAGATCACATCCAGGAAACTCAGTAGGAAGTTCCTTCTACTTTGCTGAAGAAACAGGTAAGCGGTGATCAGCAATATTAAATAAAACCACAGGCCAACTCTGGCATTTCTGATGTCATGCTATGAGGTAAGCCTTTTGTTAAGTAATTTTGGAGAGTGTGTGTAAGAATGCTGTGATCCGGACAGGAAAAAGGCCCTGTATTTAACCTGATGAATTAGGGGGCTGTTTAGGATGATATTGATACAGTGGGTTGTTTCCTTTTACAGAGAAAGCGTGGAAAGCCTTATCCAAAAACATTCCTATGCCCGGTCCCCCATTCGAACCTATGGAGGAGAAGATGATCTTGGAGATGAAAGCCAGGCAACACAAAGCAGAGGTAGGAAAATGTGCTCATGAGGTGAACTGTGGTGACCTTGCTTGAGGAAAGCAGGACCACAATCTGTACTGTGGTACTCTAAAACATTTCTCTGGTGTGTCTCTCTGCCATGGAGTCCTATAAGGAAGAATATTTGTTACTTTACGGTTCTTTGAGACATCTGGTATGCTCATGGTGCTGGTGTAGGCAATTTAGTTCAGGAGGCAGCTCTAGAGATGCCCATAATAGTCTTTGCCATGAGAAGAGAAACAGCTCTGCTTCCTCTTCAAGGTATCTGAAAACCAGGAAACTTCATTACTGTGGTTCCAAGAACAAACTAACACTGCCCATCTTTTAGCAGGACTCACTAGCTGAGCTCTGCACCATTTTGTAAGACACTCTGTAGATGTGCCACTTACTGACCCTCTAGCAGGGGGACGTAGTTCTGACTATCTTCAACCAGCCTGTTGTTAACCTGCTTTGCCTCCACAGGAAGAAAAGTCTGTGGCTCCCTGGAAAATTGATGTTTGGTTGTTATCTCTTAGTCTCTAAAAGGTGCTTTTCCTGCTGAGGCAATTAGCCTCCAATGCTTTATCAGTTTGTCTGCTCTAGCAGCAGCAAAAGTAGCAGCAAGACAGACTTTTTCTTTGTGGGGATACTTACTGGACAAATTGCATTTGTCAAAATCTACCACTGGGAATAGATCTCAAACCCATTCTGTGGGATTACTGACTAGCATAAACTTGTGTTGCATTATACTTTGCATGTTGACTTTGTGACCTGCCTGATATGCCACAGCCACTTGAGGTAAAGCAGTTCTGTCTTCCGACTGGCAGTGCCCTTGTCTTGTCCTTTAACTTCATACAGTGTTGCTAAGATAAGAGCTTTATTTCTGGTCATAACCTCTTTGGACTTGTGCAGGGAAAACATGCTTATTTTTAACCATGACTTGCTTTCCAACAAAATGTGATTAGGTGCACTTGTTCTTACACAGCTATTCTAAGAGCAGGTCCCTAGAGTTTCTAGAGCAACTCCTCACCTGGGATGATACCATCCTTTCACATCCTTTTGGGGGATTACCTCCCTTCATGTCAGTTTAGATCCTAAGTCAGCTGTTGTTGAAGATTGTTAAATTTTCCCTTTCTGAAAGTGCTCAGAGCAAGTCATCTTCTCCTCAAAAAGAAATAATACTTTATTACAATTAACTTTATTTCTAATAAAAGGGTACAGTTCTGCATTTGTTCACAATATGGCAAGAGAGTAAGTGAGGGAGATTATGATTATGGCAATGAACCTTTTTCTAATCAGTGAGCCATATGCTAGCACGGGACGTGACTGTTCTGGGCAACCAGAGGCAAGCACAGAGGGTAAAACATACTGCTCTTGCAGATGAGTAAATGGCACTGCCTTCACTCTCTCTTTAGGTCTGGTATTCTTAAATAAGGAAAAGTCCTCCTAGATACAAGGAGAGAAGTAATGTTCCTACTGAAAATCCACAGACATTTTAGTATCTTTTGATGCATTTTAAAACAACCTTGCATGCAAAACTGATGTGCTTCCATACATATGAGAGCTGACTGCCAAATATAAACACTTTGCTGGTGACATGTGTTATAGGCTCTCTGAGGACTCGATTGCCTCAGAATTACTAGAGCACATTTCCTTGGTGCAGGCAAATGTGGTATATGAGACATTTTGTAGCACTAAGCTGCAATTAGAGACCACTGCAGCTGGAGGAGTAAAGGATAGTTATGGAGGTTCCTCATGAGATTCACAGAGTAGTTTGAGTTGGAAGGGACCTTTAAAGGTCATCTAGTGCAAACTCCCTCCAATGAGCAGGGGCATCTTCAACCAAATCATGTTCCTCAGAGCTCCACGCTGAACAATCCTAAACCTCTAAGTCTTTCCTTACAGGAGAGACGCTTCAGCCCTCTGATCATTTCACAATCATTAATGAGAAGGAATCACATACTTTATTCTACATAGAACAAGGAAACAAATAGAAGTGATAGACTTTCTAGTTACTTCAGCACCTTCCCAGAGCTCACACTGCTCAGACAATTTCAGCCATGGAAGCTGCCAGCCTACAGTAGCACTTTTATCATAAGACATCTATTTCCAAATGAATTAACAGATAGGAAAGATATAAATCCAATTAAAACTCTTCAATGCATAATTTCGCTGTGCCTGCATCCACACAGAGGATTCATAGTAACCACCTGGAACACAGCCAAATGTAAACCTTCTAGGCAAATTCAGATTTGCATCCTGCTTTTCCTGTAGTGCAATAACGCTCAGATACCCCCTGAATTGTCAAGGGTTTTGCTGTGATCTGTGAGTCAAGTGTTTTCCCCCGGATCCTAACTTCCCAGCAGTTAGGATTTGCTTCAGTGGTAGGGCCTGGATTTGGTTCAAGTTTGTTTCCACTGCTGAATCAACAAAATTTCATTTTTCCTGTTACTGGGCTGTTTTGTTTGTTTCATTAAGCAGAGGAAAAAAAATAATTATAAGTATCTCTTTTTCTGTTTTGAGACTATTTCCCTTAAGAGATTGATGATTTTAAAAAAATAACAACTTGCATTATTTCTTTCTATTCTTTTTTGCTTATAGTTTTGGATTATGTGACTATGATTGGTTACTATACTTCATTCCAGTAAGTTTACCTTGACAGATAAATGTCTTCATATTTTTTCATTTCAGAATTTGGATGAACCTCTTTTCTAGAATCAGATTTATGAAAGTAATTTTTTATCTCAGAATGTTTTGCAATACTGGCTTGAAATTGTATTTTGTCAAATACTCTTGCCAGTAAATTTATTTTCTAAAGCAAGGAAGTTGGCCAAGAAAAAAAAACACAGAAGGGACATGAGTTGAATTATTGTTTGAAGAGGAATAAAAAAAGTTTATTTGTAGCATTTTATTGTATTCCCCATTTTAAGATATCAGACATATTATGACAATGACCAGATGCATATAGGAATTATAGAGGTGAAGAGCAACACAGTCACCAGATTATTGGAAAATCACCATGGGTAATTACCTAAACAAATTATTTATTGTTTACCCCAAAATTTTACTATCAACATGAAATAAGTACTTAGTTTCAATTTTAAGAAATAATTTCTGTTTTCCTTTATGATTCTTCACGCTTCAGAAAAAGCCCCAGTATTCTAAAGAATTGGAAGATTTGTGAAAACATTTTTTTACATTTTCAGATTAAACAAACCAAAACTGAAATGACAGGCAAAATGCTTCCATTTGATCAAAAGAAAGTAACTATCTTCAGAGCAACTTCTGCATCTCTTACCGTGATTTAGCATTAGTGTTGTTTCTTGAAGCACTGTACACAGCTGGAAAAACAACAGATGTTTTGACATTTACACTTTTAGATGATTTTGTTCTATATTGTAGAAATAGGTTGACTGGAAAGATGCAGCATTGACAAGATTAACTAGGAGAAAAATAACCAAACAAACAAAAGGAAAAACTTGTAGTACAAATTACATTTTTCTTCATTTTTGCCACACTGAAATTTTAGGAAAAAAATTTAATAGTTCTACTGAAGATCTGACATAAAAATCTACAAGCACATCTTCAAAGCAAGGATATAATGCAGTGAGATTCCATGACAGAGTAAATACTCCAGTGTTTAGTGGTAGCATTACAGGGTGCTTCAGTGTTTAACACCAAAACTGTCTGCTGTGCAAAGCTGATTTTACTGTTCAAGCCACTGCAAACAGCTTATTAAAATGGAAATTCATCTAAGATGTAGTGATGCAGGACAGCAACCAGCAAAAAATAATATAAAGAGAGAAGTCTTTGGAAATTATTTCCAGGGACAACTGATCATTGAAATCAGCCTTGCCATGAAATACTAATTTTCTCTTTTTTTTGCTATCTTACCAGTGTGGTGTGTTGCAGTGCCAATGTCAGGCATTCTTTCTCTTTGCTTGCAGGGTCAGCCTTTACAACATCCGATAACCTGTCCCTCAGTTCCTGGGTTTCCTCTTCAACAAGTTTCCCGGGATTTCAGCATCCACAGTCTTTGAGTGCCCTGGGTACCAGCACTGCATCCATAGCTACACCCATTCCTCACCCAATCCAAGGATCTCTGCCTCCGTACAGCCGCCTGGGAATGCCTCTTACACCTTCTGCCATAGCCAGCTCCATGCAGGGCAGCGGCCCCACCTTCCCCTCCTTCCACATGCCCAGGTACCACCATTATTTCCAGCAGGGTCCTTATGCGGCTATCCAAGGACTGCGTCACTCTTCCGCAGTGATGACACCGTTTGTATGAGCGATGTAAGACAAGAGAAAAACAAGATTTTAAGTGTGCAAGTTTGCTATGAAAAATACAAGGGACCTTCCTGAAAGGCCTGTGGCAGGAGTGCTGAACTCGCAACAAACCAGCTAAGAAAATGCATTATGGATATAGATTCCTCTTTCGGGGGATCACAAGAAGAAAACATGCAGCTTGGAGCTGCTCACAGATCTATGTGTAACACAGCCAAAATGGATCCCAAAGTCCCCAGGATTTTTGGTCATGTGCAGCTTGTTCCAAAGGTGCATTATACATAGCAAAAAGAGATTATGCAGCAGTGTACAAATCAATTGTCTATAGGTCTTTTTTCATATGCTAGATGAATTATGAAAAAGGCAATACTCTTACTCATCTTCATCTCTTCTTGTGACTGATGAGCATAAAAGAAAATGTATTGCTATAACTTTGAGCATGTTTTAGGCTATCTCAGCATACATTTGCTGAAAACAGGACAAAGTGGAGAAGACCACTGTCCTTTTTAAGACTGGCTTATATTCACCAAACCCAGTATTTCTTAGTTGCTCCTATAATCACAAAGAGAAAATTATTAACATTTCTTTCTTTCTTTCTTTCTTTCTTACACAAAACATCTCAGTTTCAAAAAAAGAACTGTGTTACAGGACTGTAGTAGTAATAATGTATTCTCTTCTTCAGTCTAAAAAGAAGGAGGAGCAATTTAACAGTCTGTTAAGGTATAATGAAGGAAAATTTTGATTTGGAAAAACCTGTTATTTAAACTTGGAAACCCAAGATATTGAATTTTAAAACAGAGCTTGTTTGCTGCTGTGCTTGCCACAGAAGACCTGTTCCTAGCTCCACATGCGTACCAAGTTAACCAAATTTCAGGCTAGATCAGTCTGTAAACCCTCTGGATCAAACTATAATTAATGGACCAGTATAAGTGGCATTGTAGTATCTTTCTCCTTGTTCTAATTTTCTTGGGTTTGATCATGGCTGTTACTATAAAAGCTCTTTGGCCAGGAAAATTAGAGTTGTACTGCCAGTTTTCCCACGTCCTACTAGAATGGTGGAGCTTCCTTAGGAAAATATCAGTGCAAGACTTCACAAGAAAATTTTTTAAGTCCATATCTGATATTTTTCAGTTAATAATTGGGGTTCTCATTCAAAGTACTGTCCACTTTTTCTAGTATGTTGTGTTTGATGCAGCGGAGGAATCGTAGAGGTATAAAAGTATAATGACCTGTCCACAGAGAGCTAACATGAATCTTTTGCACTGCTGAAAAGAGTACCAGTGTGTTGTTGGCTTTCCATGTGGCAGGAGCTGGGATTTCACTGTAAATAATAAGTCAGCACAGAGTTTCTGTCAAGAGTTGCATCCAAGTTATAGATGATAACACATCTACTGATAAAAAAGAACTAGCAATCCAATCTCAGATATGACAGATCTGTAACACAAAGATCTGTAACACAAAAGAAAACAGACTTATTTCCTGATATTCTCTACTTTTGAGCAGTCTGTATTTTTATCATATGGCAAAATGCAGAGTGCAGTATCCTGAGTCACCCACCTGGCATCTCTGCAAAGTGGAAGGCACATCACATGCCTTTATTTGTCCCATGGCCTCGTTTTACATGTCCCATCACACAGCACAATGACAACCTTCCAGGCTTTTCCCAGCTTCTACTGTAGGACAGATAAGGGCCATCTTTATATATTTCCCGGTAGTTGAATTTAAAATCTTCTCAAATTGGCCATTTCAATCACCTTTTCAACCAAGTTATCTGCTGTACAATTCTAATTCCCCTTCAATCACTGTTGGAACTGCTGATAAAAATGACCTGGGGCAATTTGTAACTCCTGTGCTCTGTATGTGAGTAAAAATGAAGATTTATTTACAATTTCTGGATTCAGAGCTGCTCTGAGGAGTTCTATAAATGAATATAATGGGCCTAGTTCTGCAATATTTAAATGGCTTAGAATCAAACACTGAACTTGGCTTGATGTATCCAAATATTAGATTTTGTTCTAGGCTGTAAGATTCACTGGAAAAGTGCATGTTGCAAGGTTGTCTACTTATGACCAGTTTTGATATAAACTCCCTCTTCTTCAGGAAACTAGGTAATACTGTCCTCACAACAGCATAACTCTCCAAGTACATGTGACTCCACAGAAACATGTGGAGTTTGAATGAAGTTTTAATCCCTCTTTCAGTTGCTTGCCTTCTGTTAGAGTTGTATGGAAACCCTAAGATGCCATGCACTAAGGCCTGTGAGGAAATTCTTTCCTCTGGTTCCTTCTGCAGTTTCATTAACTCCTCTGGAGTTGCAGAGGATATGTTCATGTTCAGAATTCAAGCCAGTATCTTTACTGCTGATACATCCATCAAGAAAGGGTCAAGTCAGTAGGCAGCTTTTATGATTCCAGAAACAAGTTTAAACAGGTAGACTGATTTAGGCATGGATAGCATGTCACAAAGTCTGTTCTTCCTTCATGAAGCAAATTTGGAGAAATAAACTGTACGATGTCCTCAGCCCTTTCCTAGCCCCTGCTTTGAAAACACCAATATTTGTCATGCAGAAATATCTCTGATACTGTTTCAGAGAAAATTCTCCAGGATATTTCAGGAAAATGAAACTAGATTTTGACAAGTTCATTTACAAAAGTATTACATGAAAGAAAAGTGCTTTTCACAAAAATGAAGTGTGATTCATATCTGAAAAAATATGGCAGTAGGCTGTCTCTGTATAAAAACATGATAAAGCCAATTCCTCATCCAGATTCTCAGCAATGAATTTCATATTATAGATGATGCAGATCTGTCAAAATCCACAGCTTTATTTTTCCAGACAGATCTAGTCTCTCTCAGTGTGCTCATCCCTCCTCACAATGCTCTCTGGTATATGCTGCTCTCTGATGGTTACATTGCTTAGCATCAGAAACCCACTGGGTTCCCCACTAATGCAGAGTCACAGGCAGATCCCAAGCAAACAAATGAAGGTAACTTGTGACAGCCTGCCCCAGGGATAAAGATCAATGGTTATGTGCAGTCCTCACTTCCTCTTCTTTGCCCCCACCGTCCTACCTACACAATCTGTTGCATAGATTTGAGGGATTAAGTTCACAGAGACACAGGACATCCAATGAAGAAGTTTTGCCACCAGGCAGTGTTTCTATTCTCCATCCCTCTCACCTTTCTGTGGGGGGCTTGGCAGCACAAGTGTGATTACAGGAATAAAATTCCTACCCAACTGGAGTCAAATGGAAATTTATTGATTGTAAGAGAGGCAGGATTTCATTCCACATTGTCATCTAAGAATAAAGTCTAACAGTAAGAACAGTGGCTTTAGTGAGACCAACAATATAGGAACTCTACAGAAAAGACTAAACCCAAGTGTAAATCCACCTTAGCACTGAACTCAAAATTGGAGTCACAATTAATTGCTTAAAGAGTGAAATCACTTTTGTTGAAAAAAGCAATTAATTACCTCTATCACTCTGACAATAAGCCAGTAATTTATTTACAGAGTTGCTGTATTGCTGTCAAAATTATATCACTTTCAGGACAGAACATCTGTTGTTGGTAGACAGGCTAGGAAGGCCAAATATAATCTAGAGTTTATTTTCCAAATACAATTCACATTTTATACCCCATGAGAAGTGCTCTTCACCTTTATGAGTTTTCTTGGCTCAGCAAAATGGAGCTGATTTATGTTATTGGGGTTTTTTTGGGGGGGTTGTTTGTCTTTTTTTCAAGAAGGGTGGAAAGAACATGCCTGAATATGCTTTTTAAAGAGAATGATAAGATTATCCTCAGAAGTGTTACAAGTATTTTTTTTGTGTTTTTGAATTATCATATTATCCACAGACAGTCAACACCCTCTGGTCTTTAATTCAGCAAAAGCACCCCATATACTAACAAAACTGACTTGGATGTATTTTTCTGATTTTTTTTCCTTCTACCTCTGGAGCTCTGAGGATCTGAACATAAAAAAATACTTTTAATCTGGGTCTTTGTTTTGCAGCGTTGCCTTTTATATGGCCTGAGGTGCACTGTCAAAGATAGAAAATCAATGCCACTGGGTTTCAGTCATACTCTTCTAGGTATAAAGTGAAAAACAAACATAGACCAAGTAGAAGAAAGTAGAGTTTCTAATGGAAATGCTTCTTTATGAGTCCAAAGATGGCAAGTTGTATGATAGCTAACATACATGGTAGTGCATTCTTCAAAATGCAATTGCATACTTTTTTCTAGAAGGTTTTATCCAAAGGCCATGATGCTGCATGAACACGTACACATAGAAAGATGTCATTTCCAAAACCCAACACTAACCAGCACTTGAACATTTTTTAAATAAAAAGCATTTGGGCTGGCAACTTGATTATGCAATTCAGCCTCTTTGTGTACTATAGAGAAACAGAAATATCAATGGAAGGTATTGCAAAAACTTGGGAAAATTTCTAGAACTATACATTAATATAAATTGTGGTAATTTACTCCTAGGTAAGGGGTAAAAACAACAGAGAGATCAGTGGAACACTTACGGCTTCTTATCTTGAGGGAGTTGTGGCCACAGTGCTTATACTCATCATCTGCAGGAGGATGACATTCTCTCACTGCAGGATTAATTTTGATTTTAGTGAGATTTTATTCTTGCTATTCCCTACAGACCATTTTCTGCTGCAGGATATGTGATTTCTTTACTGACCACATATTTGCTGGGCAGAGGATTTATGTATTACTCTGTAATCAACTGACCTTGCATATAGTCTCTAGATTCTCAAATGACAACTTCTTTTTCTTTATTTTATCTTTTTAAAAGAAAACTAAGCAGTGACTTAAGCAAGCTATGAAGTAACATTTTATGATAGTTTAAGGACAAAAAATACAGTTTGCTGTATTTTACCTTTAGCACATTTTAACAATATTTTCTTTCTTCTTTTTTTTTTCCTAATTGTACCTTCAGAAACATGAGGAAAGATTTGGTTTAAAAATAAGGAAGGTAAAAAACTGGATGTAACCTCTTTAACAGAATGTACCACAGTTCTTCTGTTTGCTGTGTCGACTTTGTTGTTTATAATGCATTGCGTGAGCACATTCACCATGTACTGAAGTGTGTGTTTGTGTGTATGGGGTGGGGGTAGGGGGAAATCTTTTTATGGAAGAAGTTGTAAACATAAAATATGAAGCAACATCTAATGAAAACTTTCTTTTTAAGTGCAATATATTTATTTCTGCTAGAAATATAATATCAACATTATGTAATATTTGAAGCATTAAATGTTATTTGTAAACAGCTTAAAATTATATATATATCACAAAAACTGTACAGAAGTGCAAATGTGTGGATATTCAGTTTCTTTCATTAAAATATTGGGTGTTTTGATATATCATTCTTATTTAGCCAAATCTTTCTGCTTCTGCTGTTTTTCCTCTAACCAAGTCACTCAGTGCAGTGGAATCAGCAACAGATTTTTCTGAAAGTGCACAAAATTTGTTGGGGCTGCTCATCTGCCAAAGGTGTTCTGATTCTTGGATCCATATGGAGTGGTAGCTGTCTTGTAGTTAAATATAATTGCAGTCTGCATATAGTTACACAAACGATTTTTTTTTGCAAATATATTCATAAAAATTGCAATTTTGCCAGCAGAACCCAAATAAGCAGCTGAAATCTGGGGCTCTCAGGGTCCCCAATATAATAAACAGAGACCTAAGAAGAGTCTAAGAATGAAGTGGAATTAGGTCTGTTAAGTCAGGAGAAAGGAAGATTGTAGGAAGCTACAGTAAAGTTTTTGAATGTATGAAGAATGTAAAGAAGCAAGGAATAAATTCCTCCTGCTGCAGGCTTTTATTTAATAAGATTTTATTTCAATTATAATAGCTCATGTTAAAGCAAAGGAGAATAACCTGAGACATCTAAGGTATTCAAAGAGGAAGGGTAGTGAAGCACAGCACTGGATTACCTAGAGAAGATACAGAGCCATACTTACCACTGAAAGTCTTTTGGAACAGGTTGAACATGCATTAGTCAAGAATGATGTGATTAAAGTTAATCTTGCCTTGGGACAACCAAATGATCTCTTGACATGCTTCCAATCTATCTACAAGAGCTATCCCTTAAAGCAGCTTTTGACAAAATTCTCAACCTGCTCCAAAAGTTTTTGTTACACACCTGTAGTTCAGCTTGTCCTCAAATTGCAATCAGCTGCTGTGTCTTTTGCAATGAGATCACAAAAGTCCTTGGTTTGCAAAAAGCTCAGTGTGATAGAAGAGCTGCAAGGTCCTAGGGAACAGCAGTGGTAGCAGCAGTGTTGGGTTTGGTTTTGTCTGTGAATGTAAGCAGAGAACAGCCTCAGGTAATTCAAATCTACCTTTAACTATGCTGAGTTGCTACTGTGCATTAATGGATCTTGTTAACAGTTGGCATATATGAAAATTAGGATAGATTGCTGAGTTGGTAACTCTATATGGTGCCTTTTGTCTCTGTATTATATTTTCAGGACATCTTGGTAGCAAAACAAATGTATTCTCTCATGGATATTCAATGCTGCAAAAGTCTTTCACTTAACCTCAGGCTAAGGGGGCTTTCTTGATTACATGTAAGAGTAAGTGCGTGTGTTGGCACTTTCCTGAATCACAACTGTTGGCTGTACCCTGATTTAAGGTATAGTTATGCCAATGGTCCTGCTGCAATCACCAGGCTTGCTTGCTTAAAGTCATATCAGTGCTTAAGTATTGCAGTGGCTCTGCAACTGTAAAACTCCCTGTGCTTTGCAGAATCAAGACCTTTGGGGACAAGTTGTCTGTGCAACAAACACCTGTATAATTGGAGCTTTTATTTGCTATTGTCGAAACAGAAACCAGGGGATTAAATAAAATGAAGATTCTGAACTCCCTCCCAGCAGGGTTACTCTGAAGAGACTGATGAGTAGTCATGATGACTGGAGGCTGCCTTGTGTTTCACATTTAGAAAACAGATTTATATCCAAATTATCTATCTTGGAGATAAGCAATGCAGAAAGCAAATTATTTGGAGAGTGCTATTTTCTAAACTTCCTGTGCAAGAGCATGATGAATGCACTGATTTAATGGCATGTTGGAAACACAGAGCAATAAACAATATTTTGAATCAAGTTCATTTCAAATACACATAAAATATTTAGACTATACACACCAACAGTTCAATATATATAAACTAACAATAATCAGTAATGATGATTTTAAAAATTAAACTGTCAGTGGTCTAATGTCCAAGATCTTTATTAAAGTTAGTCATTGATACCAGGGTTAGTCAGTAAGGCTTTAGGAACCTTTGCAGGAACTACAGAAGCTGGCCCTTATTCTCCATAGTAATAACCAGAGGGACCAAGAAAAACCTGTGGAGATGCCTACCATAAAAACTGGACAGAGAGATTTTTTGAAGAGTAGGATAATAATTTCTCCCAATGCAGACAGTATCAGATAAATCACCACTGTAGCATTTTTAGCTCTGTTAATGTAAAATATAGTTTGACAGGCAGACACAGCAAAATCTTGTATTTTTAAGGCTTTTTAGAATGAAAAGTAGGTCTCATACAGGGACTGCATTGACTAATTTGTTGAATTAAAATCAAGCAACTATGCTCTGGAATTTTGGTCAATTGGTTGACTTTGAATTGCTTTTATTCATATTGTGAAGCCTTCCAGGAAGATACGCAGTAATTTTGAGTAGCTTCAGGTTCTAGAGAATGTTCTGGGTTTGAGCCATGTTTTCACAAACTTCATGAGTACCTGCTTCAAAGGCCTGGCTCTCCTCTGTTTGAAGAAGGGTGATTAGCAGAAATGGTGATGAGCTGAATGATTGTCCTCCAGATATGCAAGGGGCACTCAGCTAGCTCTTTCTCTGCTTAAGTTACTATCGATTGTAGGGGAGTAGCTCAGACAGTAAGATGATTTAAAAAAGGGGAAATGCTTGCAACTGAATCTGTAATTTATAATATTTAGAACAAATAACCCCCCCAAAAGGTGGAGGTGACACAGTTCTTTGAACAGCTGCAGCTTTTCTCTCTTCAGATGCTTAACTTTGGTTAGTTGTTTGAGATATTCATAGAAGGAACAAAGTACATACCAAAAACTACATGTCGTTCATCTGTGTCAAAAGTCTGTTATCTACTCTTTCAGAAGCAATGCACTCATATGTCTTTGTGACCTCAAACTAGTAACATTTTTGTGCTTTTTAGCTGGGTGTCTGTCTTAAGGCATCTTAAAATGAAGTGAAAGCAATATATAATATCAAATTGGAGAAGTTAATTATGTCTGAACTGTCTTCCAGTCAGCTTCCAGGGACAATGCATAACATAATTTTATCTGTAAAATACTAAAACATTCAGGTATTTGGTGTCATCAGAGACCATGCTCTCTTGGAATTCACGAAGAGATGGAGAAAGTTGTGATTCTTAAACGGATAATCTAAACTTAATAGGTGCTGCTGAAATTGGACTGCCTTCAGTCAGGGGTCCCTCTGTTGAAAATCTCATATGATGTTATGAGACAATATGTTTATGGTCCTCACTGGTGTTTTCTGGTGTAAAAATCAAGTGTTGGGGAGAGCAGTTTTTTTATATTCATCTTACTCCTTGTCTTAAGGCCATGCTTGATGCATAGTCACAAATCAATCATTATTTCTTCCTCTGCTCTCTCATGGATTGATCCCAAGGCAGCCAAAAGACGAATTAATTTTTATCTTGATTCAAATCTTTGGCCGTAAAATTTGCATTGATAATATCTGAACATGTACCAAGGGCTTTGGAATGGCAGGCTTCAATTATCTTCCCTCTGAATGTCATAGCTTTTAGACTTGAGACACCCGTCATACAACTCATCTTCAATGATATTACAAATAAGTTAGCAGTACTCAGGGGATTTATTAGCCTGACTATTTAATCACTCCATTTTCAGTTAACATAGTCACCCCAAACAATGCATTTCCAGAGGATGATTAGATTGTTTCAGTTAAAGACTTTGGCCTTCTTTGCTCCCTCATTTTACAGTGCACTAGGAACCTTGTGCATTTTTTTGTATGAAAATATTAAAGTCCAGCACCTGTGCCCCCATAATTTCCTTCACAAGGCTTTAAACACTTTCCAGTTGTTCTTAAATGAATTAGTATGTATTGTATAGCTTATCTAGCACTTAAGACAACTTGGCATGGTTTCCTGTAGTTCTGGATTGACAACTATTTGTGTTTTAAGTCACAGAAAATGTTTTCCATCCAAAATACATGATGAGGGAAAAGATTTACAAGGGATATTACAGGCTGAGATTTCAAAGCTCTTGTGGAAGTAGATGCACAGCTCCCGCTAATTTTAGGAAAACCATGCATCTAAGTACTGTTTGAAAAGGTTTCACTATAGCGTTTGCTATTTTAAAAGGTTTATGGTTTTTTCAGAGACCAGCCTAAATGTTTTAACATTCCTTCCTGAATTATTTTAAAGCTTCTTTTGCTCCATGCTCTAATATCATGCCTTTGTTCTTCTGTTCTTTCAACCTTGGCCAAACTGCTAAAGCACACATGGATACTTCCTTTTTATTTGCTACCTCAATGATAAGACCATTCATATAAGTTGCAGAGGTTAATTTATTTTTTCATTTGTTTGTGGGGTTTTGGACATGTTGGTTTTTATGGATCCTCTTCTTAGAAGCTTAGCTGTTTTGTGCTTTGCAGAATAGCCTACATACCTGCTCCTAAAACAGAGTTGCCATTATGACAATATAGACAAAACTGAATTTTGCTATCCAGAATTAGGGGAATGGGCTCGAGCTGTCCTGACACTAAAGAAGCTGGGGGAAGTCAAAACATAAAATGACATTGAGAAGCATCAGATCAGCACTCTCCTACCACAGCCAGGAAGTGGTGCCTCCCGCCTTGCTCCTGAGCAGCTGCTGCCATTCTGCATGTAAAGTTTTCCCAACAGCAAAACCAAAATGTTTTCCTCTTCAGAGTTTTGTTACAGGCAGCAAAGCAGGCAGCAGGTTTGGGACTGGTTTGTCCCCACCTTGTCCACAAACAGATAAACACACAGATTATTTGATGTTGAGGAAGTGCCTTGTCACCTTGTGCCTAGAGCCATTCAAAGCTGTGGGTTACTGGAGGTGATTTAAGAGCCTAGAACTTAAGATGTGCAACGTATGAGTTTCCCTCACACATACAAAAACTTACAGCTTAAAATATTTTTAATCCTTGTATTATTCTGGCAGTGTGACTCTGCAGTGCAGCTGTGATGAGATGGACACTTTCACCAGCATGAACACACTGGAAAATCCTGACAGACGTAAATAGCAACTGTCTGGATGCTACAGCAGAAATAAATTGGAAGCTGATCATAAGACCCAAGTGGGTATTTAGAGTTAGTGTAAATAGAAATACCAAATTAAGCAAATAACATGTAATTTTGAGATGAATTGCTCTATGTGCCAGGCATAAAACTTTGTACTGACTATGCCCTGCATGATAACACAAGAATAGGGCAGACATTTTAAAACCTAAAATCACATGAGAAATTGAAAACCTCAAAAAGGAATACTAAAAGTCACACATGCAATATGGCCATAAACAGAACTGCAGCATGGTTAAAGACAACTCTAGCTTAGAAAGAAGGTTTCCACTGACATATAACCTGAAGGAAAACCAGATCATACATCCAAATTTCAGCTATAACAAATCCCAGTTGAAGAAAATGTTAAAATTCACCTGTGTCAGCATGCCTAAACACAGGAAGTATGAATGCTTATTCTAATTTTTGTGTTAGAATGCATCGCTAATTCCCTGTGTACTGCTTGGGTTCTGCAGTATGTCCATATAAAACAAGTTGCATGGCTGTGGCTAAAGCAGTTATCCAAACACAAAAGACAACAAATGGGATGGCAATAATGGATTTCTGCTTTATCTAGGACTCATGACAAGTGCTGAACATGCATCCAGATGGAGAAATTACTTAGAGAAGACAAAAAAGACCCCAGAAAAGGAAACAGGGAACTGTGTATCGTCATTTAACTAATGAAAGCCATAAGAATTAATAAGTGCACCAATCTGTTGGAATAAAACTGAGAAAAGAAACAGAGGTCTGCAAAACTTCCCCCACTACTGAATATGACATAAATAATTTTAAAGTGAACAATGACTTCATTTTTTGTTTCGCTCCACACTTCACTGATGTTGAATTTACAAATGTCTTAAAATAGATTTCTCCATGTGAAGTCACTTTGAAAGTTAGGGTTTGAAGGAAGCATTTTAGGCTAGTAAAGAAATCACAAGTTTACAAAAAAAAAAGCAAGCTTTTGGAAAAATGTTACATGATGGTCTGCACTTTTGTTAGTAAAGAAAGCACTGATTCTTAAACATGACAAAGTTTGGGCATAAACCT
Organism: Pithys albifrons albifrons; assembly: GCF_047495875.1. Taxonomy (NCBI): domain Eukaryota; kingdom Metazoa; phylum Chordata; class Aves; order Passeriformes; family Thamnophilidae; genus Pithys; species Pithys albifrons. Next base: position 47,215,991 of record NC_092464.1, on the reverse strand, counting down.
GATTAGGTAGGTACTATGTATCTCTGTGATCAAAAGAACTGTAGCAGGGAGCTTGTTCATGAAACACAAGTGTGGTTTCAGCTGTCTTTACTGGATTTCCTTATTTATATATACAAGACATTATAAACTAGTTGTTCTTCTTGCTCCACCCAGACCCACATGTATCAGATATCCAGGTGTAGAGCTATAAGGTACAAGGCTAATTTTGAATTTGAATAAAGGATGGCTGCCTTCCTCATAATCTAATTTTAAGAATAAAACATTTCAATTCAGCATTAGGGAAACCTTTTTCCCTTCAAGGGCCCCTCTGATTTTTCTTTTCTAATTTTATTGTAAATTTTGTGTTGTTTCACTCTTTTTAATAAAAGCATGGCTGTAAGAAACAAAATTTCATGAGAACCCCAGCTTCCATTAAAAAGAAAAAAGGAGACAGGAAAATAGATAGAGTAAATCTGCTTCAAAATTCAGGAGAATAATACCTAAACCACCTTATAGTTATTTTTGGACAGGTTTGTTTTGGTTTTTTGGTTTTTTTTTTTTTTTAATATTTGAGGCTGGAAACAGAATAACTTTTGCTGTTGCTGCAATATCAGCAAATAAATTTATTTCTAATATAATTTATTCAAGGTACATAACCAAAATAAACAATAATGGCAAAGCAACTTTTTACTGTAATTCTTTACACAGCCCTAATTAGGACACTAAAAAAGTGGGCTCATTGATATGTCTTGATTGGCTTATGAAGTGGAAAAACAAGGGTAAATTAATTAAGAATGAAATGAAAATGCAAAAATCAAATTTGGAGGAGTATAACGGGGTGATTTAAAAGAACAACAAGAAGACCCATGCATTTTGTGTAAGTGCACATTACTGTATTCACTGAAAATATTGTCTGTGTCCTCAGATAATTACCACTCTTTGTTAACTTCCTTATTTACATCAGTTTCAAATGAAATACTAAAACACTTTATCACCTATCTTAATTTTATATATATATATATATATATAACTTCTGATATAGCTTCCTTTTTCGTTTCCAGCTGAAAATCATTTGGTCTGAATTAGAAACTCATTTCCGTTTCCAGGAACCAGACCTTTCTTTTGACAAATTCACTTATCACTGAACTTCTTGGCCATGTGGGATCCTAAGACACTCCTTCATTTGAATATCTAATCTTTAATTTATTATGCACTGCCCCTCCATCATACATTCTATTGTTAGATGCAAAAACCCCCAAAAACCAAAAAAACAGTAATGAAAAACTTCACCTTACATAAAATTGCAGTCCTGACTACTGTAAAAGCTGAGACAGCAAGTAGTTTCACACCTTCTTCTGTGTCTTGGGATACTGTAACAGATTTAGGTCATTTTGTGTGTGAGAGATCAGTGTTTTCAGGGCCACAGTCTCTCCTCCACTATCCTGGGTACCACCTGATCCCGAACTGTGGAGCACTGACTCTTGCTCAAGGATGGAGATGCCGCAGCCCTGCCTTTCCCCGCCAGCCTCCTTTTACAGGTAGAGAAGGGGTTCCTTTTCCTGGGCTCTGCTTACAGCGCTCTGTGCCACAAGGCTGCTGCTCTGCCCTGCTCCAGTGGTTGGAAGCTTCACACCTGATGCCCATGCCAATGTCCATATGTACACCTGCACGATTCTTGGCGCAGGTGTCCCCTCACAGCACAACCTTGCCGGGAGACTTCAATGCTCAGGGAAATACTTCCAACTCAGGTGCTGCCATCTGGGAACTGTTTTTCATGGAGTAACTCACCGCAAAAGTCATGGCAGGGCAGGATGGAGGGTGCTGCACTAAACGGAGGGCAGGCATCTTCACGATTTCTTGCCAGGCATCACTGAGTTTCTCACCCCTGCCCTAACACTCCGACTGCCCTAAAGCTGCATACACACAGGAACGATTCCAATCTTTGTCTAACTAAAAGCTAATGGTCTTTGAGACCCCTTTTCACCTGTCCCCTCCCGTGCGTGGGTACAGCTCTAAGACCAGTGCCACCTGGAAGGATGGAATGCCTTTCCCGGGCGCTCTGTGCCCTCTGCTGGCGGCCCCGGCAGCCTCTGGCACAGCGGACCGGGGGACGCAGCACTGTCCTCTTCGGAAAGGGGAAAGGAGGTGGGAGAGGAAACCGCGGAAAAATCAGGAGGAAATAGAAGGGTTTGTGTATCCAGTATTTCCCACGTGCCCCAGATGTCATCTCTGGTATTCCCTTAACTCTCGTGTTCCCACTGGCTTCTCTCCTCTGACCTCAAGTCCCTGTAACACAGTGGTAACTCAGTTCTTTCCCCAGGCACCTACTCTGCCACTCCTACACAGTTTCACTGTACTGCTTCAGATGATTTTCAGCATCAGTTACATACTTACGTTCCTTAAGTTGATACGGCTTTTCTCTGGTTTGTTTTTCTCTGAGTAGTTTTGTTTCTTTGTTTTCTACTTACTGGTTGGATGGCATCCAGAAAGTCACAAACTGTAATGTATTTTTGGATTATGGGTGGTAAGACACATTTTTTTTTACTCTCTCTTATTTTCAGCAAATATTAGTGTTGACTGCAATGAATGAACGTGAACAAGAAAAAAGAATTAGCTTGTATCCACATGCACTACTTCTAATTTCTTCCAGGTAGACAAAACAAGTACGTTGGTCTGTATCTTAACAAAGAAGTAATCTTTAAATACTTTTGGAACATGTACTCAACACCATACCAGGCAGAAAACACACAGCCTGATTTTCATTTACACAAAAGCCAATTTATAAAGCTCAGGAAGCCTTGCAAGGATTAAAGCAGATGTCTGCACCCACTTAGAGCTTTCTTTCCACACCAGAGTTGTGTAACTGAATAGCTGTTCAGGACTTGCTGCTGCTGAACTGGGTAAGTGTGCCACACCTAACACCTTACTCAGGGCAAAACTATGTAGATTGCATGTTTGCATAAAGGTGCATGAATTTTCTTTGGTAGCAATCATTTTCATACATTTGCAGCCCTTCACTTTGAGTCTCGGAAAGCATGTTGATGGTGAACTATGAAGAGACCTTGTGATTCATTCTCTTGTGGTGATCTCAGCATTTTGTCCTCTTTTCCTTCCATTGATTGCATTGATCTAAATTGTTACTTATGAAGAAGCCATCCAAATACAAAAACACACCCTACTGTTTTAAAGTGTGATGTTGAATTCAGTTGAAATTGGCTAAACAGTAAAGAATCATGTTGTATAGTTAGACAAACTCATACATGCATATACAGAGACTTATTTCTGTAGATAACTGAATAAAAATCCTGAGCTTAAGGACTTATTTTTCTCTTTAATCTTCATGATTTTGGATTTTATATTCAAGTGAACACAATGAAAGAAATGGATTAATTTCCTGAAAGGGGCAAATATAGTCTCTGTGAAAGAATCAGATTGTCTCAGCTGAACTACTTAGTGAAATAGCAATAAATCTCTGTTTGATAGAAATATGCAAGTCCACAGCATGTGTCTGCCAAAGCCCTAGCATCTCTTGGGAGTAAAGACATATGATTGGTCTTGAGTTTGAATTCCTCCTTCTTCTTCCAAGCCATTTTTGGGGAGCTTTTTAGAAGCAAGAGGGCTAAACCCCAGAAAAGGAGATTTCAATTCCGTTAGTGCTCAAATTACAGGAAGTGTAACACAAGCATAGGGCAATTCTGGAGAGTAAAGCAGAGATAGGACAGAAATCTGACCGTATTTATTGAGGCAAAGCTTACAACAAGAGAAATGTGAGAAAAACTTGAAGGTGCATTTGCAATTTTTCTTCTTGTAAGGTGTCTGTAGATGTGAACCCCTTTGCCTGTTTTAGCTTTCCTTCCTCTTCAAAGGGTGCAGCTGTTCTTCTATGTTCCACTATGAAGTTTAACAAGGATAAGTGTCAGATTGTGCACCTGAGACAGAGCAGACCTGGTTGTGTGTACGTGCTAAGGAACAAGAGGCTGGAGAGCAGCGCTGCAGAAAGGGACCTGGGGGTCCTGGTTGATGGCAAGTTCAATCAAAGTTAGTCAGCAGTGTCCTGGCAGCCAGGAGGGCCAACTGTGTCCTGGGGGCATAAGGAAAAAGTGCTGGGTGAGGGAGGGGATTGTCCTGCTCTGCTCTGCACTGGAGTGGCCTCACCTGGAATACTGTGGGCAGTTTGGGACACCACAATATAAGAAAGATATTAAGCTATTAGAGAGCTATTAGGAGGGCTACGAGGACAGTGAAGGGCCTTGAGGGAAAGCTGTGTGAAGAGTTGCTGAGGGCATTTGGTCTGTTCAGCTGGAGAAGAGGAGACTGAGGGGAGACCTCATTGCAGTCTTCAACATCCTCATGAGGGTAAGTGGAGGGGCAAGTACCGATCTCTTCACTCATACCAATGACAGGATCCAAGGGAAGGTGTCTTAGCTGAATCAGGGGAGGTTTAGGTTAGCTATCAGAGAAGGCTGGGCACTGGAACAGGCTCCCCAGGGAGATGCTCACAGCATTAAGCCTTTCTGACTTTAAGTAGTGTTTGGAAAATGCTCTCAGGCACATAATGTGGTTCTTGGGATGTCCTGTGCAGGGGTAGGATTTGGACTTGATGACAGGTCCTTTCCAGCTCAGCATATTTGATGATTCCATGACTCTGTTTCAGGTAGTAGTGATGATGATGAGGGAGAACTAGACATGTGCTCTCCACAGGACTTTTGGACTTACTTGTGGAAATTCTGAGGAGGAAGAGACCTCAAAGTCAGTTTAAGAGAAAACAGCAGCAAAAAACCATCATACAAGAGACTCATCCTTGAATATGGGCAGTAGAGTGAATTCAGAAAGCAATGTTATTGTATTCCTGGGTAGAGAAGGTGCATTCAAGGATGCCTTCTCAATCTCTTGAATTACTTGAAAAAAATAACTATGGCTGACTGAGCTTTTATGCATCCTTGGGAGTGTGAGGTCTTGGGGCCTCTGATCCACTATAAGTAGTATGTCAGGGGATACAGGTTCCAGGGCCAAGATTTACTCCAGCACTTAAGCATTTCCTTTCTACCCATAGCATTCCTTTGAAAACAAATGAAACACTGAAGACAGCAGAATCTTTGTTGGAATTAGGCCTCTGTTGCACTTGCACTTTTAAGGTTATTTTCCAATATGACTTTTCCTTCTTTGTCCTCTGATTTTTTAATTTTCTTCCTCATTTATTGCCTGTTTCCCTTCATTCTTTTCCCATATACACAGCCCCTGTTCTCAATGCTATTAATCAATTATTGTCACAATTCCTTTCCTTCCTAGCTTATCACTTATTTTAGATCATCCACTGTTCTTTCAAAGTAGATCTGTGGTAGACCCATTAGTGAAACTTGTGTGCCTCTTTAAGACCCAAGCTAGTTTTCAACGGCAAACTCAGTTTCCTCTCTCTTATTCTGCTCTCCCACATCAAAGAAAAACCAAGACAAGGTTTGTCCCTGCTTTTCTGCTTCCACAGTTCTTTCTCTTTTCTTGTTTGGTTTCTTTTTGATTTTTCAGGTGCTGGCAAAATTTGAAGTTGTTGCTAATGTGTGTAATTGTAGAAGACTGATAATCTCCAAGTTACAAATAACCATCATGATAAACAACCATGGAATGGCATCTCAGGGTAAAAGTAGCATTTTCCTCAGTGTATTAGGAACTGGGTGGTCTCCAGCTCAAAGTTGGGTCAGGGCATACTTGGGATGAAATTTTTTCATAAATACTCATTGAGGGATTAGCTAGTATATAATAATAAAAAGTAGGGCAGGAAGAGATCATCTCCTTGGCTCAAGACAAGATCAGTTTATAATTAAACCACCTCTGAAAGATGTTTATCTTATTTGCTTTTAAGAAGCCCCAGCAATGGAGATTCTGCAGGTCCTTTAAAGTTTCTGATGCTTAACTACTCTTTCCTTAGAAATTGATCCTAATCTCTAACCTGACCCAGACTGAAATTTTAGCCCTTCACTCCTTATCCAGTGCTTCTGTCTCTTCTTGTAGCAATTTTTTGCCTGTTTGAAAACTGATATTGCATCCCCTCTAATTACTCTTCTCCAAGCTATTTTTCACACTCTCCTTGTGTAGACTTTAGGGGGGTTTTCTGCTGTGTGTATGTGCATGGCGGAAGTGGAAATCTGCTTTGCAACTACCATGGCTGATGTAAAATAAGAATGACAGTAAGGGATAAAGGAGATTAGGAAAACTCCCTACCCTTCAGTGGGACCTTATCTTTTCCTAAGTGCAGTGTTCACTATCAGACACATTCCTTTAACTAAGATCTCACCAGTACTAGCTGGAGTTAATAGATGACTTCATGAATGAGATATGAAGCTCCTTTCCACATACTCCAATGTAACATTTTGTTTTTCTACAGCTACAACACTGTTGACTGATTTCACTGTAACGTAAGAGGGTTTTTTGTCAGTTTACAGTAAAGTAAGACTGTCATAATTTATTTTGCATTCCTTCCTCTGCAGTTTTTCTAATAACGCTGGCAATAAGGCTTATAATGACAGCTCTAATGTGGAGGTTCTGTGCTGCTTGTGAAATGCAATTTTGCCTATGGTATGCTAACATGAAATTACTTTAAACATGGGACAAGAGTTTGTGAGTTGTTAGTAGGCAATGAATCTCCTTCTGTTTGAAAGGCAGATAGAATTTTTCTAGGTACTATCTCAGCAGATGAGAAAGATTACTCTAAAGAGTAAACACCTTTTAAAACTTTATCACCTTTTTCTGGTGGTCATTCTGCATTCTGCTCTTTGACATCCTTTCTGCTTCCATTAAATGGCAATTTTAAAAGCATCCTTCCCATGAAGTATTTCTTCAGCAAAACCCAGGCTTACTGGTGGGCCACAGTTTCCTTGTAGTGCAGCTCTGGGGCTCATTCTGGAACGTCAGCTCTACTCAGTATCAGTGAAATTCTCTGTAACTTTATGATGTGACAGCTGCATGGGAGAAATGGCTAAAGACAAGTATGTCTTTTGAAATATGCCTTCCATACCCAGCAGCACAGTTTGATTTTTAGTATTTTATAGACACTTTTTATATATACATGCATGCAAACGCATACACTTGTATGTGGACACTTGAAAGTGCATTGTTCAGTGAATTCTCATTTTGCTGTCAGGCTAGCATTAGAAAAGGAATGCTGTCCTATATTTAGGCTTCAGTCCATCATCAATATATACATTGATATATATCATCAATGCAATCTCTGCGGAAGGAAAATCCTCTGAACTCCTACGTGTCATGCAACAAAATCCCCTACTGGGAAACAAGTTGTAGCACCTTGAGGAGCTGGAGTGGTTGCACCTGCCTTGTGAAACAGTAAGTCAGCTGCTGCTCTCTGAGCATAATGTTCTATCAAGCTAAAAAAAAAAAAAAAAAAAAAAGAGAATGTTAAACAAACCGTATATTTTAGATGGAAGTGTTTCCCCTCCCCTCACATAACCCCTTCAGTGCTACCTGCTGTACGCCTCTTGAGAAGTGGCTGGGCTAGGGGTTTTTTCTGGCTGTAGACACTTCTTTTGACTTAAATTCTTTTTGCTAAGGTCAAAAGAAAGAGGGATTTTCTAATGATAGGGATGGGGTAGACAGAGCAGCCCACATCTTGTCTAAAGGTAAATGGGGCTTTCAGGGTGAGAGAGGGAGTGTCACAAAGGGTCTGTGTTACTTGTGAGCCATGGGTTGGCATGAGGGCAGCGATGGTCCCAGGCTCACTTTGCAGGACAGTCTGTGGTGCTCCAGGCAACACTCACAGGGAAGTGAAACCACCTACAGTGCCACACACCACTCATAGAGATGATGAAGACAAACCCAAACAGAAGAGGAGTTTGTAAAGGACATTTCTGTATGTAATAGGTGATTTGTATATGCAGAGTCAGAAGGATCACCTGGAGCAATACAAATCTGTGGCAGATGTACTTACAATGCGTACTTGAAACACAGGCCTGATTCTTCTTACTTTGCATGCATGTCAGAGTGTTTCCTCATGTGGAATTACTCAACATTTACAAGTCAGGTGTGATTCAAGCTTTGCATAGATCAGTGTTTAATTTAAATTAACAGCAACTCTGACAAAGCAGCATTAGAGTCAGCACGAAATGAATGGCTTGGCCAATTGTTTTCTGTTCAATCAATCAAACAACCCCAACTTGGCCTGCTAGTCTAGATGAAAGTGCATATTGAAACAGAAATTAACGTGTTAATTCTGGTGGAGCAAAAAGCACGTTAACACTTGGCATACTATTGTTTTTAAGTATGATGTAGAAGTAAAGAGGATGCCTTGGACAGTAGAGGGCACTATGACCTCAAAAATAAGCTCCAAACTGGCCTTTAGTTGTACCTGTTTATGAGCTCAGCTGATGGGACATACACAAATGCCATATTCCAACTGAAAATATGCGCTATTTGTTTCATAGTAATTCCAGAGATTAAAGAGGCAATGTGGGATGAATTCCATCAAGTTGCTTGACACTGGCACATCTTAATGTTTTGGGAACACAGTCTTTAAAGCTTGATTTGGGTGCTATCCTTAACAAGGTTTTAAGAACGCATAATGAGACAGATTATCAAAAAATTGAAAAAGTGAGGAAGAAGATGAGAAGATGTAACTTCTGCACTAGGTCACCAACAAGGACAATGTCATATTTTTTGTTTTGTATGGGTGTAAATTAAAGGGTTTGTAGCCTCAGCATCTTTTTTCTTCTCTTGATAAGGTTACCTTGCAAAGAGACAAGATTTATCAAGAAAGGATGCCCTGCAGCCCTCAAAGTGACCATGTTAGTCACTTCATCATAAGGAATCCACCTTTCCTCAGTCATATAAACGAAGCAAACAGCATTTCCAAGTCACAGTTTTGTTTTTCATTTAAGGGGTGTTCGATGTGCAGTATTATCTTGCCTTCAGTCTGGTCTGTCATTTTGATTACTTTGCCAAAGCTACTTTCTATTGCTGTTTTAATCCACCTCCTCTCTATCTTCACTAATCAGCACAGCACATACTGAAAACCCCACCAAAATGAGTATCAGGTTAGGCAAAGTGTGAAACAGAAATAAACTTGTTAACATCTGAACAGGCAAGCTTAGACCTTGCTGCTATTTCTGACATAGCTGCTTGTATTTCACAGTGGTCCATAAGCTTCTCTCACTCTCTTGCCAAGACAGATTTGCCAGTAAATTTCCATCAGTGTAGTTTTACTAATATGGCAGCATATTTCAAGAGCCCTACTGTCTCTCACATCTGGTTACTCTGCCAGTTGTTCACTGAAAAGCTAATCTGTGAGCACTTCCAGATCATTGCTTTTCTCCTGTTTCTGTTCTAAGTCTATTGCTGGCCTTCCTGTACTTCCACTATAAATGGTGTACATATTCTAAGTCTCACAGAGGGAGCATCTGCCATGAAATATCGTAGTAGCTCAGCCCATGTTCATATGGTCCTGTTCTGTTGCTATCACTTAGCTCCTGCTTGTCGCTGCAAGCTGTTTCCTCTGTCTTCTCTTATGCATCTTTTGGCAGCTGCTACTTAGAGACACACCAGATAAACACTGACTCCACAAAAAATTGAGTAAAACCACCGTGGCTAGTAAATCAGGTTAGGGGAAGCTGGATTCATCACTTCTCCTTGTAACAGTGAGTTCTGTGGTCCTCAGATAACTTACTCTATAATTTGCTCCTCCAAATAGGAGCCTAATGAGATGCAGTTGCTGTGACTGTGAATCATGGCATCTATGCCAAATTAGTATGACTATTATTGCGGTGGCCAAATGCCATGCAACAAGAATGTGGAGTGTACAGCAAGAGATCTTCATTTTGAAAGCTGTAAGGAGATTATGTCATGCAGAGTAGTTAAAAGTCCTCAGGACAGTGAAGAATTACAGAAACATTCCAGGCCTCAGTTGGCCTCAGTTGGGAGGAAATGATCACACTCCATGCTTTAGGAAGGGGCATTGGCAAGTCTCCCAAATCAGCTGCTCAGTAGGGCTTTCATCATTCTGTCTGCAGCAAAGAAGGGTAAATGGAGATATGTTAATCTCAGAGGGTTCCCACTGTAGCCAAAATTTTTTTCTTGATAGTATTTATTGTTCTTTTTTTTTCTTTAGCTGTTTTTTTTTCCAGAGCTGCAGGGAAGCATTTAAGGAGCATGAATAGATGGTACTTGAAACTGAAAGCCAAGAAATCTGAAAAAGTCTGGTGGAAACTAATTAGGTGTTCTGAGTCACTAGTGTCCTTCAGCGTTATTCTGGCAGCAGGAAGTTTGAGACTTACAATCACAGTTAGAGAAACAAAAGAAGTAATTTCTGTGTTAAAGAAAGAACAGCCTTCAGGACCTCTCCTTCTAAATATGTGATTTTTTTAATGTTCTTGTTGCCAGGGTAGGCAAGCTGAGTAAATTGTTCTTATTTGTTTCTAGTAGAAACAAGTGTTTGCTTGTATGAGCAGGTAGCCACACAGACACAGATGTTCCAGTCCTATATATTTTTTCATATATATAGTTAAAATGCAACTGCAACTTTAAAGGTGAGTGAAGATACATTGGAACAGAGATGTGAAAGTAGAGATCAGATTGTTCTGTTACCAACGCACCAGAAGCATAGTTTTCCCTCTTCAGGATACAGACAATGTGTGTTTAAAGGGGTTAACTCCAGGGAGAATATTCATATTCCGCAGAAAGTGAACTGGTCCCACAAAGCTGTTAAATAGGACAAGGTACACACTATAATAGTTTGCCTCTACATTCTGCTGTTTCATTTTTTTGTTAAATTCCTTCAGATACAAATTTCAAGGGCAATCCTGCATTTTTATTTCTTCCTTAAGACTTCTTTGTCTTCTGCACTTCTATTCAGCCTAGTCTACACAAGGAGATATCCCAACTAATTCTGTTCTCATAAAGTTCTTTCTCTAAGTAAGAATTTGTCTGCTCTGTGACTGAAGCTCAATCAGTATTAATAATGAGTTAAGTCAGATATGGCCATATGGTGCTGTAGCTCAAAACGCTCTAACTGCCTGGCTAGTTACCTGAGGCTCTGAGCTCCACATTGCTGCAGCTCTGTTGCTGTCAGCACTCAAAATGGCTAGTTTAATGCTAGGGTGAGCACATCTAACCATGCAGCAGCCACACAAGTGCTTGGTGAAAAGGCATACTTTCCAGAACATGCTAACCTTGGATTAAATAAAGCAAGGAAAAGGGAGCCTGAAGTTCCCTAACTTGCTACAATGCAGTCCTGCTATTATTAAGTCTGCTGCTGAAGGTGTGAAAGTGTGTGGGATCAACACAAACTTCACAGAAGCAAAGCCCTATGGTAGGTGGCAATGGCAGCCTTGTCAAAAAATCTTCAGAATATGCTCTGTTGCTGTGCCACTGGAACAAAGCAGAGCAGAAAAGAAACATCACTATAGACTAAAAAAGGGAATTTCCACAGGCACTCTTATTCAGATCACCTTGGGAGAGAGAAGGGGTTGGTATTGGCAATAAACAATAAAGTGAAGATCTCACTTAAGGCAAGAGGAAGAGAGAGAACTGGTGTCAAGAAACAGTACAGTGGAGGAAAAGAAAACAAGCTCTGGACTGTTTGGTAATGAGGTGTGCCTGCTCACTGTCCTGAGAAACTAATACTGTTAAGGAATATATAGGAACTGCCAAGGCCACTGTGTTTCAGTGGCAGGGTCTCACTCCTGAGGACAGTGAGTTGTCGCCATTGACAGTGTCTCACAACCACTATCCAACTGAGCGTGCTGGTATCTGTCAGTGATTTGGACATATGAAGAAGACAGTTCAGTGATCATGGAAAATGTGTGGGCAAAGAGATAGAGATCTAGCAGAAATAGGAATGTTGTGATCCACATTGTGCTTTGACCTGGGACAGCAGGAAACTGGAGCAACATCCACTGGTTTTGCACTCCCTGGACAAAAGAAGTTAAGAAAGCTGATAATGATGATGTCTCTCCTACTGACTTATAAATATCTTTCAGTATCCTTTAGGGTTGAGAGAAATCAAATTTATTTTCAGAGATGTATTTATTTCCTCCCCTTTCTTTTTGTTTTAAACAGCAAGGTCTGTGCTGATTTATTGGAATGACTCCTTTTGCTGTGATGTGCAGGATTTGTAATGAGCTTCTTTGTCTGAAACGTGATAGATATTAAACATAGCACTTCTGGAAAAAAAAATGCAATTCCTGTGATGATATAAACACTAGGTTTATTTCTTACTACTTATGTCTTACAGTTTGAAACAAGTGTCATTTTATTTTTAGAAGTGTACTGCTCTACTGCAGCTCTTTTGCAGTAGTGTTGATGGTTTTCTGTAGCAATTCATAGTTACTGAATATGGACACCTTTACATTTAAGAATATGATGTCCTGCTTTTTCATACTTACAGTAATTTTTAATATCTTTGGAGTTGTTTAGTAGTAGATGACTCTGTACTCAGATTCTGTGGGTGGTACCTTTTGACATAAATCACCTGAAAAGTTTTAGTAAAAGAAAACAGCCTGAAGGTAATTGATCTGCTAAAGGCTGGAGCAGGCCAAGTTAACCTCAGTGGTTGAGCCATCCCACAGCAATTATTTGAATCTCAATAATATCCATGCTTGAAATTTCTAAGTGTTTCATGAGTGTTGATTTTGGCAAAAATTGAAAATAGGTTTCAGGAGTTAAAAATCAGCAGAACATATCATCTTGCTCTTTTTCTATGAAAGTTACATGCAAAACTGCATCTGGAGCCTGTACCCTTCAATCACTCAGACAGCAACAATAGACTCCCTTGGTTACTAAATTCATGACTAGGCTACTCGATTAAAATCAAATATGGAAAAGAGTAGATTGTGGAACTCTTTCTCTTGAAAAGCAGGTGGGAAAAATAGCATGTATTGTTCAAATACTTGAAGTGTCTTCCCTTAAATAAGCACTGATAAATGTTTCTTGCAATATGAAACTGCTATATGTAACACATGCTGGAAGAAGGGCCTGCATACTCAGGAAACTGGCTGTTTTATACGAAAAATACTATTTCTTCCTTGCTCAGTTCTTGAGATCAATGTAAGACATGCCCTTTGCAATTATTTCCCCAGTCCCACAGGCTTGTTTGTTTAGAACCAGTTTGTATCTTTACACTCTTATTGTGGTGTAAACAGGCTTGCTACTACCACAAAGACAGCAAAAGCCACTCTCTTCTTACACATTCGTTAACTCAGTAGCTGAATCTGGACCAAAATAACCTTCCTGTGCTAACAGTATGCCAACTACACCTTTATTAAACAATTTTTAAAAATACTGTCTTAGTACGGTATTTGCCACATAAGGCTGAAACTGTGTGTTTCACAGGACAGGATGCATAAAAATAATTAGGAAAAGGAGATGAAAATAAAAGAGGTTGTAAACATTTTAGAAGAAGACCTACATCTGCTATGCCAGAGGAAAAATGTGGAAAAAGCCAGGAAAAATAAGCAGAGAGCTGAATGGAAAACTCAGATGTAGAAAACCTGGAAGCAGAAACATAAAGAGAGAAAGGAAGAGTGCAGAGGGATAAAGAAAAGCCTGAAGACAGCACTGAGAAGCACCTCTGAGGTATGGAATAGGTACTGTCAAGAAAGCACTTCCAGGGGACAAAAGTAAGAAGAGGTCAGAGAGAAAAAGATGAAGTGGATCTGTTTGGAGAGGTTGTACTTACTGAAGATGTTATAATCTGCTATATTTAATCAACATTATTAAAAAGTGGTAATTAATGCATCCCTATCTGATGAGCCGCTACTGAGCACTACTGTGCTGAGAAGAGCACAGGTAGGAGGAGGAAGGAGTTTTGCTGTAGCTGGGTCTTGTTCCACAGTTGTGTTGTACATTCACCGCCCTTCACTGAACAGCAATTCCAGCTGTTGGAGCAGGAGCCACAGTGGTTGCTGCTGGGAAGCTCCTGCAGATAACTGCTCTGGAAAAGTCATGAAACACCCGCTCAGGTCTCCAGGGTCCGCATTAAGCAGGACTTCTACGGGATGGAGCCTTTTAGCCTTAGGTCTGGGCTGGAGCCGCCTGGTGCCCCTGGGCCGAGGGTCTGCACCGCCGGCGCACGGCAAGGCTGACCCACGAGCAAACTCCGGAGCAGAGAGGAAGAGGAAGAAGAAAGGTGTTTTCTGTGGCGCGGAATCCGCTAGGACATAGCAATAAACAACACAGCCAAGTTACCTCCTGACAATTAAAATATTGGGGATTTAGACGGGGCGGGTAGGGGATTGACGCTTCGGGGGTGGGCTTGGTTTAACCAGACCACGCTTACGAAGCTGAGCGCCCGGGAACGGGAAGGGCACCCGAGAGCAACACCGGAGGCAGAGGCCACAACAGCGCAGGGGACGCAGCCGCCCTGCCCGCCCCGCGCCCGGCGGGAAACCCTCGGCAAGTCGAGGGAGGGGTGAGCGGGAAGAGCTCCGCTCCCGCCTCCTCGCCCTCCTGCTCCTCCTCCTCCTGCCCGCGGGGCTCGGGGCGGGGCGGCGCGTCCGTGAGCGGCGGGGCGGGCGGAGCGGGGCGGGACGGGACGCGGTGCCCGCCCCGGCGGCAGCGCCGCCCCCGCGAGTCCGGCCGGGCGGAGCGGGGACCGGCCGCCCCTCGCCCCGCTACTACGAGCCCGCCGGCTGCGGCTCCGCCCCGCGGCCTCCGGGCCGTGCCAGGGGGTGGGGGAAGCTGCTGGCTGAGCGCCGCCCCCTCGGCTCGGCTCCCGCCCCTCCGCTCCGGCGCGGCGCCCCGGCCCCGGCGGGGACTATGCGGAGATGGCCGTCCCGAGCCGAGGCAGGAACAAAGAGTCGCCGCCGCTCAAGCCAGGGCAGCAGCAGCAGCAGCAGTCGCCGGGCGCCAGCCCCAGCCGCGGCCGCCGGCCGCACTCTCCGGGCAGGCAGCCGCTGTCCGGCGGGGCCCGCGCCATGCGGAGGGGAGGCGGCGGCCGAAAGGGAGCTCGTGGTGATCCCCGCGGACCCTGCCGGGACGGGCCCGAGGGCGACGCGCTGGGCCGTGGGCCCCTGAGCTTCCTGCGCGACTGCGGAGACCAGCTCCGAGGTGAGGCGGCTGCTGCCCCGCACCCTTGCCCCCTCGCTCTCCCCCGCTGGGAGGGGAGCCAGCCCTTCGCGGGGCGCGGAGCCACCTCCCGCCCCTCTCTGCCCGGCTGTCCCGGCACGGCGGGGAAGACCCCGCCAGTCGCCCCGGCTGTGCCCGGGAAGGCAGTGCCGGGACGTCCTTCCTCGGGAAGCAGCGCTGCAGGAGGAGGGCACCCCGCCGGGGACTCCGGCTGGGAAGGAGGGAGGGAGCAGGGCGGGCGGTGCCTGGCACTGCCCGGGGCAGCGCTCCCGCCCGGCCCGGGCCCGTCCTCCAGCGGGGAGGGCAAAACAAGGGAAAAGCTGACTGGACCCACGTGGGGACCGGCGAGGCCGGGGGCGAGGGAAAGGAAAAGGGTGCTTTCCCCGTTGCAGCATCCCTTGGGGCAGAAGTGGGGAGCGTTCTGTTGGTGTGACTAACTCTTGCAGGAGCATCCCTCTGATGGTGGTGTTGACTAGCGCAGGCTACGGTGCTTATTTCTTATTAGCTTATTTCTTGCCATCAGTCTGCTGAAAGCATGCAGGGTGTTGCATTCTTGAAAAGTCTTGACTTCCTGTTTGAGCAAACTTGTCAGTAACATACCTGTGTAGAAATCCTTTGATAAGGTTTTTTGTAAATGTTCTATCAGAAATTAAAAGCCTGATGATTCGTGTAGTCACCTGAATAGCCTTTCTGTGCTGTTGAAAGCTTTAATGCATAATTATGAATTCGCTGTATGAAACTTCAGCATTTTTACATAAAACTAACGTTGCAGAGTTCAGAGTTCCTCTTACAGAGGCTGTTCTTAGCTGATGCTCAGGATACTTGTGTTCTTTTGACAGTATTTGTTGCCGACAGAAAGGCCTTCATCATAAATGCTGATAGCAAGATATGGCTCACGTTTCTTCTGGGTAAGTAGAACAAATACATCGGGGAACTGTAAGCTGTCAAAATATATTTAAATGAAAATACGCTTGGAAAAACAAAAAACCCCATAGCTTATGTTGAAAAGGGACAGGAAATAACTTCCTGCCTTGTAACTTGTAAAGCTGTTACTGTAGCAGTTAATGTGGTATCAGAACATTTGTAGGAAAAAAATTTCCATGTATTTATGGATCTCTCCTATCCAGTCATTAATTTCTAGGGGAAAAAATAAAAAGCAGCATTTCTTATTGAGTAATGTAATCAAAACAGCATGCTTGAGAAGAATTATGGGTGGAAGAACATGCTGTTGTAGGGAGATGTAAATTCGGATGTTATTATCTTTGGGAATATTTTTTGAGTAAATAATGAAATGACTAATGGCCAAAGTCTTGAATAAAGCCCCTGAAGTGTCTGTTAAATTAAATAAGAAATGCATTCCTAAAGTTAACAAATGTTAAGTAATAGCATATTTGTAAGATGCACGATTATATAAACCCTTAGAGGTATTATAGTAAAAGACAGGCTATTCTGAAGATGCTGGTGCTATTAATCACACCACCAGTAGTCCTGGTTGCCAAAGGGATTTTCTTCAGTTTGATGAATTACATTGCAAAGTAGTAGCAGAGAAACAACCCTTAGCTTACAAACTAAGTGATGAATAAAGTGTTCCTGAATTGCTTTACTTACATCTGTTTAGTCAGCATTTCCTAGACTCGTAGTTACTTAACAGGCACAGAAACGTTAAACTGATGGTCAATATTGAAAAATTATTTTCTTTGATTGAAATTTGAGAGCAGATTAGGGTGGGAGCTTTATAATTTCTGGAATTCGAATTTGTCTGTGAAACGCAGATAACCAAATAAGTACATCAGGGAGGTATTTACATTTTTAATAGCAGTAAGACCTTAGCAGCAAATTATGTGATAGCATACAGTATTTGCAGTAGCAAAGAATGTACATATGCTAAATATGAAATAGTGGGTTTTGATTAGTTTTAGTGGCATTTGAATTTTTGTTGTCGTTTTGCTTAAGTTTAAAGGCCTGTATTTTAAAAACAGGCTCCCACAGCTAGAGCTAGTTCTGTTATAGGGTGTGATTGCTTTTTCCCCTCATGTGAATTACCTCCAATTTATGTGCAGCAATAGAATTGTCAAGAATTTCAAGGACATTCTTATACAACACTTTGCCCTCTTATGTTGGGGTTTTTTTAAATGACCATTGTCTTGAGGCCTTATTCTTGAAGATGTCCTTTTTATATTGTACAGAATCTCAAAATGGAACAACTTCACCAAGCTGCAGAAGTAGTCCATGCTTGCAGGTTCCTCATTGTTTCCAGTTTTGCTCTATTCCTACCTTGTCACTTTGTGGGTATTTGCAAAGTGTTAATCAGTTTCTTGTATGCTTCACATGCTGTTGGATTACAGTATCCCAGCATTTGTTGTTCTCTTGGTAAATAAAACCAAAGAATGGCTTTATTCTTCAGTATTTAATTCCCAGAATTAGAATCCTTTTTAGATGCCATTCATATTGCTTTTCTTAGATCAGCACACAGGCAAAAATAGGAAATCTATCAGATTTTACATAATAGCCCTAGTCTGCAAAAATCTTATCATATGCTTTGCTTTTAGGGATTCTTGGGTTGGGTGAGAAAATGGCACCTGCAAGTTCAAGTACACAGTAGCTGTGTAAGTGTTTGTAGCAGTAGGACTGTAGTATTCCCTACCTGTCCTCTCCTTCATTCCCTCCCCAGTAAGGACATTAATGGATCA
This sequence comes from Pithys albifrons albifrons, assembly GCF_047495875.1. NCBI lineage: Eukaryota > Metazoa > Chordata > Aves > Passeriformes > Thamnophilidae > Pithys > Pithys albifrons. The sequence goes on along the minus strand of NC_092464.1, from coordinate 47,198,259 downwards.
AAGGATGGTAATTTAAGAGAGCTGATCTGAATGTTTTCCATCAGAAACTAGATTAATGCAGTGTGTTGAAAAATGCCAATTTGGACTCATAGTGGAAGTCTATGAATTAAGCCCATTGTCTCTTGAAATGTGAGTAATCACATTAATTGCTGTGTGATTATAAAAGGTCTTAATTTGTACTTACCATAGAGTGATATTGTGAATTTTTGTAAAAAATGGATATGAAATTCTCCAAAATAACTATGAATGTATTTACTCTTACTGCATTGACTTTAAATGAAACATTTACTGAAGGGAAGAATAAGAATGAAAGATATTGTTTTCTCTATGAAATAAATGATATGTTTGAAAGTGAAATGTAATTTCCATATTAATAGATAATTTATTTGCAATAATAAAATCTTGCATATTTGGCTTATTTGGATCCACATGAATTTGAGATAATGAACACTATTGGTAGCTAATATGCATTTGACTTTATTGTATATTCTTACCTAACTTGTAATCCATTTTAATTTTTTTTTCATTTTTTATAACTGGGGTGTGTGGGTAGATGTGAATGTATTTCAGCATCTAATCTTGTGGGGGTCTTAGGAATGTTGCTGAGAAATGAAATAAGGCCTTGTGCCAATGTGCAATTATTACTCAATAAGTAATAACTAAGAAAGATACGGACTGCTCTGTTTCTTTCCATACAATTTCTGCAAAACATGTTTTTCTTCTGGAATATGGTTTGCTGCATTGCTGATACAGCTAATGTGCTTACCCGCAATTCCATGTCAGATCAATATCTGCTCTTCTGAAAAAGAAATTTGCATCTTTCCATGAGAACTAATGTAAGTGTCCTTAGTATAAAAAGCTCCTGAACCTTTCTGAAGACATTAAGTTCTGCTTACACTGAGCAATTCTTTGGTGGTTTTTTTCTAGAAAGTATACATAAAAATGTGAAGTTTTAAGTAAAAGTTTGAGCTCTTCTTTTTCTAACTGGAATCTAAGCTTGTCTTTGAAAAAATTGCTTCAGGGACCAAAGAGTGTAAAAGTCTTAATCAGGTTTTGGTGTGTTATTGTACAACCTCAACTACTATGGGGAGGTAAATGTTAAATTGTACAGGCAGATAGTTTAGAATTTTTTTTCTCCTTAGGTAAATATTTTCTTTTTTTTAGTTATTATTTTTATTTTTTGTCTTGTCCAGCTTTACCCTGCACATCTTTACATATAAAACTTCAATTTTAAAATCAGGTCATAATACAACAGACTTCATTTATGACACTTGTGGTGACAATGATAACAAGTACTGCCAGCAGCAGCACTTCCAGGCTTTGTGCTGGAGGAATATCTGGCTTGGGTGTATATACTGGGACATGGACTGTACATTAAGTCCACTCCCATTCCAGAGAAATACAGTGCTTTTACAAAGGTGTTTTTCTTTCTTTTGTTCCTGCTGCTTTGCAGAATCAGTCTGAACACACATGCATTCACTAACTCTCTGAGTATATTCCGCATCAACGTGCAGGTGTTGCTGTGTGTTTTGCCAGTTTGACCCATGTGACCAATTTGGCCCATTCCAGGTGGCCACAGAAGCAGGGGCTGTGCCCAATGCTATGAATGGGGGGGATGTGTGTGCAGGTCAGCACCCTGGAGAGGGACACAGTGCTCAGCACCTTTCTGACCCCAGCAGGTTGTAAGCAGGGTTGTCCTCCCCACTTTCTCTCTGCTCCCTGTAGCCTGCATGAATGAGGGCCTCCATTAACCATAAAGGTATGGATTGAAGACAGCTAGCCTACCAGACCTTTCTGTGGCAGGCAGCCACTCTGTGCCTAGAGGGTAACCAAGACACCTTCAGTTTAGGAGGAGTACTGTGGTCCTTCTAAATGCCTTCCCTTTATCCCTCATTCATGCTGGCTTTGCTTCCGTGGTGAGCTCTGCATATGTTGTCAATGCTGCCCAAACAGTATGGAGTGGTTTCTGCCTTCTGTGGATCTTGTCATGCTCGAGAGGTCAGAGACCCAGACTGTTAACCCACTGCTTTGTCATCATTTGTCTTTTCCCTTTGTCCCTCAGGTTACCTCCCTTGTTCTGTTCTTGTGTCGACAGTCTTTGAATGAACAAGTGGAATGTTACTGCATGCAGAGTCTATCTTTTTTAGCAATTATAATCTCAATTATATTTGTGTTGGTTGTCACGGTCCATTTGGATTTCTCATATTTATAGCACAATGCAGTCTGTAAATTAAAGTTTATTTAATGAGCTCATTGGGAAAGAAAACAAACGAACATGACAAACAAGGGCTCAGTCCACTTTGTAGAGAGTAGTCTTACATGGCAATTCACTAACTCATCACTTAAAGCATGGTTTTGAACTGACAAGTTCTCTAATTCACAACTCAACTTGAAATTTCTAACTTGTGCACCTCTGAGCAAAATAATGACCCAGATGATGGTGGAAGCGTTCATTGTGCCTTTTCCATCACTCTTCAGGTGTCCCCTGTATCACACCAGGAAGCACGAAAGCCTCACCAGTCCAGCTGCTGCTGGATCTGCTTCAAAACCTTTTTGGCTAAGCTTCCAGCTTGGAAGTTTGGTCTGTACCATTTCCATTAGTTAGCAGTTTCTGAAGAAACTGCCAGACAATCAGTAGGCAAGGATTGTGGCTGCAGGTGATAATGTCTATATGGCAACCATAGGCCCTTCCTGGCCACCAGGTCCTGCTTGTTGCCCTTGCTTTGACTCAGCAGCACTTGCTTGTAACATACATCAAGCATGGATTGGGTGTTAGTGGCAATCTGAGCAGGAGTTGAATGAACTGTTGCAGGAAGGTGTCTTAAAAATGCTAAAAGTATTTATGCTTATATAAAAAAAAAGCTTGTAATTCAGTTTTGTTGTTGATAGCCGTAATGTGTGCATTGGATGCTGGTGGTCCAACTTGAGTGATGCAGGATATAGGTGGAAACATTTTCTGTTGCTGAATACCACAGCATAATTTCAGATTTTCAAAGACTTGGCCATGAAAGTTAATTCAGATGTTTCTATTCTTCTGTTCCTCTGGAGTCTTGAGTACTTCTGTGCATCTGTGAAACAGTACTGTAATTACTTCAGTGAACATGATTTTATGTTCAGTTATTTATTTGAGTAACTTCACACCTTTTGTTTCCTTTACAGCTGCTTTTGCAGGAATCCTACATTGGTAAGGTTAAATTTATTGCTTGAGGGTAACACGGTATTTTTAAATATTAAAAATGCAATTTTTACTTATTTTTAGACAAGATATTGGGTTAATTTATATTTAGATCTTGCCTCTCAAAACTAATTTGTCTGTGAGCTGAATAATTCTGTTCTTGTGAAGCTGATGTGACGGGTTTCTTAAGCCTCTGTTCAGAGAAGAGTGAAGCCTGCATTTCAGGTAGAAAATTGTTGCTTAATCCTTAAGTGCCTGCACTTAAATTAAAATACCTTACAATATTACAGCATTATAGTATTATAACTAATACCATGATAGAATCTAATAAGTACTCTATGGTTTCATATTTTTTCAGTTTAAAATTATCTGAGTAGAGGAGAATATTGGTATAATAGAAGTAAATTAAAATATCAGTTCATAAGTAAACTTTGGGTCTTCATTCAGTGTTCCTTGTTATCTATGACTTAGTACAGATTCTAAGCCTCTTTATTCAGTTTTAATTATTATTATTTTTTAACAGGTGTCACATAACAGCTCTTTTTGAAAATGACCGTCATTTTTCTCATCTGTCAACGCTAGAAAGAGAAATGGCTTTTCGCACAGAAATGGTTAGATTATGTTTCAGTGCCTGGAAAACTTCTGTCTGTAATGTGATCATGGGCTTTCTAAAATTTCATAATGTGTTCTGGATAAGTAAATATATTGATCTCTTACCACTGACATGCATTACAGTTTTACGTACAGAGTATTTGTTTGTCTTGTAGTTCATCACTATGACTGTATCACTTCACAGTTCACTTGAAGTGTAATTTAAGAATAGGATTCTAGAGGATACAAAATACAAAACTCTGCAAGTACCTTATACTGTGCTTTCAGTTTTAGTCTTGTTATGCAGCCTTTTTTCTAAGAAATTTATTTATTAAGAAATGTTGGCAAATATATATATAAATACATACATGTACACACACACACCTTTTATCTGCTTTTATTTTGAGAGCTGTGAAATGCTATGCTAGTGCATAGTTAGCAGCCCAAATGAGAGATTTCCAGATATGCTGTGAAACAGGGTGGAAGGAAACCCACATTGCTTGTTTCAGTGGCAGTAATAGAAGAGATTTGAAAAACTGGATAGTCCTCTTGAATAAGTTTGTTCTGTTCATTACATTACAAAGTTTGTTTAAAAATGAAGCTTGTATATGGCCGTTGATGAAGCAGAAGTGACCTTTTCAATTGTAAATAATAACTGTGCTCTCCTGTAGGGTCTTTATTATTCCTACTTCAAGATCATAATTGAGGCACCATCATTCTGGAACGGAGTATGGGCAATTATGAATGACAGACTAACTGAATATCCTTTAGTGATTAACACCTTACAAAGGTTCAATCTTTACCCAGAGGTGAGCTGTGTTTTAAAATTAATACGTTCTGTGAATCTTTGGTTTCTTTAACTTTGACTACAAATTTTTAAGAAATGTTACTCTGGAATATGTGGTTGTAAAAAGACAGTGACTAATGAATTGTTGCTTAAATACTACATTTTAGTTCCAGATTTCAAATGAGAAAGTTACTTCATACATTGTGATCAGTTTTCAGACTTCAAGTGTGTTTAGTCAAATGTAAATGATTTCTAGATCTTATGATTTTGTGCAATCCTAAAGTAGCAGTCCAGTTCTGTACTTCTTGCCATCTTTTGTTCTCTTCACTGAGATCAAGTATGTTGCTGACATTATGTACTTCAGAAAATATGACATATGAAATGTCAGTAGTGTGTGACCATAATGACTTTAGTGATACAGAAAGCAAGAGGTTTAGTGTAGGATGCACAAAACTAACAGAATTAATACATCACAGTTCATTGTGGCCAGAAAATCCATGAGTGGTAAGAGTTTACTGAGATGTTGCACAGGAAATTCCACTGTGGAAGATGGACTGCTGTTGTTCTGTAGGTACTTGATGTTAGACTTGTTACCTTCATAGATTACATTCCTACTCTTCTAAAAAAAACATGTATTTAAGTACAGAAATGTTGGGGTTTCTGTCTCCTACAGTTTTGCCAGTGTGTCTCAAAAATTTTGCAAAGGAAAACTCCCTTGGTTATATTTACGTTTCAGTAACTCCCTGTACCAGCAACAGCTTTTTTTTTGGAGAACCAACTAATAATGGCTGTGATGGTTGAGTTCTAGCATTTATACTCATTCTCCTGATCTGTTGGAGCAGAGCTGCATTCAGGGACTGTATGTGTAAGAGTTCTTGGCATGCATGTATTTGTACAAGTCTCATGCAGTGGTTTCATTTGATTTCTTAATTCCTTGCTCTGGAAGAACTCAATGCTATACAGAGACTGCTTTTGTTGCCATAACAATTGTTTTGGATTTGTTTGGGATTTTTTTTTAACTCCAAAGGGATTGCAATTCAGTTCTAGAATTGCCACATTAGGAACATATGCTTTATTTGAATACTAAAAGTTATTTTCTTTAGCTGAGAAGGATTTATTGACTTCAGCTGTAGTCTGAGTTTCAAAAATCAAAGAGAACTGGTCAAATGAAGTTGTTCTTAAAGAGACATCAGTATCACCATGAAATATGACTAAGTAAAATTAGATGATGAAATCAAAACAAGAGTAATCAGATGTAGTGGCTGACATTCTGTAAGAACATTAGGTTGATAGCTGTGCAAAATGTGTAGGCTTGTCTGTTTATTCAGAGTTTTCTAGGATTATACTGGCTTGTAGGACTTGGTGATAAGGTATGAATTCATTCATCTTTTCTGTGCCTGTGTGGGCATGCAAAGCAGACAAACAGTCTCCTCTGCTCCCTTCAGTCATTTACTGTTTAATATCTAGCCTTTCTGTAAATAGTGTTTTGGGTATTTTTTAATTTCTTGAGTACACTTGTTTCCACATAACTACTTTTATAAAACTGTCAATAGGTGCAACTTGATATTTGATATGTGTTGTCCAGATTTATCTAATTTTACTCATGATTATAATGAGTAATGGGAAGACACTTGTGGATTTATTTGTTGGCAGTGAAATTTTTCTTTCTGATATTCAGTATCCAGTGATGCTTTCGAAAGTGTTTCATTTCCTGTATGATATTTTGGGACTTTTCCAGCTCTTTCAGCCCATTAGTAGCATTAAGGCTGAACTGTAATAAAATGTTTGTTTAGGGGATTTCAAAATTCAATTCATCAAAACCAACATGGAAATCCCATTGCTAAATAGGCTGTTAAACTCATTAGGAAAAGTAAAACAATTAATTTGCAGGTATAGCCAGTACTAGCCATGAAAACTTCAAAACAAGGAGAAAAAACAAAAAGATAAAATGAATCTATAGCAATCACTGCATTGTTTATGTAAATTATGAATATTAGCAGTAAAAGAAGGAACCCTGTGGAAAGCAGAAAGGCAGTCTTTGTACAATGTTATAGTCTCAATTAAGTTGATTTTCTAAGTATTTGCTGTATAGTCAGGTTGTTCTAGTAACTGTGTTGTTTTCATTTCTGATGCAAAATGGCCAAGAGATAATGTGTTAATATCTGTGGTGCAGAGATAATGTGTTAAGTTTGTTCTCTGCCTGTTTCTTGTTATGGAACAGTTGATATTGCAGTGTGTGGCAGTGATAATGAAAATCTGAGTTGAAATGAGGAGTGTTGCAAAGACCCATGTGGATGGCTTTAAAGTGCTCACTCAAAGGCAGTGAGTAAAAGAAATTGACTGTTTTACATGTTCTTTTGCACCAAAGGACTTGGCCTGGTCCACAGAGATCTCCTGGTTCTGAGAGCTAATCTTTTGTTTTCCCAAGTTCTCTATTTCTGCCTCGTCTAATACAGAACAGTAGAAATTCCAGAAACACCATTGTGCTCTAATTGACCTGGCAATTTTGTACTGCTTACTGATTTGCTTCCATTTTTATGCCCATGTTAACTGTTTTGTGTAAAATAGCTTTTAGGAAGAAATGGTTATGTTTTGCATGAAGTAACCTGGTACCTTTTTAGATAGTATTCACTTGTAACATCTGCAGCAGGTACAAACACTTGCAGCATAAAAAAGTGAAGTGATTAAGTTGAGTTGTCTTTGTTTTTTTTGTTGGGTGTTTTTTGTACGACATTGGTTCATCAAGAATGTTTTATGTGCTTAGGTAATGTCAGCCTCAGGGTGGTGATGCAAATATGCTATAGACAGATGTCTCTAAGCTGCCATATGCATTCTATTGATTATGTACAGAGCATATTCAGTGATCAGAAGAAAGATATGGATTTGATTCCCCAGTCCTGCTGATGCCTATCTGGAGATGGGGCAGGTGTCTGGTTCATGTGCACACACGTGCACTAAAGTGTCAGGGCACAGATATTCAGAAAAGCTTCCAGGAATTCAGGATAGCATACTTTGCAAGGCACAATGTTGAGGCAGGGAGCCTTGATCTAGAAATAAGATTTACATTGGGAGCGTGTAAAGGCCACAGATGACGTGAGCCATGATGATTGGAGCCCTGGTATTAAAAGTTAATGAATTTTAGAATAACAAAACAGTTGTGGTTAGAAGGGATGTCTGAAGGTCATCTAGTCTAAACACTCTTCTCAAACTAGGGTGAAGTAGAACAGATTGCTCAGGGTCATCTCCTGTTTCATTTTGAGTATCTCCACCTCTGGGCAGCTTGTTCCAGTGTTTGACCACCATTTTTTCCTGTGTATAAGTGCAATTTTCTGTATTTCAGTTTGTACTTGTCGTCTTTTCTCTTGTCAACAAAAGAGTTTGTCTCGATCATCTTTATTCTATGTCCTTGTCCTGGGCAGCCCAGACCTGACTCAGCACTGGAGATACATTCTTAGCAGTGCTGAATGGAGGGGAAGGGTCAGCTCTTTTGCCCCAGTCACATACAGCCAATGATGTATTTGGCTATTTTTGCAGCAAGGGCTTATTGGTGACTCAAATGCAAATGGCCCACCAGGACCAGCAGGTCCTTTTCTGCAAAACTGCTTTCTAGCTCCCAGCTGTAGTGGTGCACTGTGCTGTTCCTCCCCAGTGTAGTACTTAGCTTTTCCCTTAGACTCCTGTTGCCTCATCTCTCCAGCTTAGAATCATGGAATCAGTTGGGTTGGAAGAGACCTCTGAGATCATCAAGTCCAACCCTTAATCCAACCATTTTGATTACCAGATCATGGCACTCAATGCCACATCTAGTCTCACCTTAAAAACCTCCAGGGTTGGAGAATCCACCACCACCTCTCTGGGCCTAACCACTCTCTCTGTAAAGAATTTCTTCCTGATATCCAACCTAAACCTCCCCTGGCAGAGCTTAAGCCCATGCCCTTGTTGTGCCTCTGAGTGGCAGCACAAGCATCACCCACTCCTTCCCATGTGTATCATGCAAACTTGCTGAGCACATTCTCTTGTACTGTCATCTAGTCTTAATATGTAGAATTTGCACCAGACAAAAATATTCACGGCTGTCCCCTTATCTATCAGTTCAGTCATCTCAGAAGGTTATAAAACTGGGCAGGTGTGATTTTGCCTTTGTAAATCCATGCTGATAGCTTCAGACGTTTTCTGTGTTTCCTTCTTGCCCTTGTTGAAGATAGAAGCAATACAAAGAGTTTTATTAATTGTATGGGGAAAGAAAAGAGAATCATCTTTCTTACACGTGTTTTCTGTGACACAGGGCTGAGACAGCTAATGCTGCAGTGGTGAAACGTATTTTCAGTCTGGGCACCCCTGGGTTATAACTTTGAAAGCAGCTCAACTGGAATGGCCACATTACTCATTTATGAACTCTATAAAGTCAGTTATATCCTGACAGAATAGCTTGGTAATGTTATTAACTAATGACTTTGCTGTAAGACGAGTGGTCATTTTTCTGTGTGTAAAGTACTGATGTTTTCTGTGTCAGGTGTTGAGATTTAATTGGGTGGTTGTTATAAGGACATTACAACCTTTCCATGGAAAATGGAAATGCTGTTTTACATTGCATCTGGCAACCCTTAAATCAAATTTATCAGAGTAAAAAGCCTAAAGATTTTGTCTGTTAATATTCTTGCCAGGTGGAATAAAAATTGTTTTGATGGATTTCATTGGACTAACTGTCCTCTATCAACAAGAACTGAGAGTTTAATATCTGATAAACTTACTTAAAAGTATTCAAATGAGGAACACTCCAGACAATACTGAAATAGATAGGTTGTTGAGTTTTTTTAAATACTGCAGTATGACATTTACTTCTGTTGTAAAGCGGTCATAATATTAGTCTATTAAAGAACACTTGGTCTTTGTTGGATTGGTTTTAGGAAATTATGGTCAAAAATGCTAAGTTTTTGGGATGAATTCCGAGTTTAAGAATAATCCTGGATGAGGGCCTGTTGTCATGGAAGGTTACCTTGGGCATTGAGTTAATCTCAAAAGTTCCTGCTCAGAAACTTCAAATCCTGTTTTCCCCTAGGTGGTCCTGGCCAGCTGGTACCGCACTTATACTGCCATTATGGATTTCCTTGGGGTTTCAACAAAGACATGTTGGACTGTAAACAGAGGAAAAGGGCTTAGTCCTGTTGAAAGCTGTGAGGGTAAGTTGTGTTTTATTCTATTAGTTTCCTGGAAGCATATCATTGTGACTTTATGTATTGCAGAAATAATAGATATTCCTGTGTCACTGTCATGCTTTCTTTTAGCTTAAACCTCAGGTTCACAGCATAAGTGAGAAGCAAGAAAAACAGATACCTTTAAGAACACCAGGGGTGAGAATGTGCTTATTAGATAGCTCCTCCTACCTGTGTTGAATTCCTATACTGCACTTCAAAGCTTCAGTTTTAGTCTCAGCCTTCATAATGTTGGACTGTTAGAGAGAATAAGATGTCCTAAATGTAACTGGAAGCCACAACTCTACATGTATTAAAATTTTGTAGTTTTTGAAGAATCCCAAATACATTCCAAGTTCCTACATTTTAGAATTTACCCTTTGTATTTCCTCCCCTAATTTTTGAGATTTTTTGAGAAATCTTTTGTAGTGATTCTTCTGGGAAGAGTCTTCTTCCTCTCATGACCTACAATTCAACATAAGCATTTCTACTTTATCCCTTGATCTTGATAACCAAATCTTGGACAGTGCTACTTTTTTGTTTGGGTTTTTTTTCCATGTTTGAAATACTGGCTTGTCAAGTCAACATTACACGATAAAAGTACCATACCAAGAAGCACTTTCGAGATGTTCTCCAGTCGGTTAAAGCTGAATGATCGATGGCAGCTTGTGAAGTTGTTTCATTTTATCGTTTCAAATGCCTTTGTGTGATGACAGGTTAGTATTTTTCCTTTGCACAAAGGCTGTAGAAACTTTCTTCAGAGCTTGAATGGTTTGCTTTCTCTAATTTTGTTAGCAGCAATAAACAGTGAATGCAGGTACAACTTTTCATTCCCATTTTTCATAGAAACGAAACCAAACCAACAAAAAGACCAGCTATTGAGACTACCATGTTTGGTGAGCATATCAGCGTGTTACTTTAGAGAACTGTCTTGCTTTATTTTCAGCAATAGCAAATAATCAGTTTTGCTTATGAAACTATGAACTTTTGCTACCATTCTCTAAAATGAATAAGGCTTTTCATGTATTGCTGAAATGATTAGAGCCAGGAGGATTTAAAGAAATAGTGGAAAAGAGAATAACAGCAGAAGCGTGAAAACAGAAGTGTCTGTTAATGAATAAACTGAAAGACGTGCATTACTGGAAAATCTCTTGGCTTATAATGAAACAAAGAAAGCCAAGAGCATTATGCGTGATATGTTTAAAGATGGATTTACTCCTGCAAGAGACGGGAAGTGAGAATCTAGGGAGGAGTAACCTGTTCTAAAAAACTTTATGTAATCAAAATGTAGTCTGTAGAGAATGTTCTTAGTGGTGCTTATGCCTTGTAAACATCACAGGTTTTTCTCTGCAGGTCATTTGTCCCTCTTGGCTTGTTCTGTTGCTGACTGCCCCAGTGCCATCTCTGCCCCTCCTCTTTTTCCTTTTTCAGAGCTGTGATCTTCTGATAGAATCTTCACAACAATGATGATAGAACTTTTTTTTGTTGTCTCTTTCTGTAAACATATTGTGATAGTATATTGATTGTATGATGGTTTATAAACAATACGGCTTTTATATTTGACAACGTGTGTTACTGTTTCTTGTTAGGGTTGGGAGACCCTGCTTCCTTTTATGTTGCTGTGATTTTTCTTTTGAATGGATTAATGATGTCACTGTTCTTCATCTATGGTACATACCTCAGGTAAGGCAGTGAAGACTGAACCATGTAGTTGGTACTAGCTCTCAGTCTTTAGACAGAATTTGAAAATGTGAATGTTATAAATTTTTTATCATGTGTTGATTATTTGTACAGCTGTAGTGCTTTGTCTTACATATATTGTCACGAAAAAATTACTGAAATAGGGAAGCTTTTTGCTTAAAATAAATGATGATGATGGGAAAAAAATGTGGAAAATTTCAGTGAAGTGGTATCTCATTGATACCACCAGATTGTGGATGAAACTATGTGCTATACATGTTTTAAACAGCTTATGCCAGGTTTCCAGGCAAAAGAAACCTCTTAAAATTATCACTGTAATTCATTTTTAAACAAAGTTTCAATGGTGGTGTACTTTTAACAAAGATTTAAGTTTTTCCAATGCTTTGCCTGAAGGCATATTGCATGTCTTTCAGTTTTAACTTAACTGAGAAGGCAAAATATTTTTTAAGATAATGAGTTCTTTTGGTCAACACTTCCCTATTTCTATAAATTTTTGTTTTCAGTGTCCTTAAATTTCAGGAAGTGTAATACACTTTCCATGCAAAAATAGACTCCACATTCAGCAGAAAAACAGAAGTGGAAATACTTCTCTGTTTGCCTCTATTTTCATATGTTGGTTTTGCAAAAAAGCAAATGGCAGCTACATTTTCCTCTCAGAGATGTAGTTGGTTTCCCCCATCATTCATTCTTTGGCTTCACAGTCTAGTGGTTTCTTTTTCCTGTCTCTGAAGCGTGTGCTGATAGTTCAGATAAGGAATAGCACAGGGCAGGCACTGACAGTAGGAAGAGGAAGTTGCCCAGTGCACCTATTGGGTGTTTGGTAGCCAAGCATATGTTTGTATTCCTTAGCATAGGAAAGTAATATCACATGTTTTGAAGAAGTAGGTAAACTTTGAATATTTGTGCAATTCACTTGTAATGTTTCTCTTAAGGGAGGTGTATGGAAGTCAACATTTTATTTATGAATGTCATTGAAAAGTCAGTAAGCTCTTAATTTCTCACTACTTTCTTTAGAAAGCATAGACCTTGAATTTTGTTTGTGTTTTGGGGTGGTTTTTTGCAAATTTTTGCTTTTTTCTATGACTAATATGTTCTTGTAATTTTGCATTTTAGTGTGGAAGCTTCTAGAATTTTTGGAATGTAAGGCTGAGTTTTATGTGCAAGAATGCACAATTCCTGGAGGTTGTTTTAGCACTCAGTCAGTATCTTTAATCCTCGGATTTTGCACCCAGAACCTACTGGTTCTGTTTGATTTGTGTATTAGTCATGGGTGAAGGATCTGAGAGGATCTGAAGGGAGGTTTTTTTGCTTGATTTTTTGTTTGTTTTGGGTTTTTCTTGTTTTTTTTCAAGAATCATAACAGCTGGCTAATGCTTTTGTTTAATAGCAAAAATGGTATATTCTGTTGTTCATAGTAGTAGTGCACTTGTGTCCACAAAAATGTTCCTCACTTTATGTCACAGATGGTGAGTAATTACTAATCTGTTCAAACAAATAGGAACCTTATCTATTGCTGTTTTGTGATGGGATAAATCTAAGTAATACCTTTGGGTCTAGTGTTGACTTCACAGTGCTATTTATTCAATAGGTGAGTTTTATTTGTATGGAAGTGTAAAAATCCTTAAGTCAAGGGCTTAAAAAGCTTCCTCATATTAACAGCTCAGTATTTCACATAAGAACTAAATTGTATCTTGCATTGACTGTATAATGAGTTAATTTTTAAGTATGTTTTTTGAATGTGCTTGATTTGATTACCCTAAATTAATCTTAAGTTCAGACCAAAATTCCCTGTTGGGTGATTGAGCATGTGGACTCTCAAGTCTGCTGCTCAACATCTTAGGGAAGAAGTACTGCATTTAGATTGCTTGGTGTTTAAAAGCACCCAGATGTAATGATCTAAACCAAAGTTTGTGAGGAGTGAAATAACTGTTTTCCAAGTTATTAACATCAAAATTGGTGTTCTGCAGAAAAGAGCTGATGTATGAAGATTGGTCTGCTCTGAAATAAATATTGTCTGACTAACTAGTATATTAATATTGCATGTACTCTGTTGATTGCCTTCCCTTGATGCGTGAAAGCATTCCCCCATTTCCCCAAAATAAACTGAAATGTACAAAAGTCCTGTTTCACATTTTTTAAGCAGCACTGACCATTAGAGGATTCTGCTGTACCTATTTTTCCTGTTCTTTTCACAGTGGGAGTCGTCTAGGAGGCCTTGTTACCGTGATGTGTTTCTTTTTCAATCATGGAGAGGTAGGTCTCCCTCCTCCCCATCCCCTTTTTTTTAATTATTATTGAAGTATAAGCTAATTCCCATTTCATTAAATGTAGTGATGTTGCTCATCTATTAGGCAGTGAATTTAAATAACTTTAATTCAATTTAAATAAATGAGTAAGACATTGAAAGTTAAATAGACTATGACTGGAAAATGTGTAGCACAGTCCAATGTGTCACCTTGGTGCTTAAAATAAAAAATCTGAAAGGAAATATATGGTAAAATGGTCTTGAAATTGAAATCTTAGTAGCACAAGCTTCAAAACATCAGAATACTCTATTTTTGTGCCCATTTCAGTCATAGCCAGGTTTCATGTACCATATGAGCAAGCTTCAGAAAGAATGAGAGTTTTCTTTAAATTGTTATCTATTTTACTGAAAATTCTTGAATATAAAAAAAGCACAAGATAACTTCTGTAGTACTGATACACTGTAGCCAGGATTCACAGAATTTAGAAACAGTGTATGTATATAGGGGATTCTAGCGCTAAAATTGCTTAATAAGATGCATTACAGGAAACGAAAAAAAGGAAACTGTCACTTAAAACGTCTCCCAGTGTTCCCAGTTAATGCTCATCATGTCATTGCTTCATATTTTAGAAGAAAACCCATGGATTTTATTCTGATCCCCTTGGGCAGTGCTTACGTTTTGGGTTGGTTTTTTGTTTCTTATTAGTGCTCTTTTTGTGTATGGAAATGTATATAAATGCATAGGAAACTATCTGCCTTAAAATTTAGCTAAGGGTTGAATTTATGTCTTGTTTTCATATTTTACTTAGCTGAATGTGATAGAGAACACTGACTAGAAAGAATAGGTACTTGCATATAATAGAAAGTAAGCTTTGACAGTTTTATTATAAAACAAAAGTCTACGTGATGAAATAGCTGCTTTATTTTCAAGTTTCATTTGAAGTGTTTTCCTCTAAATATACCACATGAAGAATTTTCACCCATGGATTTTAACTGCCTGGTTGACAATAGGAGTTACTTGCAGAGGGTGCAGTGTTGGATCTCAGCTGGCTCTTTGTGTTTGTACTGTAGCTGCTGAAATAACTCAAGAGTTGTTTGATACTGTTGTGTATATAATTATGGTGGTAATATGTAGTTACATGTATGTAAGTGGTCTGGCTTCACGGTGTGAATACACGTGAATCACATGCTGTGGATGTGCATCTGTGCACACGTGTGTTTGTAAAATACACATAACTCTTCAATATGCCTCTGATCAGGAGCAAATCATCTTGCATGTGGTTCAGCAGTACATACAGTCACTCTACACCAGTTGCTAAAAATTTGCTTTCCTGTTTGGAAAGGATAGGGGTGCATGAGTAAGCCTGATCTGCAAGTCTTGGTGTCTCAGCTCTAATGCTGTGTAAAAGTAGGTATGTGAAAATACCTTCTAGCTTTGAGCTAACAATCCTCAGGCTGTATGTTTTCATTTGTGCTGTGCTTGTGTTTTAATGATTTCAAGCTTAGTAAAATCTGATACACTTATACCTGCAGCAAAGTTAGTTTACAGCCTTGATAAATCATCCAGAGATGATTGAGTTTAGCATTACATTTCAAATACAGAAAAATAGTATGGCCCATGTTAGTTAATCCAATCCACTTTTAAGGTAATGCTTCCTTTTTATGGTTGTATATGCTCATCATTTCTTTCCTGTTTTATCTCTTCCAGTATTGAAAGACTTGGTAAATCAAATGTTGCTGTAGTCTTGAAAAATACTCAAAATGACTACACTGCTTTAGAATAATCATGATTATATTTATTGCTTATAAAGTAAAATCAACTAATCACATCTGTGCATTCAGCTGAGGACAACACATTAGTATATATATTTATGAAAGCTTTATTTTAATGATAATTGGTGCAGCTTTCACAAAGAGTGCTTCTAGACAGTAAGGACTGTTATTAATTTGATGGGTTTCTGTACTCTGCGTTTATTTAACACTATTTCTGTGCATTTATTTTGCACTATTAATGTGTGAAACAGCAAGACTATAAGCAAGGAATCATACGGTGTTGATTCTAGTGACTTTAGTAAAACAGTATTTAAAAAAAAACATTTTAAGATGATACGAAGCAAGGGGAAAGGAACATTCTTGCACCAACATCCTACAAGTTTTTCACAGATTTGTTATGGGCCATGTTAAGATGAATTACATTTTTATCCTGTAGTTGCAAAGATCCTACTTCTAATTTGTAGTGCAAATGTATGGATAGCCATTTTGAACCCATTTTTTATGTGTCAAAATTGTCCTGTAAAATTGTAATCATTTCTTTTGCTGGTGAGTGCCATCTGCAAGCACTTTATAAAGAGCTGAATATAAACCCTGTAGGTGACAGTTGTAGGTGAGTCATTTGTCATGAGATCCATTATTTGTTTGCCATGCACCCTGTTAATTAAGAAATTATTGAAAAAGTTACTCACTTGACTTCATTGTATTATGCTTTGCTTTATTAGGGTTAAAGAATGAAATATGTGAGTTAGTATAAGCTCTGTATGAGCTTAGTTTCTTGTGTTCAGTTTTAGTGGCCTGTTTTTGAGGACAGCTTCAGATTTTATACTTTATGTGCTGTTGCTAGCAGAAATGTGAAGTGTTTATAGCCTAGAGAACTCCAACATAATGAAGAGTATATTGGTTTATCCTTAAGATCCTCTCCCCCACACGCTTTCTCCTTCTGAGTGTGGCAAGTCACTGTCTGATTTTATGAATTATTTTAGTTACCTGAAGGAGTTGATAATTTCAGCTAAAGCAGGAACAAGCAGCTGCTGTCCTGCCTTTTTTCTTGGATGTTCTCTAGCTGCCCATTTAATTTTTGGAAAGCAGTGATCTATTTTAATTAAATAGTGCATCATAGGCCGCAAGTCTGGAAGCTACTCCCTTTTCCCTTCTCTTTTCTACTTCCTGGCTTGTTTTTTTTTAACTTTGTCTAAATGTCATGTAACTTGGTTTTTGCTTTATTGAAGTATCTATAATTGTTCATTTAAAAATACAAACCCATGTTTTTATGGAAGTGTATCAGTGAATGTCACCATCTAACCCAGTTCTTATTTTTAGTGCACTCGTGTCATGTGGACTCCACCTCTCCGTGAAAGTTTCTCATACCCATTCCTTGTGCTGCAGATGTTGCTTTTGACCTATATTCTCAGGTACCTTTCAATTTGTGCTTGGCTCTTTGCAATGCTTTAAAAAAATTGAATGTCACAGGATATTTATTTAAATCAACTATTTAAATATTTATTTGAGTGCCTCTGTGTGCTGTAGAAACGTTATCATTAACACAGAAACTTTCCTGTGGCTGTTACATTGCAGACGCTGCACCAGTAGAACTGCAGTCAAATTATTCACTTATTAAAAGGAAAAAACTTTGCAACTTGAAGACATGATTAACATAAAAGTCAGAATTACTGTGTTGGCAAATACGTATCTAAAGTAAAAATCAGAATTTTTGGCTGATGTCCCTTCCTTCCCATGAGAAACAAGCAGATACCTCATTTGGTTTTGTCCCTCTTGGAGAGAGTGGTATGTTGGTTGCACTTAGAATAAGCCTGTGCTTTGCAACAGAGGATGCTATAGGCACCCATAAGCTAGTATGTTCTTGCAATTTTCTGTGACTAATTAACTAGTCTAATTAACTAGTTCAATGATTTAGAGCAGCCTAATTACATTAATGCAGGGATGTTATTGAGTTTGTTAGCCCTGCTTTTTCATGATTCTTTCTGGCTTGCTACGTGATTGTGTTACTTTCTTGCCTCTGTTTTGGAAAATAAGCATGATCCTTCATACTTAAAGACTTTTCCACCAACTCCATTGCATCAGATTTGCAATGTATTTATTATTTAGCTCAACTTAGTCTTTAGAACCACAGATTTACATTCATATGTACTGATTTGTAGTTATTGATATTTAAAGCAAAAGTATTTTGTACTTGTCAATTATTTGTGGTTTTTATGTGAGGAAAAGGTACATGCTTTCTAGAATTTAGTGAAATTTGAAAAATAGCATGTTTCTGAATTGAACTTGAAGCTAACACAGGATTAAATATTTTAAATAACACTTATTTCAGGACATGGCAAATGGGCTGGTTTCAGTTACAGACGAGTGTCACATATTTGTCATTATCTCCTTCCCTGAATCATCACTCAGGATTTCTAGCAGAAAGTTGCAGAAAGTAAACATGGAAGAAATGTGAGAGAGAGAAGTTAAATGACTTTCAAATGCAAGCTGTTCTGGAAACAGTTGAGATTTCAGCAGAAATGAAAATGGTGGTTACCTGACTGTAGAGTTGTTACAAGAAAGCGAACCCTTTGCAAACAACATACTTTGACCTGCTGTGTAGCAGGAGAAGACCTGTTTGGTAACAAGGGACTCATCAGGTAGTAAAGAAATATTTAGCATCAAAAACTGTTGTCATGGAAACTCAAGAAAAAAAGGATAATAAATTTACTTATGCAGTGTTATTTGTAGTTCTTATGTATCATTATCTAACTTCCAAGGTAACTGTGTTTTTATTGCATTTTCTGTTGTACTTTTCAATTATATGCAAACACCTGTGTAATTGTACTTACTGATGCCTGTTCTGTCTCTTTTTCCCAAGGATTCCGAATATTAATACAGGAAGCTTGATTGCACTGTGTGTTTCTAATGTCTTTTTCATGCTTCCCTGGCAGTTTGCTCAGTTTGTTCTTCTAACTCAGGTAAGCCCATATTCACCTCTGAGTAGCCTCTTTGTCTAATCTGTGCAAATTGAATGCTTTGTATAGACAGCTACTGAATTCACAGCTATACAGGTGCTTTCCTTTTAGCCAAATTTCACTCTTGTTCTCAGGAAAGATTCTCACCATTTACATCAATATTTTTCTAGTCTTAAGTTTAGAAGTTGACCATTTACACCACTCAGTATTCTGTTTCCAGGACTAAAAAATTTACTTTTCCCTTAAAAAGAGCCTCCAGACTGAGATCAGTACATAAGAACAAGGAAAAAAAAGTGTTTTGAAGTACAGAAATTAAAAAAAAGGCATTGATCTAACATCTCTTAAGGCTGTTCTAAATTTTTGATTGAAGCAGTGTCTGCATGGCATGTGATATCTGGCATGATTTTGCATGATTTCCTAATTAATTTTGATGAGTATGTGAGTAGTGCTGTAATCTTACTTGTCTGAGATTTTGGACAGTCGAGGCAACATCAGTTAGTGTTGAAAGACAGAGAATGCTAATGTGAGCCGTAAGAGAGTGTCATACAGCCCACTTCCTTAGTGTTGGAATCGATTGAAATGTAGCCTGTTGACTGAAATCCATCTATGTCTCCATTCCTTTTCACTTGTCTGTCTTACTTGAAGCAGATGTTGCTTGGTTTGAGTTGATAGCTTTGAACAATCAATATATGCTGTGGTATGCAAGTGTTCTCACTGCAGAAGAGGAAGCCTATAGAGTCTGTGAAATACTGAGAGAAATTCGTCACTATAACCTGTTTAAGATGCTGGGCCTGAAATTTGAAATTACAGGCTCACTTTATAATTTCATTAATTTCCCATGTGACTTTTAACAAGCTGCCTAATCAATGAGTCAACGGGTCTTATTTTCCTCAGCAGCAAATTGTAGATGTTTCAATACTTTGCTAAAAAGTTAAATAATGAATTATTCTTTTAGATCTTGGGACTGATTTGGGGGTTTTTTGTGTTTTATTTTCTTACTTTGTTTTAAATCTAAGGGTGAAAGGTAATGTGTTAGTGCTATATTTTGGTGACTTACATTTTTATAAAGCTGAATACTTATTTCTTAAACATCCTACTGTATATGATAATTGTTATTCAGAGCAGTGCAATAGGTTTAATAATTGTTAAATGCCTGAGTACTTAGCTAGCAAAAAAGTAGCAATAAAAGTTAATGATTGTTTGGATAATTTCTCTTTTTGCATGAATGTAGATTCTGCTGGAAAGAGTACACCAGTGCAGATTGTTTTAACTTCTCTTTCACTTTTGATTCTAGATAGCCTCATTATTTGCGGTGTGCATTATGGGTTATATTGACTCCAGCAAATTACAGAAGATACTAACTGCTCATATGGTAATACTTTTTTAAAAAAAAACTTAAATCCCCTCTAACAGGTCAAAGCATCAAAGGATTTGTCTGAAATGTTTTCCTTAGTTGCAAAATGGTTGAAAAGATGCAGTAATAAGGGAGGGTGAGGCCTGGATTTGAACTAAGATTGGGTTTTGAAAACTAGAGTAGCCCTGACCATTCAAAGATCTTGAGGTTTAACTATTTGGGGAGATATCTAGAAAGGAGGACCAAAAAAATAAACTGTTAATCTGAGGAGTGAAATTTTTTTTTCAAAACTGGGTGGGAAAGTCAAGAAAGAAAGGAGATTAAGTGAAAGATGTGTAATTTTCTGCCTAATACCTGATTTTAATATGTAAAGATAATGATACAGTTTTGCTTCCAGGAGTTCTGCTCTTTGAAGCAAGATTGCAGTTTTAAATATGAAGGAAGATGTAAACAGCTTTTTTAAAGAAATATTGTCTTTAAAAGTATATTTTTGCTAAAATTATGCTATGCTAACTCAATGGGCAAAAAGAGAATATTTACCCCAGGAAAGAAACTAAATTGCATTTTGTACATTTTCAAACATTTTTTACAATACTGTGAATGAAACTAGAGGCAGTAATAAGTTCTATGCAACTCATTTCTCATATAAACCTGGGACACCAAATACTTGTTTCCAGTCAGATTTACCAGGAAAATTTGCAAATGAGCATATTTTTCAGAAGGTTTTTTTGACAGAAGTAGGATGAATTACTCAAGCTTTTTGGCTTATGCCAGTAGCTATATCGTAATTTGGGTGCTAAAGTGGCACAAACAGCCTATTTTCAGATAGATAAACAATCATGTTGTGTTACAGAGAAAGCTTAATGAGTCTGGGTAAACTGCCAGTCTCTGTTTTGTGGTGTTTTCAATTTTTGCTTCCCCCTTTGCTCCTTCTCTTCTGTGAAAAATGAAAGTCTTAACTGTATGTGAAGAGGGGAGTAGAAAAGTCTGCAAATAACTATGTTGTTTTCCTTTATTCCTGTGTATAAAAGACAGAGCTTGATCATTGATTTTGATCTCCAAGATAAATGTAATTCAGATTGCTTTCTATTAAAATGAAAGCACAGTAGGAGATCAGGATGGTGGATTAAAGTTTTGTTTCAGGCTTTTCTTTCAAACTCACATAGTAAGGTGCATATGATCAGTCAGTGAGAGTTCTGCTTCCCTGATTTGGGTATGATTGGATTTTAAATAGATGCTTGTCAGTTTGGAAGGAAGAACACAACAGACATTTTATTCAACATTTTTGTGTTTGTCCAGAATTCTGAAAGGTATCCAACAGAATGGAGAACTAATACAATAATTTGGAAAAAAATATGAATGTCTTAGAAATAACTTCAGAAATTTATCTGTTGTACCATATGAAAGGAGTTAATCTTGTGATCAGATTGTCTTGTCCTTAAGTACTTTCAAAATATAACCTAACACAGGTGTTTTTAATTTTAAAGCTGTTGACACAACAGGGTTACCTTTTCTACTTTAAATAATTATTTTTGCCTTCTTCTTTCAGGTATCTCTTGCAGTGTGTTTTATTTTGATGTTTGGTAACTCAATGTTACTGACATCATATTATGCTGCATCCTTAGTGGTTATCTCGGTAAGTTGTTTAACTAAAAATCATGACATACTAAGACTGTAAATGCTGTACTATTACATATGTAGTGATGTGAAATGAGAAACTGCTGCATCACCAGACAGTTGAGAAAGCTTTCACATGAGAAACACAATTAGGCCATGAAGATATCTAGTGAATGAGTAAGTACTATTTAAAAAATCATGATTTTACACCAAAACCCTCTTCCTAAGAGAAATTCTCTTAAAGCTCAGTTCTCCTATTTTTGTACCTCTCTTCTTTTTATAAAAACATAAAATTTACCAGATACGTATTTTTGACCAGAGTAATTGTAAAGCAAGAACATGAGCAAGGAAGAGTTTCACTGAAACGCTTCTTTATTGGTAGTAAATCCATTAATGCTGAACAAATGATTAAAACATTTAGTCATTGGTTTAAGACTTGGAGGCTGCTGAATCACACTGCCACGTTAGTGATATTATTCACTGAAGACCTGTCGTCATTCATTATCTTAATTTTTCCTTAAATGGGAAAACAACCCGTGATCTCTTTCAGTTTCATACAGTTTCTCTTAAGGGATTTATGTACTTAGGAAATAGCCTATAAAGTTGTGTGAATGGATCTCATTTAGCTTACAACAAATCATCTTAATTTCTGATTATTTTTGTCTCTTTCTTGTCTGTTTATATTTTGTCCATCATCAAAAGAGTGGTAATTTCTCGCAATAAACTGTCTTTGGCTACATATTTGCTGTATCATAGTTTGCTTGTTATAAATTTATTCTAGTTTCTTGTAGCATTTTATGTATTTGTGTAGTAAGTACAGGTATGTTGAGTTCCTTGCCTGTTTTCTGCTTTGAGAAAAGTAATTACTGTTTGCATGTTATTTGGGTGCTTATAGTGGCCTCAGTCTTATATGTGGACTGGATTTCTGGAAGCTTTTAATTACATTGTTCATCAAATTAGCTGAAAATGAGTCTTCTTTGTGTCATAAAATGAGGAACATAATGTGAAACAGAAAAATACAAGTAACTCCTACCACCCTCCATATTCTGCTGCCTTACTTGAAAATTGTTTGTATTATGCTGCCCGTAATTTATTTATTACTTCAGATGTTTCTTGTTGATCATGGAAGTAGACATAATTCAGTTTCCCATTGGCTTTGATTTAAAGACCATTAGAACTGTATAATAGAAAATCTTCTTACTTGTTAAGGAGAAAAGTAGTCTTCCATTAATTGTATATAAACTGCAGTAAGAGTTTTTATGCTGGCATGTTTTGCCAGTGCTGAGTGAAATCATACTGCTAAATATTCATTCATATTTCAGGTTGTATTAATTATGCAAGGTTATTTAATAAACAGCTGTGTGTTGCAATAGGCTTACCAGGCAACCAAAAATACTTCATCTGGGGTACTAGAATGTCTTATTTGTTACTATGTTACCTGAAAATGTACATTCATTTTTTGTCAGGGTATTCTTGAATGGAGTCCAAAAATCTTGAAAAGCCGCAGAAGGGAAGTGTATGTGTGGGTAAGGAATTTCATATATTTTGAATTTCAGAGAAAAACTAAGTCTGATTTTTTTGGTTTAGTGAAATACAGAAATAACTTCTGGTTTAGTTTTTAATAATGGAAAATCAAGGAATGTAACTGAACTCCTGTCTTTAATAGATTGTCCATGTTTCCAGCAATTAATCTTCAATTCCTGAAGAAAGAAAAGAGCATAAACATGTATTTATATCAGAAAACTGTAATAGCCTTCAAATGGCAGCAAGTTTAATTTTAGATTACCAACTTAACATGTTTTTAAAAAACCTAAGATCTCTATGGAAATCCCTTTAAAATAAAGGTCAATTTACAAAGGGCAAGTAAAAGCGTAACAGTGCTTGCAGAAATGGAGATTAAGATGCTGCATTAGATATTCACTAATGTGTCCTATATAATTTTTTAAAGATATTTTTAATAACAACAGCAAACATCTTAAAATTACATAAGAAAGCAGTTTGTAGCAAAACATTGTAGGGTATCTGTGTGTGGTTTGAGAGCAGTAGAAGTCATCATGTCCAAACAGGGAGGACACTCCTGAAACTCTTACAAATAAAATATAACTGTAGAAAACACAAGAAGCAACTTGAGGCATAACATTAACATGTAAAAACACCTGAAGTGGGAGCCTACTTAGACTATGACTGACTTAAGACAGGCATTCTTCTTAAATGAAGGCTAACCTGTAGCAAAACCGGGTGGAATTCATACAGTTAGAATTAGAACAGAAAGGAATTAAAATATTTATAGCAAACTGGAGTGCATGTGTATGTGCCTGCCAATGTAGTTAGCTGTGGGACCAGGGAAAATCAGAGTGTAGTCATGTCTCATGTCAGTTCTTTTAAAAAGGATACCCAAGGCATTTATGGAATGGTAGACTAGTAAATCTACTTTTTGTAGAAGAATAAAACGTGTGCAGTGATGAAGTTGATAAGCTGTATGTACATGCAGCATTGGAGGGATCCAACACAGCTGCTGTGGAAGGGAAGGAAGTCATGCCTCACAAATGTTTGACTTCTCTGAAGGATGTAGGAAAGGGTATGTGGGTGAATGTAATGCCCTTGGATTTCAAAAACCCTTTGGAGAAGTTATCTAACTGGAACTATAAAAGAAATTAAACTCATGGGATAAGGTGTGAATGGTAGAAGGGAAGAAACAAAGAGTGGGATTAAATGGTAAGTTTTCAAAAGAATGCCACCACCCTAAATGCGTGTATAAAATAAGTGATCCTAAATAAGGTCTTGCCACTCAGCAGAGAAATCTTTGTACTTTTATGGAAAGTTCTCTGAACATATCAATGTATTACTGACAGGCACCAGAAAGGAAAATGCATGATGGAAGTCACAGAGAAGGAACTACAGAGAGAGCAGAAGTTTTTTAATTTGTAAATTCATACATAGCATCATACATATTGCATGCAGTCTCAGGCAATGTGTCCTACTTTAAAAAAACCCCAAACAATTAAACCCTAGAATGCCTTCCCCCAAAATCTACTACCATCAGATTTAAGTTGAGTATGAAGATAATTATTAATGCAGATTCGCTAAATAGCTGGGATTTTAAAATAGGTTAGAATTCTACATCTTGTAAAATAAAGGTAAATATTGCAAAGCCAGTGAATAAAGTAGGATATAATTACAGGTTTTTTAGTGCCCCTTATGTCAGCAGCATTAAGCTTATAAGGAACAGGAAAGTTACTATGGAAGCCAAAAAAATAGAGGCATTCAGAAAAGGATTAGGATACCTCCTAGGTATTTAGGTTTCTTAGCAGCAAGTAAATGAGATGATTGAGTGCAACCCGTTGTCACTTAAAAACCCTGGTTACAAAAGGGCAAAGATCAGTGTGTATTTTGTTGAATTCTCTTTGAAGGCAGTTGCTGTAGAGCTCAAATACAAGATACTGAGACAGATTGTCCTATTCAGTTGATCCAGTTTTATAAAAAATTAGATAGATGAAGTGACACTGCCAAGAATTTAATCTTTCTGCAACAGGGATAAACTTGATACATAACTAAAAGTAGTAACTGTACATACTTTGTTTATATTTCCTTCAAGTTCTAATTTGAGATTATTTTTAGACGGTGCTATAAATCAGCTAATTCCTCAAAGATTTGAATTACCAGAGTAGCACAGCCTGATAGTATGGAATGGCTCTTGCTGGAAAATAATCCCTACACACCAGTGTACGCAAAACGGATGGAACTGGCAGTCAGGCTGCCCCTCTTTAAGTTCACTTTGGTACCTCCTCCGTGACAATGTTGTGTGCAGCTGAAGTGTAAAATCAGCTGCACAGAATTATTTCAGCTGTAACAGAAAATACAATAAGACTTAAAACACCCCAGTATACTGAAATCTGGGAAGTGTCACTGGTTAGAAATTATTTTACTTATGGGTGGTAACATAGAGTTTGTAATTAGTAGCTAAATTAGATAAGCAGTTTAAAAACTAAAATATTTCTGTAAAAGTTTAAGACATGTTTATTTCATTCCAAATATATTTTTTAAGGTAATTGAAGGATGTGCCTGGTTATTTGGGACAGTCACCTTGAAATACGTGACTTCTTTTCTGCTTGGAGTAGCTGACGATGTAAGTTCTCTTATTGGAGTACCTAGTTAGTATCTTCAAAAATTCTATGATTCTTAATATTTTGATTTTGACATCTTACTGATATACTCCCATGAAAGTCCAGTATTTATTTTGCAGAAATGGGAGAGAGATTGTATATTTGCTTTCTCTCTCATTATGTATTATCACTTTGAGATGTTATTACAGAATTTTGTGAAAAAGCAAATATATTTATTTTTGAGTTAGCAAATACTCTGTGTTTGTTTTTAAATGTGGAATTATAGACCTTTGTTTATTTTGTGTATCTTCTACTTACACCTTTTATTTACTCAGTTTCTTGGCTCACTCTTCTCTGAAGCTAAACTTTAGGGCAGTTTTGAAATGCTTGATATAACAAGGTCTTCTTGCTTTACTTCTGCCCCTTTTCATGTTGTTAAAAACTTGTCTGCAGATGTGTATCAAGGGGTAAAAGATGGGAAGCTCATATTTTAAAATATGAGTATGCAAAACTATACATGTCCTGAATCCAGTCACAATGGTAACACCCTTTTTTCTGCTGTTTTCTGCTTTTTATGTAACATTGTCCAGCCTGTGTTACACTCAAAGATGTCATTTGTTACACTGGAAGTAGGTTTTTGGTGCTCTTATAACTATATTGTAAATAGTGTAAACGCTTGTTCTAATTTACATCTGAACTACTTTGTTGTGGAAAACTGGACAGTTTTTGCTTACTGCAGTTTGAGATTTTTTTCCTGTATATCCTACCAGGCTCATATAGGAAATATATTGAAATCTAAATTTATTGGCTACAAGGATTTTGATACATTAATGTATACCTGTGCTGCTGAGTTTGACTTCATGGAAAAAGAGGTAATTTTGTCAAAATACATGATTATGAAAGGGGGAGCTTTTTGGTTTATCTTTGTTTGTAACTTAAAACATCTAAGAACCATCACCTCCTACAGCCATCATAAGTTCAAGTGCTTACTTGTGAAAAGAGAAATTAATGAGCTAAGGCTAAATTTAACTGCTTTTATTGCATTTAAATGAACTAAACAGAGTTCTGATTTTGAATCTAAGAAATGTGTTTGCTTGAATAAGAGAACTGCTTGCTCAGAGATAAATGAAAGGTTATAGTTCTGCAAACTTGAGATTTTATGTGGCTCTCTATAACTGATTTTGAGTATATGGGAAATGTACTGAGAGCTGTGTGGTAGGTTTAGACAACAGAGCAGCACTGAAGTTTCATAATGTGGCATTAGTAGACTTTTAGTTTGTCAGTATCTAGATGTGCATTTGGAATGTTTATAGGTTACTCAGCCCATAGTAGTCAAATTCAGATGAGATACAAGCTACTAGACTTTGGGTGGAAATAGTTAGCTGATCACCCTAGTATTGTGATGTCTGGGTAGAGTTTACATTTACATTTTACTCAAGGAAGAGCTCTTTATATTATTGCCTTTTAAATGACCATTGAAATAATTATATATTAAGAAAGCAATTAATGCAGTTGATTTCCATTGTAGACTCCAGTGAGATACACAAAGACTCTCCTATTGCCAGTTGTTCTGGTGGTTTTTGGGGTAATTGTCAAAAGGGTAAGTGATTGATGTAGTGAATCACCTTTACCTTGAATTTACTTCTCAGCTTTTTTAAAGGGATCACTATTTATTTTGAGATGGGTTGAAGTTAGTGTGGTGGGTTAACCTTACCTGGGTGCCAGGTGCCCACCAAGCTGTACTCCCCTTTCCTGTCCTCACTATAACAGGGGAAAAGAAGAGTTGAAAAATGTCTTGGGTCAAGATAAGTATAGGAGGATTGCTCTGATTTACTGTCACAAGAAAAACAGACTTCAGTTGAGGAAGATCAATTTAATTTATTATGAATTAGAGTAGGATTGCGAGAAACAAAAATAAAAACATGTTCCCCTTCTCCCTTGGCTCAGTGGGTCCCTTCCACAGGTTGCAGGTCTGTAAGACCGGGGCCAGCATGGGTCCTTTCCATGGGGTGCAGTCCTTCAGAAACAGACTGCTCCAGCATGGGTCCCCACAGGTTGCAGCTCCTGCCAGAAAACGGTGGTCCTTTGTGGGCTCTTCTCCATGAGCTGCAGTACCTGCTAGGAATTTGTTCCTTTGTGGGCTCTCCATGGCTTGCAGCATCCTTCAGGGCATGCCCACCTGTTCTGGCATAGAGTTCTCCACAGGCTGCAGGTGAATATCTGTCTGCTCCACCATAATCCTTCATGGACTGCAGGGAAAAAAACCTACTTCCCTGTGTTCTTCTCCAAAGCTGCAAGAGAATCTCCTGGTACCTGAAGCACCTCCTCTTACTCCTTCACTGACCTTGGTGACTTCAGGGTTGTTCCTCTCCCATTTTTCTCACTACTCTCTCTTAAACCTGCTGCACAGTTACCTTTTCTTAAACATGTTTATCAGTAGAAGCCCCACCAGTGTCACTGGGGGATTCAGTTTTGGCCAGTGGTTTGAAGCCCTCTGAACTGGCTCTGCCTGACATGGGGCTGGCCCCATGACTCTTCTCACAGAAGCCACCCCTGCAGGCCCTCTGCTACCAAAACTTGCCATGTAAAAAACCCAGTACAGTTAGATAAAATACAGGTTTTCAAAAGCATTTACTTCAAATTCTGTATTATCTATATGAAGATTCTTGCAAAGGTCCAGTCCTGAGTCAGTTGCTTTGGTGTTAAGTGCTAAAAATACTTGTGTCACTTAGCTGATGGATACTGTAACTGGAGTTCATAACTGGGTTTGTAAATTTGATTATGTATAATTTGCGTAACAACAAGTTACTGTTTACATGGGAACAGATGGGCTAACTGCTAACTGCCTGGCTAATTAAACATCCTCAGAAAGCAGTTTTAGCTTAAACATTGCATGTCTTTTACCATTTTCTCAAAAAGAGATTACCCAGGTGTAATTTAATTTAGCAAACGTTGAAAATGCTTTGGAATGCTTTGGAAAGTTTATTCATACTTTTTGCTGGCTCTTGTTTTCTTCAGGCAATTAAATGTATAATGTGGTCCTTATCTCAGACAGGCCAATATGAAAAGTAGGTATTGTTTTCTTTTTTGATGTAAAACGGAATTTTCTGTTGAAAGTTCATTTGATTTGCTGTATGCTGCATAAATCAGAATACTACGTTATGTTGGTCCTTTTTGAAGGCTAACTATATACACAGTTCAGCAACTGAATGGCTTGGATATGTGGTATTTTTATATGACAAGTAAAGCTAAGGTTAGATGCTGAACCTGTTTTAGACATCCTAACCCGTTTACACCTATATTTTCTATTTAATCATTTACTTTATTATGCTGTTTCTGAACCAATATTTATGTGCCTTTTTGCTTTTTTTACTATAAATGGTGAATGCAAGTTCTTTTCTTCCTGTTATTTTTTCCCAGATTTTAAAGATACATGAGTTTCATCCTTAGGAATTAAGTATTTTCTACGTCTCTTTAATACTACTCTACCTGTCACAACTGTTTGACATCACTTGTTGATACTTTACTAAAGAGAAGTCAGTTTGTCTGATTGAATGTTGCCATTTCACTGATGTATCTTTTTACTCCCTGTTTTTTTCTATAATACCATTAATCATTTTAGTGATCTTGCTATCTGTAGACTACTGAATATTACCAAAATTTCAACAGATGTGAGCAGGATTAAGCATTCTATCTTCACAGATACTTTTGGAGAAAAACAAATGTACAGGATTTTGACTCTTCACATTTGTATTTCTGTCTGAGAATCCAAAATCAATATATAAAGTGCCTGATTGACTATTCTTTTGGTACCAGCGTTCTGCTTCTTGTCAGTGGTGCCCAGTGACAGGACAAAGAGTAATGGCCATAAACTGAACCACAAGAAGTTAAACTTTAGTTGAGGGAGAACTTTTCACTGAGACTGGCAGAGCACTGGAACAGACTGTCCAGGGAGGGCATGGTGTCTCCCTCTCTAAAGACATTCCAGATCCACCTGGACATGTCCCTGTGTCACCTGCGCTAGGTGACCCTGCCCTGAGAGGGCGGTTGGACTGGATGATCTCCAGAGGTCCGTTCCAACCCTAACGATTCTGTGATTCTTTTGCATTGCTAAAGTTTCATTTTCTAAATAAGCTGTTCTATAATTCATGGAATTAAAAAAAATGGTAGAATTAAAATTCGGATTTTCAGATAGATATAGGGATTGAGGAAGGTAGTTACCGGTTTGCAGTATTTTGAAAACCTTCATAGAGTGGAAAAAAATTTCTGTGCATACATTGACTCACGCTTACTGCATTAGTTGTGTTGTCTAATGCCACTATAGATGATTTTAAAATAGGACCAGCACTTCTGTAATGCATTAATAATGTGGGGTTTGTGTTGGATTTATTTTTCAGAGAAGAACGTTTTAACCATGGTGAGGTAAGATTCTTTTTCTGCACAATTTTACTTGTTAATGTGAATACTCAATGTTGAAATGCAAGTCTGATGCTGATACTTACATGCTTTATTTGAGTTAAGTATTTGTATTTTTTATTCGCTCAAATTGGGTTTGTTAGATCACCAGAATAATTCTGGAATTTTGAACAAAAAGGTGCACTGGCTAATGGAGGTGATTGTACAAGAGAGGGGTCTTGGCCTTTTGCTGTAGCACTAGAAAAAGACACTGAAATTGGACTGGACCTTCTGTTTTCTCCATGTGGACAGAGAAGGAGATTGCTTCATTTACTGGGCTTTCTCATGATTGATAGTCTTAAAATTCTGTTTTAAAACATGCCATAATGAATATAATACTACATATGGTTCTTTTTAGTAAAATTATGCTAAACAATGTACTGTGTCCAGTTCTGGAGCCTTTAGCACAGAAAAAACATAGACCTGTCAGAGGAGGTCTGCAAAAACAATTGGGAAGGGAACATCTCTCCAATGGAGACAGGCTGAGAAAGTTGCCAGGGAGACCTAATGGGACCTTTCAGTGCTTAAAGAGGACCTGTATAAGAAAGACAGGGACAAACTTGTTGGCATAGCCTGTTTTGATAGGATAAGGGATATAGACTTCAAACTGAAATCAGGTAAATTTAGACGAGGTATAAGGTAGAAATCTTTTACAATCAGAGTGGTGAAACACTGAAAGAGGTGGCCCAGAATGCTGGGAAATTTGTGTCTAGTTGCCTTAGGGAAGTTTTAGATTCGATATTAGAAAAATTTCTTCACCAAAGGGGTTGTCAAAAATTGGAATAGGCTGCCCAGGGAAGGAGCTGAGTCACCACCCCTAGATATTGTGTTTAAAGACATGTAGGTTTGGTGCCAAGGGACAAGATTTAGTGATGGGACTTGTCAGTGTTAGGTTAATGGTTGGACTTGATCTTAGAGGTCTTTTCCAACCTAAATGATTCTATGATAGTTGATCAATTAGACCAAAGCACTGTTTGAAAAATGGCTCTGTGATTTACCACAGCACTTTGACAAGTGATATCTGATGTTTTATAATGTTTTCTGAGAATACTGAAGCAAGCTACCTGTGATTGTGTGATTATCAAGGATGATTTTATTTGCTTCTTTCATTCCATACTTGGGTATTTTGGACACTAAATAATAAGGTCTCTTAAGTTCTATGAGAAGTTCTACAAGAAAATTTTACATTGACCCGTTTAAGGATTTTTTAATAGGTAGCCATTTCTGCAGCTCATTTTGATTTTACTGTTAATGTTTATCCTTCCTGTTGTTCCATTCATTAGCATGCTACATACATTTTAGAAAAATAAGAGAAAGTCATTATCACTATCTGAAATATGGCTTTTACTCTTTCAGACAAGTTCATAATTTAGACTATACCGAAAATGAAGTTTTGTGTTTAAGACAAATGAAAAGTGTACAAATATTGTGCTCCTACATCTCGTGTTTTCTTTATTTCTTTTCAGCTGGTATTCCATGCATTGCAGCTGTTGGCATACAGTGTCCTAGCGATTTTAATAATGAGACTAAAACTGTTTTTGACACCACATCTATGTGTTATGGCTTCCTTGGTGTGTTCAAAGCAGGTAAGGTCTCTTTTATCCTGTAGCTATCTCAGTACTTACAGTATTACAAAGATATTTGTCCTAAAGCAGATTCCTCAGTGTGTAATTGCTGAATCTGAGGGTACCAGTTAAAAATAAAGCAGATGAAATTGCCTGTCAAAAAATAATTCCATTCTCCCCTCTTCTCAAATAAAGCAAATGTCATATTTTATGCAGCTTGTCCAACTGCATTATTATATTAGTTAACATGCTGTGTATTGAGCTTCAGCACAGGGAGACATACTAGATTTTACAGTATTTACAAACCACTATGCCATTGCAAGTTTTTATTAACTATTAATTTTATCCAGTGTTTGACTTTGTTTACACTATGTTTTCGCAGCTCTTCAGAGCTTACTGCATTGCATGTTTTTGTCTTTCCAGAACTCCTGTTTGAAGTCTTGCATGTTGAAAACATTTCAGTCTTAAAAATCAAAAGTCATGTGCCTAACTTTTAATCTTTTTAGTTTGAAATCATCTATAACTCAAAATGTGACTAGATTTTTCTCCAGATATAAAAGGTATTAACGTAGGCTTTCCATCTATAAGTATCTGTGTTTTTAAGAAGTGAACTTGATTATATTGAAATAGTTGTTTTAGAAGGTTTGCACTTGCAGCAAAAGTAGGGTAAGTTGTCCTTTGTCTGGGAAGCAGACAGGGAGGCAGATTGGAAAGTGTCTGAACAGCTGGGCCCAGAGAGGAGTGATCAGTGGTGCACGGTCTGGTTGCAGGCCAGTAACTAGCAATTTCCCTGAGAGGTCAAGACTGTTCAATGTCTTTAATGGACTGGATGATGGGGCAGAGTGTACCCTCAGCAAGTTTGCTGATGGTACAAGTGGTGCCCAGTGATGTGACCGGAGGCAATGGGCACATGCTGAAACACAGGTGGTTCCCTCCAAAAATCTGGGAACTTTTACACTGTGAAGGTGATCAAGCACTGGGGGAGGTTTCCCAGAGACGTAGGTGGTGGAGTGTCTGTCCTTTGGAGATATTCAGAAGCTGTCTGGACATGGAACTGGGCAGCTGGCTCTGGATGATACTGCTTGAGCAGTGGGGCTGGATCTTTAGAGGTCCCTGTCAGCCTCCCCTGTGCTGTGATTTTGTAGAATGTCCTAAAGGTCAATTAGGGTTATATGGTGAAGGCAACTACTGTGTGTGTCAAACAACTGGAAGATGAGTGAAAGAGGCAGAATTATGCAAAGAGGAGAAAGGTGTCCCATGTTAAGCCAGGTCAACAAATGATTGTTTCCCAGAAAACTAAATTGCTTCCTTGCATATTCTTTAAGGGAAGGGCAGTTCTTTATAATACTGGACGGGTTATACAGTATCAGTCTCCTTGAATGTTGTGCTCATCACTTTCCTCATGCCTGATTTGTTACTTGACCCAGGTGAAAGTGCTGAGTGTTTGCCAACATCAAATGAATCTGTACGGTTAAAATATAAAACACTAAGAATTTGTCAAAACCTCTTTAAAAAGTACCTTATTTAGCCATCTTGTGTCTGAGTATTGGGACTTAAGAGTAATTTTCCTCTAGATACTTGCTGTTCTATAAGGTTCACAGGTGTTTGGTTTTCCAGTTTTTAGAGGTTGAAAAATGTGACTGTATGTGCAATACTGATTCAGAATTGCTGCAGGAGAGGAAGATGAGTAGGGAAAGATGGAACTTCTGACTAAATGATTGATTAGCACTTGGAACATGTATCATTAGGTGAAGTTTTAGATGTTTAAATAAAGTCCATGTTAATAAGCAGCAACTTGGTTTTACAGAAGCAAGAAAAATTAAGCAAATTCAACACGGGCAGTTATCTTACTGTAATTGAGGTCAACACTATCTTTTCATCTAGCAGACCATGGAAGTTTACCTGCAGTGGTATGTTAGTATAACTGGTTTATTTGGAGGTTAAAGATTATGCTGCATATGGAAAAGGAATTTTATATGTTATGTTCTTTCAGCCCATTGCTTGAATCCCTGTACTTTCCATTACCATCAACTTGAAGCAGATGATAGACAATAAAAACTATAATAATGGACTATTTCCATAATCTGGAACACTGTGATGAAAAAGTGACTTAATGTTGATTTTTATTGGAAAGTAATTCAATTTGTAACACATTTTAAAGCAAGATTTTTTTAATGAAGGAAAGAGGAAGAAATAAATGTATCTTTGTGAAGGGAGTAAAGTCCCTTCTCTACAACTGCATTTTATATGTTATAAACTTGTGATTAGAACCTATTCTTCTCTAAGTTGAACAGAGATGAATAATTAAATTAGGGATCAGTTCAGTTTTCTCAATTTACTGTTGCGACTTCAAATTAGGCCCAAGCCTGCTGTTATTTCTGTTCAGATTTTTAACTCTTTACATCTGCACACTTCCTCTTTCTGTTAGGAAAAATTATATCATCCTGAGTGGAATTTTTGAAAGCAAAATAAAACAGCTAGAGAAAGACTTAAGGTATTCATTTGTTAAAAACAAACTAATAAGCTTGAATTGATAAAATACCCACATGAGGAACAGCATCC
This sequence comes from Pithys albifrons albifrons, assembly GCF_047495875.1. Taxonomy (NCBI): domain Eukaryota; kingdom Metazoa; phylum Chordata; class Aves; order Passeriformes; family Thamnophilidae; genus Pithys; species Pithys albifrons. The sequence continues at coordinate 47,164,182 of NC_092464.1, read as the reverse complement.
TGTGAAAGAAATGCTTCTTTTGCATTGCATATATATTCAACCATTCTAGACTCTTTATATAAACAAAATAGTGCTAAATTCAGAGACTTTGAACATTAATGAGGTTTTATAAAAGCATGACAGGAATGTGATTTTCTTCAACTTGAAAAGCCATGGAACTTCTGAAGTTTTAACTTGTCCATGAAGTGACATTTTCGGTGACTGTTGTCAAAAGAGATGTGCTTATGTAGAGCAGCCTACAAATGAATTAATTTTCCTTCATCCTTCCAGAGCCTCACAGGGGTCAGGCATATTTAGTATATTAAGTACTCCTGGCTAATATCGCTGTTCTTGCAAGAGTGTTTAGCAAGCCTTTGAGGATGAGAGTAGAGTACACTGCATTTTGGAGAGGTGGCTGGGAAATATTAATAACCTAAAGCAGTTAATGGTTAGTTTATGAGAAAGATGGTACATGCTACCTAACTGGTGCAATCATCCTGGTGGGAGCTTCTACTGAGAGACTTTATTATGTTTTTTCATGCTTTAATTAAAAAAACCCAAGTACTATAAATGAAATATATTTATTTAGTGTGGGTTTGATATTTTTGAAATGTAGAGCCTTCTAATTAACAATAGCTTGGGAAAAATTTCAATTTATACTTTGCCTTATCTAAGATTTAGGTCAAATATGGATGTGATAAAGAGTTCCTTCTCAAACTTCAACATAGCAAGTTTAGTACTACTTTTTTCTTAACTACCTGTTTCACATATTTATCATTGTTTTGCTTACATCCTCCAGCAAACTGTCTTCAGGAAAAAATACAAACCCCAGTTTAAAGTAGGACATAAAACAGCATTAAACTTACTATCCCCAAAGTCTGTCTTTCTGATATGTTTCAGAAGTTTGTAGTAGTCTATATACTACAGATAGAAACTCTAGTTCTAAATTTGAGATAAAATACTGTAAAAGTCCAGTTAGCTTTATTGAACCATCTTTACTTGCAGAATTTGAAATCTGAGCTACAACTTTAAAAGCTGCATTGATGTAATTTTTTTAAATTTTTTTTATATTTTAGAATTACAAATGTAATGTCTGACATTCTGTAAGCATGAATAACTCTTAGGAGGTCTCACTGAAGTTTATTGGAGAAGCAATAGCAGAGATGTTTCATGTAATATATGTTAGGTTCCTCACAGAGAAATAAAAATGAATTGTTCTGCATACAGCATTACAGAACTGTTGTCTAGGAATTAATCAATTCTTGCCTTTCAGTTATTTGGATGGCTCTTCTATAAAATCCAGCCCAAAACATTGGTCTTTGCTATTCTAGCATTGATGGCAATAGAAGGATCTACAAACCTTCAAACTCAGTGGAACATCATGGGAGAATTTAGCAATTTGCCACAGGAAGAGCTTTTGGAGTGGATTAAAGTCAATACCAGACAAGGTAAACTATTTAAGTGTAGAATGTTCCCCATTTACTGTGAGATTGAACCACAGAACTTGTTATGAATGACTGCAGCAGTATTGCTACTGTCTGTGGCTGTGCCTTGGGACTATCCTAAATCCTAAAGCCAAGTCACATATACTTGTCCATCTAGAAGCTACCTCAGTTGGAAAAAGCACTGAAAGCTTGCTTTGTTGGACTCCAGGTTATCAGCCCAGACGTTGTAGCCATTGGTGTAGTATTTCAACAAAAGCCTCTTTGCCAAGTCCAATTAAAAAGGTTTTTACTTAAATGACACTGGTCCTCTCTGTAGATCCATGATCACCATTTTACTACAAGAGAATTAAAAATGTGTATATGCTGGTGGCACCCCTCCTTTTCCTAAAATAAGTAAAAGTGTCAGAAAACTGGCTGGAAACAATGCCTTTTTAGCAAGAAAATACGTTCAAGTCAAAGTGGACTAAGATCTTATTGCCCATTTAACACTGGTGTAAAAAGTGAGAAGTGAAGTGTGTTGTTGTAGTGAATATGTTACTCTACCCATTCAAGAAAAATAAGATGCGTTAAATCTTCATTCTTAGTTGCTTAGTTATCTAATGGCTTATATTGAATTCAAGGTTAGAAACTAAAATTGATTTTGTGTGTCTCCTGTTGGTGCCATGTAAGGCCTTTAAAAAACCCTATTTGTGGTTTTCCTACAGGATTACTGTTTAGATATTTGAATTCCTTCTCTACACTTGCTGCTCAGTTGTTCATGTCAAACATGCCTTTCATTGTGCATTTCAGATGCAGTTTTTGCAGGAGCAATGCCTACAATGGCAAGTGTTAAATTGTCCACACTGCGGCCTGTTGTAAATCATCCTCACTATGAAGATGCAGGTTTAAGGTAAGTTTTGCAGTTGAGGGTTTATTTGTATTTACTGTTAATTCTCTTAATGTTTGCAGTATACAGTAGGAATGGCATCATGCTATATAGTAAAATTTGTTAAAACCCCATAAAACTTGATTTGTTATTTTAGTTGGATTGGAAACTCATGTGTTATTTCTTCAGGATTTATATTCATCAGAAAAGATACGCTATAGGGGTAGATATGGCTTCAAACTTACATACAAAAAAATCAGAATTAAATTATGGAATTGGATTTAATGCGTACTTCTATACTTTCATCATTCTAGTTAGTCCAGACATTGTAGACAGATTTTGTATTTTTCTCAAGAGTGCCAGTTTAGTTATTTCTGTTGACTTTCTGTGATTGACTGTCATTTGTTTTGTGATAATTTTTTAATTACTGAAATACTAAGACTAGTTGAAACTGAAATTTTGTAATGGAATTACTAAGTTTTCTACTCTGTTATTTTCAAAATTGGAATATTTTCCTAAATTGAAATTGATTTATGGGAAAACATCAAGAATTTCTTTTATTACATTTAATATTGTAGTGCCATTTTTGTTAATTCGCTAAAACTGGCTAAAAAACCACAACACACAACAAGAAAACAGCAAGTTAGAGCAGGATAAAACAGAAAGGGCAGGGATTCATTTTACATACCTTATGTCCTTCATTCTCTGTCTGGCATTGACTCACTTTAACTTTTGGTCTGCCCTAAGTTGATCAGGCAGTTGGATCAGATGATCACTGTAGGTCCCTTCCAACTGAAATAACCTATTCTAGCTACAAAAAGACAGAACAGAGAATGTTTGGGGAAAATAAGGTACAGGCATTACAGGATCAGAAAATTATAGTAAGTTAACAATGTCGTGCTTTGCACATTCAAAGGAGGATATTACTGGGTGATATAGAATGGCCTGGGCTGGAAGAGACCTTAAAGGTCATCTGGTTCCAAAACAGGATCATGGTGTGCAAGTGCTGATTTTTCTTGATGAGCACAGGTGGACATCAGGTCTTGCACTCCACATTTAATGAAGTCTGAACAAGGGCAGTGAGTGTGACCTTTTGGGAAGAGACTTGGCAGGTGATTCCTTCTAATCACCTGCAGTCCAAGCAAGGTTGTTTCTAGCTTTTAGTATTAGGTGGTGAATGCATTTCTTTGAACCCTTCCACTTTCTGTTTATGGATCTTGTAACTAAGTTGTCTCCTGCTACAGAAAAATCAAAGGGCTGTATACATTGGAATCATAATCAAATTTAAGCTAATGGTACTATTAATGTAAACTTTGTTCTAGCGTAGTTACCTTGTGAAATAAAAAAGCCTTCCTCTGCAGTATAAAGTAAATGCTTACATTTTCATGCTGCATTGCTAGCTAACTTTCTCATTTTTCCTTTTAAAGGGCCAGAACAAAAGTAGTGTATTCCATGTACAGTCGGAAACCTGCAAACCAAGTAAAACGAGAACTGATAGAGCTGGGAGTCAGTTATTACATTCTTGAAGAGTCACTGTGTGTGAGCAGAAAAAAGTGAGTAATCTCCCTTTCTCACAACAATCATACAACGCTCAAATAGGTAGTCTAAGGTTCATATCAAGTGGTGGTTTTGAAATGATGGTGGCTGCTTTATTTATTAAAAGTCTCCAAAATACATTTTTGTCCAGCATCCATAGATATTAAGAAGTATAATTGACTTTACTCACATTAGCAACTTTGTGTTCTTGGTGGGTACCTGAAAAGAGATTCAAAAAGAAAACAAGTCATTATTCTGTGAGGGTAAGAACAGGGGTGTGTGTGGGTGGGTGTGTGTGTATAATAAAAGCCTGGTAGGAATAAAAGGTGCAGAGTGAAAGAGTTGGAGCACCACAATATGACCACAAGTAGTCACTAAAAATTTGGTTACATTTCTGATGTCCTTGAGAAAGAGCTATGCTTTTTCTTTTTTTTTTTGTCTTCCCCCTGATTTCTCTTTCTGACCTCCAGAACACAGTAGTTTAGATTTTTGATTTTATTTTCTTTAAGTTTAAAATAGAATTACATGTATAAGTTCTATTTTTTGCTGTTATCTTTGATAAAATTAGAAAATTCTCAGTAATTCTAATTTGAAAGACAACTATACAGGGAATTGATGTTGGCTATGATCCTTAATAAAAAGCAAGAATTTACTTTTTTAAGGTGTTTTATTTCCTGAATTTTCTTTAGAAATGTTAGGAATGTGACTATCGCCCTCCATTTTATAAGTTTTAAGGGTCCCTGGTAATGTATATGGTATAATTTGAGTTGTTGCATATGCCGCTTCTTCCAAATAAATTGCTTATTAATTACATAACCACAGAAGCAGATGCATTTTACACATTCTCAGTACTATTTTTAAATTACTACTGTATTTATTGATTTTGTAATCTGATAATTTCTAGTATAAACACAAACTTTAAAAAATATAGATGTCACAATCAAGTATGCATGGGGCACTGTAAAACTGAGTTCAGCAAGCTGTATGGGTTTTTTTAAATACCATTTCTTAATTACTTTTTCCATATTCATGTTTTCTAGGCCTGGTTGCAGTATGCCTGAAATCTGGGATGTCGAAGATCCTTCTAATAGAGGAAAAATTCCTTTATGTACCCTTATGAGCCAGAATTCCAGGCCATATTTCATCACAGTATTTGAAAATAGCAATTACAGAGTCTTGAAGATTCCAAAGGAATAACATTTCAATGCAATGAAGCATCAATCTTTCAAATCTTTAAACTAGTAACTGTAAGAATTCTAAATCAGAAATACCTTTTCTACTAGACTTAAAATGGAAAAATGTGTATTTTTTTTTACCATTTTAAGTGAATTCTGATTATAGAAATATCTTAAACCTAACAGTTTGGATTTCTATTTCAGGGTCAGTCCCTTGAGATTTGCTATGCAAATGATTATATGTTTGCACATTTTATTTAACACTGATCCAAAAAGAGTTAAAAGTAGCTAAGAAAAAGTTTGTAGGCGGACTTGAAACTTCATTTTTTTGGTGCATGTTCCTGGAATCCTATTGATATCAAAAAAGACTAATAAGGGTAATATTTGCAGTAAGCAATAGTTTAGCTTCTCAGTGTCCAAGGGTTTTTAGCATTGTTATGCATTCACAATAAGCTGGCATAATATACATGAAATTTTTAAGGGAGAATGCTTTATTCAGGAAAAATCTGTCATAGCCTTAGAAAGATACTAAAATAAATCCTTCACTGCCTTAACTAGACCTTCAGCGCCTAACTTGATAAGAAATTACTTTCAAAATTTATGCCCTATTTTCTTTCCCCATCTATTAGATCCTGCCTGGACTTTATCATCAGCATTAAAGAAAAATGAAATTTACCCCCGTTGTGATGTGGGTGTAGTCAGTTGTGTGGGTATAATTGCTCCAACATTACTAGCCTGGTTCTGCAGTTTTTCTGTCATCTTGGTGTCACACCAATATTATGATTAGCTAATAGAGCATTCACTTTCTGAGGTACCCAGTGCAAGGACACCCTTTAGTCGTTTAACTGACCTGGTAGTATTTTTGTATGTTCATTGCCATTGGGAAGTATCACAGTAATTGTGATTCTACAGTGTGAGACTTCTAAAGTCTGATGTTTCACTGTATATCATTCATGTTTTGGATTTGTTTTGACTTAAGTTTTTTTCTTGTTCAGACATCAGTCTGTTGATATGACTGGTCTTTTTAACCGTAATGGCATCTGGCAATATTAGATGCTATAGGGATACCATCCATCACGCCTATAACAGTATCAATTAAGTGGGAACCTGTGATAAAGTAGTAGTATAACAACTGATCAGTATTGTAAAACTTCTTATTTTTTTAAAATCTGTTTTATTGAGAGGGTGAGGGAGACTGGCTGAAAACGCATTAGCTTTTTAACTTTTACAGAATAGCTTTTGGAAAAATTTCTATAAGGAAACTCACAAAGAAAGGGCTTTTGGGAAGTCACTTTTTAAAATGTTAATTGAATTCAAGGAAGCAAGAAAAAATTCTTTATATAAACATTGTGACTAGTGTTTCGGCACAAAAAGGTACTGTATTTTTATGAAGTTTATGCCAACTGTTGACATGTACTTATGTGGTTAAATAAAAAAGAGAAAGATGGAAATTGTTCTCTTGTTTCTGATGATGTTACACTTGTCTCTCATGTCTGTTAAACTGAAGTTTAATACAGTTACCACTGGAGATATGATTGAAGCTGAACCTTCAACTAAAAAATGCACATAAGTACTTCAGGTAATTAAGCCAAACTCACACACCTCTTTTTGGCCTCCTTTTTATTCAAAATGCCAGTGCAGGAATATAAGAAAAGACAGTTAAAAAATGTAAATACCTATTTAGAAAGCAAAGTGAACTTGGAAGGCGGTTCAAAATTACTCTGTTGTTGTTCTAAGTTTCTAAGCTCTAGTAAAGACTGAAGCTCAAATACTGGTAGAATGAAGAAACATTTGCAAGTTAAGGTTCAAAGATGTGCTTTAGTAAAAGTGTTCATTTGTTGATTAGGAGGCGACTCTTACTGAGTGCATGACCAGACACTAAATTTTCAGCTTGTGTAGAGGAATATTATGCTGTCCCTCTCTTTGAACTGGTCTTAAACCCAAATAATTGTTGTCATCTGATGTTAATCTGATGTTAATCTGATAAAATTTAGCAATGGAAAATTACGAAGTAAAAAAATGCAGTATGTAATTGTGGGGAAGATATATGGGAATTCTTGAATTAGGTGTCTCATGAATTTCTTATCGTCTCAGTAATTTGCTTTCAGTTTCAAAAGAAAAAATTTGAGTTTAAATAATACAACATTTTACACACAGGAGCACCATGTTAACATTATGCTTATTGCTGCAACTTGAACCAGAAAACACAACTTTGAGACTTCTTAGCTCTCACTGAAGGTTTTCCCTTTGCAAGATCCTAAATATGTAACACAAGCAAGTTCATCTTTAAGTACGTGCTGGCCTTGAAAGAATTCAGGCACAAGACTAGAATACTTCCATACCTGAGAACAGTTTCTATTACATTTTAGTCATACTGGATCTTTGTGCTGGTTTGGGCTGGGGTTCTGTGTTTTGGCAGAGCCAAGGTGTACTGGCAGAAGTTGGGAGTGCATGGCAGTTTGGGAGGAGACAGCTGGGACAGGTGACCCCAGCTGACCAAAGGGATATTCCAGACCATATGGCATCAGGCTCAGTATATAAAGTGGAGGGAAGAAAGAGGAAGGAAGGGATGTTTGAAGTCATGGCATTTATCTTCCAAACTAACTTGTGCATGGTGGGCCCTTGCTCTCCTGGGGAATTCTGAACACCTGCCTGCCCATGGGAAGCAGTGAATTAAATCTTTGTGGTTTTTTCCTTCTGTGCATGGCTTTGGCTTTCCCTATTAAACTGCCTTTATCTCAACCCATGAGTTTTCCAGCTTTTACCCTTCAGATTTTCTCCCCTATCCCACTGGTGTGGGAGTGAATGAGTGGCTGCTTCATAGGGCTTGGTTGCCAGCTGGGGTGAAACCACCAGATTTGTTTGTTGAAATCGGAAACATTTCTTGCTTTGCATTAAATGTCTTCAGTCAATAGACATAATCACAGTTCTGTATCAAACTTCTGATACTTGTGCGAACTGCAATATTTAGTATGGAGACCAAATGAGGCACCTCTGTGAAACAAAGGGGTTAAGTCCTATTCAGTACTGCCCTGCTCTTGATCATAGTCGTAGACACCATATGAAAAATGCCCTTGCTTTTGCCTTTTTGGGCTGTTCAGCTGAAACACTGAAACTGAATCAGCCTATATCTCTTGGATTTTTGTGATTAAGACATTGAGTTCCGCAAGACAGGACTTCAAGTGAAGAAAACTCCTTTAGCAAAGCAGGTATGTAAGAAAAAGTACAGTGTTGTCAGAAATCAGTATTGTTGCACATGCAGAACAATGGCATGCAGAACTTCTGAAGGAGAGCTAGTCAGCTTTGCAGAATTTGCTTGGGCAGCAAAACCTCTTAGTGCTACAAATCAGCTGTGGCTGTACAAAATAAGCACTTTTATTTCAGTACAAAATCAAAGTCAACTATAGTGACAAACTGTAGTGGAGCTTTAAGCTGACCTGTTAGGTTGGTGCAGAGTAGTGGGAGGATTTACAGGGTTAGGCAGAATATCCTCAGCTAACAGGCTTTTTTCTGATTTCATGCTGTAATTCTCCATTATTGGTGTAATTCATATAATGTCTGAAATCATCAGTTGTTTGAGTGGGTTCATCATGTAGTAGTTCAACAACTTTATTACTTCCTGTTACAGCGTATATAGGACACTTATTGCCAATACATCATGAGATAGGGATAGAACACACAGAATGAATGAGTAATATTGATTTCATATCTGGCTGAGAACTCAGGCAGGTCCCTGTGGCCAGTCTTCCATCCTGCCAAGGTTATCAGTGTTTAAATTGAGTCATGAGTGCAAGCAGCACTTGTTTTGCCAGTTTGGTAGGAAGGATGAGGTCTAGTTTTTAGCCTGGAGAACATGAAAATGCTTACTGGATTGCATTGAAAGGTGATACTGAGCCTGCAACAGGACAGCCTCTGAAGAGAAAACCTCTCTCCTTTTGATGTTCACCTGAAAGGAAACAGATCACTCTAGTTAATTCTTTAGGCTTGACCAAGCTTACTTTTGAAGCCAGTGCACCAAATTCTGACTGCCATTACAAATTCTTGCTGCATCCAAGCGTCTGAGCAGCATCATCTTCATGTTACTGAGCAACCAGTTGCTCAGCTGCTCTGACTACAAGTCCCTGGAGTGCCTGAAGATGCAGATAGCAAACATTATTTGCAGGCACTTAGTGTTTTGCTGTAGATATCTGTGTCTGAGCTGTGCAAAAAATACTAAGCTTTTCTGAAGCATTGGCTTTTTCATAACTGTTCCTGGAAGTCCAAAATTTTTTCTTGGCTAAAGCAAGTTAGCAAATCCTGAAAATACAACAGAGTAGGATGCCTTCTTTTTTTCCTCCAAAAATTAGCTCTATGATAGTGTTGGAATTGCTGCCTTGCTTTTCTTTGATTTTGAATTTTAAAATATAATGCATCTATATTTTGATAAGTTTATCTTCTACTCCTTATTAAAAAAAAGGGCCAAAGTTAGAATCAAGCTTAGTAAATGCATAGAGTAGAAATTTTTGCATTCCTGAAGTACTTCAAAGGCCACTCAACTCAAAACTCAAGTTCTATGAAGGCATTAGGTATAGATGTTTTCCCTAACCTTGGTTTTCTTTGTTTTGGATCATTGCTGGATTTAGCTGCAGTTTTCATGCTTCAGGCTGCTGCATGCAGAATCTTTGATTTGATAGTTTTTAGCTATTTTTATGTTATTGCATAATTTAGTTACAGAATGGTTTTGGAGGGACCTTAAAGATTGAGTTCCAACCCCCTGCCATGAACAGGGACACCTCCCACTAGTCCAGTTGCTCAAAGCCCTATCCAATCTGACCTTGAGAAATAAGGGGAACAATTATTTTGAGAAGGGATAAATGGAAACAAGATGTTCAAATGTAAGTTGTATTCCATAAGTTCTTTATTCGGAACTTTAATTTTGGAGTTTAGTACCCTCAGTGTTTAAAACCAATGAAATGTTACTTAGCAGGTGGTGCTGTCAGACTCTATAACTAATTTTTAAACTAATGACGTCTTGGCTATTTACCTTAATAACTGCAGGTTTGTTTCACCCAGTAAGTTTTTGCCTGAAATAAAAAGGGATTCTAAAGATGCCTTTGAACTAGGAGCTTGTGATATGCATTTCCTTCCTTTGAACCCTTGGTGTGCAACTGAATTCATATTTGAATTTAGAAAGAAACCTGTCAGCACTGATGGTTTGTTTGGTAAGGTTGTCTTTACACATAATGAAGTAGCAAAGCAATAAAGTTCCAACTGAAATAAATTGAAAAGCGTAAATATTTGCAATGTCAAGGTGCAGCAGGACTGACAAAGGAAACACGTTTTCAATAAAGTCAGACTATATTTGGAATGTCTCTTTCCTTTTTCCTTTTTTTTTTCTGTGTTCTATTTCATTTTTTTTTCTGTTTCACTTTGATGCTGGGAAATGGGACAAAACTGAACAGAATAGACTTGAGAAAAATTGCATAGCTGAAACTGAGAAGGTGTTTATATCTTGCAAACATGACCTGGTTTTAATGAATCTTGTCAAAATATTTGGCTTATACTAATGAACTAGGTGATGGAAAACGTCCATGTTATCTGGTGTGTTCTTGTAAAAGGTAGAGGTTTGTCATTCTCTGTTACTCTGCAATTAATTTATTAATGAACTAAAAAGAGCCTGGCTTGTTGCAAGGTTAAACCTGGAATACACACTGCCATCAGGACGTCACAGAAAGGGTAACAAGCACAGCCTGAGGGGTGGGGGAGGGAGAAAACCACACACACCATTTCTGCCTGTTTATGTGGACTTAAAATGACTTTCTTAGCTCCCAATTATATATGCAGCAGATCTAAACTCAATCAGACCACGTTGTCTTCTGTGTGGTCTTGAACTAGTGATCTAGAAGGAGTTGGATTTGTTCTTAGTGAGGACTAAGCCTGTTGCTCCTACGCTAAGCAGCAAATCCAGGTATGTGCAGATGTGGGTTTTACTGAAGAATTACTTCAAGCTGCTATGAATCAGAATGACATCAGTGGTGGGTCGTAGTGGTTGGTGGTTTGGCCAAGTTGCCTGGGCTTTGACTGCAACTTAGGAGCACTTTGGAAAAATGTTATATATGTGTCATGGTGTAATCCTTCAAAATGACTATAATCTGGTCTGTCTAAAGATGTAACCAAGTAGAAGTGAACAGAAGAAGTACTCTGGACAAAATGAAGGATTACTGTGGTTCTTAATCCTGGGGAACACAATGAACAAATTTTAGCACAAAAGAGGTGGAGGAATGGCTTTTCCAAAGTTGTGAATGATTTTGTGTGCCTGTGTTCTAGGGTGTGCAGTCCTGGTCCAACTTCCAGAAAAAAGTATTGGTCATATCAGTCACTCAGAATTGGCTACTTAAACTGAAACTTTAATCCTAAAATGTTTTTTAAAAGAAAGGGGCAAGAAACTGCAGTCTTACAGTAGCTTACTCCAGGCCATCTGTTTAACAGTAGTTATGGTAAATCTTGAAACTGTTTCAGGAAAGAAACATTTGTTTTTAAAAATATTGTCTGATCCTCAGTAAGCACTTCTTCAAGGTGTTCTGCTTTGGATGTAAGACTAGAGCTTGTTAATTGTTTTTTTGCTGCCACATGAAGGATTACACAGTCCTTCCACTCTGAGACTCCTTTTTTTTTTTTTCTTTCTAAGACTGATGGTAAAGCGTATTGAGACAAGTCACTGAAGAAGTAACAGGAGGATATTGTGAAGAGCTTCACTTAATGAACATGCAACCCATCTCAGTTTTTGAAACACAAGTTGGCAGGTCTGGTGTGTTTAAAAACACAACATTGGGAGGGGTTTGCAGTTGGTAATGTCACTTCATGGCATTGTTGTTTCCTAGCTCAGTTGTTTAGTTTCTTTGTTCAGGTGTGATTTCTGAATTGTTTCACATCATTTAGAGCCTCCTAGACAGCACATGGTTGCTTTGCCTTTGCTGTCAGTGAGGTAAGGCACAGGATCTCACACTGTTACCCTTTCCCCCCCCCCCCTTTTTCCGTTCCTTACTACCACTGTGCTTCATCCAATGTCTGTGACTAAAGAGATTTAAATTCTATCTGTGCAGAGCAAGCAACTATGATGGAAAGTTACCTGTTCTGTGCTCTCCTACTTATATTCCACAAATAACAGTGATGGACTCCTTGATGCTGCTACCACTCAGTAAATGCCTACATTTCCTTCTGGAACTTTCTTCTGCAAATTTGTGACAAGAAAATACAGAAAATACATGTGCAAGTTTTACTGAATGCTTCACAAATGGAGGCAATTTCCTCTGGTAAAGTGACCAAAATGTCAGTAAATATTCTCTGACAATGTTACAGATCACACTGAGTTTTGATGGAGCAGATTGTACTCAGTAAGAACCAAGGATGAAGGAAGTATATAATTTGGAAATGCAACTGAGGTTGAACAGTACAGACACACTTCATCAGTTTCTGGTCTCCCAATAGCCTTTCATACTTATATAAGGTGACTGTGTGACTGCAGGCTGCCCATTCCTGTTGTCATCTGAGCTGATGGCAGAGAGTAAGTGAGCAGAGAGCCCATTTTAAGGTAAAAGGCAAAGGAGCCAAAATCTCTTACTGGCTCAGCTCATTGAGTTCTCTGTGTCTATTATTTCTGCACAATCCATAGCAGATATCCATTGCAGCAAATATTTCTGAACCTTCCTTGTACCCTTGGAAGTAGACCCTGTAAATTAACTTCATGGATTTCTGTGTGACTACCTGATTGACAACTGTGAGGAAAAGATGGGTGGCAGCAAGTGACCGATAAGGTCCACCCAAAAGACACACTCAGAGCTGAGAATCTCCCATACTGTGCCATGGGCTGTCACCATGGAGCATCCTGACCTGCATGGCTGCTGTGCCAGTGCTCAATCAGATTTCATCTGTAGCGCTCATCACTGCTGGGGAAGATGCCATTCAAGTGCTACTCCAGTGACTTTAAGGAGATTGCTGCTGGCTTTAGTCTACTTTTCCAGCATCCAAGAGCCCATTTCCTTTAGGCTTTATTTCATAAGTGGTTGGATTCAGTCTCATCACTGGATGAAACTTCCTTTTCCATTTAATAGCATACGTGTTTGATTTTGGAAGGATTTGGAGGAGGATGAACTAAACTTTCCCTGAGGTTGAGATTTTCTACTTCCTCAGGATTATTGAAGACTAAGTCCCACAATTTGTACAAGCTGTAACACCACCTCCCAGAACTATTCTCTGGCCAAAAAAGATTGAAAGACTGAGAGGAAACACAGCAATCACATTCGCTGAGAAAAAAATTTAATAAATTATTCTTTTTCATTGATTTTGTTAAAAAAGGATTTAACAATAAAATGAAGGATGAACATTTGAAGAACTGGAAAATCATTTAAGTCAGAGTGAATGGCTAAGGCAAAATACAGGTATGAGAATGTTAAATACAATCTTCTTCTAAAGGCTTTCCAGTGATACTGAAATAGTGGAAGGATTTAGTCTGGCTAAATCGGTATTTCCACATAGGTGACCAGCATAAACTGGAGTGCAACAGATGAAGTCATTCTCCCCCAGTCAGCTCTCATGGCAGCATGAAATTTCAGGCAGTCAGTGTCATAAACCAGATCAGGAATCAGTCCAGAAGAAACTCACCTGGCAAAATAAATTGTCTTTTTTACATCAGCTGAGTATGCAGTCTCAATCATCATGCAGCTATGTGAAACCTTGGAACAACCAAGGAGAAAAGGCATTGTGAAGGAATACACAGACAGTCAAAACCAGTTTTTGTCAGTGGCTGAGTCACACTGGACTGACTGAAAGTGTCTGTCATGATGGACGTGCAGGAGGGCCCCACTCTGTCAGACCCTAAGAGAAAACTTTCAAGCTCCTACCTAAGCTCAATGAAATTTCATGAGGAAATAGAGCTCTAATAGATATTTTCTTCAGGGTTTTAGTGTAACTGGTATGCAAAAGGAAGGCAAGAGAGATCAACATCACCTCCCTTAGCCCAGCAAAACCAACAGAACTGAGTACCTCTGCCCCAGTCACAACACTGATGTCTCTCACCTGTGCAGGTGTAGTGAGAATACAGGGGAAAGGGAGTTATTATGGTAAAGGAGGGAAAGCTAAGGAGGGCAGGCTCCACTGTTTATAGGGCTATCAGTTTCTTCCCATTGGAAACTGCTTCTATTTCAGAGCTTTTTCCCACAGCTCTGCACACTGGAGGCAGAGAGAGACAGTTTATTGGAAGGATCAAGATGCTTACAAGGTATCCATAAGGCATATTGATTGCAACAGCCTAATTTTGAGACATTATATCTATCCTCCTACTTCAGACAAAAAAAAACCAAACCACCAAACCCTTTTCCTGTCTTATATCCACAGGCTGTGCCCAGGGAGTGTGTGCATTTCCCTGCTGCTTTCTTGGCACTCCCAATACCTCAAGGGCTCGGAGGTGACTGCAGCAGCTGCAGCCTTCGCTGAGCACTCCCAGCCCTCGCTGATCAGCGCTGATTCAGCACAGGTGGGACGAGCACCTGCTGCAGGGAGGACCAAGAAAGTGATAATGTTTGAGTGTTGCTTGAAGAGTTGTGAATACTCTGGCAAATCATCCTCTGGCCTGTGAGGACTGCAGTCCTGCTTCCAAGGGCACAACAAAAAGCTGGAGGGGACTGCAGGTATGCTTAGCCCTGCGTCCTGTAGTCAGGGGTTCTATCTCTGGGATCTGCAGCCATGTGTCAGGCCACAGGCAATGACAGTCATTGAAGGGTAAGCTTTGGAGCTGAGGGATTTCTGTGGGTCTGGTGCAGTGCAGAGGTTCAAGGGGACTGGGTTGGGGTCAGCAAGGATCTAAAATGTACATTTGTGTCTGCATCTGACCTGGAGAATCCCACAGCTCTGGAAGAGACAGTGGTGTGTGCTTCTCTAACATATTTCCTAAGATGTGGGGGAGTCATGTCTTTCCTCCTTTACTGGCTGTTTGTAGTTTAAGTCAGTCAAACTAAAGGGTGAGCAAGGGTCCTTCAGTTTTGTCCCCTTCATCAATGCAAGTGGAATCTGCTGTAAAGAGTGTTCAGCACTTGCAGTTGTCCATGAAGCCATTAGGAGGTTTGACTTGAAAATATAAGATTAGACCTGGTGATGCAAGACTCCTCTTCTGTGTCTGCAAGGCTGGAAGGGTGAGCTTGTTTATAGAGGTGTTGAGGCGGTAATTTCGTTGCTGTTTCTAATATAAACTCACGGTGTGATGATGGGTACAAAATAACAGTCTAAAGCAGCGCATCTGCAAAATGTGAAGTAAAGAAGGTGTGTGATCATGCACTGAACACTTGGAAAAGGTAAACTAATCAAAAAGAATTAATCAGGGTAGTCTATTTCATCTGCTGTATAAAACAAATGTACTTTCTGGTAGTAATTCTGTTCTATATTGTGTTATGTCCACTTGTAGAAAGAGTGAATAAATTAACTATCACATGCAACCTTAATTTTGGTTTTTGTCAGTTTTGAAGGGAATAACTGAGACTTTTGTGGGTTTTCTGGTGTCTGGACATCCATACATGTGCTGTATGGTCAGAGGGCATGTGCATATTCAAATAGTAGATCAATGCTGGCTCAGAATTTTCACCCATGGTACCCTCACAATGCTGTGTCCTTGGAGTATGTTTTACCAGGCAATTATTTTGGAAAGCTCTGACAAGTTTGAAACGCTGCCTACTTTCTGAGTACAAAGCCAATGTCAGCAGCTCCACAAACTGCTGTTGCTGCCAGAAAGCATGGTCTGCTGGCTCTCAGCCTCCACCACCCTCTCCCTTGGTCAGCTGAGGCATTTCTGTAGCCTCACATGGAACTGGATATAGTAACAGGTCAAGATAATACTGTGGTTTTGAAGTTAAAACTAATTTAAAGTGCTTATGCAAATTAGGTGTAGATATGTGCAGCCAACAGCTGAGAGCTGAAGGTGAGGGAAACACACAGACTGGAAACCTTTAGCAAGCCCTCTAAGAAACTTGCTGTATGTTACAAAGTCACACTCTAAAGCCTGAAGTTATGAAAAGTGAGGTCCGGTTTTGGTGTCAATGTCAAGCATATGTGAGGCTGAGCAGTGAGAGCCCGTGAATGTGTCCTGGGTAGAGAACTGACCACAGCTGAAGACCTCACCCCCACCAGTGCTTGTGAGCTCTCCTGTTATAGGGACAGAAACTCCATATTAATGCTGCAGGTTTTTTCCCCATTATTTATAAAATGTTGCATGTTTCATGAGAATTGTTCAAGCTTATATTCAGATTTTTGGATTAAGATGGGAGGGGGAGGGGAATGATAAATAAGGTATTGATAAATATAGGTCATCCCCTGAGCAGTCACCAGCTCTGAGTGTGCATGCACAGGTGGAGGGCATGAGCTTGTATTGTAGGGTGAAGCTATATCTGTGTCTGAGATGCCCTGTCTAAAGTAAAGCTTTTGTTACTGTCATTTAGTATCTCCCCTACTCTTTCTCAGATATAAAGAGAAGAAGACAGTTGTGTGATATGTGAAGGAAAGCCTCAGACTGGAGAAATGGCTAAAAAGTGGGAGAACAAAGTTATCTCATCTCTTGTGTTGTCAACAGTTAACACTGACATTGGTCTGAAAAATCCAGGAAGGCATGTAAAGTTATTGAACTGTGCCAAATATGAGAGGAGCAAAGTTCTTGTCCTCAGCTCAGACAGTCAGAGATTTGGAAAGAGGTCAGGATATAATTGCTAGGAAGTATGAGAATAAGTCTTTTGGTTCTAGTATATAGTTGTGTTGAACAAGGCTGCAGTAGGTAGGTGCCACCTGTATCACCCAGGACAGGTATTAGATACAGACTACCCACCCTGGCTCCAGTCAGCTCTGTCTGTCCTGGGGCAAAAGTGTTTTAGAATCATAAAATTGTTTTTAGGTTGAAAAAAACCCTTAAGGTCATTGAGTCCAACCACTAACCCAGCACTTCCAAGTCCACCACTAAACCACATCCCTAAGCACCACATCTATATGTCTTTTAAATACCTCCAAGGATGGCGACTCAACCACTTCCTTGGGCAGCCTGTTCCAGTGCTTGAGAACCCTTTTCATGAAGGAATTTTTCCTAGTATCCAATCCATACCTCCCCTCGTGCAGAACCATAGGCTTTTAGCAGTTGTTGTCCCAGGCCTTGAAGTGCT
This sequence comes from Pithys albifrons albifrons, assembly GCF_047495875.1. Taxonomy (NCBI): domain Eukaryota; kingdom Metazoa; phylum Chordata; class Aves; order Passeriformes; family Thamnophilidae; genus Pithys; species Pithys albifrons. The sequence goes on along the minus strand of NC_092464.1, from coordinate 47,147,012 downwards.
AAAAAAATGATGACTGATGTGTTGGGCATGACTCAGTACCCAGTAGCAGCTCATATGGAGTGGGACAGATCCAGTGCCCTCCTGTTATGCTGGAGAGACATGCAGAGGCCTGAAGGAGTTTCTGGAATTTTGTACATCCAAGACACTTGGCATCTAGAAAACCCAAATTACAGTGGTAATGGTTGAAAGAGTGTCTATGTGCTAACTGTCTGGCAGCAAGCATAGTATCTGCTAATTGATTGGGAATGAAACTCAAAGCAACAAGGAACTTTGAGACACTGAATTGACTGAATGCACACCGTCAGCTTCAATCTAAGAATACTTTGTCAACATCTAAAATAGCTGGGGTTTGCTTTCAGTTCAATGTTTCATTTGCTAGTATCTCTATAAATTCAGTATGTCAGAGCTCTAGAAAATTACTTTTCTTGCCTTTTCATATTCTCTGTATATTTTTGATCAGGTAACTGCAGAAACACAGCTCATTTCAGTGTAGATGTTCCTATGTCTATATACTGTTCTTTGTAAGCTGTATAACCAGATGAGATGCTAATATGTAACCCAGGAAAGAATTCTCACTTTAAATGGAAATGCAGAAATAATGGGATTTTGCCATTCTGCAAATAGTTGTCTTTGTTTTATTTGGATTTAGGCTGATTTAAACCCTCTCTTTTCTCAAGTGCTGGCTTACAGCTAGGGACAAGGGGTGAGCCTGAAACCTGCAGCACTGTGATGGTCTTTGACATGATGCTGCTCCCTGTGTACAAATAAGGATGGGACGATTGAAGGGCTGAGAGCATATCGACTGTGCAGTCAGGGATTTAAACATTGTAGCTGGCATAGAAGCAGAGGCACAAAGCTTTTATATCAATAGCTCAAATGACAAAAGCAAAGTAGCTGCAGCAGTGCTGGCCCTGAATGTTTAGAAAGATATGCCTCTGAGTTGCAGTTGTCTTGAAATCCTGTCCGGTCAGATTAAAAGTCACCTCGTTTGCATCTGTACAGCTGTATTTGCATCTGTAATATTGCTCTGTCAGTGTGATGGAGAGCAGAGAGACACCCTGGCACTGCTAAGGTGTGCTGTCACCTCCTGCAGCCTAAAGAACAGCTGGGGACATTACAGGACCATAGGGGTTCTTGTTTGGATTATGAGGGGGTGGAAGGCACAGCCTTGGCTGCTACCTCTGGACAAGTATATTTCAAAGAAGTTAAGCAAACAGCCTCGGAGCAAGCTCAATGTGATGTATATTCTTGAAGCAATGCAAGTAAAGAGGAATTCAAAGTGTAGTTAAAGGTCATGAACTTTACTATCAGTACTACAGTAAAATAGAATTAAAAAGAGGCATATAAATAACAAATGGTTGTGTCTGGATGAATATAATGAGATTTTGAAAAGGACAAAGGATTCCTCTGAATAATATTTAAAATTTCATATTGCAAATTGCTTGAATGAATAAAAGTGACATTTTTAGAAGGTCAGAAATAGCTTCAGAAAGGTATCTAATCTTTAAAGTTCAGTAAAGGAATGTGCTTCTTACAGCCACATTTCTGCTTATATTGCCTGGCGCTCACTTACAGCTGAGGAAGTTGAGCTGGAGTGGAACTGACCCTCTTGCTCTCTGAGGTAAGAGGGGCATCACTCTGGGCAGTGGTCCTTTCTGTACAATATTCATTAACACAGGTGACTGTGTGAGCTACTTGGTGAGCTCAATAAACCCCTAGGAAAGTCCACCACTGGTCCCAGGGAAAAGTGAGGGGGAAATTTGGAGCATTCTGTGTAAATCGCAGTCTACGTGGCAAAGCAAAAGTACCTCCTGTAGCTGGCAGATGTGGCTGATGGAATTTTTTGTAGATGTGTGGTTGGCACCCTTTTTCTTCAGCCCTGTATGGACCCCCTTAGCAAGGTGCCTGAAGTGTCCCTGTCTTTTCTTTTATGCTTCTGGTCTCAAGTTAGGGCTTCCCTCACTTTCTGGGAGATGTTTTCCCAGGGCATAGAGTAGCTTGGGGGATGGCAGGGCACAGAAGAAGCAGGGCCTTTCCAAATACAGACAGCTCAGTGTCCAGAACCTGGAACTGATGGACTGAACTTGCATCTGAGTGCTCAGCCTGTCTCCATGCAAATACTCACACACTTAAACGTGGTTTTGCTGTCAATGGCTTCACTGACATCTCAGTTATTTGCATGCCACCATGTCAAAATCATTTCCCTGCATGCCTGCTCTTAAACCTTACCCTCTTGAAGCAACCATCCTAGGGAATGCAGGAGGATGGGGTTTGAGAGATGGTAGCATGACCTTTAGTAGAAAGGGTAATCGGTAGGATGAAGTTGTATTAAGTACCTCTCTGAATTAGACTCTGCTGGTGCTGCAGATTGATCTGATGTATAGAGGCACAGTGTCAGGCTCCCCTTGAAAAATGCAGCAAGCAAGAAGCAATATTGTCCTCTGGAAATGTGCTCATGGTCCATCCTCCTTTCCCTCCTTGCCTGGCAGGTGAGGAGAGCATGTTGTCATCATTTGTACTGGGTTAAACAAGGTAATGGGAATTTGCCACACTCAAACCCAGAGTTTCCTACCCAGGGGGGAAAGGCTGAGTGGTTGAGGCACAGAGCCAAATCTTCTGGGGTCCAACCTCCCCATGGCAACTTCTCTCTTTCTTGTCTTATTCTGTATCTTACTAGTCTTTTACATAAGTAGTGGACTGTGTGTCACATGGAAACTGCATGTGTTACAATTACCCTTTATTTGCTGTTTTCTTTCTATCAAATTTGTACAATTCCAAGGCACAGTTACAGTGAGGGCTGAGTAATTATGTTGCTGCTTTAAATGCCTTTTAAGTAATTATAGTTACAGAAGCAGCATCAGCCTCCTTTCCTCTAAAACTGTACCCTAGTAAGGCTGTTTTATCACTATTACATTTTTGGTAATACCTTTGGTTTTCTAGACTAGTGCTGACTTAAAAGAAAGGCTTTTTCTTTGCTATCACTAAAAGTAGCAAGCATCATATGCAGACTTGCTTTCCAGTGGAGTCCCTGGGGTGCAGGGGTGGATGGCACAAGCTACAGCTAGCACTAGATCAAGGAACTGAATGAACAGGAATGCTTGGCTGAGCTCATCAGCAAATTAGATTAAATAGTCTTTGCAGGCTGATTGAAGCGCTAGTTGTCATAGTGTCAATGAACCCTGGATCGTGAGCTGATTGGAAAATTGCAGTTTTCCTTCTGATAACTTTGAATGCCTTCCCTCCCTTCCTCCTGCTGCCTGCTATTGTTTCACTCTGGCATTTCAGAGCTTGCTCATCATGGTAGTTCCAAATAAAGCAGTCATATTCAGCAGTAAAGTAAACACTGTTTGGAAATTTGCTGTGGGAAAAGTTGTGGAAATTGAGTTTTTCTGGAAAATGTGTCAATACTGAAACTTGGCGTTTGACCAGCTGTCTTCATTTGTTTCAGACAAGCTGACTTGGGTACGTCTTTGGATGGATGCTGATATTTTGGGAAGGCAACTCCGTTTCATCCTTCTCCCCCTCTGTACTGACTGAGGAAGAAGTCAGCTCAAGGTCACTCTACAACCTGGTAAGACTATTTTCTTGTAATGGTGATGACCTGCTGTTGTTGGACTACTCAAAGGTGTATCATGGCAAGCATAGAAAGAGCTGAATTGTGGGGCACAGACATTGCACAAATCTTTGGATCAAACCTCTCTGTCCTCAGTGGGGGTTTGTCAGCAGTGACTTTGCTCCTCAGGATTTGCGGTGGGAAGTTCTGGTTAGGTCAACACAACACATCCATCAGCTGATGTCTTGTGTGTTGGTCTGGTCATGGATGCACACCGCGCAGAGTGAGATAGCTCCCTCTGAGAAGGTGGGAAGTCACACTGGGGGCTGACAGTCTTACAGTGCTGAAGAAATTTTGTCTCTAGGCTCTCATCTCCATTAGATATATTTATTGGCACAGATCAATTGTAGTATCTCGTAGCTTGAACCAGGTGCCTCAAAAGAGGGATCATGAACAAAGAAATTCCTTTGGTATGATTTGGTGGGTGTTTCAGTTGATTCTGCAGTCAGCATTGTCATATGGCTGTTACAGTACATGTACCATGATCCGGGGTCTTTCAAATCTAGCTATTCATTTTTAAGAAATATTTAAGCTGTTAGCTTTGTCTATTCCAACTGTTATTAATGTTCAGACTGTTATCTCCAGATTTCATTATAATCCATCTTACACTTACACTGCATACCCACAGGGTTCAGATAAAGTTCAGCTTGCAGCCTAACAGTTCTAGCTGTTTATGTCTACTTTCAGAGAATACAAAATTGTCAACATACAGGTTAGCCAGAGACAGGTCTTACCTGAAGCACTCATGTCTCCATTCATTTTGCGTGTCTAAAGGGCTGAGACCTTGGCAGAACATGCCCTGTGTAGGAGGAAGGCAGGAATTTGTGTAGTGTGAAGAGTTTGCTACTGGTGCCCCCAGATTTGTGTCAGTTAAAGGTGTCACATCAGACTTGACAGTGTGCAGGCAATTTTGACATGGGTATATGTACCTTTGCAGTGATCCTGGTGCAGATTTGATCTGTCAGGACTGCTGCAGTTCGACTTCCCACTGTCCTCCACAGCATGTCCCCACCATCTCCCTGCACACTTGTGGTTCTCAAAAGTGATGTGGCTGGAAACAATCCTAACAAAAATTAATTGTTCGCTTTCTGACATGTGATGGATGTGGTACCTCATATTCAGACTGGCTTCAATAGCTGTGAGAAAATCCATTGGCTTCAAACCCCACAGAGAGTTGCTACCCAAAGGCCTAATGAGCTGTCAGCCCAAAAGCTGTTACAGAATACACACCCCTTCTGTTTTACCACCCTTGTCTGTATGTACATGGAGGTGTAGGTGGAGTTGGCTCCTATGCTGCTGTCTTCTGTGGAAATAATGAAGCTGAAGAAACCAAAGAAACACAAGGACAACCAAGAGTCCAACTCATGCTTTTAGATGTCTTCAGTTTGCAGAGACTATGGCCTGAACAATTGTTAAGTGAATAAGTTGCTAAGAGTTTGTTGTGATGGAGGCTGGAAAAGAAATAAGATCAATTTTATTATTCAGAGTTTGGGTGACATTTGAGAAATGCTAAATTAACCTTCAAAATGTCTCCAAATGTCTTGTTTAGGAAAAAAAAAGAGAAGGAAAGTCAAAGACAGTCAGTCTGGTTAACACTGACAATGAATGAGTGCATGTAAACAAATTCCCTCAAGCACTCATGAATGCATTTCCTCAGCTGCCAGTATTTCATCAGGTAATGAATTATTTTCACATCTGTCTTACTGAACAAAAAATACCATTATCTGAGCCTGAAGGTGAAGAGGGAGCAATATATTTAAAGTAATCCTGGTTGCAGTTGAACGCAGTCAGGTTATTGAAAAAACCCCCTGAACGCTCACAATATTGCCTCCCTGTTACAATTACAAAAAAAAGAAAACAGACTCAATTCTGTATTTTTGTTGATAGTACAACTTTGCCATTAGTTTGTATGACTCCAATTTCAGACCTTAAAAAAACTGAAATAAAGATGGAATGGAATGTAAGCATAGGTTAATTCTTGTGAAGAACCTTACCAGCCTGCCTTGTGCTTGTAGGTCCTCTGCTTGTGCTCCCACATGAGATGCTAACATATAAATGTCCTTTCAAAGAGAGCTTCTTCTGAGGATGGCTCAAGTATGTTGAAGACCCAGTGTTGTTGGAGCCCTGGAGGGAACAGATTTTTCCTTGCTGCCCTAAGGGCCAGGGTTCTCTCAAGGGAAAGCCTGGCACATTCCTGCTTGGCTGTGGGCACCCTGGCACTTAGACAAGGGCAGTTGTCAAGTTTTTCTAACGCAGAATACCTCAATAGTCACTGTGGACCACACTATTCTCCCCTGGCAATCTGTTGAATGCACTGATTTCAGGAAGGATTAATGCCCACTAATCCTCCATTCAGGAGAAAAAGACTCAGGTGTTTGCCAAGCACCAACAAGCCAGTTTAGTCCTTTCATCCCTCCCTACATTTCTCTCTCTCTTTTCTTTTTAATAAATACTTCTCAAAATTACAAAAGCGGATCCAAGCAGTGACAGTGACTCAGCTGTGGAGCTATAAGCAGTCCACACTGGAGATTAAATTTGCAATTGGTAATATCATTGTGTTCCACTGTGAAAATGAAAAATCACTCTTTTCCTGTTTGCTATATGCAAATACCACATGCAAGGATTTACATCAAACCAGAACAGTTGCTAGAAGAGGAAAAGGGGGAACCGACATCCTCAAGGAGTTTAGAAACCACCTCTCCCAACATCCTATTTTACCAATACTGTGACCTTGTCTGGGTTTATCTGCAAAGGAAAAGGAGACAGACCCAAAACCAATATATGACAGGGCATTCATTCACAGATACATGGTGCAGGGAATGGAATTTCTTTCTGATACCACCTGTGATATTTTTTACCTCCAAAGATAGCAGCAGTCATGATATTTTCAATCTGAAACCCACCCAGAGCTATAGTAACTGCAGGTGCTGCTCATTTCAGTCAAGCATTGAAGACTTTAAAAAGATTTAAACTGATTAAGTGTTAGCAAGGAGTGATGAATTTCAAATACTGATATGCTAATGATAATAATGCATTTGCAGTGATTACTTACAAGGTTAATTGCCTTTTCAATTGCATTCAACTCTCTCTTCCTTGGTCATGGTACAAAATAGATAGAAGCAATCCAGGCTTTTTTTCTTTATCTCTGTTTTTTATATCTTATTTCTGTTCTCATAAGGTAACTGTCCCAACAGTGCACAAATAGTATCACAGTGTTGTCCATATTCTGACTTTCTCCCAGATAAACTAAGCAATGTTTGTGTTCCTTTTGAATTCAAAGGCAGAATTTCCATTGATGACAGTAGGTTCAGGAGACCTACATCACAGTCCTGCAGATTTCTTCCTGCTGCTCAGCTGTGGTCTTGTTTACCCCTTCTTTAGCAGGCTCTGTTTTCTCAGGATGAGATTAAGAGTTTGCTTTACTCAGACTTTACTATCCACTGGTTTCACCATTGTACTTCAACAAGTCTCTGGGCACTTGACTCCTTTTGGCTTGATAGAACGAATAGATGTTTAGAGTTTGTTTCTATCTAAAACCAAGGATAAAAAAATCAGATTGGAAACAAGACAACCATTTTACCTGTGGTTCTTATGTTACACATTATGGCTACCTATTGCTAAAAGGGATGATGCAAAGCCATGCAGAATATGATTTTGCTTTTCAGATACTTTAAACTGGGAACGACTGCTGAACTGTGCTTATAAAAGAGAAACTCCTCAGTTTAGGTAAGAAGACATCAAAGATAGACAATGCAATATTTCTTTCTCCTGGTAATTGCCTCCACTACTTAAAAACACCCATGTTTTGTAAAAGCTTTTCAAACACTTGATAAACACTTGAAGCTCATGCTTTCTTGTTCATTATTGCTATCATCTCCAGTTCCTTTCTAGGATTGGGCTTTCCAGCTACAGCACCGCTTTCTCTAGAGAGAGGGCACATTTTTTCCCCATGATGCTTAGTTTGGTGCTTGACTCTGCTCATACACCTTTTGTGTAGGATTAATGTGCTGAAAGTCCTTGTCCTGCTTTTGGGAACACTCAGCCCTGATCCATGTTTATCTGCTTGACATCTGCATAGCTTTGCAGAAGTGATTCCCTTTGTATTTCCAAATCAGTGATAAGTATACTGAATCAGATCAATATGATAGTTCTCCACATTGTTTTTGATCTGCCTACAGGGTTCAGGCTGCTTAATGCTTGGTAGCAAATCACTTGCAAGAGTCCCGGAGACACCACCTTAAGTGGAAGGTGATTCCTCAGTGCCCCCTCTGCCTACACTGTCTTGGCAGAGGGCATGTGGTGCCAGCCCTGCCTGTCCCCCATTAATCCCTACATTTCTTTCTGTTCCTTGTCTGCATAGCAAGCGGGTCTGGAAGTTTAGATGGAAAGCGGTTATTGCATGCTCTAGAATCCAACACTCTGCAATATGGTGATGGAGAATTTCTGTTGCTCTGTATGGGATTTATGGTGCTGCAATATGGGGGGAGGAGAAATCTCTAAATATGGGGGTTTGGTATGCCAAAATATCATGTTCTGATGGTAGCTGTGGATTGTAGTAAACAAACTTTCCTGAGTCACTCTCCACTAGAAAAGTTGTGCTTTTTTTTTTTTTTGTGCTGGTTTAAAGGCAAACCAGCAGGGGAAATGAACTCACCACGAGAGAGATTATAAGTCAGAGCTAAAATTTATTAATAATATTACAATAAATACACTGACACAAAAGGGAAATTGCTTTCAACTCACAAAAACCCAGCAGTATAACCCAGTGTCCTGGGGCACAAACCCAAGGGGGTTTGTTAGCCCTTGCGCTGAGGCCCCTGTGGCTCCCCCAAGTCCAGAGCAAAAGGAAAAGAAAAACCTGTTGGTGCAGGCGAGGGCTGTGGTCTGGGTGAGAGCAGTGATCTCATCCTGTCGAGGTCCTGCTGCTGCTCTGGATCCGACGAGCAGTTCCCGAGGTCTTCTTACCCACCACTTATGTACCCTCAGGGAGCACCCAGTCCCTCCCCCTGGGGGGGGACTCACACAATGGGTGATTAACTCTGGGAGCCAGGGGGTATTGTTGAACTGTTGATGGCCCATTAGCAGCTCCGCCCCCTCAGGCTGGGTGTGAAGGTGATAATGACTCCCTGGGCAGCTGCTGCTAATGGTCCATTGTCCTTGGGGAATGAATAGAGGGGGTAGAATACACAGCCTTGATCACCCCACACACAGTGTTAACTGGTCCCTCCTGCTGCACTAGGACAATTTTTTTAGTTCCCCTTTCCTTTTCAGCAAAGAAAAAAGAACCTGAAAGCAGCTTTAGAGCAGAAGTGCCACTTCTGTCTCTGCTTGCAGGTATGCCACTTGAAATAGTATGATACATAAATCACTTTAATGGATAACAGCAGAAACTTCACAAATCCTTGATTCAAACGTTGCAGGCAGCTAATGTAGCAATTCAGAAGAAGAAAACTGGGGAAACTGCTGTTGTGTTTTGTGCTGGTGGTTGGAGAGATCATGAAATGAATTCAGCTAATCATAAAGATTGGCAGCCAATAGAGCAATGGTTCTGTGTTTAAAGGGTTTAATGACTCCACTGTTGAATGTCCTGTAGGTTGATAATCATTTATCTTTGAGTTAATTATCTGAGTCATATTAGCTTTGTGAAGCAGAAATGGAGAGGTGGGCAGCTTTCATAACACCATAGAAATATTAAAATGAAATTGCTATATTGTTAATCTTAAAAGATAATGTCTTGGCAGGGGAAACACTTCTATTCTAAAGCTCACTTTTTCCTTGTGTCTCTTGAACAAAAAGCAAAGCAATCAGGCATGCTGAGGCTTTCATCCAAAAGCCTTTAATTTACTAAAAAGGCAGATGTCAGACTTGATGTGATTGTCTCCTAGCCATAAGGGTGGCATATATGCAGAAGCAGGGTCTGAGAATGCAGCAGCATGCAGAGGTATCCAAACTGGCTCTGAATATGAAGCAGAATCGTCAGAGTACTGTGGCCTCTGATTTTCTCTGTCACCTCACACAGAAGTGTTATACAGAAGGCTACCCAAACAATGGGCTTGGGCATGGCTTATTGGACCATGGTTTTTTCCAGTCTGATCCCTTCTCTCTGCAGACGGGTTCAGATTGCAGCCACCAGAGCATGTTACAAGTTACCCCCCAGAAACCAGGGTTTCCCGAGGGTGCTAAGAGAAGATAACAACAAATCCCTAAACTCTCCATGAAGAGAATCAAACCTGTGAAATACTTCAGGACTGTTTTTGAAAGTCTATCTTTGACTTTTCATCACACTCTGAGGGCAGGGGAGCAAGTTTTCTTGAGTTTAAGACTTTTTGTCTGTTGGGACCTTTGAACAGGTCCCATGGATTTTATCCTGCTTAATCCCAATTTGCAGTGGGAAGGAGTGAAATTTATTGGAGTTCAGATCTTGAGAAGGAAGAGGCTTGTATTGTCCCCTAGACTGCCTTTAGTTCCTACAGGTGTGACTCTCAGCATACTCGTGATCCAGGAATTATGTTATACCACTGCCAAACCCATAAAAATATCAAGAACAAGTCTGAGGTTCATGTAATCATCTTGAAGAGATTTGTGCTCCATAGTGTCATCAAATAGATGCTGTTTCAAGACTGTTGGTATTCCATGATATTGCTGTCTCTCCTGTCTGCAGTCTACTCTGAATCTACTGAATTTCAGCAGGGTATCAAGATAGTCATTCAAGAAATAGAAATTACCTGTGAAATAGGAAGCATGCATTGTTTGTTTTACCACTTTGCACCACTTCAGTGATTCCTCCCATCCCATTTCTTAGGGGTTTTGTTAGATAATTCTATGGCAGTGTGCACTATTTTTCTCCTAGCATTTTGCTTGGCCGACCTGAAAAAAAAGCCTCTGCAACCTGTTTTTCAAATGTCAGTTTGTTTTGAGGTGGTTGTTAAATCAGTTCAGTCCTGCCCAAAATAGTAAATGTAAACACATTAAACAGGTCTTGTGTTCTCCCTGAACAGAGCCTGATCCACTCCTACTGAAACCAACAAAAAGAATCTTCCTGACTTGTGACAGGGATGGGTTAATCTACCAGAAATATTTATTCATTACCTAACAGGCTTTCTCCAACAATGCAAACTGAAGTTCATGCTGCTTTATCTCAGAAAAGAAATTAAATTGATTAGATACTTTCAAAATACAGCAGCTTAATTGCCTTCAGGCTTTTGCAAAGTCTCCAGCTGGGTAGACTACTAATCTTTTGCAATTATTCTCATAATTATAAAATAACAATTATGCCTGTTTTCTGATGATTGATCACGGTTCAGAACGGCTCGCTCTTGCATTCCTCGATACACGGATGTAGACCTGATCTAATAAAACCCACTATATCTTCAGTGAAAGGGGATAAAGACCTGCTGAGATACACAGAGTATCTGGCTCCAAATATTAAACAGTTTCAAACATGTACTGCTGGGCTCCCAACAGGCTCTCTCTGATATCTTACTGTGTGAGCCATACCAAGAGCGTGCCTCCATACGTTGTTAATTAGGTATCTCACCCACGTCCTTAGGATTTGAAATGAGTGTTGTAGTCATGTTGCTTGGTATGTTGCAATGATTCTTCCTTGCCAAGTAATGCTCTTTAGGAAAACTCCAGAATCAGACTAGATTCATTGGCATGAAATTTCTTTCTCTTCTTCTTTTTTCCTAAAAATACAGACTTTTTACCAGAATCAATAAGAAACCCCAAACCATATGAAAATCTTGGTGTGGGAGGGAATATAAACTGGGAAGGAGGAGAGGAGCTACAGGGGGATGTGAAAGCAAAGGCAGCTTGTCCTGGTTTTGGCTAGGATAAAGGTAATTTCTTCGTAGCTGGTAGAGTGCTGTATTTTGCATTCAGTTTGAGAATAATATTGATAACACATTGTTGTTTTGGTTGCTGTTGAGCAGTGCTAACTCTCTCAAGGACTTCTCAACACCACAGTCCTGAGTCACCTTTTAATTGTTCTGGTGCCATATTAAAACAGAGCATGCTTCTTCCACATCCATTACATATATACAAATCAGCAATTCCCCTGTCTAGGCTTTAAAAAACTCTCTTGCAGTAATCGTTCCCTCCCAAATGAGAAGGTTAAGCCATGAGATCCAAAAGGGACTTGGTGATATTTTGCTGCTTGATCACTTTAAAGTCTCTTTTCACTCCCTGGTAGCTACATAAAGTACCTTTTAGCATGATCAAGGGAGTCTGACTTTTCTTTAATTGCTCATGTAATGCATTTAAGGGACCCAAATCCTTTAAGTCTAGAACACTTTACTCAATTTACAGCTACAAGAATTTTTCCCTCTAGGCATTAGTCTTTCCTGCCCAGAAGGTGCAGTTCTGCAATCACTTCATGCATAAATGTATGCCCAATTACAGGATTTTAGTAGCCTCTTTGTAAAACCATGAGCATGTGTGGGTGGTAGAATGGGAACCAGGTACTGGTGAGGGGACCCAGGTTGTCTGCAAGCCCCCAGTGTAGCTGTCGGCTGCTGCTCCCACATGAGGCTGGCATATGAGACCAAACACTGTGAGTGTCTTGGGCAAAGAGAAGAGAGGATTCTACTTCAAAGAGTAATGCTTGTATAACTGCTATCGTCAGTATTGATCTCAGCCTGGAAGTCTGAACACAAGCCAAAAGGCCAGCTGCTACCTTGTACTTCCCTGAAACCTGTGATGTGAGTTGGCAGGGCAGCAATGGGGAGCGCATGTTCATGCCTGAAAGTTCATTGGCTTTTCCAGCTCTCTCAGCTTGACTTGGGAGATATAATCTCTCCAAATAAAAGTCCCTTCTGACACTCTTCATATTAGATCTCCTCACTGCACCTTTGCAAAGGCATGGCCATTAGCAGGATCCAAAATGAGCGGCATCAGCTCCTGGTCCCCCTGCAGAGCTTTCACAGAAAGTCCTGTCTTGCCTTGCCTTGGATTTAGATCTCAATTAACAGCCATAGCACTAAGTAGAAGGGTTCTCTTATAACCAAAAATCTTGTTCCTGACCCATGCAATAAGGTCTGGGCAGGCTGATCATTCTGTCAGCTGAATTTATTCAAAGTTATTCATGGTGAGGTTATTTCAGGGGGCAGGGTTCATCAAGGATTTATGTACTTTTAAGTAAGTTTTTTCCTTTTCATCCTTTACCCACTGACATTATGGATTTAACAGGCATCAGAAACACTGTTTTTCAGCTTTCCATATTATCAGCCCCAAGAAGCCGAAATCTCAGGTTATTCTTTTCCATATTTTCTCTTCTTTCTCACAGAGTGCTCTCAACAGATAGCAGCAGTGACACTGGTACAGCCTTAGCTCTTCTAACAAATGCTGTACCAGATACATTCTAGGTTCATATTAGTCTCCTGACCCCACTGGCTGCGGCAGTGTTAATAACCAGCTCAAGGCTTTCTTCTCTTCAGATATTTCCAGCTGATGAGCTCCCAATTCATAAGAGAATTTCTCATAATTGATGTAATTGATTATTAGCACACAGTGTGGTACCTTTCATTACATTTCTGCTATTTGGATCCTAAAGTTCATCCAGTTTTTTTCTGCGTGATGCCTCAAACTCTGTTCATTTTTATTGAGTTTATTAAAGTTGCTGAGTTTTAACCCATTTTCATTTGGCTTGTTTGAGTCTACACTGACAACTAAGCTTCTAATTATGTACCACCATAAACAACTCTAAGGAATTAGCAACGTCTATTTGTAAATTCATGCATGTGTTTGTATGCCTAACCCTCTACCCCCATATTTGATGCATATTCAGAATAAGATGCCATCAAACATGACAAAAGATTATCTAATGAACCATTCAGCTATAATGCTTATCTAAATTAAGCACTGTGTAAAATAAATTACAGTTTGCTAGGGGAAATGGAACATATTTTACCTTTCACTAAAAATTGCATTTACTGCACAAATTAATCATATTTCTCAAAGTTGATGAATAAACTAAAATCTCTCGTCATGTAAGAATGAAGCTTGGTGTTGGAAGGTAGAGACAGCTTCTTCACCCTAGTTTATTTTTATCTGTGGAATGTCTCCTGACAAAAGCCACTTGTGCCCACAGCATCTCTCTTGCTCGCTTTCTCTCTCTCTCTCTCTCTCTCTGTTTGTATCTATACATATGTCTATATGTGGCACTTTCTGCAATTTCTTTGTTTTGTAGTTGTTCTGTTTCCATCAAGTATTTCTGAATAGTCCATGCAGTCCTTGTGAGGCATTAGGTGAAGTGGCAAGTAGTGAGATGCCTTCTGGGTTCTTGTCTGAAACATATCTGCACAATGGTGAATTAAGGCTTTCTGAAGGGATGTAGAACTCGAGGCATCTTATCAGCAAGTATTCCTTGTAGAAAGTGCCATGAGGCTATTCTCAGTTAGCTCAGAGTTACTGCAAAATGCTCATATCTTGATAAATTCTTTGCCAAAGTCAGTTTGAAAATGTTGTGGGTTTTTTAGTTGAGTTATTTTTCCTGTGTTTTTCGTAGGTGCCTGGGGTTTGAGAGAGGATTTTCCCAATATCCTGCATCTTGTAATGTCAAGAAAATATGAAAACTGAATAGACATAAAGATTTCTGGTATTCGGTGCTAGGGTTTGGACTAAAATAAATGCTAGATTTGCTTTTACTTTTGCTTATGTGTCCTTAGAGACTGTTATTAGTACGGGACTAGTGCTTGCAATTGCTTATACTCTAAAAGTATATTGTTTAAGTCCTCTTCTATGATGTTGTGCATGTGCCTGATCCCTACTAGAACAATTCATAATTAATGTCTAGATAACTTGTAGAGTATGGACCTTCATTCATTCATTCATGACTTGTAAGTCTTAGAAATGGGTAGGAATTCTTTTTTTTTCTTATTCTGTGGAAGTCAAATCATCCTGTGTAATCTCAGAAAGCGTAATTATTTTTCCATGAAAGATATCCTTCAAAAAGAGACTCCAACCCACAAACAACCAAGTAGTGGCTACTTTTTTTATTTTTCTTTGACTGGTAATATCTGCACCTCTAAGCACTGAGTCAGCAGTGTGCAGGAAGGTGAAACGTGTTTCTAGGTAGACTTTTACTTTGCTGTTCTTCAGTGCTTGCAATGTGGAATGTTGAATTTTGCTGCCTTGTATTAGTTTTTTCCAAAGTAGAAATAAAAAGAGAAGACAGAATTTCAAAGGCAAAACCAAGTTAAAAGCAAAATACTGCTTTACTCTTTTGGCAACAGATGGAAATCTCAAGTTAGAGAATTGAACTTTAAATTGCAAAAAAAATCCCAAAGCAAGTAAAACTGCTTTCTCATTTAGATTTTATTTGAAACTGATGTTAAAAACACACATTTTCTATTCTCCTGAATTAGTGTGAGTTTGAAAAGTACCCTAGTCCTATGCTGTTTGATGTGACTTCTCTGAGGTATGAGTATCTGATTTTTCATGCTTCCTGGGAATCTATAATCATATAGGACTTTATTATTATATGTGATTTTGTGTCCTAACAGTCATGCATATAAATATTTCTGGTTGCTGTGGGAATGTCAGAAGGATTTCACAGATGCCTCCTGAAGTGCTAAAGCTGTTGAAAAGCAGAGCTCCTCCTGGGTTGTCATGGGTAAGTCAGCTGGGTGCCCTCTTCTTGTTGTGTTCAGACTCCCTCTCTGCACAATCAGACCTCAACAATGGTTTTTGCTGTTTCTCCTCATGGGGGTGAGGTCTGTCGGAACAACTTCGACACCATTAAGCAACTAAACAGCCCACAGATACAGAGAGAGTTGCAGACGTGGAATAAGGAACCTACCTAATGGAGTCAGATGAAATTCCCTAAATCTCTGTCCCCAGAGACAAAGCAGGGCTGTGCAAGTGTTTTCCAGACTAGGGGAAAAACTCAGCTTTTTCTGTTGCTTTACAACAGATTATATAGAGAATATAAAAATGTAGTAAAATCTCATCTAATGCACAGTAAGAAAGGGATAGAAAATAAAATGAATTATTTATTTCCGTATTTAAGCACTCGGAAGTGATATAGACAAAAGCAGTGTGAGGTCATTTAAATTGAAAGATACTCATATGAGGAAAGGCATCACAATCGTGTCCAGAGAAAAAGGATATGAACAACAAATAAATGGTACATAATAGAACAATAAAGGAAACAAAAAGCTGTTTATTTGAAAACAAATGGATAATTACTTCATTTAAGTCTAGAGTTCTACATTAATTCATGCATATGTTTAATTTAGATGGGATAACTCCTGTGGTGACCACACTGAATAATATATAAATGTAAATTTTAGTGGGATTGAATCATATTAAATTTGCAAATCAAAGTGCTGCTCAGAAATGTCATCTGATTTCTGGGCATTAAATCTACAAACTGTATTGATTGTTCAAATTTAGGTGACCAGTGTATATGTATCAGATGAAAAAGTTAAACCCCACAATCTATATCACTATGAAGCTTAAACCAAGCAGTCCACTTTTGGGAAAGTTATTACACACCCCCGGGAAAAAAATGTTGTCTAGTTCTTATATACACTCTATCCAAAGTGGCTGCTGTAAGGGCTGGTATAGATTTATAGTTTTAATTAAGCAGTTACTAAAATTTAGACATAGAGTCTAAGTAACAGAACTTCATGGTAATAAAAAAGCTCCCTTATTTATTTTCCTAAGAACATAAAGTCCCACAGTTTTATGTATCTTCTACTTAGGAAAAAGTATTTTTGTAACATAGGTAATTACAAATAAATTTTTTTTGGTTCTTGTTTTGTAGGGAACAAACTCATTGCAAAGGATCATAATAATAATAATAATTTTTTTAAAATTGACTCCATTTAAGTAAGAATAATTTTTTACTGAGAGTATAAAAATACACTTGCCATACAGCTGGTGAGAGTGTATTATCACACACTGGCTTGTAGTAAAATGAGCATTTGAGTTAATATCATTTCCCCACCCACTGAACCTGCATGAGAAATTTCTCCTTAAACTTGAGAACAGTCTGGTGGGAGGATGCCCTGAGGGTTGATGGAAGGGGATGCCCAGCTGCTTGGGTGCTGTGCAGCAAAGCTTTGCCTGACGGATGGTGCTGTGTGAACCTGACAACGAGTTTACAAGACCGGACCATCAACAGATAATTTTTTCTAAATGCAATTTGAGTGTTATGGTTTCACTGGGGTCTTTTTCTAACTCTGAGTTTGTGCAAAGATGAGTGTGATTCCCTGCAAGGTTTAAGCGACAGGGATGTTTTGCACAGAGCACGGGATAGGGAAATGCTGCTGTGTGGGTGACGAGATTGATCTGTGCTGATGAAATGCCCTCTATAGGGTCCTGGAAAGACTGCTCAGGGCCTTTTTCTCAGAGGCAAGTAAGGATGTGCCCATGGGATGCACCATGGGCTCTGGGAGGGGCTGGAAAACACTTCATTATTAGCCCAGAAATAAACAACTGTCCAGGTGTGTCACGTGGAGCCCTGCTGGGACCCTGGGGTACCACTGATGTGCCAAGGTAGCACAGCATGGAAATACCACACTGGAAGGGGAGGAAGAGCTACGGAGATGGTGTGGCTGGGGTGAGCTGAGAAGCTGGGCCAGGAGATGCAGCAGGCAGTAACCCATCCCTTCTTTCCCATCTTCTCTGGCTACGACTTTGCAAGTGGTTCTGTATAAAACCAGATATAAGAGTGACAGTGGTGTGTTCTCATTGGAAAAGTGCCTGTGTTTTCATTGTAACTAAGATCCTTGTTCTGTAATTACTTGTAAAAGCTCTATCAGCTCTATGAGCCAGATGGTACAGTAGATGGCTTTTAGTGACTCCTGGAAAATAGAGATGACTGTGACTAGACACCATTTACTTTTTTCTTTTTTTTCTTTTGTTTTCCTGTTTAGAGCACATGAAGATTACATCTTTCTTTAAGCAGAGGGCTAAGATGAAGCCCCACAGCAGAGGCATGCAAACCCCTTGTACTGAGTTTGGTACTGGCAGTGTGCAGCTGGTGAAGCTGCAGTGCCAATCCAAAATATATGTGCTGTAAGGTACACAAGAGAGAGCAACAAGGTGTGGGCTTTTTGCAGTCATTGTCCATCCATTTCATAATGCACAAGGCTTGTGGGGAACCTCTGTTTTCTCCGGTACAGGTTCCAGCATGGCTTTGCAGAGCATCGTCTGTGCTAGATGTATTCTGGTTTGGACAGGACCTGCATCTCCTGCCCTCCATCACTCCTTTCCCGGGAAGTCCCTCCCAGCCTTTGAGTTCTTCTTTCCCTGTGAAAAATAAGGAATGGTCAGAATTAAACCAGACAAAAATAGTTAGTCAGTTTAGGGCTGTTCTTTTGTGTTCCCTCCCTTCTTAGGGGGTAGTCAGAGGGACAGTAAAGGAGCAATACTCGAAAGGGGGGCAGAGGCGGTTGCTGAAGAAGCAGTAGATGAGGGGATTGATGGCACTGTTCAAGGCTGGCAGGTTCTGAATGATCACGGATGCGTAGAAGCGCTCTTTAGTCTCAGGGAGTATGTTGAAGTTGTCCAGGATATCAAAAAGAAAGTAAGGGCTCCAACAGAGAATAAATGCTGCAGAAGAGACAGAGAGGAAGAGCTTGACATTGGATAGTTTAGCAATTTAGGGAGGTAATCACACCCTCATGGAGAGACTGTCATAACACAGAAATATTTGTTCATGCACACACCCCCCTCCCTATTTGGGATCTTATTTAAGAGAATAGTTATTAGATTGTGCTTTTATTTGTCTTTATTTTTATTTTAATGCCCATAAAATATATTATGTGTGCTCCTTTAAGTGTTTAGAATGCTCCCTGTAGACATATTGAGACACTTCTGAACACTACAAAACACATAAAGGGTAAATAGGTAGCCAGTTAAAGCATCATCAGTTATAGTGAAGTGCTGTTTTAATGGTCCCCTGAGTGAGCAGCCAATCTGAATGTACACACAACTAATGTGCTGCTCCGTGACAGCACTGCCTGTCACAGCTACCTATTAAAAGAAGGCTCTCAGACACCTAGGAGCAAGGAATGACACTCTTTTACACTGCATTACAGCAAACCAACGTGTCATTTGGGATGCTGGCTGGAGGTGCTGTCTACATGAACTGTGCAGCAATATTCTCTAATTTCCTGTACTGAGAGGTGAATTCGCGGAAGGGAAGAGAGGACTGTATTGCTCATAACCTCTGTTTTTGGTTAGAGGTCCTAGTGGGGAAAAAAGGTCACAGATCTAGCTTTATTTGCAGGCATAGGGAATGAGTCTGTCCATGAATTTTTATGTCATCTCTTCTCACAAAGGCTTATGATTCAGGATTTACATAGAAATACTGGGACAGGCAGTTCACTAACTAGCCTGTAAGTACCTGGGTTGCAAACATACAGGTAACTGTGAAACTAGACCCATCTCTTCTTGACCCAGATGAGACAGAAGAGTGACCTGCCTGTTTCTCATCACATTAATTAGCATTTCTTCACTGACAATTAGCTAAGCACTCGCTGAAAATGCAAGGAAGAGGGAAACTCCCCTCCTGTTTTCTAGAGTAACCAAGAGGAGGTGTCTACGCACAGATAGTCACAAAACAGGAACACATAGTGTCAGCATATGGATCTGACTATGCAGAACACTAGGTTGCCTGTTTGTACATCAGGAGATCTTGGGTGCCTAAGATTATCCAGGTCCACATCCATGTTACCTCTTAACATCTGATGGCCTTGCAATAGTAGTTGAATCTGACAAAATCTTTCTCTGATTGCCACACAGAAAAGTTCAGACACAGAGAAGCTGTTCTTGGGTTTATGAAGATTATGAATCACAGCAGCTTCTCTCATGTCTGCAGACACTACCTCTACACAGTGAGCTAAGCACCTCAGTAGTGGCTATTATCCCAATATTCTCCAATCTGAATTTTGCATAGCATTGGAAAGAGAAGCAGTCTCTTTATCAGTGTCAGGGAACGATTGTCAGCCCTTGGGAGTAAACAGCTCTGGTTGCTTTCCTGCATTTCTCTGGCAGCTAATCACAAGCCCTGTGTGATGCTGCTTTTATTTATTGAGATAGAATATCAGCCTCCTAATTGAATCAGAATAATGTCATTTCCCTGGGAGACAGAGAGCACCTGCACTGAGTCATCTGTTGCTCAGTCAGGAATGTAGAGCTCATTCTTTCCATCTCGGCAGGCAACACACCTGTGCCAGCAAATGCAACTGCTCCACATCTTTCCTCTCCTCCTCCTCCTCCCTTGCACCACCCCAGCAGCTCACATGCCTCTCAAAGCCTAAAAGACAACTCAGTTGCCAAAGGTTTCAGCAGTCTGGATGGAGAAGATATGACCCTTTCCTTTGCTCCTTTTAGACATTGTCTTTTCTTTACTATCTTAATGCACAAGAGGGGCTTTGCAGACAATTTCATTTAAGGCTTATGTCAGATGCCTAAAATAGGAGCGTATCAACCAGGGGAGGAAGGACAAGGTCAGAAGGCAAGTCAGTGATCTAAGTAAAGCTCCTTCTCTGAGCCATCTAGTGCACTTTGTCTCCAGATGATGAAGGTTGCTGAGGAGAAGCAGCTTCCTAATTTCAGTATCCTCCCTGTTTACCAGCTGTGGGCTTTTCACTTACCAAGGATAATTACAATGCTGTACTTGATTGCTTTCACTTTTGCCCTTGATATGAACCCACGACTGGTGTAGCCAGCATAGGTTTTGCCACCTGGAAAAAGAACAGTTCAGCTAGTAAGGGAATAGCTGGTGTGTGGATGTGTCAGTGTGTACCTTGGCAGGCAGAATGGGAATACATAGTCCCATTCTTCCCTGGTGTCAGTCAGGAGCTCTATAGTTCCTGAATTCCAGACTCTCCCATCTTCTCAAGTTGGACACTTAAAACCTGAGCCACTCAAAATCAAAAGGGGAAATGAAAGCAGAGTAGATCTTCCTGAAGCATTGTAGTATTTATAGTCTTGGGATGGAAGGCTCAGCTCATTATATGGTTTTCAATAGCTAGGAATTTCTGAGCTTGAGCAAAATTCAGACTTGTAAGGACGTGTGACAAAAGAGTAAAAGTATTATCTAGGTATATGCTAGAAGATAATTATTCTAGAAATGGACAAAGATCTAGGAAGAGGAATTCTAAGGTCTTGAATAACAAGGTTTTACTTTTTAATCATTTTCTCACAGGTGTTTCCTATTACTTCTCTAAAGATGATTTAGTGTAAAAGGAAAGAAAGTAAATAATGTAGAAAAGAGTTATGAATGAGCAATTATAGAAATGCAATTTCCACTGCAGTGATGGGGGCCCAACACAACTTCATGTCCAGGCATTCCCAGATTTGTGAGGACCAGCTGGAATTGAATCATGAGACTGGAGTCACGTGTATGCTGAGACTCACCAGGACAGCTGGATATGATGACAGCCTGAGCTTTGCTCTTCATCCAGATGGTTCGAATTACAATTGAGTATATGACACTACAGAAGAGAAAGAGTCATAGGTATTATTAGGCATAGTGAATTTTACAGATATCCTGGTCATTTGTGCTCTATGAATACACTTATCTATGTGTAAGGAGCTCATAGAGAGGATGGGACTGCATAGGAATAATAACAATAAACGACAACAACAATAATAAGTAAGATATGACTGTCCCATAGTATTTTCCAGAAGCAGATCTGAAGAGTTTTCTCCATAGAAGCCCTTATGGCTGTCCTGGCTTTGTAGATATCAAATAAATATGAGGCTCAGAGGAAGGCAGTGATTTGGCCAAAATCTCACAGGCAAGAGCTCTTTGGGGACTTTGAGCTGGCCAAAGCCAAATCCACCCAAGTATCAGCCCCAGGACAGCAGCTCTGAAATGAGGGAAGCAAAGGGAAGGACCTGATTTAGCTGTATGTACCCTTTTGTTTTGGTGTTACTTTGTGAGTATGAAGCTGATGAATAAAATGGTGTCCTGGGGAATTTGATAGGGGCAAGCTCCATGAGAAATGCAGTTAAATATAGCAGTGCTCAATTTTGGGTGGCAAGGTCCTGTGGTGGAAATCAAGGAGGACACCAGATGATACAAATACAATACCAGATGATTCAAAACTAGATCAGCAAGAATTTGTGTTTTTAGAGAGGAATATTTACTTTCCATGAGAAAGATGAAAAGTGCACTAATGCACAATGACTTTGGGTAGTTATGGTCTTTCCCTAGGCAATAACCAATCTAGACTTCTGTTGATTTATTATGAAATAGGTAAAAATAATTTCTTCAAGCTGACGATCTCTTTGAACCCACATCCTGCTTGAGGATGTTACCTTTTCAGCAGTTTACATACAAAAGATATGAGGCCTTGCTCTGTCTGCCTTTTCTCCTGCAAATGTGCACAACATGCAGCTAAAATCACTAAGCAACAGCATACCTTTGACTGTTGTTTTCCTTTTTAGTTTAGGAAGACAAAAGATGACTTAAGAATATTTCAGCTAGTGCACTCAGGTTGCCATGTTTTCCTGATGTAAACGATCAAGCATCAGTACAGAAGATGTCATTTGCCATTTTCAATACAACTTAGTGCTCTGAAGCATCTGGGGCAGTCTGAGAACTAATTACAATTAACTTTAGTGGTCCTTCTGTGAAAAAGGTGCCACTAAGGACATTATTTCAGGGTGCTTTATAGAAGCAAAAATATGTCTTACTTTTATGTGGTTTATTTTTGTTATCAGAAGAGGCATGAATTCTATTAGACCTTTCAGACTGATATATGAACTTGTCCTACAGCACCATCAATTGCTAGACACACTTGCAAAGGTGGTATTTGTGCTCAAAAAGCTGTTGGAAGTTCAGAGGTTTCCCTTCTGTTTGAGCCATCTGGTTTCCAGGCTCAGTAGGTGCGAGCTGTAAATTCATCATGTGGTCTGGGCTGGGCAGCACAGCAGTAGCATCCTTGCCCAGTGAGGAGTTTGCATGCAGCTGCCCTGGACTGCAACTTGCTCTCCTTAATCTCCTCAAAGGTCCAGTTTGGCTCCCAGCTGACTCGAACATTTTCCTTTTATCTCCTGGCTTTTCAAGGGCCTGTTTATTTAACAGCTCATACACCTGAGAGTTTCTTTGTACTGACATTGGTGGAAAATTCACGTATTATTTCTCCTTTGATTGTTCCAATGAATGAGAATGTATTATAATGATAATTGCTGTAATCTCATAAAAATTTCCAACCAACTCTTAAAAGTCCCATTTCTACTTTCTTCTCAGCCTGTTATCTCTAGCCTGACCTTTATATTTGTAGTTGAAACAATGTCCCCCCTTAATGCAGACTTGCCTATGTCCAGGAGGACACATTCAGAGTTACTTGAGCACTAGGATGAAGGAGTCTAACTCTATTGTCAAAATACTCAGACTCCCTACTTCCAGCTAAGTGCCACAAGGATTGACTAATGAAGTCAGACTCCTCACTTGCCTTCCCTTTGACCTCAGAATTCCTGCGCTCTTGGCTGCAGGCTGTTTGGAGCATGGCTTTTGCCAGGTACAGGGTTTTTTTTGGCATGACAGTTTGGCATGGAGCTAAGAAATTGATGTTTCCAGAAATGTATCACCTAAAGCCTAAGATCATAAAAGGCAACTACATGTGTGTTTCAAAGCACAAGAGGAAAAAGAGAACACTTATGGAACAAAAGTTGCATTTTTCTTAGAAGGCAAAAACAACTTTTTTTTTTTTCCAGAATGCATTTGTAGCTCCTTCTTTTCTGTAAAAGGTAGCTAAAGGAGGATGTGAAAGTTGGTCAAATCTCACAGGGTGGGAAGAAATTCCCACTTGATGGAGCATGAAGTGGCAGATTAGCTAAGAGTAGCAGGGAACAGATGACAACTGGTATTCAGAGGGATGTTTGGCAATGGTCTGCACCCTTCTGACTTAATTTTAATCTCTGTTCCCTTCCTCTGCATGTCAAGCTGCACAGCCTTCACTGTCAAGATGTAAAAGTACATGATGCAATTTGCTGCAACCCGTTTTCCAACCCCTGTAATGTGCCTGCCTGCTGCTTGCCTTTGTCTCCACCAAAAGCCCTGGGAGATGTGATGTACAGTTCTTTAAGTCCAGAAGTTGTCAAGTTTCTTTGTGTCTGTAAGTGCAGAGTGCCGTGGTCTTCCAGCCCTCACTGAGGTTTCTTGTGCTGCAGTCATTTTAATGCACACTGTGGTATGAAAATACTCTATGAGTTCTTGTGGCCCATTATTTTTAGGTGAGACTAATGAAAGGGTACTACTCATCATGGAGTAATCAAACCTGAATGGAAAATACATCCAAGCCATTTTGAGAAATGCTCAGGCTTTGAAGACAACAGGATAGAAAGGACATGCTGTTCATCTGAATTTGTGACAGTTTTTCTATCCCTGATAAAATGCATATCTGGAGAGGTGGCAGGAAAATACAAGAATATGGCTCACATTATGGAGGTATCTCAGAAAATGAAATTCTTTGCATCTCCAAAAACAATTTAGCTTGATCCAAATTCTGAAGGGCTAAGATCCATTTTCACCATTTCATGTTATTAGTTTATGATGCTGTTTACTAAGTCTCATTGGCAATTACAGCACTCTTTGTTTAGATAAATTTGTAACTTAAGGTTAGTCATACAAATGCTACTGTGAATAGTCCCACCCCATCTTTATTTTTAATTCATAGATCGCTTTAAAAAAAAAAAAGTGTTCTCGTAAAGCTATGTATTGGTTTTAACAATCATAGGAGTTATTGATCTGCCTCCTCTTTAAACACAGATTTTTTTATTTCAAGTAAATAATTGCATTATGACAGCATCCCACCCAGCCTCAGTATTTTCTAGTAGAATGAGCCTTTACTGTGGCAAAAAGTGCATGTAAACTGCCTGGCTTGTATTTGTCATCCGACATTGCCTGTTGTTCCTTAGACTTTACTTGTGCAAAGTGATGCAGCTGCTTTATTTTATGGTAGCTAATTTACAACACTGTTTATCTAAAGAAAAAAGGCATATGTAATCTCATCTGAACAAACCATTGCAGGCATGTGTAAAGGGTAACTGAAGAGATGGGCAGATATAAGAACATATGTGCAAGATTGAGGCTTTGTTATTTAGAAATGGAAATTGCAGGCAAAAACTAATGTGCTTACTGAGTCAAGCTCAAGAAATGACCTTTGGTATTTTTAATAAAGGCATTTCTAGTCTCTTTATTTGATTTAATTCAGAGAAATACCTTTTATTTAATCTATTTTTTATTTCATTGCAATGCCTTGGGTTTAATTCCATATTTTTCCTTTTAGCTGATTCTGGTTTTTCTCTTCTAATTATTTTTCAGCTGCTCCAAAGCAAATGTTCTCTTTGGAGTTTAGATTTTAAACAGCAGATGGATATTTTTTCCTCTGTGCTTCAAGAGGAGATTTAGCATTTTTTTTTTAAACATGAATTTGCAATTATATTAGATAAATGCCTACGTATTACATTTATAATACAAAAATATAAAAATATATTTAGCAATCATGAATAACAGCTAAAAATGCTCTGTGTTTCTGAGTGCTCAAGTGCCAGAATATAATTATGTTTTGACAGAGTAGTGATACAGAATAGAAACCCAGTAGCTCTCCTGTCTCCCCATCACAGGATTTGAGGGGCCCAGGTGCAAATATTTGCAGGAGAGCAGTGTGTAACCTTGATTTGACCCAAATCTAACCTCTGCTCAGCAATGGCCCAGAGGTTTCCAACTATCACAAATACCATTTAAGCTTTTTTGGTGTATTTTGGTATAGGAGAAAAGGCTTTGGTTATAGCTGATGACACTTGTCCCAGAATAGGAGAGAACTAATTACTGTAGGTTCCCTAATTATTATTTTCTAAATTTGCCGGGGTTTGGTAGGTTGACAACATCAACTGCAGAAAAAGTGGTAGAATAATGTAAATAAGAGGGAACAGGCTAAATTTTTAAGCACTGTAAAGAAATAGCTGATGCAGGATCTGTGTCTCTCCCTGTACAACACTGAGATAGTGAGGACAAGGAAAGATTTTACGTGAAAAGAACGAATATTATTCCCTTTTCTCAGCTCTCACAGATAACCACACACTTGGGTTAAAACTACTAATCGTAGCTTTTCATTCTCTTTTTATTATTCAGGTCTTGTTCATTTGTATTATAATCAGATGAAAACAACTTGCCAAAAACCCACAAGCTGTTTGATAACTGATTGCTGATTTCCCAGCTGTGAACTGGTAGGAATAGACCCCACAAGTATTTAAATCTTTCAGAGTCTTGCAGTTTTCTTCATAAATAATCTTTTAAAATATACATTTGAAAAAAAATGAAAATAGAGGGGTCGGGACAGAATGTTTTCTTCTAGTTTTGGCTTGAAATATATAGGATTTTCTCCCACCACATTTTGGGGGTTTATCTTGTCAGTGGAAGGGTTTTCCAGACTGAGTATAAGGTTATCAGCTAAATAATTCATTCCATGGGCTGCAGTGGTATGAATAGCACAGCCCCTGTGAGTTAGTTGAAGGCTGTCAGGAACATGTGAAATCAGCTCTACTGAGAGAGCTGAGGGATGGATGAGAGAAGCTTAAAAGATGATGGTGTCTGGACTGTAACAAGTGAAAACAGCTCAGCCAAAGCAGCGTATCTAGTGTGGAATTAAGTCCTGCACCTGAAAAGTGAGATTTTATCCTTTGTATGCACTTCAGATGAACAGCACCAGAAAAAAAGTGCTGTCATCAGTGAACTGCTTTGCTCTAGAGGTTAGGTTTTCAGCAGATTCAGGCAGCAGAACTAATTAAGAATTAACTCTGCCAGCTAGTGTCCCACATTGCATCAGGCACCTGCCATGCAGCTAAATTAGAGTGCTTCGGCAGAGAAAATAAAGTAGCTGCGCAAACAATATGAAATCTTGCAGAAAAGGTTTTATTTTTTTCCCTGTGTGCACCCTGCCTCATTTCCTCAGTAAGCGTGGTGTGTGCTTTGGCTTCTGCTTGATGATATGTATTCACTACTTCTTAGATACTCATCCTTGATTATTCAGTTGCACATTCATGGATCTTTCCTTCATCGTTATGTTGTGGCCTTTTTTTAGATAACACCTTCAGCTAAAGGTCATTAAAAAATAAATCACAAAATGTCTTCCTTCATTTACTAAATAATGCCTTTCATTTTGGTAACTAATTTCTTAACAGAGTAACACATAAATAGAATGTATGTGATCTCTCTCTTATGAAATAGTATCTCATGAAATCTTATTTCTTATTTCATCTTATGAAATAGTGTCTCATTTATCATCAAACCCACTGTACATCTGAAAGTATGGGGTGGAACAAAACTTTTGCAGAGAAACTGAGTCCCTGCAGATGTTAACAGTCAGCTCTCCTGTTCTTGAGCCACAAACTGTTGCCAGAGTATTTGTATGCTGCAGCCACACCAGGTGGATTAGCTTTAAACTCCTGGACTGCCAATAATTTTTAACAAAATGGATGTCACACCTTCAGGCTGTAACAGATGTTTTACAGTTACATCAGGTGGGAAGTTGCAACCTTCACTTGTATGCTTGAGACTTTAAAAAATGTTCTGAAAAAATAGTCATTTCTTTCCAAATTGCATGGCATTTTTTCATAATGTCTCTGTTGACCTTGTCCTGATGATAATACTCTTTTTCTGTAGAAAATGGTATCACTGACAACTAGAAATAAATAGGTACAAAAAAAGTTTTTCCCTACACCACTCCCTTTCTTTCCTCCTAGTGCCAAACAGCACTTAGGACCTGTTAAAAATCTGCCTTCTGCTGGCATGGACACAGGAGCATTTTTATTAATATACACTGAAACCAGAGATGTGTCTGGGCAGACAATGGGCTCTGTGCTGCCCCTGGCTCCAAGGCCGGTGTTTTAAGTCCCTCTCCTGCCATAAACTTCTTGTGTGAAAGTTGCTTAAGGTTAAAGCCACAAAAAAATTTAGGATGTTTTATTCATGTCTCAGCTGTCAGGGCAATCTCCTGAAATGCCAGTTTCCCTTTCCCCTCATGTCTTCATCACCTTCTTGCTTCTGGGGATTTACTGTAAAGCAAGTCAGAGAGCTGATCTGGTTTGAATATCTTCCTTTGGCAGGGAGGAGGGGAGCATGATGTCAACAGCTCTGAAATATTTGTTGCTCTATAGCTTGCCTTGTCTTGTCAAACAAGTATATATGGTATGGTCTGTAATAGAAAGCATGCAAATCTGTATGTTTGAGTGGGAAAGAGATGTTTCACACACCTATGGAATGACTGGTAACTGGACAGGCTGTGGATCTGTTCCCTAAAACACTTGAGATGCTGGCTAGAACTTCCTCACTGCTGGGTACTTGAGAAAGCTCATAAAGGAACCCCTCTCACAGCAACAGCCAGCCTCAAGGCTTTCTAGTGCCATTTCTTTCCACTCTTAAATTGCTTTTTGTCTGTTCAGTGTATGTTTATTGGTTTTGCTTCTAGTGCTGGTCTGCAGATCTACCCACATTTCTGCTTACATATTCTCAAGAATATTTTTTGTTTATTTAAAACTAGGTTGCTTTAAGAGATGGCTCAAAGTACAGAGATCTAGATCTCTTCCTATCTAGAAAGGAAGAGTTATTGGAAAACTTCAGAGTAGTTTTTCTCTATTGCTATCATGTCCTTTCTTTAACAAGAATTTTCATGATTTTGTTTATTCTATCTGTGTAAAGTGGCACAAAAATTGAAAGTTTAGCAAACTGACATCTTACAATCATCCCTCCTCTCCAGTGAGCAACACTGGTGCATATTGAACCTGTATCAAAAACTCAGCTGGAAGACTCCAAACACTACATGGTTTTGATTTTATCAATGATAAACTTGTTTCCCTTGAAAGCTGCAGAACTTAATCTTCATGATAAAACAGTAAGAAACTTTGAGGCATTTAGCTTTTGTAGCCAGTCCTGTCAACCCCTGGAAAAGGTCACCTCCCTCCATTCCCCACTCCACTCTCACTCAGGGTGTTAATGAGCAGGAAGCTAATGGAGACTCATGGCTCATCATTGGTTGGAAAAGCAGATGGACCAAGAGGTATATCCAAGGGACATGTAAACATAATTCCTCTCTCAGAATCCAAACAGCCTGTCGTCAAATTATGTGGGGAAAAAACGAGTTCCAGCAAGTCTTCGTTGCCACTAACAAGAAGAGATGGCTACCAAGAAATCCTATTGTAACCTTGCTACTGAAAGATAAAAAAAAAAAAAGGCAAGAAAGATAAGAGCTCAGAGAACAAGTTACTGCCACTGGCAACCTTTTGAGGCAGTTAAGAAGCCTCACTCCCCTTCCACATCAGATTTTTTCTTCTCCTTTGTGTTGATAGCACCTCATGGCTAGATAATTTTTGTTTAACAGCAGCTAATGACAGTGCCCTAGAGGGAGGTAATAAACTTCACTGACTGCTAAGCACAATCTGGGTTACTGATTGACCTCAGTTTAAAATATATTCTTCTGCAGATTGCCTTTGTGATTTGGGGCAAATCAGTCTCAAATATTTGCAGCTTAGGTTTTCCATTACAAAATAGGAAGAATTGTATTTTTATCTCTTTTAGAAGTGGTTGGCAACTTCAACTGCTTGAAGGCTTCTTTCCGATCCTGGTGAAGCAACACTTGTCTAGTACTGTAAAGCTTGAGAGCACTTCAGTTTAATTTTAGTTTAATTAATGTTAAGAGTAGTTTCCTGTACTTCTATTAAAATTGTTTTGTAATAATAGATATTCATACTGGATTTATAAAGCTATCTTTCAAGCCTGAAGCTGGGGAGATAAGTGGACACACTTGGAGATGCCTTCCTTTTTTCAGAGAAAATGTTTCTGACTGTTAATACTACATGGAGAACACCCAGGGCAAGTACAGGGACCTGTGTATTATATGATAAAAAATGAAGCAGCTATACAGCAGGTATGGAAGTGAAATTGCAATGAATGAGTGGAAATTAAGGCATTAAGCTGATTGCACACTTGACAGCTTTCACCATACGCTTTCTGATTGAGGCTCAGGCTTACCTGATAATGATCAGAGGAATGAAATACACCAGGAAAGCCACCACCGTCATGTAGGGTATCCAGTAGGAGTCATCAGGCCAGAGAGCCCAGCACTGCACTTCCCCATTGGAGAGCTGCCGTTTCCCAAAAATAATCAGAGTTGGTATGGAAAACAGGAAAGAGAGGCTCCAGGCCACTCCAATAAGCACTTTCGCCTGTCTTTCTGTGCAACAGAGTCAAACAGACAGTGTTAATGGGGTTGTTGGTGCGAGCGAACCTTTGTAGCAGTACTGACAGGAAGGCAGGGAGGAGGAGGAAATGGTGTGTGAAGAAGGGGAATTTTAATCTGCAGCTGGCTGATGCTGAAAAGACTGCTAAGGAAAATGGGGATTTCATCTCTTTCTCATGGTAAATAATCATGTCATAGTGGGCTTGTATTGTACAAATTTTATTTAAGGATGTTTGGGACCTATTGAATCTGAAATGCTATGAGAAAGGCACAGGTCAGGGTCAGCAAGTGAGAAACACAAAATGTCAATGGTTCCTCTATGCTACCAAGAGAACATCATGAATGGGTGTAAAGGACTGCGGGACTGCCCTACTGCATGCCTATTCATGCACCCTGAAATGAGAAAGATTGCAAAACTTTTCTTATCAGGAAAAAATATGCTTCCGTTCAGGATCAGAACAGGACTGCACAACCAGCTGCCTTTAACTTCAGCTGCAACTTCACTGTCCCAAAGAATGTGATCCTGAGGAGTCTGGGCATCTCCTGCACTTCTCTGTATCATGGTGGAGACCAAACCCCACCTCCTGTTGACGACCACTTGTCCAAGCCATGACAAGAGTGGACTGCTAACCATGAGATATGGCAGATGATTGTGCTCAACTGCCCAGCCCTGTTTTATCTGCTACAAGAGACATCCACTAGGACATTCTAATAGACCTCAGGGTGAAAAATAGGAGCTGAAGGATCCCAAAATGCCCATCAGGTTTGGGCTACTGCTTCCATTTGACTTCTGGCCTCCTCCACTGCCAAGTGGGGAATACAAGTGGGAAACCAGATGACGCCTGGTGGCACACATGGGATTTTGTAAATATCAGTGTGTTGAAGCAAAAAGTCCCAAGTCTTTCATTTTCACAAATCTGCATCTTCTGGCTAAAATCCAGGTAGCTCTAGCCAAAAAGTGTGTAGGGGGAAAAGGGCTGATCTGTGGAGTAGCAATGATTCTGAGTGACAGTTATTCCTCCTCAGTCAGATTGTGAGAGGAACAGATGGGGACAGCTTTTTTGATCTGGGAAGCTTTAGTGTTCAAATACTTTATTGTCCTGAGAAATACCCAAGATTGTGTGTGAAATAGAAAATCACTTTAAATTATGCATATCAAGAAGAACGTCTTTCCTCCTTGAAGCTCAAAGAGCACTACAAAAGCATGTGGGTGAAACATTCAAAAAGTAATTTTATGCTTTATAAAACATCAGTTTCAAATACTTAGTTATTCTGCTCATTTTTAAATGCTACCCATGTTCAGCAAAATATGGTCTTGCTAATCTAGGGCTTAAGGGAACTCTGATGACATCTGCCTAAGTGAGAGGGTTAGATTAAGTCTATAAATATTGCACAGGCGAAGGAGCACTGTAAAGTTTCCCAAAGCATAATAGAATAAACTTAGCAAAAGGGAATATTAAGAATAAATTTCAAAAAAAATATTTCCTGATAGAAAAGATACTTCAAATGTGAACTAACTACTTAAACTGCATTAATACAAGCCTCAGTAGGGCCTACCTGTGTATTTTTAAGGTTAAAAGATCACACCTGGATAATATACATTATTTCTTTTGCACAGTATAGCGATGACTGTAATTTGAACTGAAGTGGGCAATTTGGGCTGGACAAGAGTGGTATTGTATCTTTGTGTTTTCTAAAACATTACCTGCAATATTCATTTATTCTTGTTTTGAAATGTCCCCTGTGTTTGGTAAAATATGACCTTGATAGTCTGAAGGGCTTTACAGGGCACTGATAGCATTTAGGGAACTGGATTTTTGTTTTATCAGACTCATATTAATTGGCTGCCTCACAAGAAGACTTTTTAAATATAGTTTGGGGTTTGGGGGTTTTTAAATAGTTGCTCTAATATGCTCTAAATGCCAACAAATCACATAATTAGGACTACATCAATTATAAAAGGAATAAATCAGCTTTTGAAATTCAGTATTCTATTCACCCAGTCTCAGTATTCCCCTTTAAAAAACACTGCAGTTTAACTCAAGACTTTTTCATACTGGGATGGTCAAGAATAACTCCCAGGATTCGGGTGGGAATCTCAGTTGTGAGCTCTGGCACTGGCTCTGCTAAAGGATGTTTTCATGTGACTTTCCCCTTTGCTCTGCTCCCATTGTCCATGTGCTGTGACAATGGCTTTGTGCACATCTCTCTGCTCCCAGGACGGAGCTTTGCTTCCTGCCACCAAAAATGTCGATTCTCTGCAATCTTTTGATAAAGTGCCACTTCAAACTTTTAATTCCACAGAGAGCGGGTTGTTCCAGAATCTCATTGATGTGATGGATTTTAGCACTGTTTTCAGCCCAAAGCCATGCCAGGGACATTTTACACCTATTTGGGTTTTGTCTTTTACTTTACAGTTCTTTTGTCATCTGTTGTTTAGTTTGTATGCTGTTTGCATATACCTTTTCAAGATGATGAAATATTCATAAAATATCTTCTATTATGACTTCTCAGTTTCTTTTCCTTTCGATCTTTATTAATATTTTTTCTTAATGACCCTTTTGATTATAGAATTAGGTGCCTCATAGTTAAAGTGTTAGGAGTAGAAGGAGAACTTCTTTCACATCCTTCACTTGCTGTGCTTGTTTATGTACTTGCAAATTATAAAATATTCAACAGTCAAAGTTTGTCTTCTTAAAAACCACGTGAAGTACAAATTATTACAAGTGCTTTTTAACAGGACTCGAGGCTAGTAGCTAAACCACATTAAAAAAAAAATAAAAATTAATTGTTTGCCATTTTCTAAGCAAAATGTTTGGGTTTTTTCCCTAAAATGATATTTCAAGGCTACATGGAAACATGATTTTTAAAATCAGTTAGGAAAAACAATGTTTTTGTTTCTTGATTGAAGGATTTCAGGGGGATGAGTGTTCCATTTTGGAAATTAATTAGCCACAGGTTGACTGAGAACTGTTCATGAAGTTTCTCTGTGTCATCACAAAGGATGAAGTTTTGTAAAACTCTTTGTTTTCTATCTGCAGAATAGCTAAGAGGGCATTTCCAAATCTTCCCACATGGCACCTCTCCAAGACACAGCTGGGTGTAAAAGGTGATTATTTTATGTATATTCCAGAAAGTTGCTATCAAAAATATATATCTCTAGATTCTTCTTCTGGATTTACAGCTGCCTCCTTTTTCCCTTTGAACATGGTCTTTGCTTGTCCATCAATGTGTAGCCAAGCTTTGGTGGAGGCAGGTAAGTTTTGTCAGTGCTCATGACCTTTTTCTGCTTCCCAGAGCTTCACCCAACTGATGAGTCTGGTACCCTCAACTAGGGACGATGTCTGCTCTTCTCCAGTCTTAAAAGCAAAAGAAAAACCCTTATGGTATAGGTATAGGAAATGCATCTGGGTTAAAAAAAGGCTTTCATGAAGATTTGAGGTGAGATTTGAGGTGATTTGGTGTGGGTTCTTTTTCAACTTCAAAGTGTTTTTCAAAAATGAACCATCAAATCCTTGACTGTGCCCAGGCAGTAATTTAATAAGTGCTGCTTTTCCTGTGCCACAAAGAAATGCTGGTGGGTCTGTCTCAGCTTGCCCCACTCAGCTGGTGGGCTTATGAGCACCTGTCTTGCCTGGCACAACATCAGCAGGAACTGCTGAGCTTGCCACACTTCCCAAAGCCCACTGAGGAAACCTTTATATCAGTCTGCCTGCTCTGAAAAAGTTGATCTGCACACTGGGGAATGTGAAGTTAAATTTCACACAAGTATTTGAAGTTTTCAGATCTTAACATCTGCCAGAGCTGCACCACTGCCTCAGCTGTGGTTGATTCATAGGTTTTTAAGGCCAGAAAGGACCATTAGTCTGCTCTTCTGAATAGAGCTGCCTGGAAAAAGCCATCATTAGTCCAAAACAAGAATGATATTTGCCTTTCATTAAAGCATATCTTTCAGACCTCATGGTTCTTGTAACTGTTCTTGTTCCTTCCCACCTGCTATTTCTGTTTATTCACTCAGTGCAGCATACTAAATGCCCCACTTTGGCTCTGGAGGGAAGAAATAATTTTCTTTAAACTGTACTGCTAAGAGGTCAGGATATATTTTAGTCCTGAAAAAAACCCAACAGACCAAACAAAACAAATAGAAGAAGTTATAAGAAACAGTAGATATCCAAACTTACACAGTATATATTTTGAAATTCTTAGTAAACTGTTGTATGAATTCTCAGTACCACCTTCTCCATCCAAGTTATTTTTTAATGTGAAAAAGTAGACAATACAGCTCCTAAAGTCAGTACAGTTGTAAACATGATAGCTTTGCCCATAATTACCTTCTAAAAGTGCAAGAAGGCAATGAAAACCACCATACTTTTAAAAATGTCATTTCATTCTTTGCTAACACAATACTTCTAAAAACTGCTGAGGGCTAAGTGGAGTTTAATAAATCTTGAAACCGCAGTTCCTTTGTAACTTGGAAAACTGTAATGGATTTCAAATGTAGCTACAGCAGGAATAAATAATTCATCACAACAAGGTTTAAGAATTTGGAAAACTAAAAAACTCTCCAATAATATCCATAGTAATAAGAAGGCACAGAGCTTCTCCTACCTCCTTGCAAGAACTTCATTGGGTAAACTATGGCATGATACCGGTCTATGCTTAGTGACACAAGGACATAAGTCGAGGCATAGAGAAGGACCACCTGGGGCAGAAGGCATAACAAAACAGCAGGTGAGAGAAATTTGTTGCAGAAAATGATGTCAGCGAGAACTCTGAATTAGGAATATTTGAAAACTTTTACTGAAAAAAAAAGAGAAAAAGCAAAAAAACCCACCTTGTATATTCACTCAGGTATTTTTCCTTTACCTTATCTACAAAATTTAAGATTTAATATGCTTTAATTAAAGTGTTTCAGCTTTAAATGAACATTTTCAGCATTTAGCACTTTACTGCTAGAAAAAATTCTGTACAGCAATTTTTGGGGTTTCCTGCTGTGGGGACACAAAGCACAGCAGCTTGGGCATGCAGGGGAGAGTTTTCCATACCTGGAAGTAGCGAACAACTCTGCAAACAATATCAGGAGCCATGAAATCGCCAGTGTAGCGCCAAATGATGTCAGTCATTATGTTTATGAGACCTGTGAATGAATCTATAAAGAAAAATAACTGAAGAAGCATTGAAAGGAGCAAATACATGAGTGCAGGTGAGCCACAGAGATGTACCAGCTCCCCCAATCCTGAGGGCAGCCAAGCCATGACTCATCTGCCCAGAATGGTGGAGGAGCTGGGAAAGCCTTAGTAAACACTCAAAGGTTTGTACATTTATTTTCTTGTTTTCGAAATTTACTACCCAATCCATTCAGGTCAACAGCAAGGTTCCTCTAAGCATGGCAGCCCACAGCTGGATTCCTGGGAGCACAGCTTGCCTCTGCCCTCTGAGCTGCAGTTCAGCCTGGCTGGCACTGCCAATGGGTCAGGCAAGCTGTGCCCTCAGAGTTCCTTTCCTCTCCATTGCTCGCAAAGGGATGTGAGGTGGCCAGCCACGCCACTCCTAGGGCTGGATGCAGGTCCTGCTCTATACCCACAGTTAAACCAAAGAGGACTAAAATCAACTAAGATCATTACTCCTCAAAAAACAAGTTGCTTTTTCTGTGAGTAGAGGCACATAAAAAATTCCCTGTAGGTGTTAATCTAAACATTTTAGGCTTGTCAGTGAGAGATATGGAAGGGACAGCCTGGTGGGCCTGATCCTGCAGTATGACAGGTTCACTGCCATACACAAAGGATCACCAGGTTTTCCATGAGCTGTGGATGAAAAATATAGCACTGGAGAAGCTGTAGGTTAGTGTCAGAAGGTGATCCCAGCTGTGCCAAACATTGGACTACTTAACGTCCTTTTTTCTTTCTCTGTTATTTCAATAAAAACATCTCCAGCAAAAGTACCTGGAGTGATAACCAAATGCTGCTAAAGTTAGCGGAAATTTTGTCAGGATTTAATTTGCACACTTTATTAATTAATGACTAACTCAACCTTGTCAGCTTAAAGTTAACCTACTTATGCCTGTAGTTTTACCTTTGGCAAATTAAATACACCTCAGGCTATTTTTTTCTTTTTTTTTTTTTTCTGGTAAGAAAATCTAAGGACATATTCCAGCCTTTGTTTTGCTTATTGAACAAATGAGTCCTCACAGAGATGCAGGTTTTGCAAACAAATTGTAAGAACTGGCAGTCATGTTGTACATATGAGTGATATTAAATTTTGCCTTTAAAACAAAATTCTCTTGCTGTAGAACAGGACAAATGTTTTAGAGTGCAGTCCATGGAAGAAAATGTGCATCAATCCAGTGTCCT
Source organism: Pithys albifrons albifrons (assembly GCF_047495875.1). Lineage (NCBI taxonomy): Eukaryota > Metazoa > Chordata > Aves > Passeriformes > Thamnophilidae > Pithys > Pithys albifrons. Next base: position 47,110,848 of record NC_092464.1, on the reverse strand, counting down.
GCCACTTTAAGTAACATGGCATATTGCTCTTCTTGTGCAGATTACCACAAAATGGGAAAGCGAGTTAGGAAAATATTTTATGCAATTTGTCAGAGCAGAACAAAGCAATAGGAAGAAATAGCTTTAATCTATATTTAAAATAATTGAGAGTAATGAGGTGAAGTGTTTCATTTTGACACCATTATTTTACACATTTGAAAATCATGTCTAAAGTTTAGTGTGATAAAGGTATTCTAACCCACAAATCAGAGAAAGAAGGATATCTTAACATCTTTAAATTTTTTTTTGAGAAGTAAACAGTTTGAGCGAGTACTTCCAAGCAAACAGACATGGATTTGCAAAATCAGTTTCTTCTAAGCCCTTTGAAATTCCAGAAATTCCAGATATTTCTAGCCTGAAACTGTGACCTCAGCTTAATGCTTCAGAAGAAGCAACCTGTTTTGCTTCACTGGAAAATGAGGATAATTTTTTCTGTATCAGTAACTCTTTATCTCCTCATTTTCTTCTTTCATTTGTCTTCTCTTTTTCTTCAAGCTCAGTTCAAAATTAAATTAGTGTAACTACATTGGCCCTCTCCTTATGACTTTATTGTTCAATTAATGCCAGTTTGCTCTTTGCTATCACAGTGTTTCCCAACCTGGTCTTTTCTCTCCTCTCTCTTCCCTTGCCTGCAGAGAGAGGCTGGATCAGAGATGACCTCCAGAAGAAAGGTTGTGGTTTGAAACTTTATGGTAAACGTTGCTTATTGATTAGAATGGTTGCACAAGGAAAGATTGTTCCTCTGATGAGTATAGTAGCTTTAAGACTTTACTGAAAAGACTGTAGGTGTATATTATTAAGGTGGTCTTTGAAAAAACCACAGATCTCAAGTGTTTCAAAAAGTGAAACACATCCTCCAGCAGTGGTTCCGACCCATCCCTTCCCCTTTCCTTACTCTTGAATTATTGATTCGTATTCTCTCTCTCTCTCTCTCTCCAGTAATGAAATATTCATTGGTTCAAAGCAATACACATCAATAGAGATTCACCTCAGGGTATCCTCTGACTTTTGATGGTCTGAGCATCTGCCAAGCAGGTGCTCAATGGGGGTTCAGCTTTCCTCAGCAAGAGGAGTGCGTGGGGACTGCCCTCTCTCCTACCAATCTCAGTGCGCTCAAGAGGAAAGGATGGGAGAAGGGACAGCACTTCAGCTGTCTGCTCTTTTCCCTCTTCTCACTGCCATTTTTCTATCCCTTTCCCACACATCAGGAGAGTGCTTTGGAGGTACACCCTACAGCTGTGGTGGAAGAAGGGGCAGCATCTTGGTGGTTTCCTTCATGTAAGCAATTTGGGCAGTCCCAGTAGCTTATGCCCACATCAGCTTTTTAGTTTGCATCAAGAGTGTGGTTTTAACCTGTGGGTGGCTCATGTGATGGAGATCCATGGGGTGATGAGCCTTGGCTTCATCTTATGCTCAACCCAAAGTATTCTCTAGGGGTGCCTCTCATGCCTACACCAGGTAGCTGCCAACCAGTGCTCAGGCTGAGGGACCATGGAGGGGTTTACTCAGCCGAAACAGACGCCTCTCCATAAATGCGGAAGGTCTTTTTCATACTGCAGGTATGCATCTCTGTCTTTTTCATACTGCAGGTCTTTTCCTCCTGTGTGGCATTACTACAAATATATCTCTAGCCTTAAGTACTTCAGGAACTTTAAAGACAGCTCAAAATTGTCTTTCCCTTGAGAGCCATTGAGTGAGGTTTTTCAGGTGACTGCAGAGGCTTTTAAACTTCACATCTTCTTTGTGCTGTCAGCCTCAGCTCCTCTCCCCCAGCAGTGTTTTAAAAGCTTTGTGCTGAGTTTTCAGAATCACTGTGAAGGGCTCAGCATGCTTCTCTGAGTGCGTGGCCCTGGGCACAAAACACACGTGCGTGCCAAAGCCAGTGTAGACTGCTGTGAGTGTGTGCCAAGTTTAGTCAGATTTCTCAATGCCTTTTCATTAGACACACATTCTTCCATGCAGCATCCTCATGCCCTCCTCAGCTTTTAGAAATCTCTCTTGTCTTTTTGATCCTAAAAGTACCAGACTAACTTTTCTCACTTCTTCAATCTCCTGCTGCTTGGTCCAGGAGGCGTCCCTGCAAAGCACCAGAGTCTCTCAGTATGACACAACTGCACACACCTTTAGGGAATTTGGCTTGCAGACACAGATTACTTTATTTAGGACCACCAAGTAAATACTGTGCCTTGTGCAGGACACCAGACAGCATGCAGGAAACATTATGTGCAAACTGAATTCCTGTAATAGAGGTTGGTGTGTGTAAGTCATCTGATTTCAGCAGATCATGTTCCTTGGCTGCTTTTGGCAAGCTTACACCTCGATGCCTGACACCAGATGACATCACTGACATCCTAAGTGATGAGTTTTCTGTACCTGACATTAAAGTAGCTGATACATTGCTCTAAACCTCACTACTGCAGCACTCTTTATTAATCTGGTGGCTTGCACATTAGATACTTGTGTTCTTTCACTGATGAATGTTCTTAGGCCAAATGGCAGCAAAATAATTTGTGAAAACTCTGCTAATCAGCTTTCACTCATAACTGTGTGCAAGGTTGTCATTGCAGATGCTTTTTAGTGCTCTTCTGCATTCTTTTACTAAGAAGTGGTGTGTATACTGTGTTTCTGTGTAAATCATTGCTAGGCAACACTGTGGTTATAGGATCATTTGCTTAGAAAAATAGGTATGAAATCAATTAATTAATTGTATTCTCTTTTGATACAAAAAAATGTAAAATACATAAGCAAGTGATAATTTTTTACTTTAAAGCCAAATGTATATTCACAGAAGGATGCAGATGCAATGATTCCTTGTTGAAGAAAAGACATGGCACTAGTGTGATAGGGATGGGAGTACTTTATTCTTGATAGGAAGCAGAATCTCTATGAACTAATGAAAAAGAAAACTTTCATGAGATTTCAATAGCAGAGAAAAGTAGAGGGAGGTAGGGAGGAAAGATGTCTTTGCCTGGGCAGAGGGAATGAAAAATGGCCTCTTGAGGTTTGCAAAACTGGACAGCTCTACAACTCTTCATCTTCCTCCTCCCTGTCCCCAGCATGGCCACAGCCAGTACTCAAAGAGAAAACTAGTGTCTGCATTGCACTAGTGTCTGTCAGCATTTCATTTACCAACATTTATCAGAAAGGCCAAAAAAATGCCTGAGGAGAAGCACCCCTTGTTCCCAGAGGCAACTGAAACACACTGAATATAGTGCTACAGCATCTGTTGTTGGGAAGTATGTCAGGTACTGAAACAACTTGTGAAAATCCTCAGCTCTAAAGACCAACAAAACTCAAGTTTCCATCATGCTCAGCAAAATCCCTTTGAATTTTTTATGGGCATGACTGAGTCCAGGCATTGCCTCTGTGCATGTGAGCCCAGGAACCACTCGGTTCAGGAAGTGGTTGTAGTACCTCATGTGGTGGGTGATGCCTCATTTGACTGAGGAGCTCAAAAATGTGAAAAAGCAAACACTGCCCTTGGAGGGACAAGTCTGAAGATGGGGTTGCTGTTGCTGTGAGTGAAAAAAAAAATTGTGTCAAAAATCTCTCCACAGAGATAAAAGTCCATTATGGAAATCAAAGGGAGGTAATTAGTGATCTGGCAAAGGAATACAGACATGTTAAAACTGTCTTAGTTAATACGTTCATAGAAATTCGTTGACTTGATGGCATTGCCAAAGGGATATGCCTTGTGCAGACTTCAGAATATTTCTTTCGTTACAACTAAGGAGATTAAGAAAAAATCTGCACTAGCAACTCTGCATGAACATATCTCTATTATTCTATTATTAGTACTGACACCATGCTTCTCTTAAGACACTTACCCTGAAGATGCTGCAAGTCTTTTCTGTCAGAAGTGGAGAGCAGATTGCTGGTAAGCTGGGGTGGTTTAAAAAGCTCCATGTGCCATCTCAGCTGCAGTTTCATAATTTCCCCCAATTAGAACAGCTCCATTAAGCTGGATGTGGTGATCCATGACTTCTTGGTGAATCTGTGCCTCTTACTGAAATTTCCTCTCTCTTTTCATGTCATTTACAGAGGCATATTTTGTTCTGTTTTGTTGATGGCACCAAGCTGCACAAGGCACCCTAACACAGTATGTAAGACAGAGGGTGAATGCTCCTGATCAGGGCTGAGAATTTCCTACAGCTCTTGTTTTTTTTTTTTTTGACCTCCCAGTGTGCATTCCTGTCACCTACCACTGCCCAAAGAGCACATCCTCTGGAAGCATCAGAAGCAGCAGTTTACTAACCCCTGCCTGCAATGGGGTGGTAGATCCTTAAAAACAAAAGTGGTATCACTGCTGTATGACAAAAATAAGGTCCTGTCCATGATTTTTCAACTGATGAGGCAGCCATTGTTGATCTGCCTTTGCTGCTCTGTATCACACTTGATGTGCTGTCAGCTAATAAGAGTCAGAGCTGTGAACTTGCCTTGCAAGTTAATAAAACTTATAGCTGAGTTTTTATAGACCTGAAGGTGCAAGCAATTTAAATTAAGCATTCTTAGGGGCCCTGAAGGTTGATTTGAGGACAGACACAGGGCAGAAGCTGCCCTATCTCCTGCAGACACCCCTGCAGCTTGTTTCATTACGTTCGTACTCCCACTCTTCTCATGGCCTGTGCTTTCCACTTAAAACATTACATGTGGCTTTGCAAGTATTCACTGCTCTAGAAATAATTTTGTGGTCACCTTAGCCAGAAAATAGACCAATCCCTCTGCTCTAATTCAGCAGCTGGTGGTGAAATAGGTTATGTACCTGCTCTGGCAACTGTAGGACAAGATACTTGCAAGATACTTTAGAAGATGTTTTTTTCAAATTATTATATTTTAGGTCTTTAAACACTGAGCCCCAAGAGCCTGATGTGTTGCTTCTCCATGCAGTCATGGTGCAGCGAGAGATGCATGTGGAGCAGGGGTGAGTGCTAGGGGACTAGGTGCAAGAGTCACCCTTTGATAACATATTTGTCCTCTCCTTGATCCCTCCAGATGCGTTTGTCTGAGTTTGTGGTCGTTTGCAGTCCCTTGCTCCAGCATTATAGAGCATCTGGGCACCATGTTGGAGATGGGGCCAATGAGGGGGATGATTGGCACTCCCAGGGGCTGCCATGAACCTGCCAACTATGAGTTTAAGTATTTTAGAAGTGTTGGTGTGAAGGAGATGTGGTTGTGCTTACACGGTACAAGGATCCCAGCTCTCTGTCAGTGTCTCTGGCAAAGGGATGGAAAGTGTGAGCTGAAATTTGGGGTGCACTAAGCTTTTTTTGGGATCCAGCAAGGACACACGCAAGCACTTTGTTCCATTGCAATGCTTTTGTTGGAGCACACGTGAGGCAGCAGGTTTTTCACACATACCAACAATGTGTAATAATGCCACTCTTGAGCGTTTTAACCTTCAGGCCTGGCATGCTGAAGTGGAACACAAAATGAAATGGATGAAGAAAACCCCCCTTGAAAATTGTTAAAAGGATTCTGGTTCAGTTCAGCTGTTAAAACTGAGCAGATTTTCTTAGTGGCAGAAGTGTCACTTTCTTTCTCTTTCTGGCTCGTAGGATGTGACAGGAAATTTTGTTGAACTGTGTAAGCATCTTATTTATTTATTGCATTTCTTATATTTCCAATCTGGGATCTGCTTTCTCAAGAGATGAAGCAGGCCCTGTTAGGCTAGATGTTGTAAAGGATAGATACAGTGATGCTAACGTCTGACTCCATAGTTCATCCAGGTTGAAAGATGAAGGGCTGAGATAAACAGTACTGCACAATGTCAACTTCTTAAGAAACAGCACTTGAAAGAGAGCTGGAGAGCAGGTCTCCAAGAATAAAATTTCAACATCCCCTACCATTCAACATGTCAAATGCAGTGGAGGGCGGGCAGGAGAGAGGGCTTGTTCACCACATCAACAGTAGTCTTATCATTTGGAAAAACTGGCTCCTCCCTTAAAGGTGAAGAATGGTTGGAGAATTGTTTTCTTGTAAACCCAGCATGTACTATGAAACAGTCAGAAGAGTAAAGGCAAATAATTTCCATTTGAATGCCCTCTTCTTCAGACCTCTGCAGATACTGTAGTTTGGGTTTGGCAGTTCCCCTCTATGGGGAATGTGCAGCAGCAGATGAAGTTGATAATTCTGAATGTTAGGACAAAGTTTCCACTTCCCATCTTATGCCACTTGGACGTAGATGAGACCATTACTTACTAGATCAAACTTCTTTTGTTGTATTCAATTGCTCAGTAAGACATTCTGTGTAAAGAAAGAACCTCTTTTTAGCAGGCAGTATAAAATTGACTGAATACAGTTTCACAGTGGGGTTTGAAGGGTGGACAATGTTTCACCAGGTGTTTAAGCAAGAGGTAACAACAAACCTGCAAAAGACAGTTTCTGTTTCATTGAGTCCTGTGGCTGTAGGTTTTGAAATAGGAATGAAGCTTCTCTAGGTATATGAAGATGTGACTCATGCATGCCTGAATGTGGAAGAAAAATTTAAGCAAAAACAAGTGTTCCATCACTGTTATTTACCTGTTGGGAAAGTATATTTCACATACAAATCACGAATTTAACTCCCCTTCTCTCCTTTGGGCAAAGAAGAACATGTAGAAAGAATAAAAGCAGTCTCAGTGTAAATGCAGAAGATACATTCTTATAGATCGGTTTGTCTTATTTAAAAACAGGAAAGCAAGGATCTGCCTCCTCAAAAGACATAGGAATCACAGTGTTTGTAATTCATTGATTTTTTATTTATTTCAAGTTATGCCGGTACTTTTGGCATTTTCCAGAAGAAAAAATGCTTCCAAGATACTAAGTACCAAACAAGTTCATTGCATATTGCATGCTGCAGCTCAATTTTTGTAGAACCTTAGGCTTGCCATTACAGAATAGTAGAACAGTGTTCATTCCCATTTTTGTACCCGCTTTTTCTCCCCTGGTGTTCGCTGATAGCATGAACAAAAGCATACTGCTAGGATTCATTGGTGAATTCCTTTGAAAAACCATCATGTGGAAAAGGTAGAACATGAAATGTATATTGAGCTGCTTTCAATTAAACCTGCTTCAATGCCAAAACAGGCTGAAAATTCATTACGTGTGGTCTGGATCTCATTCCTATAATTGAGCTGAACTGGGCCAAAATTTGGTCTTATTAGAACAACTAAGTCTCTCTCGTGCCATATGTGTATCTTTGCCCTGAATTCCATAAATCCTTTTAAACATTTGTAAACATTTGGTAACCAGCTAGGCACTAGAGTTAAAGGAAGTGACTGTCCAGAGAAAACCTGTAGAACACATGAATGGGGGTCAGACAGATTGCAGGGTGACAAAGTACCACATGAAAAGTTTGGATGTATAGTCCTAAAGCCCTTTGGAAAAAGGGGTAAAAGGAAACGTGTGTTATTGTTGGTGACACAAAAAGAATCTAACTCAGAATAATAAATAAATATCACTGCTTTAATGTGCAAGAAGCGACTAGAAAAACCTCTATCTTCTTAACGTAACTTTTGGTTTCAGTGCTTTTTTAGCACATGGAAAGGCTATTTCCAGCATAATTTCTCTTTGATTGCAATTAGAAATGCTGCAGTACAGATGATGGAGTAAAAGATGTTAATGATGTATTTGCACATTTAATGCCAAAAGTTTAATGTTATATCTTTTAACGAGAGCTAATGAGATTCTAAATGATGATTCCAAGTGTGGTCATTATGGCCATGCTGTTGGCAGCATCGTGCTCATGCAATCCTGCTTCTCAGTATTTGCTGCCAGACAGAAATCTCCATACACTTGCCTTCATTTAACAATAGAAGTCAAACTCTCATGGGGAGTGACTGCAAAATTAATGTCCCCCATGCCAGACGAAAATCCTGCCTGTACATCCATCAGAGAATCAAATAGATATCCATATAATTTACAGGCACCGTGTTTTCCAAGCAATTCAGAAAGAAATTCACTTTCCCCCTTAATGCTGAAATGTTGGACCCAAAGGATTATACAACTTGTCTGCCAAGCACCTTTTATTAAAAACAAAAATAAAACAAACATAGCACAACTGTCATTAGGATCTGAATGTTTGAAACAGGCTGAAGGTAGGAAAACCATAATCAGTCCTTCAGGACCACAAAACAATTCTATAGCTGTCAAAACAAGAATTAAGGCTTCCTATAAACTGGCATAAATTGGCACAGCAAAAGCTGACTGCTGCTGATGTAGAAAATACGTGTTTCAGGCTGTTGACTGCCATATGTATCTATACACCATACTCAGGGCTACCACTGGGCCACAGGAAAGGTTATCAAAATATCAGCCATCCTCATAATGCCTGCTCTTTCTCTGCAACCCCCCCAGAAACCCCGAGTTTACCTCTTGCCCCTCATGTTTCCTTGTGCCTCATCTTGTGTGACAAGTGTGATAAGAATAAAACCCTAACCTAACCTAACCTAACCTAGCCTAACCTAACCTAACCTAACCTAACCCTAACCTAATAAACCTTCTTGTCCTCTGTCTCATTCAAAAAATGTGTCGCTTTGAAGAAAGTAATTTATGAAAATTAAACAGGAGGACCAATGTTTTGCCAGCTAGACTTAGAAATGCTGTGATCTGTTTTCCCAAAGTAGGGTACTAATATGAACAAAGGCTGTGCCTGTGCCACCCACACCCCCTGTCCGTGGGCTCTGGCACTGCATGGACCTGGTGCATCAGATGTTTGTCTGTATGACCAAGTCAGACCTCTCTGACAATGCTGGATGTACACTCCTTCCCTGGGGCTCCAAAGTGTTCAAACTGAAACTGATATGAGGGGACAAAAAGCCTCCAAGACCCACACAGAGTTTTGCTAAAAGAGACTCTAAAATTTTCCCCCAGAATCAAAAGTCTTTGGATTTCAAGTGATTGTCAGTTTGAGAGGTAAGCCACCCAGCAGCTGTGTCAAGGTTGGAATCCCAGACCAAAACTGAAACAAAAGCATGCTAAAATCGTAAAGGAAATTAGTTTTTTTTCAAAATGTCTGGCTTCTTTTCCTGGCCAAAATGTATGAGTATCTTTGAGATTAATAACCAGATATTTGGATTTTCCCTGCAGGTGATTCACTGAGATTGATGAGTATGAAGAGAATAAACAATAACTCCAATTTGAAAACTAAAATCAATTTACTTGTGTCTTTTCCACATCCTCTCAGTCAGCATTCTAGTAAAGTACTTCTGAAACTGGAATATCTACGAAAATAATGAATGAGTATGAAGTTTTGTATTTATTTACAATTCACATCAAAAATGTAACTCTGTGGGAAAAGCTTCATGAAGATGAAAGTATCTTTATCTACTTATGAGGCAATGAATGGTTGAAAAGGGATGTGAGTATTTTTAGAATCCTCTTAGAATCATAGGATCATTTAGGTTGGAAACGACCTTTAAAATCATTGAGGAATAAATAACGTAATCCACAGGCCGTATAAATTCAGCAGTCTGATGAATTTGTAATCCCTATCTTTTCAAGAACATTTTCTGCAAAGCACAGAAAGTGCATTGTTGAAATATTGTTTGCTAAAAACAGTGCTAACCTACCAAAGCTCTCATTTGCAAATGTATTTGGTATATTAATGAGTGGGTGTTTAGGGACTTGGAAATGCAATTGAAAATGTGTAACACTGTCTTGCAAGAGTGGGTCGTCTGTTCATTTGTGACATTTCAGGATGATCAAACTAATCTTGAGCAGGAGCAAAATATTTTGCTTGTGATATTATCTGCACTCAAAGAGGTCCAGTGAAAGAACTCAAAACCATATTCTTTTACAGATCCTTTCAAATTTACATTGACATTATAAACCTTGTAAGTGAAGCACAGTTATCTAAAAAATACCTCAAAGGGGCATGGTTTTGGCAGCACTGCTTTGTTTTTCCAAAGGATCTTGTTGAGTTGATTTTTTCCAGTCTATTTGTATTAGCTGGGTAGAGCATTCACAGAAATGCAATTGTGTATTGTAATTTCACTTTGATCACAGTCATTTTCTTTCTTGTGTCTCCCAAGCACTCTTCTAGAAAATACAGCAGTAATGGTATGCAGCAGTGGATATTGAACTGCTTGCAAGCCACTCAGGGAGCTCATAAAAACATTATTAAAAGGCAAATGCCCTTTGTGCTCGTAACTTCTAAACCACACATGCTGAAGTGCCTCAATACTTCTAATGCATTGTAATATATTGGGATGTGCTCTGTTGGAGTAAGTGTCATGGCTTTCCAGCTGATAGCTCTTGCTCCCCTGTCAGTCACTGGTTTGATTTGCCTCTGTCTCTGCCTCCAGTTCAAGAAGTCAGTTGTCTAAGTGTGGTTTTCTGGGAATTTCAATGACTGGCAGGTAGCATGTATATTCATTCTGGAGTCATCTCTTGTCTCCTACAGCAGGAACTTCTTCAGAGCATGCTGAAGCATCTCCCTGATACTAGTTGAGTGTCCTCCTCACAAACCATGGAGGCTCTGGGGATGCCCAGCTCTGCAAAGGTGCTCTAGCTCAGCTGCTCTGTGAATGTGTCCCCAGAGTGAGAGTTCTGGGAGACCTGTGAAGGCCACAGAAGTAAAGAGTGCTTTCCATGCGCAGGTGCTGTGTGTGCTTCACCAGGTAGAATAATAATGGAGCCATTTTAAAGATGTCTTTGATGTTCACTGAGGAAGTGATATAGTGCTTTAGTTTCTGATTGCATTAAAGAGCAAGCTTCCCACCTCCTAAGGTTATCCCTTGCTCAACAACATCCTTGAATGTGATGTTCAGACATGAGTTTTCTTCTTTATCTAAAGAATTGGGAGCACATCTGAGGATGTGCTTTCTCTCAAAACCAGACCCTGTGTGGTGATCTTTAGCCATCCCCAGAAAAAGAGGAGCAATAACACTTGCTGTAGAGTTCAAGAGCTGACAATCCTTGTAGTGCACTGGGGACTTTTCTCGTCATGGCAGGTATATTCTTTTCCTTCTTGTAGATTTCTTTTTCTCTAAGTTTTGCAGTAATTTTCCTCATCTTTTTTGATTCTTGCCTGTTTCTGCTGTAAACTAATCTTTAACTGCGGTGGTGAGTGTGAGTGCATCCCTTAAGGAAAGCTGTTTTGGAGTTCTACCTTAAAGAGAACAGAGCTACCTGGAGTATGTGTGGTGGCTTGTGACCAATGAGAGGCTGTGGTGTATGTAAGGTGAATTGGTTAACCAATTATGTGATAGCTTGTTAGATGTGAGAATGCTTAAAAGGTGTGGACATTACTGCGTGAGAGAGAGATTTACTAGGATGTGAGGGTGAGTCACATCTAGATCTACTGATGTAATAGGAACTAACTTCTTCTACTATGAGCTATGAGAACTGTCTGTTAAACTATCTTGAATAAACTCCCTAAGTTGTGAGCCTTCTGATCAAGCCTTCTGATGACTGCTGTGCCTGAGCTCTTCTAACTGTGAGTCCACAGCCCAGCTTGGTGTAGGGGGCTCTCCCTAGATTTAACTTTATACTGGGTCCAGGTTTTGTAGTTGAAGAAGTCTCTGCAAAATTGCAGTAATGAAGGGTGCAGGACTTGTTGGAATATCTAAGACCTTCACCCAGACAACAGGTACCATTCCAGTCAGTATCAAATTGTCAACACATGATTTATTTTTTCAGTTGGTCTCAAGATTTTTATCCCAAATAACAATTTCTTCACTGGCATATGATTTTCCCCAAAATGGAAATTATTTTTCCTTTTGGTGTATAGTCCCCCTTTCAAAATGAGTAAACTTTACTGCCTTAATTTTCTCCCCTCCACAGCTCTCCTCACCATCCTCCACCTCCAGCTCTAAATGTAGATATTTGATAATCGGATAACTTTGGTCTAAATAGGAGTGTGAGTGTTCCTCCCAGAAAGAGCACCGCAAAGCTCTTTTCAGTGGTGTAGTTTATGCTTCCACCATAACCAAAACATTAGTAGACAATGAGCTGAAATTCAGTTGTAAGTACATTGTTTTTTCCAAGCTGCATGCCTTTGGAGGTGGTATGCACTTGCAGTAAGGTAGCTGCAGAGTGCAATATATGCTTTTAATGCCACTGCTGACAGAAAATCTATACTTGAGGCAATACACACTCACTTTTCCCTGCCCCAGACACAGTGCAAAACACTTTCATGCTGGTTTTCATCAGGCACTCGTTTTTTCCAGGGTGTCAGAACATTGAACACCTTGGTCTCACCTATTCTACAACCAGGTCCCAGTTAGCTGAGGTGCTACATGCCCACACTACTCAAAAACTTCTTGTTGAACAACTGTTTGTTGTAGAAGAGACAGTAAGTGCTTTTGAGAAATATCTGAGGGGTGCAAAACGTGCCCTATTTTGAACCAACCCAATTGGTTTACTTACTGTGTGAAAGGCAAACTGAGAATGTAGGAGGTACTTTATGAATGACATGAACTTGCCAAGCAGTAAAAGCCAGTATCGTGGTGCAAGTAGACTTAGAGACAATATTCACTTTACAGCCACATTGCAAAGATACAGGATACATTACTGATTTGTTTGTTTAAGAAGCTTCAGTGTTTGAGAGAGGTAATATTTTACAGCATAATGAGGGGACACTTCAGAGAAACTAGGTTGATGTGCAACTGATGTGGCTGACAGATATTAATATTAGATTACACTCCTCTGCAAAGCAAAGATTTCAGGTGGGTAGTTTTATTGCTGCGCTGTCTTTAGTGCATTAAAATTTCATGAGAGTTTCTGTCTTAGAGCAATGAGATTTGCCACTAATAACTCTGACACAAAGAAACTTCCTTAATGTCTGAGTACCATAAGACTATAAAAACTCATCAGAGAGGATAATCAGAGATTGGAAATGCATGCATTCCATGAGTGGGTCAGTGCTGTAGTCCAGATTTCATGGGTCCCACACAGCCAGTACTGTGAGGATTACTTCAAGTGGACTGTGCTACTAACAAGCTCAGTATTTAAAATGTGTCAGGCTTGCTGTGTGCCTGCATGTGCTACTGTCAGGGACAGCCAGGAATCCAAATATAAATTGATTCTGTGAATGAAAGATGGAAGAGGTGACATAGTATCCTCCTTTTAGAGAAGCAAACAAAACACTGAAATATGTTTACTTTTCCAGGGCTATGTACAAATCTGTCCTCAAGAGTGGTGACACTGAATTCAATGCTAAGGGTGACAGAAAAAGCCACTTTTGCTTTTCAGCCCTTTTGAGGGGATCTGGTACTGACTTCCATGAATGAATATCTGTGACACTAGAGTTCTTGAGAAAATACTTTAAATAAGAGAAAATGTCCCCTTGATTTCTAAAAAATTTCCATGTTTGGTTAAAACAAAAAGTCTGAGCAACAAATGACATTTCTTGTGTTTGAGTTGATTTATCAGGTATCCCTGGAGAGACAGTTTCCCAATGAACAGTGAAATTACCATATTTAATATACCTGGAATTGTTTCTCTGGACTTTGTAGCAATATAGCAGTAACTCCAACAGTCCCACAACACATTGCAAAACCAATGTTTACACGATCTCTATCTCTGTAGCATGGGATAGCCATTTTCTAAAAGGGCTCTCTATCCCTTCCACATGTGGCATCAGCTCCTGTTTTTTTCCTTGCCTTTGGGAGCTGGAAATGAAAACAGGCAGAAACCAGTTCTGTTCAAGACTAGAAAATATCCTTCAATAGAAAAACACCACCTGAAAATATAGAGGGAGTTTGTTCGGGGTTTTTAAGGAAATAGTTAAGCTTCTCGTTTTTGTCATGAATCTTCAGGTTTCCGTAACTTCAAGGCAAACTGTTTCCTTGTGCTGAAAACACCCTCTTCCCCTCTCCTAGTCTGCAGGCTTCTGGCATATTTGGATAATGGTTTATCTATTGTTAGTTTACAAAGAAAGTAAAACATCTGGCAAGAAAAAATCCTTGCTGTTCATTATCAGTAACCTCTAAGCAATTGACATGATCAACTGCTTCTGCTCTTCAATACTGTTACCTCTAGTCCTTAAGAAGTAGCAAAAAGTGTAAATGAAATGTTTGAAGATTTGTCCAGATGTGATTTCCATCCTATTTTGACCAATCATGTTCTTGTTAAGCAGGTCTTCACACTTCTCTCTTTCTTGCTACTGCCTGCTAATGTAATAGGAGTGGAGAAATATGACTTCCCGGCAAATTTTTTATTTGGATTTCAAGGTTTGGGCTATGTTGTGTGTGTTTATGTGCATGTGTATTAAATGTGTACAGAAACAGAATGAGCTGCTAAAACACATCCAGATCCACATTGCATACTTCAGCAATTTCAGGTTATTCTGTTCACCAACACAGTGGGGCACAACACTTATTGAACTCAATTATTGTGGAGATCTTTTCTGTCCTAATCGACTCTGTGATCCTAAAGGTTCCATTAAGGTTAATCAGGCAGATGCACGTAGTGCCAGTGCACAGGTTTGGAGTAACATTTGTCATTTAAGCTACACTTCTGTTCCAGATCCCATTTAGATCTCTGCAACCACCTGAAAGGAGGTTGTAGAAAGGTGGGTGTCAGTCTATTCTCCCAAGTACCAAGCAATAGGACAAGAGGAAATTGCCTCAAGTTGTGTCAAGGGAAGTTTGGTTTGGATATTAGGAATGATTTCTTCACAGAAAGGGTAGTCAAGCATTGGAACAGGGAAGAAAGAGGTTGAATCACCATGACAGTAAATATTTAAAGACATGTAGATGTGATACTTAGGGACATGATTTAATTATGGAGTTGGCAGTGTTAGGTTGGACTTGATGATCTTTTTCTGCCTAAACAATTCTATGATTTTATGAATAAATTGTCCTTTGGGCAGTGCCTAGAAAAGCTTGGACAAATTCCAGACGGCAGTTTAGAAACAGAGCTGAGCACAAAAGAAATAATGCTGCACTTTCCGTCAGGTAACATGTTGATATGCCTTGATGTGCTTAAAAATAAACAAACAGAAAGGTGCCAAGAAACATCTTCTCTGTAAAACTTCATACTGGTGAATGGGATTTGAGTCAGCCTTCTGAGGTCTGATTGAAATGGAGGAAGATTAGGTTCTTAGTTGTCAGAGATGAATAGTAATCCTGACATATTTGGTGACGTATGAACACTGGAGGGATTTATATAGTCAACTTTAGAGATCTAAATTAGGAATTCAATCCTTCTGTACAAGTCAGTGAAACTTAAAGGCAGCTTAGAATGTTTTCCTCTATTGGCTATAAATGGGGCATAGGGAGGGTGACTTTGTATCTTATGTACTTACAGTGAGGAACCTGAAATAGATGGCATGAATAATCTCTAAAATGAATACCAGTCTGCAAGAATGCAGTAATGAAATTTAATCCAATTATCTCTATGACAGTTATATCCCACTGTGCTTCCCAGGACTATTTTCAAGACATGTGCTTTCTTTAGACCTACTTCTGTACACAATAGCAAGAAGCTAACAGAGCATTTCCCCTCCACCCTTCCTACTATTAATGGCGTATAAAGCAAAAGGTGTAATGTTCCAAATAACAGTAACATCCTCAGGCAAAGAAGGCCACAGATTTGAGCAGTTTGGCTCCAAGACCTTCAAATGTAAATTGTCACCTAAGTACTCAACCACTGAGCTATAACAGAACAAAGAAGATGCTTGCTTAACTCACATTTTACACAGCTAATGAGAAAAGATACTAAGATAGCAATTCCAATGTTCTTTTTGCTGTTTCTTTCAAATACAGCATGGTTACTATTGTATATGAGCCCAGCCCATGTTGCATTTTTGTCTTGCGTCTCTCAAAGTGCTGTATTTGCCCAAACAAACCTTTATAATCTCCACACAGCCCTAGTGGTATCAGCAGAGATGTGATGGTGCAGTAATTTAGCTGCACAGTGCAGGTTTCATCACAGGGTTAGGGAAATTACATTACAGGTGAAAGTAGGGGTAAAAAGCTAGTAACATAAAAACAGCTGAAAGGAAATGCTTTCTTTTGGTCACACAGATGTCTAGTCGGGAAAAGCATTTGTATGCAAAGATCTGAAAGAATGACAGCTCCTTTTGAAATAATACAAATAGAAAAAGTGGAGCCCCTGTGTGGAAATCTGTAGGTGGGTAAGTGGAATCAAGTTTAGGCTCTGTGTGTGTGTCTATTGAAATGAGAAAATGATGCCTTTGATAAAGACAGAGCATCTAAAGTCCATTCATCATTTTTCAGTCCTTTCAGAGATGATTTATTAGCTGGGAAAAGCAAATAGAACAACTGATTCCATCTCAGTTTAAAATCGTATGATCTAGGGTGAATTTGGGGAGATTGGGATTGTCACTAAGATTTTTCATTAATGTTGTTATTATTATTTCCATTTTGATGTTAGGATAGTCACCAAGATGTTCCACTAATATTATTATTATCCCAATTCTGGGGATGTCCAGGGGCCCAAGCCTTAGGGATGGCATTCAAAAACACTCCTGGATGACTTAGGAACAGAAGTTGTGCCTGCTTTTGATTTTAAATATACATATATATCACTAGAAAGGAGTAATGATTTCATGCTGCATTGAATATTTATAGGCATGTTGTAGTTAGTTTTTCCTCTGCTTTAGAAGCAGGAGGATTTATGAACTAAAGCCTATTAAGTCCCTAGAGGTTATATAAGGAAATACTCATATTCTTTGTACAGGAATCCATACCTCTGCTGAAAATACGTTTTAGCTCCACAAAATGCAAGTTAAAAAAAGATAGCTCTGGCTTCAGAGTGTTAAAGTGATTGAGATGCAGATGAAATGAGGGCATCTCATCTTTGTTGCTAAATTCTCAGGGTCCCAGATGGTCCTTTGCAATGTGATAAAACCCACATCCCCCATATACTACACTGAAATTGATACCACAGCCACTGGCAAGCAGAGAGAGTGTGTCTGCTGCTTTGCAGTTGTGGAGGAGATGCAGCTTTTATCACCAGACACTTTGAAAATCCCACTCTGAGCTCCTGTGTATGATGAACACACAAACTGTCTCCTTCCAGAACAATTTAATACAGTATTTAGGTACTATACTTTGAGGAAAGAAGAGACTTCTTTCATGAGTTATCCTTGCCTGTTTGTGGCTCAGCTCTGTACTTAGGGTTATGCTGCAGAGTGGTTTTTGTTATCTGTAAGGGATCTGTAGACCATGGTTCAGAGACAACAGACTGAAAATCACGGGTTTAGGGATGTCTGCCTTGCAGCTTGTGATTGCATTAATTACAAATCATGAATCATGGGCATCTTGTTGCGGCATTTGTAGGATTAAAGCAGGGTATATAAATAAAAATCATTACAGGGTTTTTAAGTGGGTGACTATTCTTGCTTCCAGTAGCAAATTTGGAAAGCTTATTAACTTTATATTGCCACTAATGGGAGGGACATTACATTCTACTGTTATAGTTGCAGAACTCCAGGTTTTTTTTTCTTTTTGTGCTAGTGCTGCTGTTTCCTACTGCAGTGAGCTACAATGGGTAGAGTCACAGCAAACACGAATATTGTGGCCAGCCCCAGACTTTACAGTGAGCCCCTGAGAAGGTATCTAAAAATACATGAGCACTGAACAAGATACAGTGTAACAAGGTTGTGTCTGAGATGGTTTAAAGCAGTTTGAATGTGGTTTGGAATTGAATAGTAAAGCAGAAGTAGTCAGCAAACCTACAGCTCATTTCTACACTCATAGAGTGTCTGACCTCTACAAGATCTCCCAGTCTGATTTTTGGGGTACCTCATTCTAGGCTGCAACTCTCTGGCTATTGCATTCACATTAAAGCTCACAAAGAAGTAATGTGACTAGATGGATTGTGTACTAGTCCCAAATTCAATGTTCCTACACCACCAGGCTGAACTGGATCAAAGTATTTTCAGGATGCCAAGTTCTCTATGTCAGACTTCTAGTTTCATGATTTCACCTCTAAAACATGAAATCTACTCTGTTTTCTGTAGGCGTTTTCATTTACCTGTGTGATCAAACACTGTGAAATAGAGGTCCTGATACTCCTAAAGAGGCTATGCCACCTTCTTCACATTAAGGTTCTTTCTACTGCTCAGTTTTGATGCTGAAGTTCATTATTCCTGGTTTCCTTTCCTAACTTCTGAGGATATTCTACTTTTTACTCCATCTACTTCACAACTGGGTTGGGAAAAAATACATTTTAAGAAGGATATATGTATTAGATATTTTCTGTTTTCCTTAGAAAAATAGAAACTATGTGTTGACTAATTATTTATGCATGGAAAAATGTTTATTTATAGACATATAGAAATATCCCTGGATGCTTACATAGGAAACCTAAGAGTATAGTAAAACATGGTTCATAATATCAAGCTGGAATTGTACAGTCAGTGTCCAAGTTACTTATTACGAACAAGGGGATTATGATTCATCTCCAAATCTGAGCTAAATTTCCAAAGGCAATTTGAGTTTCTGCTAGGTGTTATTAAATTGCCCAAGAAGGTAATAGATATCAAATCTGGTTTGCCTTGTGTTACCATGGGGTATTACAGGCAGTGACCACATTTATCCTACCCTGCATTGTGTCTCAGTTTGTGGGCACATACAAATATATATCTAACTTAAAGTGAGTCCCATGGTGTTTTCCCGCTACTGAACTAGTCTTCTTGGCAGAATGGAGATGGAAAATAATTGCTTCTTCTCCAGGCAACTAATGCAGCCATTTAACAAATTTTCTTATTCACATAGTTTTGTGGGATGCACTGAATAAGTAATGCTAATATTGCTGTGTTTACTCCCAGAGACCATTTTTGCTCTTGGTAAATTGAATCACATTTATTCTGTGAATGCAAAATGAACAGTGGTACTAAATGCTATAGTTTCTTTAGCCTACAGAGGAAAGGTGGATATAATCTATTTCTTCCCCTTTCACACTTAGATGATTTGCAAGGTGTTAGACTTCCAGATAGGTGTTTGGCAATGAAGCTGCCTGTAAAAGTGGGTAATTTGGATGCCACTGGCTACTCCAGAAAATTCAGTGTCTGTGCCTGAGGGAATATTAACAAATTACACTCTTCCTTCCCAATTTTGACAAAGCATTTTCAGTAGTGACAACAACATGTAGTGCAGAACACAGATGATATATTAGCAGGGACAATTTCCTTACATTAATTACATTTTCAAGAGTTTTTAGGACATGGTGAACATAAAAAATGGAGATATCCTTCTTTCAGTTTTATCCATGAACTCTGCAGTACAATTGTAACTTCCTCCAAGTCTGCAAGTAGGATACAGACACCTCTCACCTCTCCTCAGCCTTTATGTTTTTTCTACCAATTCACAGACAATAACTGTGGAAAGAGAGAAAGACACAGATTTCTGGGAATTATTTCAGTTCAGTTTTTTGCATTTGGTTTCTGTGTCTTGGATGGGCAATCACATAAATCAGATTGTCAGGTTTCAGCCAAGACCCTGCTGGCAAGGTGTAAGATTTCCAATATAATTGGGAATGCTATGGATTTTTTGGTTGCCAACAGTCCACCTCCATTAAGGTCACTTGCTGATTTAGCTGCTAATTGACTCTATGCTATTAACTTCCAATGCTCATGATCACTGTGATATCTAAGGTACTTGTAAAACTGATGAATTCTTATGTATGATTTCTCTGAAGTGCAGAAATATTACAAGTACCATTTTCCAGATGAAAAGGTGGAACAGAGACAATTATCTGTTAATAACGTTCTACATGTTAATTTTGGTAATGGTGTTACTATATTAAGCTTTTCAACAGATCATGGAGTAACGAGTCATCTTCATTCCTTCAAGTCATAAAGCCAAGGAAGAAAACTATGGAAGGACAGGCACAGCCCATTAAAGCAGTCAGCACCCCAGTGGTCATGGTGTAGGGAAAAAGAAGAAAGGAAGGAAGGACAGCTTCTAATGGATTTGTTCATGATTAGTGGTTGTAGCAGTACAGTTAGATGCACTTATTTAGTCCATTTAACCATCCAATTAGTTGGCAAACTCTGCCTTCAGTCATCTTAACCAAAGTCATCCTCAAAGTGATTGAGCCCAGTTGGTTTTAGTCTCATAGACAAGTTCTCTCTGGGCAGAAGCAACAGAAAATAAACACTCTTTGCTTTAGCAGTGTCCAGTTCCACCTATGTGCTTACATAACCCTCTCATAGCAAGTCTGCAGCATATTGGCTTTTTACCAAACAAAGAATAAAATTAGTGCAGCTGATAAAGACCAAGGCCTGGTTCAGCTTTCTAGGAGCAACTGAAGAAGGTGGCAACGGTATAAATCTCTTTATATAATTTTTAAAACTATCTCCTTGTCTTTTAATGTCATTCTCAAGTCAAGCCTTAGGATTTGTTTTTTGTATCACAATATAGACTGTAGCTACATACATTTACAAAACATCTTTTGTTTTTATTGTTTATATGTAATCTAACATCGAAGTTAGGTGATATTATTTCCATTTTCTCTTTTCATTACAGCCATAGCAATCCTTAAATTGCCATATATTTCCAAACAAGACTTAGGCCGTAGCTTAAAATTTGGCATGCAGTAAAATGTGTTTCTGTCCCCTAACAATGGACAAAATGTAACACTGTTCTTAAAGTACTGATTTCTGCTAAATGTTGAAATATAAAGAGAGACACACACGAGCTGAAGGTCATTTCCAGCTCCAGCCTTTCAGATGTTAACGTTGGGAAAAAAGAGCTAAACCACCTCCCAGTTTTGGTCATTAAAAGGAACTTAAATACTTTCCTCTGTTAGTAGTAGTTGAAATTGAATGAAGAATAATGAGAAGTAAAATTTTTTCAACAGACTTTTTTTAATGTATTCCTTGATTGGTTTTAGAATTGGTCAAATAATAACAGTTCTTAATGGATGAACTCTTTAGCCAGTAAATGACGCTCCTTATCCACTGCTCTCAAATAATTGTTTTATATATGTCCATATCTGCTGCTTTTACATTTTGAGAGTAGACTTAACAAGGCCTTAATTTGGTAGAGCTGGGTAAACTGATCTAAATGGATATAAATTGTGGATAAACCATCTTTTCTGAAAACAATCATATCTCACGTCAGTATTCATAGTGTTATACAGCGTCTGTGAATTCATCCCACTCTTTGATCTTGAACCACTTGGTGATTTCAGTCAGAGGCAAACATCTTAAAGACACTAAGACTCTGAAGTTACACGAAATGGCATCAGGTAGGGGAAGACATGAGAGATTTCCTGCCAGGAGAGATAGCTATGCCATGAGCATAACTTGTGCTAAACTCAGAAGAAATCTATTTGGGGAAAAGTGTTTAGAAATACCCTCCTCCCAGGGTAATCTTCAGAGCTTGCACTTTCTGAGAAACTAAATTGCCTTGGAGATAGAAATCTGTAGGAAAGCTAGCTTTAGTTTCAGTCTTCACAGACAAAATTGTTTCTAAGAAAAACGTTTTTGCAGAAGAGGAATATGACCAAAGGCAAACTAAACACAAGGCAAACATGACCGTACTCCTCTTTGTTAAGTTAGCTGATATTGAGTGATTAATACTATTGTTCATGTCAGCTGGTAACTCTTAGCTGATTTTCTAGTGCTTATTTCCCAGACAGTTTCAAAGAGATTTATGCATGAGAGTTACACATAGACTTGAATATGGTACTGACATAGGCATTTTATAGACATATATTTAATATGAAATACTGTGAATACAGGCTTCAGCAACATCTTTAAACACTCTGAAGTTGAAGGGTTTACTCACATTCCTGTAAGATTCTTGCAGTCTTGAGCACCATGTTTGATTATGATGTAGTAAGGAGTCAGTACAAGTCTTCTCTGAATTTGATGAGTGGCTTCAACCACTGATTTTGGCAGTGTTGAAAGAAGCCTCAATCAGTTAGTTACTTCTCTTCTGCATCTGGCTTGGCAATCAGTCAAGAAGAACAACACTGCTCATTTCCCATTCATGCATTATGCCATTTGCTTTGAATACCTTGTTTATTTTAACACCAAGTCTGTATTTTAATTTCATTTTGGTACCACTTTAGTGAGAAGATGTGAGAATTGAGGGTACTACTCAACTATTGAGCCACAGATCAATAGACAAAAAGTTTTTAAATGGCTTTGAAATGTCTGCATTGATAAAGCTATATCCATTATTCTTCTTTCTGCTGCTAGGGCAGAAATAATAAATATTTTAAGAACCTCAAAATAGATGGAAGTAGTAATATTGACTAAGCGGAAACTGTTTGCCAGGAGATTAGTTGGTAGGATTTAAATATGCCTGGCATGTCAAAGCAATATGACAAGACAATGTTTTCATAATGTTGTGTCTACCTCATAACTTGTTGTGAAAGGATGATGGCTGTTGCCAGTTTGCTTTGTTCTTAATAATATTTTTGAAGATAAGAAAGTGAAATGGCTCCATTTCAGGAATTAAGTAATTTCTTTCTGCCAAAATCCTGACAAGAACTCTTGGTGCAGGAAGATAAATTAGAGTTCTGACTCCTGCATCACAAAAAGAAGTCAACATGACTTGAAAGGAGCCTTGCTGCTCGAGCTGGTGTTACTTTTAACATTGCGGATGTAAATGTCAAGCAAGTTTTCTATGTGAGTTTGTATAATGTGAAATGGAACAGACTGTTGAACTCAGACAATTTTAAAAGTCAGGGATAATTTTAGGGAAGGGGAGATCAGAAGAATCAGCAAGTGGAACATGTGGACATCAGTCAAATTATAACATCAGTTATACAGCACTATTTTCTGCCCACATCTAATGGTATATTTGCCTTCTTGTCTTTGCCACTGATTATTTCAGCTCCCCCAAAAATGCACTTGCAATGCCTTCCCCTCCCTTCATGCAGACAGTGTTTGAATCCATAGTGAATAGCTCTCTATGCACCTCCATTCTAATACAAAATGTCCTCTTTTCTGTAGGTCCAAATGGTAAAACTCCCACTCAGACCCTTATCCAGTGCAGCAACAGCAGTAGCTTCTTCCTGGTACACCTCAGCTATCCTGATCCAGGTACTTCTGTCTGCTTCTGGCTTTATTCCTTTGACCTGGTCACCCATGTCTTTATGCTGATTCTTTCTCTGCTGCAGTAAATTCATTTGTTTTCTTACTAGCTCGAGACTCTTTGCTGTTTAGTTGAGGTCTTTCTATTAGGACCCATTTCCTATTACCACGGTGTTGTGCATATTACACATGCCTTTGCTCTGGCAGTTGCCTGACTCTTATGGTGTCTGTTCCAGATGGATACACATGGTCATTCTCCACCTTCCTCTCTTTCAAAGCCTTTCTCATGACAGTTGCTCCTGGTATCTGCTCAGGGATGAAGTAAGTAGAAAACGGATGGTGTTCATCTGGGGCTTCATTTGCTCTTCTGCTCTTTGCCTGTACTACTGCTTGGTTGTCTGAGTATATTCCTCTGGGATGGGGAAATCTTTGAGCAGAGACTGTTTTTCTGAAACTCCTGTGAACACTGACTTTTGACCTGTGAATGATGCTTCCAAACTGTGCAGTGAGGCTGTATGCCTTACCTGATGAAGAACACCACTGGCACATGAAGGAAGTGACATAAAGGTCATGACTGAGATAAGAAGTAAAATCATTTATTACAGATGGCTCACAAGAAAATAGGAAAATCAGCTGTCAGCAGTTCAGAAGAGGAGTCACTGCAAACCTTCACCTCCTCACCCTGTAATAATTCTTACGTCACCTGTAGTTACAGGGCTTCCCCTTTACATCACCATTACAATTACAAGGTGTGTAAACTGAGAGTAGTTTTTCAATGGGACAAGCTTCTGGGCAGACGTGGTGGAGACCATGAGCAGGAGTTTGTTTATTTACAAAGAATGCATGTTTAAAATTGAGCAGTATAATTCTTTGCTTTTCCAGTTTAAACAGAGGTACAACAGGCATCAAACGAGGATGCAATATTGCTGGAAAATCATATATTAAATAGCTCTTTAGTGAAAAAGGACTGTAATTCCTACCATAGCTTAAGGGGGAAAAAAGCAACAGAAAGAGTATAAATATGTCCTATATACACAAACAGCACAACACAGCGGTCTTGTAAGTAGGGATTAGTACCAGGACACTGTTATAGAAACAGCACATATTTTCTCTTGGGAATTTGAACCCCCACAAATTTAGTCCATTCAAGGCCACAGAGAAACAATGTGCTGCTTATCCTTGTTTCCTTTCCTTGTTGCTGAGACTGGCATTTTACAAACTAAGCTACTGTACATTTTACATTTGTTTGGATCAACATTCTTTTTTTCCATTAAAAATATCTAAATGAATTCCTCTCACCTTTATATTTTTATATTTCCCTTACTTGGTTAAACCAGATAACATGAAGTTATTTTCACTCTTCACTGCGAGAGTGAAATTGATAGTGCAGTTTTATAGAAATACACAAGATTCATCTTAAAGTAGTTTAATTTAAACACTTCCATGACAACAGTTGGAAACATAGCTTCTGGGAAATGGGGATGCAGACTCAGACTGGAAGATAAGATTTAGTGACATCAATGAGTTGCAGCTGCTGCATTCTGACACAGATACTACTACATCTAGCAACATCTTTTTAGATCAGAGTGAGACTGAGCCTTAAGATAAGCAACCATCCATTTGTTTTATGGCAGGCTGCAACTGAACTTTAGATGACAACTGAATTCTTCATCACTCCACTTGTATTTTCTTATTTGTCATTTTAATAGTGATTCCTGCTCAGATGCCCTTCCCCTCCCATGTACTACCTGTGATTGCCAGCTGTGTAACGAAGTAGGTCATTCGAGATTTCCTCTTCCTCCTCCAGGTAGAGAAGAGCACAGTGGCATTTCCAGCAATTGTGACAATAAAAAGAGTCCAAAGAGTCACCAGCTGCTCTGTCTGCATTAGAGAGAAGGAGGAAAAAGCGTATTGATAGGTGGGGGGGTAGTGACTTGGGTTAAGACATTCAGTTATCCTTGGACAAATGAGATGAGAATGGAAAACCAGAGTGAAATGTGAGTTTTGCCAATTGTTTTCAACTATTTAGTCTAAAAGATATTACTGGGTTTCAAAATACTTAACATGCATACTGCTAGTGATGTTCATTCCAGTTTGATTTGCAGTGGCTGTATGTTACTTCTGTCTTCACAAAACCACTAACAGTGTCTGTACTCTGCACTTTACGCTAAAATGAGAGACAGCCCTCAGCTTTCTTGTGCTGCTCCAGCAGGCTGTGAAATAACCAGCTGCCTCACTTCATAAGGAATGTTGATAGATGGGCTCCTGTGGAGAAATGGGGGAAATAAATACTTCTCTCTTTCCCACCTCCAGTGAGTCTGTGTCATCCACGAGCCCTATGAAATTCAGACATCCACTCCATGATCTAGATGTGCACCAAGACTGAAAAGTAAAAATGACCCTCTAAGGAAAAGTATAACTGTGTAGTGAGAGATACGTGATGACAAAACGTCCCCTAGTGGTGTGTATACAAAGAAAAGAAAGTAAAAAATAAAGCTATTTGTGCTCTCAGAGCATCATGATCCTCTGGCTGTAAGAACAAGGGATTATGCGTCCACATTTACTAGTTTGGTGAGTGCACACCCAATCTTCATATCCTAACACCTGGAATGAGTTTCAGGTTATGTCAGTGCTGTTGTTTGGGATCTTCCAGTTCCAGACACCAAACCCAAACTGTGGGAGTTAGAGGTAAATAGAGAAGATAGGTAAGGGCTGCAGCTGAAGAGTGCCAGCTGCTGGCCCTGCAGAACTGATCTCAAGGCACTGTCCTGAGCAGGCTGGGGGAAGGAGGCTGTCAGTGAGACCTGTGCCTACCTCACTGTGCTGATGATAGAGCAAAAAGGGGAGAACAATAGTTTAAAGCATTTGGAAGTCACTAACCCATAACTTTGTCATGGGTGAGGAGAAACCAGAGCTCCTGTTGCTTGTAAATAAAATAGCTTAGCTGTGAGCATGAGATAGGAAGATGAAATGGAAAGAATGGAGCAGTGGCAAGGATTGTCTTGTTTTGCAATGATCTTTCGTGTCTCCTTAGCCCCCATCTGGCCAGAAGTGATGATCCCTCCTCTACTGGGGAGTCACTTCTGTGAACCAGCCTCAGCTTTGCTTCAGGTGGGGAGCCACACTACCCTGTGGATTATGAGGTTGTGCAGGGAAGGCAAGACCTGGTGATGAGCAGTTTGAGGTTGCACTCTGTGCCTGAACCCAGAGATTAGCTTAACCATACAGTGAAGGCTGTGTTGGATGGTTTCACTTTTCGCAGCATGATAACCTTCACCAGCATAATCTAGCATTTTGGAAATTTCATCTAACTTTGAAGTTCCAAAAATAGATGACTATTCTCAATTGTCATAGTGTTGTCTAGATAACAGCAGTGTCTCAGAGATGAGTCACCATTCATCTCATCTACCTTGGGATGTCCTGTGCCCACTGATTATAGAGTGACCTAGATAAGACCACTTGTGTGGGCTTGATGTTTAGCTTTTAGACCAAAAAAAGAAAAGAAAATCCAGGTTTTTGGGGTTATCTGTAAATCTCTTTAATTTCTTGGAAACATATTCCCTACGAAGTGTGTGACAGAGACAGGGTGGAACTATTTTCATGAGGATGCTTTGCTAGGTACAGGAATTGAAAGGAAATGTCTTTTTGGAAGACAATATAATCATGAAATGTAAGATTTCACATAATTTTTGTCCTTGAAAACAGTGACTTCTCCTCAGGGTTTGGTTTGTCTTTTCCATTTCAGAAAAGATATTTCCTACATGGAGGAAACTAAGAGACAAGAATTGTTCCCATTTTCTCTGGTATAAAATCAGGAGAGCGATTTCTTTTAAGTAATTCTATATTTCTGTATTATACTGATATGGATAGGAACAGAGCAAGGATCTGACACTCAAACCTTCTTATGATTCTGACAGATGAAATGGTTATGGAGCAACAGAGACTGTGCTAGAAGGGTGTTTCCTCACCACAGGAGAGCAGCACATATGGTCAGCTTAAATCCCCTCCTGCCAAGTTAAAAAGCAATGATTAACAGTTAAGAAATTTTACTCTACAGAAACAGACTATTAAACCAGACTGCAGAGATAAGTTAAAAGATGCAAAAGCTGAATTTAGTATATGTCTGAAAGGCCATAGACAAAGAAATAAAGCCAAAGTGTTTAATAATCCATTTGCGAGAGCTTCCATTCAGACAAATGGGAAAAAAGATCTCATTTTTGGGGATAAAGAAGCTGTAACAATGGGCAACTTGAATCACCATAGCCTCTCAGTTTATGTTAACCTGCAGAATGAGAGCTTCTGAGGTTATTAATGGGATGCTCACCGTGATAAACACCTGGGATTGGAATTCAAAATTACCTTGATGAATTGGTAACATGCACTGGGAAAAAAGCCAGATACTGCTCAACAAAGAAGTGCAGGACTCTGTAATGTAGTGGGTACAGTGTAGCCTTCAAAACATCCTCCCTCACAGGCAAGCACATTTGTGAAGTGCTCCAGAAGTGGAACATGACTTAGTAACCTCACTCTACCACTAGAGTGACTGTCACCATCGTGGGATCGACACCAGTCATGTGTGCCTCTGCTCTAATCCTGCCACTGTAGTGTGCCCACTCCTGGGCACAGACCTTCAAGAGAGACACAGAGAAATGAGCTGACAGCAGTCTAGAGGATACAGCCAGATAGAAAGACTGAGTGAATTAAGTTGCTAAATCCAGCAAAAATTGGACTACAGGAAAAGATGAACATACCCTTGAAGACACAAAAAGACAGATGTAAAAAAATGTAAGGACTAATCTCTTCTTTAGATCTACTGCAGACTGGACAAAAATTGGTGACTCAAAACTACAGCACAGAATTCAGGATGAAAAATTTTAAAAAATTACTTAAAATATATCATGCATATAGAGATTGATTGAGTCAGTAAAACCTCCACCTCTGAAAGTCTTAAAAATAGTGATTAGATTAGAGAGATAGCTGATGGATCCTTGAATTTCATTCCAGCTGCATTTTCTCTAATTTTGCCTTATTCATCACCTTCAGATTGCTTAGACATAGAAATGTTTCATTTCATGTCTTGTTCATTCATCAAAGAAAAATCCTCTCTTAGTAACAATTCTCAGCAAGGTGATTTACAAAAGCATTCTTTAATAACATGCACAGACATCAGAAGCATTCTGATAAAAAGGAAGATACTAAAATCTCCCACACCTCTGTGTAGAAGCTTTTGACAGGGGCTTCTCTTGCAACGGGTGTTGATAACTACAATATATGAGCATGGCATGAGAGACTAGTGTCATACACCAGTTATTTTAGGTCAGAAAAGCTACTTAATTAAGGTCACAGAACAAATCAAAGGCAATAGGATTTCCTTAGCTTGACTAGAGCCTCTACACATGCTGCTGTTCCACAAGACTGCTGTGTTTGAAACATGGAAGTGCTTGACATCTGGAGTGCATATTCATGTACTGCTAATTTGCTTTAAGATTAAAACCAGCTTTAGTCAATGAAGAAGGCCTTTTCGTGGGTGACATACAAGCCAGAACAGCTGTCTGAAGATTGTGTGCATTTTCCTTTGGCTATAGAAGAGGTTTGTCATTTTGTTTCTCTAATAGTGTTTCTGAATTCATAGGCTGCAATAAGTCTAGCAAGAGGTGTATTCTGCTTTGTATTTGAGACAAAGATCACCCAAGCAAGCAGTTTTCATCAAGGCCATAGTTAAATATTTTTTGAGATATTGGGTGGCATTTTGGTGCCATGATGTCATCTCTCCCTCCAGTTGTCCCCAGCCAACTTCTTTGCTTTGTCATCTGTCAGGATTTGTATTCCTTTTGGTGGGAGGCACCAGCTGTGACTGTTGATATACCTGATTGCCTATCCCAATGTAGGTGCTGTTGATCATGTCTTGATGTGCAGAAGCTTTTGCCTTATACCAGAGGAGCTGCCTAAGAGAAGAGGTTCAATTATCAGTGGACAAAGCAAGTATGTACTTGAACAGGGACACAACATAAAACAGTTTTGTTCTATCTGCTGAGGCTTGTTGGGAAACAGCCTGGGAAAAATAATTTTCCAGGTAAGAAATGAGCTAATAGAAAAAGAGAAGGAGAGGTTCCTCCATTCCCGGAGGATCTCGCTGGCCTCCCAATGTGAGGACAGGAGGTCTATGGTGAATTCATGGCCTTGCTGACCTGGTGTCTTCCTACACTGTGTCCTTGGTCACTTGGGTGAATAAGAGGCACTGATTCCACATATCACAAGTCAGTAGTAGCTTAAGTCTCTGAACAGCTTCTTCTTGCCAGTGGGAATGTGCAACTGATCTTACTGCTTGCCTTTGGTATATTTTAATACTTACGGGTTTATGGCAGCAATTGAGATTGTAAAAGAACAGTAATTGTGGAGCAAGCCAAACAATTTTTTAAGAATTTCCTAACACACAAGAAGAATATACAAATGCCCTTTTTAAACTGGGTAACTTTCATGCTCACAGTCAGGTTTGCCACTAGTAGAATGCATTGCACTTTCTTGAAGGAGGGCAGAAAAAAAAAGAAAAATCTTTTCCCACTCTCCGAAGTAATCAACTTAATTGCACACCATGTAAGAAAATGGAGTAGTCTAGATTTGAAATTTTGATCCTGTTGTAGAAGATCTGGATTCTTGAGCATTCAAAACTGAAAATATTCAGGACATATTTACTATTTTAACACCTCCATTTAGGATGAAGATTAAAAACCCTTTAAAAACCCCAACAAAATCCAACAAAACCAAAGAAAAGCAAACAGAAAAAAACCCCAAACAAACAACCCCCCGCCCCCAAACTCAAATATATCTCCCAAAAAAAACCCTAAAAATCAAACAAACCAGAAAAAAACAAACAAAACCAAAAAAGCCCCAAACAAACAAATAAAAACACCCCCAAAATCCAACCAACCAACCAAAGCCCAGGAAGATTAGTTTTCTAGAGGCAGACAGGTGCCATGCAGCTTCACTGATTTCAGTTAGGGATTCATAGTCAGCTTATCTCTAAGGCATATTGCACTTTGGACTGCAACACTGAAAGGAATTGAACAATAATCAACACAGTTTAATTAGGGAGTTTTAAAGGTACTGGCACAACCTCTGACAAAATTCAAAAAAGTTTCTTTAAATAAATAAACAAAGCAAAAATAAATAAAACGCCCTCTGTCCCCAGCTGCCAGATTTCTCCAAGGCAGAAACTCTAGAAGAGTCTTCTGGGGTCTAACTGCTGCCTACAATCTAACAGGAAGATGTGGAAAAGATGGAGCCAGGATATTCTCAGAGGTGCACAATGAAGGGGTAAGAGGTCACAAGGAAGAGTTGTAACATGGAACATCTTGATCAGACATTAGGAACAAAGTGTTCCTTGTGAGGGTGGTCACACACTGGTATGGGAGCCCAAAAAGGCTTCAGGCTCTCCACCTTCAGAGATATTCCAAACTGGAATGAGCACTGCCCTGAGAAATCCAGCACACTTCAGATTTGCTTTTGAGTGATTGGCACAGGCGACTTCTACAAGTTCTTCCCTACCTGAATTATTATGCACACACAGAAGTATGCATAAGACCTATTTTCTTAAGGAATATTCTTAAAACTGAAAAGTACTTATACAGACATGATCAGATGGGTGCTTTGCACAAGTTGTGTACTATTTATTGTATCAGAGAAACATGAAAAAATCAAAACTTTGTGTAAATCCTTAGGTAAATTAAAGTTTGCTCTGCAAGTAAAGAGTAGTGGTGTAAAGGCTCTTGGCATGGAAATGGCACAAACAGAAGCCTTAGGAAAAAAAGGACCTTAAAAGTATAAGATGACATTATTTTTATGCTTATTTGCTGGCCTTAGATGAAGAATTTCTGCCAGGTGTTGCCCAGCTTAAACAGTGGGCTGTCAGAAGTGAAGTGTGGTGCCACTGAAGGAGTCATAACTGTTCTTACCACCTACAAACTAAAGGTTCTTTAATACACTAAAAAGAAAAACTTATTTGAACTGCCATATTTCTTCTTGTGTTGACATTTTCTACACGAGTTGTGTGGTGAAAAAACCACACAACACAACAGCAAAAGTCTTGAAGATAAAGCTGTAGGTGCATTACACAGACTTAAGTTGTAGACAGCAATTCTGACTTGTCAAGAAGGAAAAAAGTTCGGGGCACCAAATATCTTACAAAAATAGGCACAGCAAACAAAAATTTTGGGCTAGAAGCCAGCCTTACACAGGAAATGCTAGTCACCTGAATGTAAAAATTCAGATTATTAATTTAAGCCAACTTCTACTCCTCAAGAAAAGCTGGAAAAAATGGCTGAATAATTTTTGATTCATTTGCTGAGAGGCCTTGTTTCAGTAAAAAAGAAACATGCTCAAACAACTGGGAAGGCCACTGAAATCTTATGCCCTCGTTGTTACAGGCAACAGAAGTTGTGCTGTCCACCCCTGTAATACAAACATGTTTTGAAAGAAGGTTCTCCATCTAGCAAGGCAAAACTGAGAAGACATTTTCAGACAGAGTTCACACAAGATGTTCCTGAAAATGTTAGGAAGGCAGTTTGATTGACACTTAAAAGCTCTGAGAAAAGTCATGTGAAGATAAGAAAGATTTGGAAAAGGGGAAGTTCAAAGCTAAGTTTTATATTTTGTCTTTGAAAGTGTTTCCACTGGAATTGAATTTGAGGAACATATTTGAGCAGGCAATAAGCCCTCTAGGAGCTGAGTTGGTTTTTTTTTTTAATTACTGTGTCTTGGAATGTGTCCTGATTCAAAGTGCATAAAAACTAATTCAGCCCCAGGTTTGACTCTGGGACTTCTGCATTCCCATTTCGGTGTCACGAGTCACGCCTGACAGTTCTCATATCTCCTGCACAGAGGCTGCTTTACTGAGATGCCTTCTGACTGCCTGTGTTATCCTCCCAGCACACGGTTATGGGACATTCTGGCAACCCTGGGATGCTCTGCCAAACAACCCCTCAGAACACATCAGAGGTGCTGGCAACAGTCACTTGCAAAGGGGTCTTTATGACTGGGAGAAGGGCACAGCTGGAAGGAACCCAAGCTGGCTTTTTCTGCTCTGTTGAACTAGAGAAGCAGTTTAGAATGAGCTTGTGTCTCTATGGTGTTGCCCTCATAGTCTGTGAATGTTAATGTGCTATACAGAGAAAAGATCTACAGTATTTTACTCCTTTTAGACTTATGGAAATGGACAAGGTGAGGGAGTCTGTTCACTAAATCAGGACACTTTCTCATGGAAGGGTGTAATTATGATATTGAGATTACTTTCTCTTCTTGAAATCTAGCAAAGCTGTATCTTTTTTCTTTTTGTGAACCTCCATGTTTTTAAAGACTTATTTTTTAACTCTGACTTTACTGTCACAGATGAAGCAAGGTCCTTTCAGTGCGCAAAATTTAATGCATGATAATTGCTGTGATCTTTCCAAACTCAAATAACAGCTGAACAAGCCCTGACTCTGCCCCAGATTTCTTCACTGGTATGACTGCAACAGTCAGTGACAAATGTTAATAATTCAATTCTATTAGCAGATAGTTCCTATTTGCCATTCTGCTGTGTTTTGGTACAAGATGAATAATAAATGGGCAGTACTGTTCAGG
The DNA here is from genome assembly GCF_047495875.1 of Pithys albifrons albifrons. Classification (NCBI taxonomy): domain Eukaryota; kingdom Metazoa; phylum Chordata; class Aves; order Passeriformes; family Thamnophilidae; genus Pithys; species Pithys albifrons. The sequence goes on along the minus strand of NC_092464.1, from coordinate 47,078,249 downwards.
TATTGCAGGATTTTTTTACCCATTACTCTCTAGGAAACTTCCACAGAATTAGTAAAACAGATATTTCTGATTTAAATGTCATTAAGAAAGTTGTATTTTTACTGGTGTACCTATCTATTTTTTCATAGAACATTTTCAATATGAAGAGATAATATTAGGTTACTCAGTGATCCGTCCATAATTGTATGTCTTTGAAAGCCCTATTTAAAACTGTGAAATGCTGTTTTTCTTATTCACAAAAAGAAGTAAAATTATTAAGTATGCCTAACCTGTACATGTAAAACACCTCAAAAAAGGCAAAAAAATAATACTTCCCAGTCATATTTATGAAGGAGAGGTAGCCAGATGCAAACCATGTGTCTGTGTGGACCACAGGGACAGCAGTAGGAGGGTTGGTACTATGAAACTGCCCAAATCAGTTGGCTCAGCGTTGCTCCCAGTTGGGATGTCATACTGCCAGATCAATTCTGTTCTGCATTTCGGCTGCTAGATGAAGCCAGCCTGGCCAACAGCACTGCAGCAGAAGTTTCACAAAGAGATCAGCTATTACATTCTCAGCTCAGCACCTCAGGAATAGCAACAGTCATTACAGCACATTGCAGAGACTGTGTTCAGGAGTTCCTGACACCTTATTTGTGTAAAGTTAATTCTCCTCCTCTCCCAGCACTGAAAGATTGCAAAGTTACCTCTGATTTATTTGATATGTCTATTTTCTAAAACGTGTGATTGCATTTGCAGAGATTACTCCAGAAATTTGACAGCACCCATTATTATTTTCATATTATGTATTCAAGGATGGAATGCTCTGAAATATTTGTTTGAAAATCAAAATGAGCACTAGAATAAGCAAATGCTTTCCATGAGATAAAGCAACTCCTGCACTGGGATGAAAGGATAAGGATACCAGATTCTGACTTATACAGGCTCTGAGAGAACCTGGAGCCAAATCCCTGGTACCTGACAGTCCTACAAAACCTCTCTGCAAGTTGGTCTCTTCAATTATTTGCTGGAGATGGTAGGCCCTTTGCAAAGAGCGTTAGACTCAATGGATAAGCAGCACATGCTCTTACATTTGTGCTTACTTGTTCTAGGCTGTGCTCTCCTGTTTAATATCTGAGCTACATGAGTTTAAACATGCAGGTACCAGGGGTGCTGCAGTGTGGAGAGACAACATTTGCAGGAAGAGAGTCAAACAGTCCTTCCTGAAACAAACTAGGACCTTAGATTATATGTTTAAAACAATTTGTGGTGTTTTCTGTATGCACAAAGTTTCTCCTGAGGACTCTTCAGTGTCATTGCTGCGTGGCACAGGGACCAGGGCTTATGGGCCTAGAGGGAGAGCGGATGCCAACGTGTGGACCAGTGGCTGGAGTTCCCATTTGGCAGGGGGGGAATATTGGGGTTCCCAGCAACCTTGGGTGTAAATAATAAAATCTTTGTGTCCTGTTGCAAAGGGGAGGATTCAATTCTACACAGCAGAAAACAAAATAAGAAAATTAACTGCTTGGTGGAAGTCAGCCCACTCTGCTGGGAAGGATGAGATGGTGATGGGAACACTGTCCCACCAAGAAAGGAAGAGCAACTGTGTTTTTTCTCCTTTTGAGCATTCTAATTTTTCTGAGTAAAAGCAGGGGATCCCATTTCTCAGCAGACCTCTCAAAACAGAGATGGTCCCTACTGAATCCTCTCTGGGGACCAGCACATGCTTTTACCATTGGGCAAGTTTCTCGGCTGTTGAGTGCCTGTCAAGAGGAGGTGCTTCCTCTAGCTCTGAAAAAGCCTTCTAACAATGTGGACAGTTGGGGCAAACCTATTCTGAGATTTCAGCTTCTCTCCAGACACATTTCTGGTTTGCACCTTGACAGGTCTGTAGAGTTAAGGTCCTAAAGTGGAGGAAGGCCACAGGTGTTTAGATGACTTCTGTTCTTTCTAGACTACTATATTTGGCAGGGGGCAGTTGATACTCACTTAGAGTCCTTTTACACATAGATTAAACACATGTGGAGCAGATTGTAAAGGGATGCAATGAACACCCCTTGGGCCTGGAAGTTTGAAGCTGTAATTAATACCAGTTTGCACATCTATTCTGAAGTAGGTGTGAAAACAGCCAACAAGACTCCTTGTGGTTTAAGACAGTAATTTACCTGGGTGCCTCATGGAAAGGCACCTGGGAAGAAAGATGGTCTGAGTTTTCAGGTTTTTGTCATAACACAGCAGCAAGACCTGAATGTCAGTGAGGATAAAGCAGTACCTTTGCCATGGGAAGCACCAGTTCATCTTACATACTGTGCATGAGTACACCCAGTCCTGCCCCTGCAAGTTTGCATGCCAAGAGCTACTGGTTAGCCCACAGGGCACCAAAGCAGACTTCATTATCAAGCCTTGGTGAGCAGCTGGCCCTTCTACAGTAACGACCACCAGAAGGAAATTCTCCATTTTTGTGTGAAAAAAAATTCTGCCTGAACTGAAAAATCATTCTCTAATCTGAAACAGTGTGGGGTTTAGTTGTTGAGCAGAGGAATAGACAGAAACTTCTGAAGGGAAACACAGTTCAGCCTGTAACAGGACTTTTTTATTTTTATCCCATTGCCACCACAGTATAACACAGACAATACCTTAGGTGGGTACAGATTGTCCTTTTGAAGCATGGGAGGAAAAGAAGAAATGAACACATCCTCCCATAATTTGAGCAGCATGTGAGATACCCTACACAGTTGTCATTGGATGAAACTGTTAAAAGGTAATTAACACAGGTATTGGGTGAGTGTCACTCCCTAGTCTCCGTTTATCAGCTTAGATCATGTTTTCCTGTGACTGCTTTGATAAGACACGTTATACCTGCATTTTCCAAAAAAAATAGGTTGTGGGCCCTGTCTGCACACTGGCACACAGGCTCTGGGATCAGCCTGTGTGGTGGCCACTCATCCAGCTTGCCTTTATAGCCAGCTAGAGGCTACAGTGGGCTTGAAAGTCCCCATAAAAAACCCAAACCCTATTGGTAGCTACATTTTGAACACAGAACTCTGTTTTTCAAATTCATTCAGCCTATTCCAAACTGAAACTTTTGTTGCTTTAGCTGCTTAAGCAGACACTTGTGAAGAGGAAAGAGATGCTGCTTGGCTTGCTGGAGGGGGCATGGACACTGCCACAACATGGGCAAAGCTGATTGAAAACAGCCAACCAAGTCAACAGGTATCAGCAATACCTTCCACACGTGAACTTTTACAGAGTGCTGACACTGCTGGCAGAGAGCCCTGTCTTCCCTGCACTGCAGTCATCAGAGCAGGTGCTTTCTCCTTCCTTTCCTACAGCTGCACCAGCTGTCACTTGTCTCCAGAGTCAAAATATTTCCATGCCTATCAACAGCTCCTAATTGATGTGAAATCAGTGAATCTCCTTGCAAAGTTCACACTGTATATGCCAGAGCCAGGCATCTGGCGGAAGAGTGCAAGTCTGACGAGAAGCTCTCAGCTAACAGAACCAAGTTTCCTTTAGCAATGGATGAGCATGCATGACTAGCCATGGTCTCCTAATTATTGTAATTTACTCAATCTCTTCTATTAACGAGCATTTTTCTGCCTGGGGACTTTCTAATCATGGAATTAATTGTCACTTTTACCATTATAAAATACTGCTCCCATGACATCGCTCAGATTTACAGACCTAACTGTGAAAAGAAGAAAGGAGATAAAGAGAAGGTTGTTAAATGTATTTTCCTTGTCACTTGTGGGGTTTTTTTCCTAATATGGAGAGGAAAAAAAAGGTGAAAAAAAAAAAGAGTTTTCATCCATGAAGTCCTAGATAGGAAAGTACTATCTTAATAACAAAAAATTATCAGCAGCATGTTAAAGAGACCCTCATTAATTAAGAATAGAACCAGAGATGATCTCTTTCTTTAAGAGGGTTGAAAACCTGCAATAATTCCACTGATTCCACTAACATTGTGTCAAAGCACAGCCAATCTCACAGATACAAAATTGCTTCTGAATATATCCTCTTTTACCTCACATGTTGTCAAATGATAGAAGTGCCTGCCTCTTTCCAGTTGAAATTGATTTCTTTAGTCCTGAGCTCCAGAAGGAATGGCAGGGTACTCCTTGTCAGACTTTTTAATAACTTGAACTGAACTTGCACAACGTGCCATAACAGTAAAGGCACACCTTGGCATTCAGCAGAAAATTAAGCAATGGCAGTGGGCATAGAAATCTGAAGAAAAGATGGATTTCAGTACATCTTTAATCTTTTTTCTACACTCACATGTTGCAAGGGTGATGTTTGGTTTTGGAAATGAAGGAACACACTTCCCATACTGCTCAACAGCATTCACTACTGAATGACTCATCTGGTGCATTCTTAACAGCAGCCTTCAAGAGACACTACATCCCCCGCTCAAGTTAAAAACAAACAAACAAACCAAATAATTACAATCTGTCCCTCATGATTAAAAAAACCCCAAACAAAACAAAATGAAAAAAACAAAACTAAACCCCCTCCAAAACAACAATAACAACAACAAAACCCAAAAAACCCAAACAAAACACCACAACAAAACCCCCTCTCAGTTGCACACAATGTTTGTTACAGCTGGAAAACTGAAAAGAAATCCCCTATGTCAATATGATGCCTATAAGAAATTGAATGAAAATGTGTTAAAATAATACAAGCTTTTGATTAAAGATGCATGTATAATTACAATAACTCTATAAAAACCAGTGCTGTCCCCTTTTGGGAAGGGATATGGTTGGCTAAGACATGTTCTCCAATTCCTACAAAACTTTGCTTTTCAGTAAATGCCTCACGCATGTTGTCAGCTGTCTTTGCAGAAGTCAAAACCAGCAATATCTGGGCAAAAAAAGTTCAGTACACCTAGCTGCCTCCCCACACAAGTGCTGAAAATGCAGCAAAGCTGCAAGCACATGAGAAAAGTAATGCATGCCTTAAAAGCATACCTTAAAGGAGTAGTAAAAGGATCCCCACTCCTCTTCTGCCACCACTTCAGTGAAAGCCACAGTTTCAGTGCAGGGGACAAGGGTAAGGTCCAGCCAGCCGGTGCCTCCCTCGTTGCTGCTGCTGGATTCTGTGGAGCTGACCTCCATCACTGGATTTTGTTTGAGTTGTCCAGGGGTTTGTTTTAGGAAGAGTTAATGCAGTCAGGCTTCTCCTGTAAAAGCACAGTACAAAACCAGCTTCTCACTGCTCCACCACTGGCTACCAGCGGCGTCAGGCTTCAGTGCAGCTGAGTAATAGGAAAAAAAAAAAACAAAGCCAAGCTGGCATCGTCCCTTTGAGCTTTCCTTTGGTACAACTCTGACGACAGCCATCCACATGCCTTCTCCAGCAGCAGCAGCAGCAGCAGCAGCAGCAGCCAGTAAGAAAGACAGCATAAACAGACCCAGTCATGTGCTTTATCGACTCTGGATTGCCTTGCACACCAAGCTTTTAGCTCAGGAGTTGGGCACATCTGTAAAAACATGGACCTCCTCCCTGCATTAAATCCAGTAGCCTGGGTATTCCACTCAGCAGCTTTGCTTACTTACCCTGGCTCAGGTCACTACGATTTTGTTTACCTGCAGTATTATGCTTTACCCATGCACAAGCACCAACATGCTCTCCTGTATTAGCAAAACCCTGTTAAGTTTGTAGGCTTAAGCTATCACAACTTCCCTGACTTCATAAATAGGCCTCTCACTCACTTTTGCAAAGAGCTTGAGTGTGCTACACACAGGACAGACAGTGCTTTGTTCACTGTATGGAGTGCCTGTCTGGAAAGGCATAGCTCCCACACACTGTAAGTGTCACTTACAGGCTCAAGGACTCTTCAGAGCAAGGTATTCAATTATGTACCTACCCGTGGATTTTCTGAGTACTGATCTCACCTGTCCTCTGTTTGTTCAGATGTTTTTAACAATATCTCATGGCACTACCCCAGGCCAAGATTGCAGATGACAGTATGTGCATCTTCCCTGACTGACACACAGTCACTTCTAAATCCAGAACTTGTTTGGCTTCATGAAGACTCTGCCTCAATGACGATGCAAACCTAACCAGAATGTGGTGTATTTCACAACCATACCCCATCAACTCAATTTCCTTTTACCTGCTCATTGCAAAACCTGGCCCTGTGCTTATGTAAGCAAAACTGGTCACAGGGAAGCTGAGAAGTCTTTAAGCTCCTCTCTCTTGCCAGCACAGTGTGCTCTCTTTCCAGCTAATGAAGCAGTGATCTCCACAGTATGCCCATAGCATCCATGCTGCTGATCCAGGTGGGACTGTGCCCATCCCCACATACACAGGCAGCATGAGATAGGTCAGTAAAGTGCCCTCCAGGTCCCAGTGCCAGTGACAGGAGGGGATGGGGGCACAAGCAGTGAAAATCAGGTCTAAGTTTTGAATCTGAACCCTCCAAATTTGGGACATGTCTGGATCTGGGGTTTTGGACCAGACTGTTCTAGGGACTGGAGAAACCTCTTGAGTGTCTGAGCAATGTTCAGACCTCTCCAGAAGATGTTGGAGTTATTCAGAGGAGGGAATCAGTCTAGACCAATACGGATAATCAGTACCAGTCAGGAGAAGGGATCAGCACTGACCCATATGCACCAATGGTCAATATTTAACAGCACAGAATGACTCACAGGTTGGAATGTCATTGGATAAAAAGAAACATTGTAGAAACACCATGTTTTGCTTAAAACCATAATTTGCTTAGTACTCATTTGCTTATTATATAAAAGAGAAGGGAAAAACATTTGAAGTACAGGTTGCTTTTGAAGCTATGATAAGAATTACTTAGGTAGCATCCAAACTTCTTGAAGACATACTACCATTTTTTCCTCTTCTTCCTTCTTCTTACCTTGCTTTCTCATATTTACAGATTTCTCTATGCTACAGTTAAAATTTATTACACTGAATTTTTGTGCTCTCATTCCTGCAGGGCTGTTAAACTCAAGAATATTATTGGCACTAAGAGGCTTTTCAGTTACTACATCACATGCCAGATCGTGTGCAGCTCTCAGGACTAACCAAGAGTCACTTCTCTTGTGGCTTTGCCAGCTATTTGCTCTAAGTAGTGCTTATGGTGCTGCAAAAGGCTATACCATGCTCTGCTCCAGCACTCTCCAGTCTACACAGGGCTAATTCAGGTTTTCCATTACTATTAGCTTTTCTGCCTTTGAGTATTTCTCAGTCCCTCTCAGTGCCATGGTTTGTTGATGGCTGGTTTTGCTGAAATGCTGTTTAGCCACAGATTTTGAAGCCATGGACTGTCTATTGTACCACATTTAGAAGTAAGCTAATTCTACAGAACACAATACTTTTGTTTTTAAACCTCTACAAAGTCATGCCATGTCTCTGAAACTTGGTGTTCATTATTAGTTCCTCACCCCATTCCCCATGCTGAGATTAAACAAACTCTGAAGTGAATGGTGAAATAAAATACTTTTATAATGGAATACCAAAAGTTTATAAAAGACAAGATCAAATCCTAGCAATTCCTCTGTGGTGAAGGAATAGCTGATTGATTCCTGTAACCGACTTTGCTGTTTTCCTCAGTAGGGACCTTGAAAAGTCTCAGAACTTTCAGTGGTTTAAGAGACTTTTTTAAGAGAGAGCTATTCAGTCTTGCCTATGTTTTAATATAAAATGCTCTCAAATTATTATTTTAAGACAAATTTTTATCTAATATATTATAAAATGCGCTTCTTCATTCCCTAACATTTTTAATGGCTTTTTAAAAGTCACACTGTAGTGCTGTACAGCAGCATGCTTCATAAGTAGAAAAGATTGAAAATAAATCTCTAAGCAAAAAGAATGGATTATTTGAAAGAAGAATAGAGAGAGCTTGCTTTAGAGTCCTCTTCATTTGTCATTCCCTTTATCTTGGTCTTGGAAGCTATTCAGATTTAGTTTTCCTAAATAAAGCTTTGAACCAAAGGACCAGAAATCCTAAGAGCATAAATAGTTCCAGTGAAAGGTGAAGTTGCCATGGTTATAGTGTGCAACAAAACCAATGTCCTCCACGTGCAGACACATGGAGAGAAACCTGCAATGCCTATCTTGTATCTCCCCATAGTGGCACAGTGTTCCTGGCTGGCAAGAAGAGGAATCCATGTACAACTGCAAAAAGTATAATCAGGAGACTGATAAACTGGATCATTTTGTTAGAGCCTGGTGCTAATAACACCAGGATTGTGGGTGCAATCCCTATATGGACCATTCACTTAAGATTTGGACTTAATGATCCTTCTGGGTCTCTTCCAACTCCAAAGATTCTGATTCTATGATTCCATGTCATGATGTGATAGGTGAAGGTAGATAACTCTGCAAATGAGAAGAGAAAAGAAAAGAAAAGAAAAGAAAAGAAAAGAAAAGAAAAGAAAAGAAAAGAAAAGAAAAGAAAAGAAAAGAAAAGAAAAGGAAAGGAAAGGAAAGGAAAGGAAAGAAAAGAAAAGAAAAGAAAAGAAAAGAAAAGAAAAGAAAAGAAAAGAAAAGAAAAGAAAAGAAAAGAAAAGAAAAAAGAAAAGAAAAGAAAAGAAAAGAAAAGAAAAGAAAAGAAAAGAAAAGAAAAAAGAGAAGCAATGAATCAAAGTTTTTAAAGATCAGGTACAAATTAGGGATTTGGACTATTTGAGCAAGAAATTCCTCATGCAGGGCCTCTGGTCTTCCCTGCACAACAGCTGTGAAGTGCAATAGGTGGAGATGGGACATTTTGTACACCAGTGTGGATGCTCTGAGGCAGGCAGAGGTGCCATCACAGCCACAGTGGATGTTACATTCCAAAATTCAGCAGCCGCAAGAGAGGGGACTATGCAGAATTATGTGGTTCCTCCTGAGCTATCCATTTCTCCATTTTGTCTTCCCTGACTGAAACTATTGTGTGGCAATATTTGCTGTGCATTGTGTTGATAATTTGCAAAAGTAAGGCAATCTAAATGTTCTAATGTGTCTAATTATTTGAAAGATTAGGCACATCTGAAACCAGCAGAAAAAAGGTCTGCTCAAGTAGGTTTTATATTTTTACTGAGACTTTATAGTACATTTCTCTGATGCATTTAGGCAGCATTGGGAGTAATTTGAAAAAAAAATCAGTTTTTTGCTCTTTGCTTCGTGCACCCTGCAGTAGTGTTGTATAATCATATTAAATGCAAAGAACAAACAATTCTATCAGACTGCAGGAAGAAAGAGAATGAGATATTTCTTGCTTCTAAAAGAGCAGCAAGTTAATTGCTTTTTGGTAAAATCGTGCTTTTCCAAATCCTTATATGCTAGCTTTGGAAGAGGAAGGTTAGTCTGCTCTTCCCGATGCATGACTCTTTACCCCAAAAGCTGAACATATGAGACAATGCAGACAGGCTCAGCTGCTGACTCAGGCAGCACAGGACCTCTGTAGAGCTGAGTTCCTCATTCTCACTGCACAGGAAAGCAGAAATGGCACATTAGAGACACACATAAACTTAGTTGTCTCACATAAGCTCATTTTCCTTTAACTTATAAGATGCTCTGTGTGTGCATTGGTTTCCTTTGGCTTTGTGCCTCTAGAGGGGAGCAGATCTGTGGAGCACAGGTAGGCAATACCCAAACAACCTGGATTATTGCCCTCAAAGCTGGAACCAATGAAGCCTGCACGTGGTCCCAGATCCTGGGCTGTGGCTGAGAAGGGAAGCCCACGTTTCTGGACTCTTAGGGGTCACTGCTGTATGTGAAGCAAAGGGCGCCACATGTGCCTTACTTAGGATGTAACTATTTCCCCAATAGATTCTTCACCTTCCAGAATGAAGTGACTGTAACTTAGGATTTTAAAATTCTGGAGTTAAAACAAGATTTCAGAAGCTGGTTTCAACTTCAATCCCAAGCATTTTATTTCAGGATCTGTATCCCAAAGCAGGACCAAGAGGTGCTGTCTGGAATTCTGACAGCAGTGTGCCAACTCTGCCAATCTCAAGGCATTCACAAGCTGCTCCTTGCAAGTGTGTGGGTTTCAGCTACACTCTGCAGAGACTCTGGGGATGTGGCTCTGTCCCATCTGTGCCACATGGGTCACCTTGGGCCATGGGGCCAACAGCACACTACATTCAGTATATCCCCAAATTTCTGGGTTCTGGAGTTAGAGGTTGGCAGCTAGAGCTGAACAGCCTTTCACTTCTATGGAGAAATTTGTATTTGATTTTCATCCAGAATTTGAACAAACATAATTTTGAAATATTAAAAATACCACAGAATGAGATAACTGCTCTCTGCTGGGCTACAGTCTGATCTCTGACCTGTAAAATGTCTACCTAGCTTTGAATCAGACCCCCAAATTGACAGTAAGTGGAATTTTCCTCTTAATTTAAGCTTTGAATCAGGTCTTCTGTAAAAGTCTAGATTTTTCCTGTAGTCAAGCACTGGCATTGTTGAAATCACAGAACATTTTTATAATAAATAATGAAATATGAGCACATTGTTATTCTTCTATATATAACTTAAACAAATTTTAAAAGGAGGAGATTTTTTCCCCTCTTTATTGCTGTTTGTAGTCTTAACCTGGATTGGTTCATTTTACAAAAGGATACACAGCGATTACTCTGTTTTTGCTAAGAAACTTCTGCAGAAGAATAGGCAATCCTTAAGGAATTACCTTTGAAAAGAAGGAAGAGGATGAAGAAAACATGTAGCAGAATGCCATTAAATATGAATATTGTGTTAGTGGAACTGTGAGACACCCTGAGATTTCAAATCCTTTTGCTCTGTTCCTCTCAATATAACCATCAAGAATATCATATATTTTGCAAGGGCCTGATTCTCCATTCATTCAGTGTGTTGCAGAGCAATATTGCTTCCTGTTCTGTGACTGGAATTGCAAGTAGATTCCACAAAAAAGAGCCAAGCCCCATGAACTGAAACAGATGCCTGATAAATGTGCATTCCTCTAAAATATTGAGGCAGTCAACATAGTCACTTGGAATACTCTAACTTTTAAGGAGCTGAGCAGGTGGCCCAAATGTATGGCATCCATCAGGTGCTGGCGTGCAGTTATGTGTACAGATGCCAGTGAGTAGGTAGAATAAATTCACAGCTCGCTTCACCACCAGAAAGATTTTTGCTTAAAAATTTTTCGCTCCTGATTGCCAAGACACTGTCTGCCCTTCTCAAAGAGCTGCAGCGGGAAAGGGAAAAGAGCACAGGAATAAAGCTAAGCTGCCAAAAGGGAAAGGTGGCTGCAGGTAAGTCCTGGCCAGCTCCCAGCACAGCCGGCAGGCAGGGAGCCAACCCAGCAAACCGTGTGTTCATTAGCAAAGGAACCGCAGAGAACAAAACATCAACCATATGTTTGTCCTGTCCTGATCCTACCTCTACTTGAGGTCCCAGCTAACCACAATCAGTGCTAATGTACATTGAGAGGGGGGCAAAGAGGCTGCGAAGACACGGGTGCCAGTCCCCGTCTTAGACTAGAGCTTGCATCAGCGGCTCCTTTTACCGTCTGCTGAGCTCCAAGCCAGAACCTCAGCAGTGCCAGAGCTCTGTTTCACACAGGACAGGAAGGCCATTGGAGGAAAATTGGGTTCCAGGTTTCCACAAGCCAAACTTCTTGCAGTGTTTTAAACAGCCACTACCGACACAAGACGTCTTTAACATATATAAATAGGAATAATTTTCAATAAAGTTTTCATATTGTTGCTTAAACGCCTTTTTCTTCCCTTGGCCCGTTTTTAATTGAACTAAAACCAATTTAACTGTTTGACTAGATGATCATTGTAAGTCCCTTCCAACTGGAAGAAGTCTAGTCTAGTCTAGTCTCTTCTATACCAATTCTTAGTCCATCTTAAGATACACTGTATGGATAATCATTTCATATCTGTTTTGGGAGATAAATGCTTCTCCCACTTCTTACTCCTCTATCACCTCTGATGATTGCATACAAGATATTAATTCCATTCAAGCCTGTACTGATTTAGGACTTGCTCCCCCATTAGAGTGAAGAGGATGCCTAGATCTGATAAACTTATCTTCTTCTGCAGGGAATGAAGAATACTTCAATGACTAAGACACAAGCTTGGAGTTCAAGGAAGATATTAAGTTCCTTGTCCCTCTGCATATTCCCTTTCTGACCATGGCCAAGGAATCTCCAAAGGTGTGACACAAACTCCAAATCTGACCCTTCTGGATGTCACTCCTCATTTAACTGGATGCTGGTGCCTGCATGGTTATCTCTGACTCTGGGCACACAGAGCATTTGGAGTATCCAGCTGAGTGTTCAACTATAATTTTAACAGATGCTCTATATAGAGGGAACTAATTCTCTGTTTAAAGAAAGGTGCACTCTTGTAGCACTGTGGTCCTTGTGCACCAAATCTGAACCAATTAAATCAGCAATGAGCATAAATTATGCCAAGCCTCCTTTGCAAAGCAGGTAGAGGTAAAACCAAACAATAAGTGAGATGTTCGTTTCACAGCAAACTGAACTTTTGCTATGGATTTCTGCTGGTCAGAAGGTTTTTTAAAAAATACAATTCTAGGTGAAGTTTAAAATCAAAGTTCAAAACACAGAAAAAAAGGACAATAATTAATATATAAGAACATGTTTTAAGACTCCATTGCCAAGCTTTAATCTCCAATCAAATAGTATTACAGATGCTACAGAAAGAGAAGAGAGTGATAAAATGAATTAGTCTAATCCATCAACACTAAAAGCTTTGGAAAAGTCCAGCACAGACCACAATACAGGTCCAAGAAATAGAAGAACTCTGTGTCCACAGGAAGGTAGAAGAATAAAAGAAAGTGTGGGAAGAAAGAATTTTAAGTGCCTTGGATCCTAGTTCCCTTTCTATGGAAGAAGTTGTACCTCAAGTAATGAGTACACTCTGTCTTGTGGCGATGAGCAGCAGAGTGGAATTGCAGATTTACAATGGAGGTGGAAAGCTGTTAGATGAATTGCAGGACTTTTTATTGCCAATTACAATTTCATGGCAGGGTTATTATTTATTAAATATAGAAGCAGCCAGTTGAATTCTAACTGCTCTTAGGCTTAATTCCACTTATAAAAAGGCTGAAGAAATTACACAGAGCTGGACTAAAAGCCCTTCGCAGTAGCAGGCATGTGTCTGCCTGCATGTGGATACAAACACACACGCAGAGAAATAAAAAAGTCAGTGTATGGAAGGGGAACAAGTTACACTCAATTTACCCTTTAAAAAAGCCTAAGGTAGAGTAAAATAAATGTACTGTACTGTTATAATTACTGCACCTGAAGAAGAGTTTGAATGGTTTAACTTCCTCAATTACTGAAGTTCAGTTTTTCAGGATCTCCAGAAAAAGATACACTTTGCACACTGTTTTCTCATACAAACCCTGTGTGTAGACAGAAAAAAACCCTCTGAAATATGTCCCAGGTCAGAAATGGCATGTGCGAGGGGAAGAATAAGATAATATTGGCCATAATATGTAATTGTGTGCCAGGTCACCTCCATAAAGGAGGATTTTATATATATATATATATATATATATATATATATATATATATATATATATGTATATATATATATATTTTTTTTTTTTTTTTTTTTTTTTTTTTCCCCCCAGGCAGCAAAAAGGATGAGTTATTCAAATCCCAGCAGCTTTTTGCAGGACTTACTTTGAATTCACTGGACTACAAAGCAGCAAAAAGGAAGAGGGACCAGAGAGAAGGAAAGAAATACTTACTGAAGAAACTGTCTCAACTTCATCAGAGAGCTTGAATAGATAAAGTTTTTATACCTTTCTTCATGCTGATCTGTGTCACTGCTTAGTGGCATGAGCAGGGTTTTAAATAACATATGTTGGCCAGAACAGCAAATATCATCTGGTATGCCAAAAACCAAGGGGTGTTTTTTTTTTTTTTTTGTGTCTGTGTGTGTGTGTTAGACAAATAATTAGAAAAGATCCAATAGGAGGAGATACACACACACACACACACACACACATATATATATATATATAAAAATATATATATATAAAAATATATGTATATATACACACATATATGTTTAATGTATACAAAATTTATTTTGTATACAAAATTCCAGTCTTCTTTAAGCCATCTCTTTTCAGACTAGAATGTAGATGTAAATTCGACTGGATCTTCATTTCCAAAATACTATAGTCTTTTGCTAATATGTTTTTCAGGCATACTTCTTTGAATATTATCTGGAATTCTTTAGCAGTGCATTGATGGTCCTGATCATATTATGACATGTATTTTCAGTAAAAATATGGAAATGGACTGCTATAATTTCCATTTCTGCACAAATAAAACAATTTGATTATGGTTCCAATCCAATGAAGAAGGAGTGAAACAAGATTGTCTCAGACACTGACTTGTAAGCAGAAAGGACAGTTCAAGGAAACAAGTGTCCTAAGGAAAATACAAACCAACTACACATTGCAGATATAGTTGATGTAAGTATTCACATCCCTTAGTGACTGAACATGCAGCAAATTGCAACTAGGCAATTAAACTCAGTCCAGTATTTTTATATCCCCACATTTTAAATAGACTGTTGTGTCTCTTAGATCATCAGCATTTCAATAAGGTGTGCACAGTGATGTATCTTCTGCTAATGACTCTTTGCTCACCATTATGAGTGTGAGTATTATGACACAAATGCTCAGAGAAATGTGAAATCAACTGTTGTTTTCAGAATGAGTATAATTCCCCTCCTGATTGCATTACCCCCAGGCACCCTCTGGAGCCAGCCAAGGACCACTGCTCGATTTGCAGTAAGTTATGGCCCAGCAGTGCCAGATCTTCATGGAGATAAATGGGCTCAGCTCTTTCCAGCTCACAGGTTGTGCCCAAACTTGTGGGCTGTTGGTCTCGCTTGCTGACTACATTTGGGAGTAAGCTATCAATTCTTTTCACATTAGTGATTATATGCTTATATGTATAAGCAGAGATAATTTACTGTCTCTGCAGACAAAACATCTCCTTTAGTTAGGCAAGAAATTTCCAGTCCCTGTCCAATATACCTCTGAAACAGCTAACACTCTTCTTGTAATAAAGTTATACAGGATAAAATAATAAGGATTATCTAGAAAGCAGGAGCACAAAAAGTTTCAAGTGCATAACGGTGGTGTGGGTGGAATATATGAATCAGCAAATACAATACCTAATTTGTTAAAGTCATTAGGAACAAACCAGAAATCAGTTTGGGAGACATTTGTTGCACCTGCTGCCCAGAGCTAAGTTTTCAGAACTTTTAAAAAGACTGAAATTGTTGAAGCATTCCTTAGGTTTTCTCTTTGGAACAAAAAGAATATCTGCAGAGAAAAAAATATTGTTATTCATCCACATGTATCAAGCCAGTGAGACATTAAATGAAGGAAAAGCAAAACATCTCCACACTTAAAGCATTCAGAGCTTTTGTAGCACAATTTGCTTCAGGAGGAAATAATGTTTCCTGTGTTATGAACAGGCAAAGAATTCCAGACTTTATATGAACTGCCACTTGGGAATTAGATGAGGATTTAATATCTTTCTCAGAGAAAGGATTAATTAAAGTCTGTCTTCTTTGGGAAGGTGATGAGCAAATTAATTTCATATGCATATAGAGCTTTTGATTTATTTCTCTACAGAAATAAAATGTATTTGATGGTTTGTCATTTTGTATCTTTCTCTTAAAAAAAAGGAATAATTTTAGCTTTTATTCATAGGAGTAGCTGAAGGGGTTTTAACATGCTTTCAAAATGTAAAAAAAAAAAAAAAAAGGAATCATTGGACTCTCCTTTAGAAACCTGAAAATCTACCCCTAGAAGTTGAGGAAATGCTGCTTAAACATCACCAAGAATATGTCTTTTTGTTATATTTTGCCCCATGCTTAAATAAATTTGGTTAGAAATTGGTTACAAAATCTCGTAGCTAGCGATAGACCAAAGAGAATCTTTCCTTTCCATGATTGTCTAGCAAAAAGTTCTATTACTCTTTTCATGAAATGTCTCTACTGTCATCAAAAAGCTGAAGAGTGCACACACAATTGTTTTTTGTTTATTTGCAGACCTTAGCAGCTGGTGTTTTAGAGAACTCAGGATAAAACCCCAACTAATCTGGCCCTGCCTCAGGTGGTGAAAGTCTGGAAATGTCTTTCATCACCTTCTCTAAGGAATGACACAAATTAGAGCACCTCATAGGAAACCTGATGGTGCCCAGCCTGTTCCATTTGCTTTCTCTCTACAAAGTAGCAATCCACGAGAGTTGCAGAGAAAAAAAAAATTAAAAATTATCCGATATTTGTTTCATGATAGAAATACCAGCAGACATGTCTGAATTCCCTCCAGCACTGATAGGAAAGAAATAGGTATTTTACCAAACAAATGTAATTTTAAAAAAGGCTGAAAATATTAATTTTAAGCCATTAAGAGAAAAAAATTATCATTCTATTTTATCAAAACTATTTGACCCCAAACTAATTAATTTTACTGAAAACAAAGCAGTATTTTTGTGAAGACAATGTTATAAGAATAAATTTTTATTGTGCCTGTAATTATAATTCTGTTTTACTATTCTTGTAACACCTTCCCTTTTATGAGGAGTTCAACACCAGCAAACCTTAAGCTGTGCCATTTTTAATGAAATATCTGCCAAGTTTTATACATAAATTTGTACATACATGTGTATATAAAATGAGTAAAAGTTTTAATGGCTCAGACCAAGTTTTAGAGCTTCCTGCTCTGAAAATCATTGTTGACACACAATGAAGGGATAAGGAAAAGCAGAGTTAGTTTAAAAAATCCAAACAAAAAAATCAAAAAACCTACAAAATGAACACCAAAAAAACTCAACCCAAACGAACAACAACAAAAAAAACCCAAAACAAAACAAACAAACAAACCCCCCCCCAGAAGTCTGTGTAATTAATGCACAACCCATACCAGAAGAGTAGGAAGGGAAGAAGCAATGAATGACAACCTGAGATTAAAACACCTAAAGAAGCAATCAAGAACAAAAGCTCTACTGAAGCACTTTACCAACTTTCTTGTACAGCTTCTGCCTACGAAAGCCTGGGACCCCAACTGGATTATTTTGCCTTGCATCTGCTTTGCTTCTTCAGTCCCAAAATGCAAGATGTTCAATGCAAAGGCTTGACCACTTCTGGTACCCTTTTTAACCCCTTGCTCAGGTGGTCAAGATCTCTTTCCTGCAGTACAGCACAGGTATGGTCAACAAAAACAAGAGCACTCTGGAGCAATCACCAAATAGTTACCATACCAGGGAGCAACATCCCTTGGATGGAGCAGTGCACAGGATTGAATGATGATTCAAACATGGCTCAACTTCAAGGACTATTTGCCCAAACTCTATAAGGCAATCTTAGCCCATATGTTTGTTATAGATCTTTTCCAAGGAGCTCAAGAAAGGATCGATGGCTCACAATTTTACCATCACTGCATGGTCCTGTGAGATAAATATGGATTAACTGTCCTGGATTAAATATTTAATGTAATAAAATGTTTTTTTAAAGGTATGGAAGTATGACTTAGTCCTGCATTTTAATTAGGCTTAAAAAAGTCATGTCAGCATCTAATTTGTTCTGTTCAAATCCCAACATGCTCCAAAGATAAATCTCTTCTGTTTGAAGAAGGTTAAGATAGTCAAAGGAGAAGATCAAATAATTAGGCATAGGTGAATTTAAAAAGACTGTTCCAGCTGTCAAATAAATTAGAGTTCAAAGACTGAACAGTAAATTATACATATGTATAATATATATGTACAATTTCTCATTCCATTTTCGTAATTGGAAAAAAAATGTATGTTTTATTAATTCATCCCAGACTCTCTAGATACTCGGTCTTAGGTCAGTAATTACTTTAAATAAGTTACAGTGAAATCATTGTGATACATTCTCTAATTTAACATGAGTCTGTGTCACGTCATAGCACATCCATAGCTTAGTCTAGCTGAGACTGGGTATGTGTATCACCTTCTATACCTTTTCTGCTGTGCTACTTTCTGGAATTATGGTAATAAGCTATGAGGAGAGGAGGTGTGAGCTCATTCATGCAGAGAAATGAAAATTTAAAATGGAAAATTTCAGCTTTGTTGCTTCAGGTCAGGTAACTGTTTTTTCTAGTTTAATTAAATGTGGATGAAGCTGTACAAGTTTCAAGTCTTGCAAAATGATTTAAAAGAAATATTCCACAGGGAAAGTGCTGAAGTTGTAGTTTCTCTGACCTTTTATTTTAGCTGAAACTCTTTGCTAAGTTGAAAGCTACTTGTGAAAGCAAAAAGCAGTGAAGTTTTTACCACACTGACCTCTTGCTGCTACCCAGTGGTTTGCCTGCAGTTGAACTCAGAACTTAGCTGTGTGGCATTGCTTAGGAGCAGCGCCCTTCAGCTCAGGTCAAAGGCAGACTGTTTTTCCTTCTCTCTGTTCCTGGTACCAGCCAAGCTAGTGGATAACACAGGGGTGCATCCAGCCTTCCTCACCTTGGCTCAGCTCTTTTTCTCATAGAGTAAAAGGGCTCACCTGCAGTCCTGGGTGTTCTCCAGCAGGTTCAAGTTTTCCACTTCAGGGAACATGGTCATGAAAGGTTAGGGATATACTTCTAGTTGTAGACAGGTTAAAGTTTTTGACCACCACTTACAGCATCAACATAATTTTTAAATATTTTTTTATAGCACAGACCATTAAACCACAGAACGTTCCTCTTGAATGCTATAAAGTGGATGAATAATGAGTTCAGCTATCAGTGGTTTCTGTGCCTTCACTGCTGCCTTTCAAATGGAAGAGTAAACCTGACAATTTAACATCAGCAATTAAAATGAAAGTATAAAGCAACTGTTAAATTCACAGCATGAGGCACCCTGAAATCCACCAAAGGTAATACCTGCTAGTGGCCAGGTTATGAAGGGACTGCACTGCCAGAGTGGCCACATCCTGGTGATGTACTTAGCTCCTTGATGACAGCTCATTAATGAACCCATTTCCTTTTGACTGCTGATGGCAAGATTTCTACAGCAGGGCAGACTCTCTGGGGACAAGTTTGTGGTCCTAAGCAAACCAAATCCACTCAAGGCAAATTGTCAAGTTTGCCCTGGTGTATCCCGTACATCTGCGCAGTGGGAAAAAGGCTGCACGTGACTAGCATGACTTTAAAATGAAGCATCGCATCTCAACACCCACCTTTCTTCTGGAGACCAAAGCAAGTGTGAATTTTTTTCCCCAGCTCACAGTGAAAGCTCAGTTTGATCCCCAACCTGAAGAGACAAGATTAAATTTCATTTGCACACAATCACTGTCCCATAATTATATTTAAAAAATCAATAGCCACAGCTGTTCTGTGGCTTGCCTTTATTGTGAAGTACATTGATGCCACTAAACTCAGTGATTTTCCCTGAAGCCCATTGCCACAATCAGGGATAAGGAACCTGAGATACAGCAGCTTGCAAGCAGCTGATCAGATTCTGGCATTTTGCAGTTTCGTGATGCTTTTTCCCCTCCAAATAGCTTTCCAAACACCACTTGTACTCCACTTATTCTCTGAAAATAAAGCACACAGTACAGACTTTAAAAGGCAGAAATCAGATGCTGCCTATGTGTGAGGTGCCATGCTTGTTTCCAAACTCAGATGGAAGCTTGAGGACAAAGACAGAATGTAAAAATTAGATAAACTTGTATGGGTTGCCTTGAAAAGCTAATAGAAGCTTGACAGAGCATCAGTGACAGCAGGAAGAGCAGGTACTCCAAGAGTTTTACTACAGGAACCCCTGAAAAAGATAATTGAAAACTAACTATGTTGATGTTTTAAAATGATCAACAGAACTCATCTAGTCAGACCTCAAAATCTCCCATATGTGCTGTGATTGGAATTGGAAGAAAATTCCCTACAGGTGCAGAAAGCCGAAGGTTGTGTTTCTCCAGGTAATTACAGGTGACTTGACACACCAGTCTTGCCCACACAGTTCCAGCAAGAAGCTGGAGGAAGGACGCAGCTGACAAATTACCTACAGCTCACCACAGTATTAGTCACAGCACTGCACAGTTAGTACTCCCATATCATTGGATTTTACGCTGTCTCATATCCGTGGGCATATCTACACCTTCAAGTATTCCCAGCTGCTGCAAAGACACATTTCATTAGCCTACCGTGACACGGGGGAAAACAAAAAGCAGGATTTCTAGCTCATGGAAAGTTTTTTCCCTTTATTCTCAAAGTCCCCATTCTTCCACTTCATGTTTCCAAAACTTTTGTACAGCTTGACAAGCTGAAGGTCTCTGAGCAACTGTCTGTTGAGAGCAAAAAGTTAATGAGCTTTCGATTTGCTAAACTCCAACAAAGAGACTGTAAGCTCTGGTATGGTTCTGCAGGAACTACCTGGGATTCAGAAAACACACACTAAGCCTGATGTGTGTGAGATCCAACACTTCAAATAAATCACTGCCTTTTGATAAAATCCTACCTCCTACTTTACCAGCAGCTGTTTTGTCAAGTTCTGCCTGTCAGTCAGTAATGATCCATTTTACTGTCCATAAGATGTTAGTGCCATAAAAGGCAGTGTCTCCTAAATCAAGGATTTGCTGGCAACATCTGTTCATCTACAGATCCTACTCAGTACAGTAACAAACCAACTTTGTCGATGCAATAATGAACTCACAAGAGAATGAAAGCTTTGCGCTGCTATTCTGCATCACCCTATCTGACACCCAACTAGCAGAGAAGACAGCACTGATTTTGGCAGGGAAGCTCCATATATATTGTGCCAGAAGAGATTGGTGCTTAGAGCAAAGATCTTAAGTCAGCAAGTAGAATGATGGAACAAGGTATTGCCTAAATTCCAGCCCTGTTTACAAATTCAGTATTCTCAGCTGCAAGAAACTTAACATTTATAGCTCCTCCTCTGTAAGTAGGCATTTATAGCTCCTCCTCTATTGTAAGTAGGCATCACAGCATTAACATGTTGTAAGATGAATTCTCCATCCAGAAAAGTCATAGACAGGAGCAAAGCAAGACAAGCCCATCATCTCTTCAGTAAACCATCCAAATGTTAAAAGTTTGGGAGT
The DNA here is from genome assembly GCF_047495875.1 of Pithys albifrons albifrons. Classification (NCBI taxonomy): domain Eukaryota; kingdom Metazoa; phylum Chordata; class Aves; order Passeriformes; family Thamnophilidae; genus Pithys; species Pithys albifrons. Next base: position 47,057,241 of record NC_092464.1, on the reverse strand, counting down.
TCTTTTAGTTTAAAAGTACTTGCAACTATAAAACAACTGTTCTGTTCAGTGTTTTCAAAGGGCCATTGCAACCATCATTATTCAATAACACCTCTTCCCTTAGCAAAACAGGAAAAAATAGTGCCAGCGAAGAGAAGACATATGATATATAATGTGAACATTATTAAGTACCTTATTTAAACATTAATCTTTAACCTTCACAAACGTAGTGACAACGTACAATGATATTTGCTGGAGGCACCTCTTCTTTCATACTCACACAACAGCATTATTTATAGCAGCAGTGCACATCTGAACAACAAAGGAGAGAAAGGTGGTGATGAAAGATGCATTGTAACAGGCAATAAATCAGACAACACAGAATCATTGAATGCTAAAGAAAAGGAAGCCACCTGAAAATAACATTGTGATTTAGCAGAAGTCCTTTAAAATGTGCTTCATGCTAAGTACGTATTTGTTTCTTACTGAAGTAGTGAAGCTGAAGTTTTATTCAGAATTAAGTATATTCTTAACTGCTCTCCAGACTCAGGATCTAAAGGAGGATGACATTTATGGTGATTTCCATCCAAGTCTACAGGATAAACAACGTTTTCAGGGCAATTCATAAAGCCATCAAACACATTGGCACATCTCAGTTGATAACAACAAATATCACTGACAAAATAAACTCTATTAGCATTCTTTTCAGATTGCATAAATGGCATTCCTGTAAGATCCCATTTTTCATCTTCCACCAAAGGGCTTTTGCTCATGAAAAACTGCTTTAAGAGATTTAAATATATCTAAGAGCTGTTACAGATAAACTCTTCTTCTTTACCCATCTTTTTCATGCCTTTCTAGGGCAACAATTCAAGACAGTCAGGAATGAAATTGAATTTAGATATTTGGTATCTGTCTTTGCAGACTGCCGGTGATTTTCATATGTGTGGAATTCTGTAATTTGTGCATATTTGTGTGTGTATGCATAGGTCTTAAATAGCAATTTAAACATTTATCTAAAGAATTCTCCATAATCATCACTTTCATTAAAAAAGCTCCATTCATCAAGCAGTCTTTACAATATTTATCACAATTACTTTATACAAATATTTAATTTTTCATGGATTTAAAATAAAATCTCTAATAGTAAAAATTATCAAAAGCTCAGGGCGTGCAGCCTATGCAAAGACACAAAAGAACAGTTTAATCAGAACAGGAATTGAGTGAAGAAAGATATGGAACCAGACTTCAAATTCATCAGCATGGGATGGGACAAGACATGATGGACATAAATTGCAGCAAGGATTTTAAGGTGGACATTAGGAGCAAAAATGATTGCCTAGTTACAAGGCAATGGAAATCTCTGAGCTAGATTGCCTGGGGATGAAATGTAAGCCCATCCCAGGGGGTTTTCTAGTTTGGTTAATGAAATGTCCATCAAGAAGTGTTTAGGAATAAATTTCTCTTGCCACATGGGTAGGAGGCAGATCCCTTGACACGCTGTTCATCCATTGTTTGTGAGTTTTTTCTAATTCCGGGGAAGTATTAGAGAAAGGAGAATGGAGGAGAAATAATTCTAGTTTCCCTCTGTCAGATTGAAGCGACAGATGCTACATTGTTCTTGTACTGTTGTGGCTCTTCAGACTATCCCTCTATGATGCACACTTTTGTGTCACCTCAGCAGCAGGAATCAGCTGCCTGGATGCCCTAAAGTCTGCAAACCACCCCACAGGGCTGGCACAGCCTGAGACATTTCCCACAGATAACTTGGCAGATGTCTGTAGCCACAAGGTAATCTCCATTTATTAAGATAAATGCAAATGCACCTCCTCTCTCTTAGTGGAACCTTGTTCTCTGCTCAAGAGGCACCCTAGATTCCACTGCCATTTCCATATAAATACATGCTTTAGCTTAGCAAAACGAGCTCCTGCTGTTGGTCTTTGGTGATGTAAGGTTATGTATCTGATAGTGGGAAGCAATCTTTGATACAGGGAGCATCCTCATTCATTGAAGTAGTTTCAGCCTGAGTCTATAATAATGTGACAGTGTCTTAGCAGTGGAAGCCATTTGACTCATAGTCCCTCTTTAAATACCATGAATCTGAGCAGCTGCAGAGGTCAGCAGCAAAATGTGAGTCATAAAATGAGTTTCAAACTCAGTTACATAATGAATCCGAGCATATAGTCTCCTTTGCACAGAAATAAAGCAGAACTCTATGAATTAAATGAGAAATAGCCAGAAGTAGAAAATGTTTTCTAGTCTTTGATGTGTCACCGGTCTTTTTCAGTTTGAAGACCACATAAAAGTTTTCCAGTGAAGCTGTGTACTGTCTTCAGTGAATTTAACCCACTGCTGGTAGCTTTCCTTTGCTTAGTACTCCCACTGATGCCTTAGAAGTTGAAGAACACAGGCATATGAGAATTCCCTGCATCCAGTGAAGTTTAAAAGGGAATAAAAATTATGTTCTTCACAAGCCTGCCTGAAAAATGTTTGCAGTTACCTGTTGTTCTGGTTGCAATTAAGGGAAACGCATCCTGCTTAGCGTAAGTAATCTAAAATGAACAACCTTTCCCCTCAGAGACATGATACATAAGGATGTAAGAACATGAGTGTTTCAGAGCAGAATTAGGCTCAAAATAAGATTTCTGTTGGCAGCTTTACCAGTGTCTTCATACTAAGTTAATTTCAGAGTCTTTTAGGCTACTATTCCAATATCAGCTGAAGTTAGTGATATTGATACTGATATTAACAAGGACTAAAGACCAGTAACTGCAGGTTTATCATGTGTTCTGTGAACAATTAGCTAGTGACCAATAAATTATAGGCAATTTTGCACATCTGGTCTGTGCTAGGTACTTCTTTAGTTAACTCATTCCAGGTACAACTACAACTAGATGAATTTTAAAATTATTTCATTAAAGTTTGTTTAATTCAGTGTGCAAATCTGTAGGACTTTGTCTACCAGTGCCTTCAACCTTGTCTGAAACCCTGGAAAGAATCCAACAGAACATTCAAAAGAGCTTTCACAATGAACAGAAAGGTCCCCACTTCAACTATCAGACATTACCTCTCCACCAGTTGGTGCTTTGATCAGTCCATTACACCGATGCTACAAAAGTCATGTAAAACACAGCCAGGACCACATGGTAGCTGTTTTTACATGCTCTAAACAGCTGCACAAAACAACACACTGCAAAGAGAAGACAATGAGATATGTTGTATCCTCATCTGGGGCTTTTAACCACCCATTTATTATTTATGCCAAGCTGTAAAAATGAACTGTGCTTGGCAGTCCTAACTGGACTGAAATTATTTACATGACGAAACACTGTTCTCAGCAGTTGACCTTCCTCCAAGTAGGACATACCTGATGCATCTGATTTTAATTTAATAAATAGTGTTTTATTTTCCAGTTGGAAAAAAGTTATAGCAATTTTTTTCAGCTATATCTCAGGATACATTTTAAATGTGGTGCCATTTTATTTAAATGTCACAGCCTATGCACATATTTGACAGCTTTCACCCAGAAGCAGCACAGAAATATTAGAGAGCCTTATAGAACTATTTAATTTTTAGAGGGAAGGTTGTTGATGGGGAAAATGTGATGGGCTACTAATCCTTATTTATTGAATTTCTCTGTCTTGCACTGAAAGGGATGTGCTTTCCTAACCCCTCATCCTTCTTCAGCAATTCACTTAAAATTTACTGAATTTAGAGCTTTTCCATTCACATATTGTCAAAATCTAAACAGAACAAACCTCCAGGTTCATATCCAAGCTGCAAATTCTATTCTAAAAGCCTCCATTTCTCACCATGTGTTTTATGTTACAGCAAATCACTTTAATAACCACTTCCTTTCTTCCTTTCAAAAAAATCTATTTTAATCCATTGCACCATCTAGGTCTTTTCTCTTTAAGTAAACTGCCTCATCCTTCTTCTGGGTCTTTTCATGGGTAGGGATTTGGAATTCTTTTTTTTCTCTTTTTTTAATCTTGATCTCATAGGAGATCTAGTATAAAAACATGAATTATCTTCTAACAACAGAAAAAACCTTAAAGGGCCTTCTGAAATGTATGGAAAACTTTCCACCAAATTCAATAGGTTGACAATTTCCTTCAAAAAACAGCATATTTTCTCATGCTACTTCATGGGTATGGTTTTAGACACACATGGATATGTTTTTTTTCACTACATTTTACACATACATATCCTTCTTCATGTCTCCATAAACATACTAGTTGAATTTAAACCAGTAATACACTCTAGTCAGAGAAATATTAATTTACCAAGCAATAAACCAAACGAAAACCACCATTACAATATTTGGAAGCACAATTTAATAGTAGTTAATATACCATTTAACTGTGCTTGCCAGTTTCCCTCTCCTACCTCTACCTAATACAGTTACTGCATATTATTAGCATAAGACTTTCTTTGGTGATACAGCAAATCCCTGTGAAAAACATCCTCACTGACTGACCTGCTACCTCAGTTGCTCTTTGTAAGGGTGACCACACACTCTAGAGCTCGTTAAACACCTTTATATACTGGAGCATTGGCATCAATTATCCTTATTGTGAGTGCATCCCACAGGGGAACACCTTGGCATGTACATCAAAAAGTCCCAACTCTTAACCGTTGTCCTGCCGTAATGCCATTGTTATACAATTGCTCATGGCCAAAGAGAGTTTTCCAAAAGAGCACTATGAGTAGGCAGGGATAGGGTTTTGACCAGGGAAAGACAACTTCAGTAGTATTCTGCTTTTTCAGAACTCACACCAATTTTGTAAGCTGCAGAGCTCTTCATCAAAGACCTTTTATTTGCCGCAAAACACAATCAGAGAGTAGCTGTGCTGTTACATCACCAGCATATTGTGCAGCTTTCTATTGGTGTGCACTTGCATCATAATATGCCCTCATCACATTATAAACTATCATATACCAGAAATTTTTAAAAATGTGAAAAGAAAAAAGTTTCAGTATTTTTATGACATTTCTTAAGTTGTTTATATTTGGCAATAGAATTTTGCACATTCTTGACTGTTTTTCTCTGTCTATCTCTGTGGCCAGTGTAGAACTGTTCACACTTATATTTCCCAAAGAACAAGATGTACTGTTATTCAGCTTCCATTCTCCTATTTTGTTCTCTTTTCCTTCCTGACAAGTCAGGTAGAGAGTAAGAAAGAGCACAATGAAAACAGTATTCTCAGAAAAAGGCACTGTACTTTAAAAATAGAATGGCATTTTTCCATTAATTTAAAAGCTACCAAGTAGTAACTTGAAAATTTAATCTACATCTAACATGATGAAACATCATCTTTCCAGTAGTTTTCCTAATTACTCTTTTTCTTTACAAGTTTATAACTGGAAAGCCATTTTAAGGTAAACTGACATGGCAATATCCTTCTGCAGCAAAGCAGCAAAAATATCCACATTGATTCTGTCTAATCACATCATATTTTCAATATTTTTTTTCAAACAGAGGGTTTTTTGCACCACCTGAGTTATGTTAAGAACATTTTCAGGGAACACCTCTCGCTTTCAGCTTTTTACTGTTACATTAATTTTGATTTCCCATTCTATTCTTTCTCACTGTATTCCAGATGCAGTTGGGGGTGGGGAAAGGGTTTTTTAGCTACTATTTCACAGCAGTTGTCTTGTTGCTACTATTTTATTTACTGAGCATCTTCATATACTCAAGCATCCAGAATTCACCCACAAGTATTTATTCTTTTGGAGTGGAAAAAAAAAAGGAGTTGATTTTCTAAGTTAAACTGACATACTCAACTTCCCTTGGGGTAAAGCAAGCAAAACTCAGTCTGATTCATCAGTCCTTCAGATTGACTCATCAGATTTCTGGTTTCTTAAGTGCCTTGCTCAGTCCTGCTTCTAATGAAAGGAAATGCTTTTTAATGCATGAGTAATAGGAATGACATTCAGAAAGCTTCAACTGAGTAGCCTTGGCATTGTAACTTTGGCTCAGTGTAACTGTAGAGCTTTAGACCTTAGCTGATTAAAAGTTGATCTTGTAGTGAAATGTTCAAGATATATGCAGAGCATTCAAGTTGCACTGCATTGTAATGCAAATTTAGCTTAGTTAATTATAATGGAAGGAATGTTTTATTAAGCTGCTACACGGTCTCATTTTGCAAAGCAAATGCAAAATAAATATTTTGTCGTGATTCTCTCCTTTTCCATTTCCTCCAAATCCACTGCTATAGCTAATGTGCCCATATGTAGCTTCCCTATATGTTTGCTCATGCATTGGCACGAGGGAGAAATGTTAACGCTCTGCACTCCTTGCTACATTCAGCTGCAGTTCTCCTCCTCTTTCAGTTTGCAACTCTATTAAGTGTCTTTCAAATGTTTTCAAGGGAGGATTGTTTGAGAGGCAAGATGTCCCTTCTGTTTCTTGTGTGGAAGTTTTTTTGTTATTTATTTTCTCTTGTGCACTCATCTCAAACTTCGGACATGGACACTCTCAGCTTCTGAAATTGTCGCTGCTTAAACTTCCTGAATTTTATCTCCTGTTCAAGGGGACATGTTTTTGATAGAACCCTAAATGCTACACTGAACAAATTCAGTGTCAGATGCAACTTACTTACCCTTTCAAGCAGCTCTTTCCCACCAATTGTGCAGAGCTGCAGAAGGGTGCAGCATTACATCTTTCCCAGGACTGTTTCTAAATAGTCTGCTCAGAGACTCTTCTGACAGGATTTGTGGCCCCTGGGGGCCCATCACGCTGAAGAAGTCTATTCCTGAAGAACAGGACCCTCTGGAAAGGATCCATGCTGGAGCACTTCTTGAAGCTCTGCAGCCTGTGGGAAGTACCCACATTGACGAAGATCTGTCTCCTACAGGTGGAACACCAGATGAAGTACAGGAAATGTGTGAGGAGGAAGGAGAAAGAGAGAAGGGTTGTTAACACAACACAACCCCCATTCCCCATTTCCATGTGACATTTGGGGAGAGCAGGGGAGGTGGAAGAGTCAGGAGAGAAGTTGAGCCTGGGAAGAATGAGATAGGAAGTGAGAGCAAGATGGTTGTATTTTATTTCTCATTATCCTCATCTACTATTAATTGGCAATGAATTAAATTACTGTTTTCCAGGTCGAGTCTGTTTTACCTGTGACAGTGATTGGTAAGTGATCTCCTTGTCCTTATCACCACCCATTAATTTGTTGATGTATTTTCTCCTTCTGCTGAGGAATAAGGGGAAGAAGTGGGCAGCTTGATGGGCAACTGGCAGGCAGATGAGGTCAATCCACCACAGACAGAGAGAGGGATGAAGGACTGGTGACAGGATCCTGCTTTATCTGCTTTCATCTAGAGATGCATGAGACTCCTTTTCTCCTTTTTCCTCTGAGCAGTCTCTCGCAGTGGTGGGCCTTTTAAAACTGAACTTGCTTCCAGTTCGTTTCTTCAGGCAATGAATTTAAAAATATATAATCTGAGCAAATTGGTCTGAAATAAAAATGGGAAAATTCATTGAACAAACCTTTTGAACACACTGATAGATAGCAGCTCTTCCTAGTTAGTGTTCTTTATTTTTCTGAGTTTGTGACTTTTGTTATACACCTTACGAGTATCCCTTAGCACCAAGAGAAACATTAGCCTTGCCACCTGTGCTGGGAAGGACAAATTCCTGTAAGGTGGCAAAAGCACATCAAACATCAGCTCCATCCTGAGAGAGTTTGTGTAACTCTGTGCCTTGTGTCCTGCAGAGGGACATTATAAGCCCAGATGTGCTGAGCATTTCATGTTCTCGAAAGAAAAGCAGAGGTTTTCCCTGTGTTATGACAAGTATTTTTGGAAAAGAAATATAGTTAAAATAGTCTTTAATTTTGTGAGAAGCATCTGCACTTAAATTTAACAAGGAATTTGGTAGAAGCCACAGATATGACCTCTGTCTCACGTACTGGTCTGCATGATTGAAGGGATGCAGGCTGGACCAGCTGGGAGGTGTGCTGCATTCTTACTTAATATGTGCTACCATTGCCAAGTAACATAAATTCAGTGCAACAGTCAAATACTGCCATAAGTCAACAGCTCCCCTCCAGCAAGCCATCAATCTTGAAATGAGTTGCTAAGATGTAAACTTTTTCATCCTTTCATTCAGTGAAATGTTGTTTTATCCACCCTATTTTCTTAAATTTCTTTCTCCTCCAACCATACCATAGGCAAAAGCGTGACAAAAATGTTTGCTGTCTGTCAGAATTTCTTTAATGCTAAGTGATCCGTCATTGTTTCTTTAACACTAAGTCAACAGTTACTGCTCTCTGTTTGATGTTTTGGCATGCTGCTTCCTAATCAGCTGGTTGAACCTGGAGTCTGGACTTCCAAGAGTTTCCTTCCTTCTCCTGCTACACTCAACCAAATTGGTTGTCCTTACATGATCCAAGGCTGTGAAAGCTTTAAGTCTCAGGTGGTCAGAGAGAAAATATCTCTATTGTCCCTAATGTACAATGAAGAAGGAGGGAATAGGACAGGAATCCTCCTGGTATGAAAGGCTCTACAGCTTTTCAACCAAAGGGTCATAAGCAAGCCCAGATTAAAAAAAAAATCCATAAAAAGAAGGGTAAAAAAAAAAGAAAAGGGAAACCCAAAACCCTTTCACACTTTGCTGGTTTTGGCTGGGGTAGAGTTAATTTCCTTTACACTGGCTTTGTGTGGCTTTGTTGCTGACTGGGGTGAAACCACCACACACACACATATACCCTTGGGATATGATCAAGTAAAGAACTTACATGTGCGGAATCTCAAAATACACAAAGCCCCACTGCCTTCATGAAAATGCAAAGACACATTTATTCATCTTGACAGGGCAAGGCCTCTGTGAAAGTTAGCAAAGTTAGTTAAATGCTCTGAGAGCTTTGTATGGTGGCACTACATAAGTGCAGGCCCCAGGAGACATCCGAGTACTGCTGAAGCCAACAGAGTCTTTTCACCGGAGAGCAAGAGGTGCCAGAATGTCTTGAGCCAGGATATCCAGAGACTTGAGTTATAAAATAATGCTTAGCCCTTCAGCATGGAAGAAAGAGTTCAATCGTTTAGGTTTAACTCAGGCTTTAGTTAATTAATATTTAATGAATTCAGGTTCAGTCCCCATTCAGCCAACAGAGATGGAACTTAAAATGTTTACTCTAAGCGTTTACAAATCATTATACTGCAAACAATTGACTCAGTGCTGTTAGGACTTGAAATTTTAAACTATTTTCACATTTCACTATTCGCCTATTTTTAAATTTCACTAGTTACAAGACTTTTGCAACTAAAAATATACTTGAGAAATTCATAGACAAGATAAGGAGTCTTTTCAAATGATATTTATAAAGCTTCAGAAGTAGAAACAACCCAATGGCCATAGCTGACCTTTTATGAAATACCATGAAGTTCCCCATAGCCCTGTTCACATCAGAGTCTTTGCTGTTGTCTTACCAGGCTTCAGTACTATCTGTAATTCCTTCAGTGGCATCCCATGCTCATTTCTGTTTCAGGACATGCACTTCAGGTCATCAGATGTGGCTGACAGGTGTTTTATAAGGTGGAAGAAATCCATGGGCACAAAATATTGCTTAGAATAATGTAGTGAATACAGTATGGTATTTCACAAGTATTTTTTTGAAAGAGACATACATATCATGCTTTAAGAATTATAGGAGAGAGTGCACTAATTTTAACTTTGAAAAATAAAGGAAAACTACCTCCCTCTTATTTAAAATGCATCATTTTTAATGCCCAGAGGACATTATGTCCTGCAACAACACAGGTATTTGTTCTAGTCTTGAATCAAAATGCTCAATCAGTAAAATCTGTTTTCCCTGAATTGTAGTTGATGGTAATGACCATTGTCACTATTCTCATACATCACAAGTGTTCATAATTTCAGCATTTGTTAAAAGTTTCACATCCTAACATCACTGAATCAATTATTTTGCTGGATGATGATTTTTAAACCCTTCAAGCAACTGAACTGAGGTGAAGGAAGCAATTTTCTGTACTTTTTGTAGTAGTGACTATGAAATACAAAGATGTCACCATGAAATACAAAGCTTGTGTTGCAGTATCCTTGGATATGGATTTAACTGACAATGTGTTCTTGAAGGAAGAAGTTAGACAGTATTTGAAAGAAAGGCAAGTTAGTATTTTTTCAGACTGCTGTATTTGAGAAAGTTTTCAGACTGGTTCCCCTCATGTAACAACTGAATTTTCTTCTTTACCTCAGCACTATTATACCTTTAAGAAGATTTCTGGGAAATATTTTTTGCCATTCTCTCCCTGGCTGCAGCTCAGCTATTGCTGTAACACACACTGCAAGCATGATTTTACCAGTTAACTAAAGGCTTACATTTTCACAGAATGGAATTAAGGATAGCAATGTGGTTTTTTGAAAAACAATAGGAAGAGGTCTCAGATGCTGCACAGTGGTCTTGATCTGTTTGTGGTCCTTCCACTTCAAAACCCAGTGCTGCACAAAAGATTTCTCCCACCCTTGCATGGTCAAAGGATTGGATTGAGTGAAAAACTACCTACCCACTGCCCCCTATGTGCTTTTCTATGTCACCCCTATTTCATCTGCTCAAGAAAGCAGTCTTTACTAGAAGTTCCTGAATTAAAAAAAAAGAAGGCAAAATATCCCAAAATCAAACTACAAAAAAAGCTACTAAAATCCACTTTCAAATGTAAGATCGTTTAAGGGCTTTTTTTAAAAATGTATCTGAGAGGTTATTCCCTAAACACACACACACACATGCACACACGTGCTTTCTTTCTGGTTTGGATTTGATAGATCTATTGTGGTCTAAATGAAAACATGCATCCCCACTGATTTTTTGCTTTAACTCCTTGCTGGACAGTAAGCTGAGGAGCATTTGATAACAACTTCAAATGCTGTGACACTGACTCCTGATAAAAAGGTTTGTCTTTGATTTCAGCAGCCTTACCAAGGTTATTTCTGTGAGCAACCACCTCTTCCCCAGGCAGTGGGGAGCACAGAAGGCAGCATGTTCAGTGCCGCATTAAACTGTGGCACTCCAAACTCAATCCTCAGTAAGCCAGGCAGCATCCTACGTGCTGTGCTGGTAGTATATCCCCAGGTTTGCTGCCTAAACAGCTTTCACTTTGCTCAAGGGACAGCCTAGACCTGTTCCACAGCCTGCTCACAAGCACAACAATTCTTCAAAGGGATGCCAAGAGGGACACCAAAGGTTAGAAAGAGAGTGAGGACTCCACTTTTGCACTGATGAGAGACCACAAACACTCACCCTCATCTGTTCCCCCACACATGGCAAACCTGTGTGCCCTCTTCAGTTGGGGCATCTTGCAGAGGCCTCTCAAGCAATTCCCTTGACAGCTCTGCTGCAATATTGGGATGGTGCTGGATGGGGCTGTGAGCAACTTGATCTAGTAGAAGGTGTCCCTGCCCATAGAAGGGATGTTTGAACTAGGTGATGTATAAGGTCCCTTCAAACCCAAACCATTTTATGATTCTATAAATATTCCTCATGGCCCAGAGCCTCTTGACACAACCCCACGTGTTCTCAGCTGAATTTCCCCCCAGTTGCTAACTCCTTTTTCTGGCTCCTCCAGAAACCTTTTAGGAATACCTTCTCTCAGGAAACGTGTGCCCATCTGCTTCAAGGGACATGCCCCAGACACAAGACCCCTGCAAAATAATAATAATATTAATAATATTAATATTATTAATAACAACAACAACACAACAACAGTAATACTGTCAAAGTCCAAGAGTTGCATTTGCCATACTGTGACAATGCTGTCATGTTCAGATGTGGATCTGTTGAGGTGCTGCACTGTACTCATGTGAAGCCAATACTGGCTTCATATTTTTGTTTACTTTTTACAAGCCATGCTACCCATTAAAATTTCCGCATGACCACTTTACTGAGCAATTTTAATCAAAGGAGTGCTTTCATTAACAAATTTACTGAGCTGATTTGTGTTGTGCTCTAATCATTAGAATCCCACCTGTGAGAAATGTAACATGATAGACTGTATTCCCTTGAGTGTCAAAGCCTATTATCCTGCTTTAAATAGTTATTTTTTTAACTCTTTGCACAGCACTGATCATGGAAAGGCCTCTTCAATATAGACTAATATTGTACAACCTTCTATGCTTTCCACATATGTTTTGAGTCACTCTTCCCTCAAGACATCAAGAGTGCAAGACACTGCAGATATCTTGAAGGACAACAAAAGCCATCTTTTACAGGAATGTACTCTTACAAAAACAGATGTATATCAAGTTCTCCTTTTTAAGTGATATGTCTCTTCTTGGAGTCCTTGGAGACACAGAAGCTGCATAGCAGGGGTTGTTCCACAAATGTTTACCCACTAGCCACAATTAGTAGACTAATTATCTGCCACTCTCATACTGGCAAGAGATCCTCTCATTTAACCAGAGTGTTCCCTCAAGACAATCTTCACCTGAAGGACCTTGTCTGGACATCTAATATGTGACCAGCAGGTCAAGGGATGTGGTTCTTCCCCTCTACTCTGCTCCTGTGAGATTTCCCACACTGGAGCCCCCAGCACAGACAGGATGTGGACCTGATGGAGAGAGTACAGAGGAGGGCCATGAAGATAATCCAGCGGCTGGACCACCTATCCTATGAGGACAGTCTGTGAAAGTTGGGACTGTTCAGTCTGGAGAAAAGAAGACTCCGTGGAGTCCTTATAGCAACCTTCCAGTACCTAAAGGGGGCCAGCAAGAGAGCTGGAGAGGGACTTTCTACAAGGGTATATAGTGACAGGATAAAGGGGAATTAAACTGACAGAGGGTAGGTTTAGTTTAGATATGAGGAATAAATTCTTTACTGTGGGGGTAGTGAGGCACTGGAACAGGTTGTCAGAGAAGCCGTGGATGACCCATCCCTGGCAGTGTTCAAGGCAAGGCTGGATGGGGCTTTGAGCAACCTGGTCTATGGAAGGTGTCCCTGCCCATGATAAGGATGTTGTAACTAGAGGATCTTTAAGGTTCCTTCCAACCCAAACTATTCTATCATTCTATAATTCCATGTTTGATCAAACAGCATGTAGGAGGGTCCAGATGTAGCTAGCCCAGAGAGCAGCCAGATAGCTCCTGTCCGCACATAATTAATCAAATCTTCAAACACTACCTTCTGCACTTTCCCATTAGTTAAAATGCTTCATTAAGCATACAGTGGATCCTCAGTCATCACCAGCAGCATGTGTTCAACTTAAACCGTGTGTCTTCAATTGCTCTGTTTGGCCATTTCCAGCCTTCATGTCCTCAGTGTACAATCCTGCAGGCATCTCACATAGAACTCTTGGTTTTCTGACAGCTTACAAAACCTCAGCCTTTAGCCTGTTATCTGCCTGTTCAGCACTCACTCCTGACAGTCATGCTCCATTACCTCATCCATATTGCAGTAATAATTAGCCTTCCTGTTTACAGACAGGCGTAGCATTGCTACAACATATACATGTCTCAAGCCAAATACAGGCAAGTAAAAGCAGAATATATTCAAACCTAATGCACAAGCAAGAATACAATCATCATTTGACCTCTGTAGTGGATAATGCACTTGTATCAGTGAAGATAACAACACCTCATTTACTTTGGTGGCATTTCACATTTACAACACGATGCTAAGGAAACACATTTATTTATTTATTTGTTCGTTTGTTTATTAAAATATCTACTTTTATATGAGTCGCAGTTTCCCCTTTGTTTTCTTTAATGTGTTCTAACAGCTCTATATCAGAACACAGAACTTGAAGGGGCATCCTGAAGGGTCATTGTATGCTGTCCCCTCCTCTTGCAGGCACAACCTCATATTATTTCTTTCACAAATCCTTATCCAACTCAGCCTTAGACATGGATTTTTGCCCCCATTAGAATCAGAAAGCTGGTTCAGAACCTCCCACTTCTGACGTTTGGAAATTCAACTTGCATGTTAAATTTATTAATGGCTTTTTAATAAGCATTTGTTCATGTTCCTCTGTTGTCACTTTGCTTAGATTTGTCCTTCTGACTGGGAAATTAGCACTCTCAAGTGTTTACATGCTCACATTCCACCATGTTTTTATTTCACTTGCCTAAAGAGACCATGGTCTTTTATTTCCTCTACACTGTCATCAGGTTCCCTCTTCCACTTGTCATCCCCACTGTGACAGTCTCAGTCTGACTTTGTCTTTCAAGAGGAAAGCCTGCAAGTTTACACAGGTGCTTGGGTAACATCTTACAGTGCCTTGTTGCATGACCCAACCTTCTTCCCTGTCTTTGTTGAAAAGCTGCCCCTGAAATTAGATTAGTTATCTTAGTTGCTTTCCCCCCCTCCCCCCTCCCCAGCTGACTTCACCTTTTTCAAGACCCCATACCATAGCTGAACCATCTAAATTTTCCACAAAATCCTGGCTTTCAGAGGTCATTAGCAAAACCTTGCTGAATTTCTAGTAGCAAAATTATTTCACGTTCTGAATTCTGATCAGTGGCTTCAGCTTCCTCCCACCACCCAGACCATGACATATAAAGAATAAATGTCTGTAATCATGGACAAAACTCCAGCAAGTTCAGCACATAAACAGTAATTCACCCTTGAATTTCATTCACCTCTCTCAGCTCTTACATGTTTGAAAGACTGTTCTTCAAATCTGTTCACCTTCAGCTCACAGTATAAACAGATGAAAACTTCAGTCATGAAATGCTGGTAGTTGTTTGAGCTTGTGCTTCTGCTCCCCAGGAAAACACAATGAAAGCTGATCCATTTGCTTCTGTATCACAGTTTTACGAGAGCCTTTGGCAATTTCATTGCAGAAACAGTGTCACAGAAAACATAAACCAGAATTTTGTTCCTCTGGCAAATTTCCTTAAATGCAGATTCTCTTTCCCTGGTGTCTTAAGAAATTCCTTTAGTTTTCACATGCCTTTAATGATACTTGAATAAAAACAGTAATTTGGCTCTCAAACCATCTGTGTGGGCTGCTAGACTGCAGCTAATTGGCCTTTCTAGAAACCCCAAGACTCACAGTGGGTTTTATCACCAATTAAACAAAGTACTTGATCCATAACTGGACATTTAGCTTGGAAAAAACACTACCTTTGTCAGCACTGTGATAAGAAATAAATGTGAGATCTCTGTAGAGCTTTCAAAGTCATGCAGCAGTTTCCTAAGCTACTTATTTGAAATCTGTGACAGACTGGGAAAGATTACAGGTCAGCCCTTGAGTTCAGATCAAGAGTGCCCTTTTGAAATGGATCTCTCAATTGTTTCCACTTACCATATTTTGAGTCACATGGCTGAGCAGTCCTGGAGAACACAAACTGGATGTCTTTCAAGTAAAACTTAGCTGTAAGAAGCTTTCCATGACTCCCCATAGGACACTGCAGTCACTGGCAGACTCCACAGGACTAGACTAATTCAAAGTATACCTCCCTGAAATGTGTGTATTTTGCATTTCAGGTTTTCAGTGTCAGCTGTTTTGCTCCACAGCTCCAGCCCTGCTACTCCGCCGTACTTACTGATGTAGCCAGCCAGTCCGGGTCAAGCCAGATGTCATGTTCCTCAGGCACCTCCTTCTCTTGTTCAGCCTCATTGCTCTGAACTTTCAGAAATTTCAGGGCTGGAATTCAGTTATGTCTCACAACATTTAGATATTTCTTCAAATGCATCTGTGCCTCTTAAGGCAGCACAACGAGCCTAAAAATATTGTATGTATTTATCCACTTGCCAGAAACGTGTTTCTGCTGGAGGCAACATAAGGCAGACTGTTCAGAAGTTTGTGCAATTCTTTTTCCACACCTGGCTGGAAACCAGTGAGGAAAAGGAATAAACACAAAGCATTAAACCAGAGATAACTAACATCCCTCAGTCAACTAAAATGTTTGGCTAGAGTAAATCATAATACGCAGTGCAGTTGGAGGTATATAAGCCTGCCCATGTTCTGGCCCCAGCTTAAAGACATATGGCCATGAACTGCTTAAGATCAGCCTGAAGTCTTCAAATGCTGAGAAGACTGTATATTTAAGTCAACCAATTCCCTTATGGACATCTGTGAGTGGCAATTTGATTTGTGTTGTGTTAGTTTTTTGACCACAAGACTCAGAGGGATGAATGCATATTCTGGTGTGTGTAACACCATGGTAGGGACACTTTTATCAGAAATCAGTGCCCTACAGCACCTTAGAAGTGTACAGCAAACAGCAGTAGCTGGGCACAAGCCTGATAAGTCCTACAAGAAAGACTCAGAAAGGAAGCACTATAAGGTACTTTTAATACCACCAGTATGCCAAACTCAAAGCAGAAGGGGTTATTCATTTAAGCAAGGGAATGCAAATATAGCCACATATAAGCAGCTCACCACTATTATTTCATCCTGTCCTGTCACACGCACAGAGAGTAGAGCTACATGCATCTATCCCCTGCCAAGTACAGTCTCCAAGGAGAGGTTACCATGTGCTATCATCCTGACATGCATTAATTTGATCAAGGGAAGTTATTAATAGTGGCCAACTGCTTTAGTAGATTACAACCTCATTTACTACCATCACATTGCCTACAAACATCCATAAATCCCAAGCTATTAATGGCTCTGTGAGTCTTGACAACATTAGAGCTGCTACCAGGGCCTTGAGGGTATGAACAGTCCTTTTTGTCCCTTCCTGAACTTTCCTGGTGGCACTCTTACCTCTGTCTATGGCCCAGGCCCCCTTTTAAACCCAGGTCCCAATGTGCAGGAATGCCAGTTTTCATATCCCCACAGCCCTGTCCAACCTGCTGATCCCATCCCCCATCTGTGGATTGATGTCCCAGCCTGGAGTCAGCCCATCCCAAACCTCATGGAGGTGCCCAATGGCCCAGTCACAGGCAGCAGCTGCCCTGATAGCACATTGGGACCATTGCTGCATCCACAACTTGTCACTCACAGACAGGGACTTGCTCCAGATGGTTCATACTGATGACTTCTGCTCCCTCTCAGGGTTCTCCATGAATACCACTGCTATAAATGCATCTGCTAATACATCTTTGAAAGATCACATGCACAGCAGGGTTATGTGTCCCTTTGTGCAGCATGTGATGAACCTTCTTAAAATAGCTGCACTAAGAATAAATGAGCGAGTTTATTTACAAAACACTGGAAAGGCAAAGAAAGACACAACAGGCAAAATTCAAGACCCTAGGTTGAACAAAATATCATCCAGCTAAAAATCACTATCTAAAAAAAAAAATGAAAAAGTTAAAAATGTCTCCTTCACATCTCAGAAATTACTGCATAAGGACAAGGGAGAGAGGAAAGCTTTCCACAAATGAAATTTGGATGTTAGTCTGAAAAACCTGCAGGAAAGTAGATACTTCTGTTTCCTCTGTTCAGCCTGAGCTACCTGGGAACAGTCTAACTTTTGAAGAAGTGCTGCCAAACATTAAGAACTAATTCCTTTTAAAATGTCATCCTAAATGCAAGTCATGTCACTCAGAAAGCACCCACAAGTTCTGAAAATTTCTAATTTTCGTCTGTGAACTTAAAAACACTAGGGGACACAACATAGGGGACACAAGGACAGTTAACCTCTGGCTGGCAAAACCATAAATGCAGTTAAAGGGGTTTTTATAGATATCTAATATTTTTTCAACTAATAACATGAGAGTGACCATGTGCAGTTCCAGGAGTTGGTGAGACACAGGCAGGGACATCAAGCAAGGTTACTAAAATGTTGGCTCAGTAAAGTTTCCCCATTTGTATTTATTTTGAATAAAATAGAATGCTGCACATGAGCTTTGTGACAAAGCAAAGCTTTTTACAAAGTCTGCAGTAGGATGAACTCAAGGAAAACATATAGCTTAGGATAATATTATCCAGTACAAATAGTAGTTAAACAGACAAACACTTTAAAAGACTTTTGGGGAATCTAAGGTCAACTGGGAGCTGTGTTTAATTCTCTTTCAAAATTTAAATGTAGCCAATGGTCTTCACAATGTTGCATACAAAATTAGTGTATGCAATCCAGGAAAAAAATATTGTCGGCAGGTCTTTATGAGAAGACATTTCTAAACCACTGAGTATTAAATCAACAGTGAAAGAAACAAGGGGACTTTTACCATGCCAAGTCTGCAAACTCAGTGCAGAGGTAGCCAAACGCCCATGGACAGCTAGTATTTGTTGGAAGACACCACCTGTGTTGTGTCACTTGGTTGTCTCTCCTCTCCTGTTCGTCTCAGGTTGTTCCTTGCAGTTTCCCCAAGGGATAAATCCATCAGCCTGTTCAAAAGGCAAGAAAATAAGCTCTCCTTTGAACTGCCAGCTAGCAGGGTTATAATAACTGGAAAGAAGTATTTAAATGTAAAGAGGAGAAACATTTCAAGAAAGTTGTCTCCAAATTAATATTGCCTGCACTAAAGAACATACAGGAAAGAAAGCTTAAACCAGAACTGTATCTTGGGGAAGGAGTGACAGTCTCTGTTCTGACAGCCCCACGCAATCACAAAACCACAGTCTCATAGAGTGTTCTGAGTGAGAAGGGACCCACAAGGATCATCAAACTCCAACTCCTGGCCATGCACAGGACCATCCCCAAGAATCACACAATGTGCCTGACAGCACTGTCCAAATGCTTCTTGAACTCTGTCAGGCTTGGTGCTGTTACCACTTCCCTGCAGAGCCTGTCCCAGTGCCCATCTACCCTCTGGGGGAAGAACCTCTTCCTAATATCCAACCTGACACAACTCCAGGCCATGCCCTCAGGTCCTATCACTGGTCACCACAGAGAAGAGATCAGTGCCTGCCCCTCTGTTTCCCCTCATGAGGAAGTTGTCACTGCAATGAGGCCTCCCCTCAGTCTCCTCTTCTCCAGTCTGAGCAAGCCAAGTGATCTCAGCAACTCCTCAAAGAGATTCCCCTTAAGGCCCTTCACCCTTCACTGCAGCTCTCATGAAACCATTCCCAACTGGATAAGGACCAGGCAAAGATGACTGGAGAAAAGATTCTTTTCTCTCATCCCTTTTTACCCCTGTCCAACCTCAAAGCCAACTCATGATAGTGCAGAGACCTGCACAGCCCCCACTAGCCTGACCCCATGCTGTCCCGGGAATGAGGAGGGAACAGGGTCACATCAGTGCCCTCTTCCCTTGCCTTCCCTTTGGCAGTGAATGAGTACTGATGCTCTCTTATTCTGGAGCTGTAGGACATGAGAGGCTCCCAAAGCACAGTGCCAGTCAGCACTGCCCTTCCTATGGGGCCCCTTCTGTGGACTCTGAGAGTCCACA
The DNA here is from genome assembly GCF_047495875.1 of Pithys albifrons albifrons. Lineage (NCBI taxonomy): Eukaryota > Metazoa > Chordata > Aves > Passeriformes > Thamnophilidae > Pithys > Pithys albifrons. The sequence continues at coordinate 47,038,018 of NC_092464.1, read as the reverse complement.
AGGTGTGCAAATACTTGAGAAGGAGTGTGTTGTGTTAGCCAAGCAAGAGGAGTATTGTCCCTATGGCATTCAGTGCATTCTCATCAAATTTTGCAAATAATTCAGGTTTACAGAAGGTGACACTCCTCACTCAAGGTAGGATGCTACATTTTCCATACCTAAACTTTGGATCAGGTAGTGGAAATAAATAGGTTTTCAGGGATTAACAATCACATTTTCTGTGTTTGATTCGTTATTTTTTTAAAGTTATTTTGAGGAGAACTCTTAAAAATGTGTATTTCAGTCTTTGTCACAAGCCCCTGCAATGAATATTACAAGACAGTGAGATTATTTCCTCTTCGTATACAAAGTGTTATTGACAATGAAATAAAATCTTCAAAGATTTAGTGTTCTAAATACAACATATTCTGTCCAAGAACAGAGTTGTATAAAAGTCTAAAATTTAAATATGATAGTACTTGGGGCAATATTCGCAACTAAGGTATTTCATAGAGACATGCAATTAGCCAGTTTATGTTCTTTGCATGTCAGGATGAATTATGTTTGCAGAAGTTACACCAACAGGGAAGTATACAACTTACTTCTTCCTATTCTCCATAATCACTCATTCCCCTCTCATAACCAAGTCCATAAACTTAATAAACTGAAAGAAAGAAGAACTAATTTAGCATAATACAATTTTGCAGTCAACCAACAATGTTCTTCACTTAGGATTCATTTGCACTGGAAGTGGCTGTCACTCCATAACAAAGCCACATTAAGCAAAATATAAAATTATATTGCTCCAGGCTTGTCTTCACTGTTGTATTAACACCAGGAACAATACTGTCATTACTGCCACAGGAACACCAACTCATGCCTACACACAGAGATCTCAAATTTCCATTTAAACTGTCTTGCAAATACAGCAGACAGGCCAAGGGAAAGCAAGCAGATAAACTTGCAGCACTAGAGGCACAGACCATGCCTTGTGTTTGACTAATTAATCATCTTTAACATAGAAGTATTCTGTCTTTAAAATATTCCTTCTTTCTCAAGTCAGAGTACCTCAAGTGCAGTAATGAAGGATGAGGTCCTGAGCACTGCAGTCAGACAAGCCCTGTTCTGCACCTCTCCAAATGTAGGGACTGTAAGCCCAGCTCGCCTTGAATGAGATGTAAAACCATCAAAAGGATTACCTGTTCCTAGTCCATGCTATGGTAAATGTACCTGACTAGAAGGCAGACAACCAGCTTGTTATTCTTTCTGTTCAAGACAGCATTTTTATGCTAATAAGCAAGGCCTAAAGACAGATCTTTACGCTTTTAGCACTAAGGAAAGAAGAGTCAGTATATGCAAATGCGGGGCTTAAATCTGTCATATTAACTCAAGTCTTCAAATACTAATCTACCTCAGTGCAGGTTTAACTAGCACAATTGTCTTCTTTATCCCCAAATTGCTATTTATGAGTCAGTATGTTACCAAGGGATACCATGCCAAGGAATCTGTTTCAGGGAGGTGAATGTGTTGTTGGATCCTAATCACTATTACCAGCGATTGTTTCTGCATTCATACACAGGAGGAACAGCCGGTTTGCACTTCTCTGCTAGTTTTGTCTGCTTGCCTAAGGGGAGGATAAACAACCTGTAGAAGATTAAAAGTGATAAACATTGATGCAAAGATTTTATAGGCCAAAGGAAAGCTTCATGCAGCTATGATTTACCTATACCCCCTCCCTCACAGGGCCAGGAAACAGGGGCAGATGACTAAGCCCACGTCTGCAATAGCAAGTAGTGAGAACCATGGGGGTGGGTCTGTGGAGTGACACACTTGTTGCTGAGGACCTGAATTCCAGACTGTACTTGGCTTGTTTTTATTTTCAGCTCTTTCTACTCTGGCCTCCCAGTCAGCGTATCCGTTTGTGAATGAAGTGCTGCACTCCAGCACATATTTGACCTTTATTTCCTCTTGAAACAACATAGCTCATGAGCTCTGAGACCACTCTGTGGCACAAAATTAAGTGCAGTAAGTCAGGGAAAACAGGAGTTTCACTTAAAACCTTCACTCTGATCCAAACAAAAATATTAATCTAAGTGCACCCTTAGTGCTTAATTGACGCTACCAAAATGCAGCTTTAGTCCATGATGCACAGTGTGGATGGGGGAGAAAGAGTAGAGGAGACAGAGACTGGAATAGAGGAATCCACTCAGAAGTCTGGCCAGCTTGAAAATCTTTCTGCCAAGAACTGAAGTACTAATCAAAAGGTCATAATGGTACCACATATCTTCTCTTCTTCTGAGCTGTCCAGCTTTTTTTTCCTTTTCATTTATTGCATAGACTATTGGTTAGTGCTTTGTATAGAAAAATCACACCTGCTTGCAAGAATTTGAAGGCTGTTGGGACAGCTGGGAGAGAATAAAATTACTTTCAGTAATCACACTTAGAGGAAAGGGCATCTAGTTTTTCACCAGAAAGAAGAGCTTTTAAAGTAAAAGATGACATTGGAAACAGAGCAAAAGGACACAAAATGGCAGTGAGTAAACAGAGTCTGGAAAAACAATGGCTTTACAATCACCAGATAATTGGAAATGTGGAACTAGTTTCCAGCAGAACCCAAGAGATAGATTTTTAGGTGAAATTCAGTAATTTGCTGGAGAAAACTGCTAGATGTCACTGCCTACAATGCTGGACCACCACAAAGTGCCTCCCAGCTCCATAAGGACTGCATCAAATCTCAAAGTCCATAAAGGCCATAAGGGACAATTCACCCCCATCACAGGGAAGTGACCTTTCTGCTCTCACAGTGGAGTGGTGGTGGGTTTACATCCTGCCTGGATGAGTGTTAAGGACACTCAAAGCAGGAGCATTAGACTGAACTCTTCACATTTCTAAAGTCATTGCCTGCCCCCTTCTTTGGCATACAGACAGATATATGCATGGGCTCAGCTCCAGTTTTGGATATACATCTCTTGTTACACAGTTTATTGCTCCAGCTTGCCAAGCAGCAGATTACTGTCTTTGGAAATGACATTACTATGCTGGGAACAAATGCCTTTCCTTATAAACTGGAAGCTACCACATATCTGTTGAATTTTATACCAGCCTCCCAGTAATGTCAGTATCTACCAGATCAGTGATCTGCACTATCTCAGTGCATTCAAACAACACTGTCTGAAGGCTAACACATCTCCAATGTCCTACTTGTTTTCAAATGTAGAGATTCTCAGGTTTTAACTACATGGAAAACTACCAACCACTGCTTATGAATATATAAAAAAACCCAGCCTTTCACTAATCATTTGTTGCAGTGTTCCTATGGAAATGAAAAGAGATCTGTCCTTGTGCTTGGAATTAAAGAGATGCACTGGACTGTTGTTATGGAAATGTTTTACACTTCTTGTAAATGTCAATTATATGAAAATAAAAGCGAGCTGAAAAAGTATAAAATAATTTTCTGCACTGTAGTATTTCAAAGGGATATACTGACATTCCCCCGAGATAACAGACAAAAAATGCAAACCAGGAATAGCTAATTGCTAGTTTTGATCTGTAGTAAATATCAAAAAGGAATCAAAACACAAAAGGCATCAGCTAAACCATCATGAGCTTCTAGTCTTGCTACCTCCCTTTTCAAAACTGCTGCTCTTTGTTAACTGGTTTAATTCAGTTATTGCACAAACACACACTGGCACACACACACTGTGACATGCAGAGCCATGATTCCTGGGCTTTGGTCAAGAAGGTAAATTGTAAAAAACATATTAGTACTGCTCATATTTTGCTTTACATAAAACCAAAATGTTTCAGCACTATTTTTCAAGTGCACACTAGGGCAGGCTTTGAAGAATGGATTTTGGAAACAAGTATCACAATGCTTTTACTTAAATAGAACCACAGTTCTTCTGCTTTCATTTTTCTTTTTGCTTATGGCTAAAACTATGCATTGACTTCTGAACAAATGCTTTCAGCTAGCCTAAAATGCACTTGTTTAAAAACTAAAAGGTTATTTGTCCCAAAATTTTCACCAAACACACATACAGAGTGTGCAGTGCTAATACACCAATACCACAGACCTTGCCACGTCTTTGGGAGCACATCTTGCACCCATGGCAACCTGGTGGCTGAGTAATTAACTACAGTGATAAAATATCAGAGTCACTGTCTATTTTAGGGAAAAAGAAGGGTTTTGAGGTCAAAACGTGGCAGGTAGCTTCAAAGTCACATCAGAACAAAGTAGGTAATGAAAGAAATTATCACCATCACAGCTATGATCACATTAATTATCATTATCAACACGTTCTTTGTAAGCTTTTCTGTTACTATTCAGCTGCATGTTGATGTTTGTGTCAGTTTCAGATTTCAGGACTTTCTTTTATGTATCCCCTTCTTCCAAAAGAATTAAAACCAAATCAATGCACATCTTTTCCTGTATGTTCATGCTTTAATGTTCTATCAGTACATTTTGCTTTTAACTACTCTTTTAACTCCCTGCGTCCATCACTGCTTATCATTTATCGTTTGAAAAAACATGTTTTTAGGCAGCCTAGCATTTACTGGCATAATTATCAGCACAGTTTTTTCTAGCATTAAAATTCATATTTACACTGGTAAATATGCAAGGGAATATCTCGCGGAAAGAAAAGGATGTGTGCATACCTCTGTGTATCTGTGTGTGTGTGTGTGTGTGAGTGTAAAATGAACCATGAACATGGCACAGGCAAACTTCTCACAGTCCCTGGTTACGGGGACAGCCAGACCTTTCTGCCCTCTGGCTGACAATGTGCCTATTCCCACTGACTGTTTTTGCCACATGAAGGTGACTCTTTTCTACTAGTTTCATGCACTGGGAGATCTCAAAATATCAGTCAAGAGAGGAGATGCTGGACCAGCAGAATAGGGTACCTGCAACAGGGCAGAAGTCTGGTTCCCCTGGTGCCAAGCCCATGCCTCATGTGCTGGACCATGTTACCTCCTGAAAGGAGACTCTTCAGACTTGAGGTCCACCTGTCTGACAGTAACACAAAAGCATAGGCACTCCCTGCAGTGGTCTCAGAACAAACTCATGTTTTACAATACATACACCCTTCCTCTTCTCTCACACTTTTGCAGTTGCATAATTTCAGCCCATATCTGTAACATACAATTATTCTTCTGATAAGCTAGAAAGTACTATTTTTTTCCAGTTTGGTTACTGAATGTTGAATGCCATAAGCCCACTAAAAGGTTAAAGGCATCAATAGAATCTGCAGATCATTTTAATAGCAAATCAGTCTTGTAATGCTTAAATAATGAAGCTTCATTTTCAATAGGGACATAGTAGCAGATTTGTAAAGGCCCTCTAGTGCTTTAGACTTTACACATGTTCCTATCAGGTGTCTTTGAAATGAGGAGGCACAAAAGCCTCATTAAAAATAATTGAAGTTGAGCTTACAGCTACTTTGGAAAAATCTTCCATGTACCTAAACGCAACTTCAAGTATCTAAATACCTTTAAAATCTAGGCTAGTGAGAATACAAGTAATTTGCATTTCCTGCCAAGCGCCAGTTTTATTTTTTAATTAAAGCAATGTTATTTCTGTTGATCCCATTGGTCCTCTCCATGACCAAACGCCAGAAACAGTAAGTTCTAAATTAGTGCTGTGAAGGTGGGATGGAGCAGTACCACCAACTTGCTTAATGAAAGCTTGCCCCATTCCAGTGCCCTTGGAGAATGCAGCAATCAGCAAAGGCGGCACAGACATTTCCCTGTTTGCCATAGCCTTGTAGTATTCCAGGGTGTCATCTAAACTCTAACTTACAGTCCAAGTTTTATAACCTGCAGTTGGTCTACTTCTGATGTCTGAAGTGGGACAAATTGCCTGGACTCCATTGGTAATCTTACTAATTGCACCCATGTGTCTAAGTATGAGCACTGACACATACCTTCAGGTTTTTGCATGAAACCACCATCAGACTTCTAACTTGCCTTTGTTCAATTACATCAGCATAAACAGCCTTGACAAAGGGAGAGGAAAATCTTTTTTCAGTGGGCAGAATTGCATTTATTTCCAATGAACAACAAACATCCTGGTGCCAGAAAGTTTCCGTGGAGTTACTTATAACACTTCAGTGTTGGTAAAACACCTTGTCCCCAGGGCTATACTAATTTCTAGAGGCCCATCTTTCCAGGTTGAACTAGAAATATGCAAATTTTAAAAGACCCTGAGTACAACTTCATTAAAATAAAGAATTGCCAATAGGTTGTTTGATGCTAATTGGTAATCACATTGCTTAGAAAGAAAAAAGATGTTTTAATCTTTCTTAAGAAGGAGCTGAGAGCTCAGTAGGCAGATGTGTGTTGCCCATGTCAGCTACTGCTATGGGAGCACACTCTACTGCCTCTGCACAGTACTTCCAGCTGTGCCATAATGACCTATAAGCACTGTAATTTTTCAGGGAGCTGGTCTTGGAAACACATCAGCTTAGCTTCCTGAGGTGTTGCCAAAAAGCCATCCCTCTCCTCCCCACCCCTGACATCAAAAGAACACTACCAATTCTCATAAGCAAAGTATTCAGCACCAAACACTTCCACGTGGCTCAAAAACAGCAAATGCAAGTACAGCTGACATTAGTGACCACACCATTCTTCCTTCAGAACAGTAATCAATAATGTACTGCTGAGGTGGTTAGGTGCACATATCCAGATTAAACCCTTCTCACTGCAGACTGTCCTCAACAATCATCTAGTTGGTAAAGAATCAGTCCACTGAATCCTGTCTAGAAGCATTAAATGGCTCCAATATTTGCACAGCTCTCGTACCTTAGCAAAAAGCTTTGAGACTGAACCCCTGAAATTCGCCTCAGCCTTTGGAAGTGGACTTGCTAATAACTAGGTTCAGATTTGTTCTCTGAACTTCACAATCAACTTTAATTTTGCAGTGAGACATATTTAAAACTAAGCTGGGTATCTATCCCTTCCTTCCAGTTTTCTTATCTTTGCTGTAAACATCTTGCCCCTTTGCAGGCTCAACTTGCTGTAATCAGTAAAACATATGCCACAGCGTAAGCTGCAATTCAAAACAAAGCATAAATTCACTACATTCAGAAAAAAAACCCCAAATACATAAAATGAACATATGCTTCCTTTTAGAGACATAGTAGCTTATTGACTACTTCTGCATTTACCTTGGCTTTTCAAAACAATCCATCCAAGACATTCCAGTGGATATAGCTCACAGCCCTTAGGCAAGTCCAAATTCACACCTCTTGGAAGAATATATAAACTATCTCCCATTTACAAGTGGGAGACCATCATATAGGACAAATAAAGTATTCTTATGCTGCACACTTTAGATCTGCAGCATATCATGAAACTGTGAGGGCTGTGCAACCACTCATTGCACACCTGCACCTCTGCTTGTACAGATTTCATGATGATCTATACATTAAAACTCTCAGTGTCTTCTTTTACCCCATGGGTCTCAAAACTTGACCTGTTCCACTGCTAACACTCGTGTTTTACCAGTGCCAGGTATGTCCACAGTGCTTCTGCCACAAGTAAATTACTCCCAAAGCAACTTTTTCTATAACAGTTTAGCTTGACATTTGTGGCTTTGAGAATGAAAGAAGGATTTGTGTGGCCAAAGATCCTTTCCACCATTTTTTCTGTTCATCTATTCACACCAACTTTTTTTAGGACCTTCATAACTGCAATGCAGCCACTAGTCACTACGGTGTCTTCTACTGGGAGAAAAACCTTGAGCTGAAACCAAATACTGAGATCCAAAAAGTGAACTGCAGAAAGAAAACTAAGTCTAAATTTAACTCAACATTTGTCCTTTCACCTCTGAGGCGATCCGGTCCCAAACCTCCACCAGGAAAGCACATGGAGAGAGCACCATTTACCCTCCAGAGAGATGAGGGCTGAATAAGCATTCTTTATATGTCAGTTCTTTATTTTAAATCCAACCCTGTTTCCCTATCTCATAGCCCTGCCTCATCAAGATTTTAGTGTCTTCACAGCCAAGGTAATTTTATGTCAAGATGGAATTATCTCCAGAGAACTGTATAACAGCCTATCAGATTAACTAATTTTGTCTTCTCTGCATCAGTGTTCAATATTTTCTCAGCCTCAGACAATCTATCTCCTTTCTTGCAGGTATCCCTGTCAGGAAATCCTATCCTGACACTGTAATAAAATAACACTTTAACATATCAATATCACCTGAAATTGTTATTAATTTTACAGTAAGAAAACTTCTGGAAAAAACTAAAATCTTGCCCAGAAGATCTATCATCTCTAATAGTTTGTGTTTGAAACTATAAGCATTGTTGAGGTGTGTCAATGCCAAAATATGGTGATAACAATTGAATACTAGTATCTCCATTAAGACAAGGAGAGGTCAAGGCTTACAAGCACCAAGGTGCAAGTATTTTTATAATGCTGTTGCTCATCAGTTCATACAACTTTCTATTTTGATTGCACTGATGAAGGCAGTGGTGCAAGTTCAGGGGAAACCTGAACTGAAAATCCTAAACATTCCCTGGTTCTGTCACTCTGATGTAGGGCTTATTTTTCCAGTAATAAGGTAAACAAAGTAGTTTGACTTGCCTCTCTTTTTCTCTCAGCTATGACATATCCAGCCTAACAAGGTTTTATTTGAGGACTGAAGGAACTGAACATTTCCATTTCCAGGAGATGCTGGCTCCTGAGCAGAACAAACATTCATCCTGCTTAATTCGAGCCTGATATGAAATGAAACTTCCAGATTAAGAAAAACAGTCATTCAGCTGGTTTTCAGGAAAGAGAAAGTTTTATAGAAAATTATTCCCCCTCTTCCGGAATGTGTTAGATCACCTTTCAAATTGCCTTTTCTCTGCCTAGCCAAGGGAGAGAGTCTAGATGACAACTCAAACTGGACACCTAGCTTTTAAATGCTATGCTGAAGAAGATTAGTCTGTTCCTTGGCCTCACAACAACTTATTCGTGCCAGGACAGGTAAAGAAAGGAATTAGCTACTTTCAGCTGCAGTGCTTGAAAACCAGGAGAGAAAATATCTACTAGAAGGAAGGCCACTTGACAGCTTGCCTGTTTCCTGTTTATTCTATAGCAATACTGATAGGGGAAAAGAAAAAAAATATGATGGTTGCTAAGCCAGAGAAAGAGCAAATATTTCACTGCTGTCGAAAGGAGAGCATGAAATAAAGAGGGAGAGTGATGAAATTGAGATAGGAATCTGATGACAGGCAACATGCAAGCAGGGTTCATTAAAAAAATACCCACTCTAAAAACTTAAAAACTAAATCTAAATATTAAACATGCACACATTACTGTTAATCTTTTCTTTCACTGGCAGTGATGCAGCTCTTCCACTGAGGCAAATCATTTACCAAAGGAAACAGGCTGTGGAAATCCTGTCCCAAAAGGCAGGTTTAAAATCAGCCAAAAGAGAGCTGATGTCTAGGTGAAGTCTCTCCTTACAGGGACGCTTCTCAAGTTTGAAGCCACCGTGGAGATCTGAATGCTCAGCCCAGGCAGGAAGGCTGTCAGCGTCCCCAGACTGCTCCGACAGCACTCCTTTCCCCATGCACACAGCAGGAACAACTGCCACCAGGGAAGAGCTCTGCCAAAAATAAATATTGAATTGACTGGTGCACTTACCTCCTCCTGTGATTTTAATCTCACATTTTGGCAAATTAAGCAGAATCCTCTTGATTTCAGCAGGAACCAGATGAACCCCATCCATGACAGTAGTAGCTGAGTGTTAAACATCTGCCTTTCCCGAGTCAGTTTGACAAAATACCAAAAAGCAGACGGGCCATTTATTCAAGTAAAGAGTTTTTCTTTGGTTATAGATGTTGCAGCTGCCTCGAGACTACCTAGAAATTAACAGTTCAGTTTGGATGATTTTAATTAGCCCTCCAGAAAGGAAATGTGTAATCCACCACCATGACCATGAATGCGAGACTTCATGAAACAGCAATTTACACAGGGCTGCAGCTGCAACCATAAAAGAATGAGTGTATGTATAACACACACATTTTTCTACAACAAACAAACACTTGGGTTTCTTATTTTAAGCCTTTGAACTTCATTAAGACACAGAGGAAGCAGAGTGTAATATAAAAACACCTTACACAGCTCAAATTGTTGCAGCTACTTAAATTGATTTCAAGTGTCTGTTAAGTTTGTTCGGAAATTACCTAATGATACATTGCATACTTAAAAATCACAGCTGAAGATGGGTTTTCTTCTTCTTCTCCTGATGAACATGGAACCACTTGGAGACACTGAACTATTTTTATAATCTCTCAGAAACTTTCAGAAAAGCCTTGTGGCAGGAAGAGACAGGGAGGAGCAGGGTAAGAGTTCGCAGGGACCATGACACAGCTGGGCCATGGAGAGGTTTTCCCCACAGTTTTGTTTCCTTTTGGAGGCTCAGTGTTTCTGAGCTTTTTGCAGGCGGACATTTTAGTGAAATTATCTTTGAACTACAACAAAAAAGGCAGGAGTGGGGAACATAACCTTACATATGTTCGGGAGCCAGAACTCTGCCCACTGTGAAGTGGGTGATATAAAATTGGTAGAACTGCTAAATTCTTTTTTTTTTTTTAAGACTTAGCATGGTGGGGGTTTTTCCATAAAATTTCACAGAGCTCTGAAAAGTGGAAATATTTGAAAATTATAAAATCTAGGAAAGGAGTCCAATAGTTAGTCTCTGATTCAGAGAGTGATTTTAGGTCTTGGTGTCATTTTTAGACATCAAATTTTATCATAATTGTAAAAATAGGCATTTTACTTCATCTGTGATTATGATTTCCAAATAATAACCTGAATTCAGCTGTTGGAACTTTAAAAATAACACCAACAATTACTACAAGAGTAATGATTTTTTAAAATTACTCAAGACAGTTTGCCATAGGCTACAATGGTTGGGTACCTGACTCAGCACTGCTACTGTATCTGAAGACCTCTCTGCTCTCCAGTCCACAGTCCTGGCTGAGTAGAGAATTTTCCTGGTAAGAATGTGCCAGATGAAGTTTCTGCTTCAAAAGAAATGTTTTTGCTGGATATTAGCAGCCTTTTCATGATTGATCCACCGGGAAAAACTGTTTAATTAAGTTCCTTTGCCCAACTCTGAGTTGTTATCTAGTCCAAAAGGCCATTAAGAGTGCATTAAATGAAATGCTAAAAAATACCTTTACTGAGCTCAAAAACTCCTAGCAGTTCTGGATTTTAAAATTAGTTTTACAAAAGAATTTCAGAGCATCTATATTTGAGTTAACACACTGTTGAACACACAAAACTGGCTTTTCAAATAAATTTAATGTAAAAATTAATGAAATGTGGCACCTTTTCCTTGTTCATATAGAAGTCCAGCCAAGGGAAGTATTTAAAACCAGCCTGAATACAAGACAGTTTAGGACTGATCTTTCTCATCACGTTATCGCACCTATGCAAACTGTTGGACTCCAGCAGAGTTAAATTAGTCTCTGAGTTGATGATGCAAATTCCTTTCCAGAAGCTCCTAATACAAGAAGTCTGCCTTCCTATCCTCTGCAGGTCTGGGTCACTCCTAATCAGGGACTGCTTCCCTGAATTTCTTTACTGTAAGGATTCAAGGTCCAAAGCAATAACGCTTGAGTTCAGGTAGATATTCAAAACATGTAAAATCCACGTCAGAGCTGAGTGTTTGACTCCTGTTAGTTCTTTCACTTCCTCAAACATTCAGGGCTGTATTTTCTTCTTTTCAGAGTTCAAGGCAGAAGTTAATTCAGTAAGAAATCAAGGCATGACATTACCTATCTGCTACAAGCTAGGGTGGTCCCTGGCTGCTCTGTCTTGCACCTGGGCAAGCACCACTGGCTATCCCAAGCAGCAGGGAGCCTGTTGAAGGTGTTGAGAGCCACTTCTGCATTGCTGCTCATCACGTGAAGCTTGTGCTTGCTGGTGTGTCTTCATCACACTCCTCCAGTGATTATTGCTCATTCAGATGCCAAAGTTTCTCTTACTGCTTTTTCAGTTGAAGGTGATTCAAGAGTAGAGGGCCTCATGCCTGCAATGTATTGTCCTGTGAGGTAGCAAAGGCTGTTTTCACTTTCATGTCATCTGGAAAAGGGTTCTAGAGACTGATCACAACCTCATATATTAACAATGGTTTGTAAGAACACTTAATTGTGAACTGTAACAATCAATTACACATGCATGCAAAACCAGACCTGCACCTCAGGCTTCAAAAAGACAGAGAGCACTGTCATTAATAGAGGAAGCTTCTAAGATTAAACTGCATTTCTTTAAAAAAAATGCAAAAGAAGGGAATGACAAATAATAAATAATTCAATGTTTCCAGCTGTCTGACTGGTCTCCAGCATCCTTTCTTTGCACAGCATCGTACAACCCAGCATTTGCAAACACTCATAAAAACTTGGAGACAGTCTTTCACACATCACACCTGGAAATCCCAACAAAAACTACCTCTCATTTTCCCCCTAGTTCATTCTGCTCATTTTTCTGGTTACCAAAGTCATATTTGGCACTGATGCATTTTTGCAAGCACAGAAATCTCGCTGGAGATGGAAGCATGTTCACTTAATTGAATCTGCCTGACAGATGTGACGCAGCGAGATGATGAACATGCAATTGACAGATGTCTATGCTATATACATACACATATTAGGAAGCAGGGACATAGATTTTCCAGTGATGGAAAACAGAGAGAGTTGCTCATTGGAGTTGAGCTCAGAGTTGTCACAGATCTGTTTCATTTAAGATAATGACATAGTCTTAGCCTAGGGAGAATTTGGGGGAAGTTCAAGATCACCAGCTGGATGAATCAAGACTGTTTGATACTCATTGCTGCTCTAAAAGGCCTTCCTTACCATTTGGACCACACAGCCCTCCTGTCTGCCTTGGGGGGCCTCAGGCCAGGGCACAGCAGGCAGCAGAGCCAGGACAGGAGAACGATGCTGCATCCCCATCACTGTGCTCTGGCTCATCACTTCCTGTTCTGCACATACAGTCCTGTTTCCTCCCCACCTTCAGCTCTGTCACTCCTCAGATCTTCCAGGGAAAAATCTATCCTTTTACAACAGTATGGCCTTACAACACATGGAACATGCAACATGCCAGTCTGACTGCAAATGGTGGTGATCATTTTATCACTTGCTCTGCGCCAGTGAGCACTGATGGGGTGTCATTCAATCTACAGCAGAGACAACAGAACAGCAAAGAGCAACAGACACAAGGCAGCATTACAGGTGATGGTGGCAGTGGCATTTTGACTGGCAAATGTTGCAAATCCAGCATTCCAGTCCCATACATCATTGTGCAAACTCAAACGCTGTAGGAATGGGGCTCAGGCAAGAACTGAAGTATTTTAAACATCACCAACAATGTGGTAGGGTCACTACTGATTTCATACTAATTTAAAAGCTTAGATGAAAATTACCTAGGGGAGTATGACTGTCACAGTACCTGGTAATGACTTCTCCACTTGATTTCTGAGCAGTAGTGTTTTGATATTAGCTTTGTAAAAGTTATGTTCACAGACTGGCAGTCCCTACATCCTTCGGTTGTGTCAGTCTAGAATTTCCTCTGAGACTCTTTGCAGGATTCAGAGCCTATGCCTGTTTATTGTGCCAATGCCAAAGGCATGAGAAATGTGGAGCTTCCCCTGAAGGGCTGATTTTCAATAGAAATTGGAATGAAATAAAAAAAAAATCAGATCTTCATCTGTAGGATTCAAAGCTGAATATTTTGTGAGCAGAGGCTGCGATGGGCTGGTCTCTTTCCCATACACTTCATGAAGTGGATCTGGCTGGCTGCCACCACATCTGAGCACTCCCAAGGGCTCACAGCTTCCATCAGCCTCATGAGGATAAGGAGGTGCTCTGCACCTTGCAGGACTGCACAGCCCCTGCTTGGAAAAACATGGGAGAAAATGGGTGGCAGGTTTCTTTTCATCCCAGATTGGATGCTTGCCATGAGCCTTGCAGAAGACACGTAGACAGCACAGGAATTTCTGGGGCCATTTGCCATGCAGTTGTAAGTCCCCCAGCAGGGAAGGCAGTGAGGTGTATGTAATGCAGTCATGGAGCAGCAAAATTGGGACTTTAGGGACTTCTCGTGAGTCATATAACTCTACCACATGCAGGAGGTAGCTCTGTGTTTCTCAAATAATAAAAACCAGGTTCATAATTCCTGAAGCATATGTATTTCCCTCTAAACCAAGTAAATAATAAAAGAGCAAAAGCAAATCTCCTGATGTTTTTGTTTGGTTTGGGTTTTTTTACGGGAAACTGAAGCAGAAATATATTAGACCTGTCCCAGGCCTTTTTGTCTTTAAAACTAAATTGGTATCTCAGCCTCCTGAACAATGCAAGCCTTCCTTGCATCTGTGTGTTTTGGAAGTGGTGAATCCCAAAGAAAAGCAACACAAACCAAAGGAGAGAACTGTTGATGGGTGAGCAAGAAGTAAAGCAGGAGCCCATGGATTTTACTGCCTTCCCCATCTGCAATGCAAAGGGAGGTGGCTATGACATGACCCCATGAGAGGTAGGTGAGAAAATCAGCTTGTCCTGGATAAACTTGTTTCCACCTGGTGTCTGTGTTTTTTTGTCCCGTGGGTTAGAGGGAGACACTGTTTTGTGGGTTTATGATTTTAGAAGATCCCTCTCTGTGGGACCTTCCTAGGGGACATCATGTTTTCTGAAGCACCTACACTAAGTAGGCACGGAGAGAGACATGCCTGGAACACAGTGCCATAGTAGGACACAAAAGTTACCATCAGGACAAGGTGTTGAGTTACTGATCTGCACCCACTCTTATACACAGGCTTCACAGGCAGACGTATTTCTATAACAAATTGGCCTGAACTGTAATGTTTGTAAATTAATTCTGAGTCTCATTCAAAATCTAAATCATGGATAATCAATTATTTGATCATTAACACCTTCAGCTGACTCTTTTTTTCTATTGTTTTCTAGTTGAAACTAATAAAAAAGCTAATACAAAAATTGATTAAAGTTTGCTCATGTTTGATCAAAAATGGTTCTGTGTCAAGCTCAATCTTTGTAGTTCTGTGTCAAGTTCAAGATTTGTCAAACATATGCAAGACACAGATGCAATACAAGCTTCTGTCCAGAATGTCATACTGGACCATTAAGGCAATTAAAATGATATAGCTACATAAAGTGGAACAGAAGTTCAAGCAAACTGGCACACTGAGTCAGATCAAATCAAAGAAATGCTGGCTTACACAAGCCCAGATCTACTCACCCAACAGCTGCATAGCATCACTTTGTGTTATTTAATGACAGCATCACAGAGCAGTTTCATGAAGATCAAGGAGTTTCCTCATCCATCCCTCAAAATCTTAGTTTAGCATGTCAGGCACTTTAGCACTGTAAACATGAGTAAGGCAATATTGACAGTAAAATGCACAGTAGACTGCAGCAGTTAATGAACATTTGCATATGTAACTGTAATCTAAAATTATTCTGGATGTATTCTGAGATCAGTAAAATGAAAATATATAAACTTGTACTTTGTGTAATTGTTTTCAAAGGTTGGTAGCATCAGAAATCAACATTCAGCAAAACTGCACGTTATGAAAATTCTCAGGTAAAAATTGAATGCTAAAACAATACTTTACTTAAAATATAGGTACCATAATAAAACACATGTTGCATTTCCAGAAGCGACTTCAATTATGTTGCCATATTTGCACTATGTAATAGATTTTGGTTTTTTTAATTGACAAGGATCATTAGAATTCTTTCAATGAGCAAAGGATTTGCACTAAAACAGTTCTAATTAAATGTTTAGTGAATGTGTGCAGTGTTGGAATAGTTGTTGACTATCAAAAGCCTTATAATTACTATTTTGCAAGTGATAAGCAAACATGCCCTGGAGCTTTCTGGAAAAGTCAAATGATAGCAAAGTGTAGACAGATGACATTTTCTTTCTCAGAACTGTCACAGTCTGACAAGAACCTGAGTCTTAAAAAGGGTTAGCTTAACTCATCTCCCATTTGACAGGAAATAGGCAATCAAAACACCACCACAGAGAAGAAAAAAAGTGAAATTGGCAGTAGTCACACTTGCAAACAGCAAGATGCCACCCAGAAGTTGACTGTAATGGCTAGCAGCAAATAATGAGTGGGCTCAGAGACACTCCTTTCCAAAACCACGTGTCCCCATCTGGTTTTGTACATGCAGCACTGCAACAGCAGGTACCTTCCAGCTGTATTTCTTGGCAACCTTTCAATATGTCAACTGGAGGCTGTGCACCTGGTGGTAGAAGATCAATTAAAAATGCCAGCATGCTGTCAACTGCCAAATTTCTGTTGTCAGTGTGAAAAATCCACTCAATATAATTGGGGTTTTTTCTATTTGAAATTATATTTAAAGGGGGAAAACCCCACTACAGTAGCAGTGAATGGAAGAGAAGGAAACGCTGTTCAACAGCTACAGCATGCCGTCTCCTCTCCCAATGCCTGTATCTCCAACTGACACAGATTTTCAGTTTTGCGTTTCTTATATTTCAGATTAAATATTCAATTATGGAAATCACAGATCTATGAAAGCAATAATTATCGTTACAGTTTTGCTTCTCAGAGTATATGTTTATATGTGCTGATCACCCACTTCATAGATAATAATATAAAGCACTCAAGTAGCTGATTGAAGGATACTACTTTCTGTATAAACCAGATGCTACTGGACTTGCTGCTCCCACTGCCCATTCCATCATCACTGAGTGACCTCATGAAGTTGTGGACACAGGGTGAAATGACCTTGCTCCTCATCTTTGGCCTGGGACCCTTTCAGTACCCTGTGTTATAGCTTCAGCATGTAGCACTTGGGGTATGACAGTCCCAGAACCAACAGAGGAAAGGAATATGTGCATTATTTTGTGATGGCATGAGAATTTAGCTGAGATTATGGATGCGAGGAAAAGTCAGGAATAGGAATTTTACGGAAGGTTCATACAACAAGGAGAGGTGGAGGTAAAAATGCTCTTGTTGTAAAAATGCTACAGCTCCGATAAGCAGCATTTTCCCCTCTAAAATATGCATTCAACACATATATTCTTTTTGCCTGGAGATTGTTATTATTTCTTTCTGTGTCTCAGATAACTTACAGGTTGCACAAAAGTGAAAAGACATAGAAATCATGTTAAAAAACTTCACATCATACATTGATCCAAATTTCATCAATCAGGCATACTAGTCTAGACAGGCAGATTAGGAGTTATCAACACCTTGACTGCCAATTTATAATAATCTGCACAAATTTTTCATCATTAAGGCATTCTAGAATCCATTTAATACTCACAAATTCCACAAAAATACCAGAAAAGATAAACCAAAGCAAAACAAAAATTTCTTCAAAAGTATGGAAATTTCTGGAAGATTAGGAAAAAAAAATCTGTCCAAAGTCATAAGGAAATCCAAGCAGAGTTTCTTACATATTCTTAAATATTCTATTAAATTGATTTCTAGATATGAAAAGTTGGCACATTACAAAGAGTTGAGCTACTGAAAGTTTAGCAAAACACAGAAGAGAACTGAAAGATACTTAAACTGGTCAGTGTTTCAAAACAGTTAAATTTCCCTTTTCAACAAATATTTTACCTGGTGAATGAAAACTGGGGTGGGGAGGCAAGTACTACAATGATTTAGAAGGATACAAGAAGGGCACATCGTTGACATCTCTCATCTGCAGAATCACTGAATGCAGCTTTGACACCAAAATCAAGAACAAAAACACTGAGAAAGGTCAAGGGCACAAACAGTCAGTCTTCACTTGACTTCAGAATTTTTATGTTTCAGATCACATGCACAGTCTCTGTTAACAAATAAAAAATTCAACATTTGTTCATGCAGAGGAATGTTAATGCTTAACCCCATGAAACCAGCTGCCAGAGAACAGGACAACAAGCCCCTGCAACTCACTGGTAGCAAAACTATTTCCTGAAAAGATTTATTTTTTTATCCAAATACCGCAATATTTTGGAAGCCACAACACAGCATTTCAATAAGTTGCTTGAGGGGTGGAAGGAATTCCCTAAAGATTGCAGTGCAGGTGTAATGTCAGAACAGAGAGATGTGCAAAAGAACATAGACTGGTTTGTGTGCATTTCTTGAAGCATTTCTTTTGTGTTAGAGAAAAAATGGATGAATTATAATGTAATGAAAATTTATATTATGGTTTATTCATATCACTTAATAAAAAGAATAAAAATATTGTTTTTATTATTATGAGTGTTAGCGTCAATACTATTATTATCAAGATAAAAGCGAACATACAATTGGCTCCAACATCATCTCAGAAGAGACACTTGTCTCTTCCCACAATGTCTGCAAAATTCAGTGAAGCCTGTGGTGTTGCACAAGGAAAATGGGCAGAAAGTCAGCTGGTTTTCAAATATTATTAGACCAAAGGTGCACAGGAGCACCCTCTGTCGATAAGGTCAAATAGCATAGAGCAGTCTGCATTTATACTCTTGATCATTCCTACCCTCCAAAGCAAGACAGCCCCATTTGAACTGCCCATTGAGAGTGGCCCCTGCCCCTTGCTCAGGAATTGTTTAGGAGAGCTCTACCTCCATTTATAGCTGTCAAAGGCCTTCGTAAGAACATGTAACAGTACCACAGTCAGCCTACAGTGCCCACCACTAATCCTTGGCTCTATGCATTGGCAACCATCCTCCTTCCTCTGTAATCAGTATCTGATTATGAAACAAATCTGCATCTTCTGGGTTATAAGAGATGACCAGCAGTTTTAGAAATGTTAGTATAGACTCTACTACAGCTTACACGTCAAGTCTCTTTCAGCAAATTTATGTCTCCAAAATAGTCTTTCATGATGCTTTGAATACAGGGTAAAAAGTTGTCTGTGGGCATTTTATAGATGTTTTATAAAGTAGACTTAATCTTGTTTTAATTTTTTCAGTAAGATTTGGTAATAGAGATCAAGTTTCAGCCCCCCTGGTTAGAACAGTTTTCCAGATTTTTTTTTTAATAAGGAATCAGCTAAGCTGACAGGAAATTGAAACCTTGCTCTGGAGAGGGGTCCTACTATAGCTTGATGGCTACGTTGAGGTAACCACTGAGGTGGTGAAGGAGCACATCCATCCTCTAAACACCTTTAAAATTCCCCATCACAATTTCGTTTATCCTTCCTAATAGAAATCTCTGATGTTAGGAGCTACAAAACTGTTGGATATTAGATGGCTCTCACACTGAAAACCCTCCTTCCACATCCAGCAGAGCTCTCTGATTCCCTTCCAGTTTTCTACCCATCAAAGAAACATCTGTGTTCCTATAGAGCAGGACACAGCACCTTCTCCACATGACATTTAACAGACATCTAATGGGAACCCCACTTCACAGGGGAAAGGGGAATAAGTCTGGGGCATGTCTTCACCTTCAATAAAGGATGTATGTCACTCCTTTAATTGCCAAAGGACCATATTAAAGTAAATCATCCCCTGATCTACCTAAGTGTTAACATCTTTCCCACCTCACATGTGTCTAACAAAAACCAGGACATGTAGTACTGTAATCTTTTTCCCCCTTCCTTTGCTGGTGATTTCATTTATTCAAGACACTATTATGGGAATACGACAATAATGAATGACTTTAGTGAACACAGACAAGATTTTTATGTTTCAAATCAGTACATGGCAATGCCCCAGTTTAACTGTAGGTAGTCTATTAAGTCTCTGGAAAGCCACTTAGTCTTCTGGACAGTCTCTGGAATTCCTCTGCACCTAACATAAAACTACACAAATCAAAAGTCTTTATTTCTCATTCCCTCTCTGTCTGAGCTCATTAACAACCTTGTAGGATTGAGCATCCTCTGCTTCTGAGATGAGCCAGTGCAGTCCTAACAGAACAGCAAAACACCCTCCACGTCTGGCATAAGTTGATGTAGCCCTGTGTACTGCCAGCAAACTGCTCCCAGGTAACTGACTCTGTTTTTTTATCCATCATGAACTAAATGTATGAACTGGAGGCAGTGATATGCAGCACAATTCAATTGTGCTTTCTTGTGCCCTCAGTGCTAATTGACTTCCTCTCAGAACAAGTCCTCACAAAGGGTGATCTTGAGTTAGACAGGCTCGTGCTGTGGACAAAACACTTTCCAAAGTGCAATGCAGAGAGCCAGTCCCCTCTGCTTCCACTTACTTGTATTTCCACAAAGCTTTATATTACCAGCTCATAGAACACCTTGAGCAAGGACTATGGTAATAGCTGTCCTGTAATTAACACTCACATAAGAGTAACCACCAAAACCACTTAAGCTGAACAATCCAAACCCTGCATTAGGCAAAAGGTAAGAGTTCTTGTTCAGCTTTTGAGGCAGTATGGAGACATCAACTTATGAAGAACATAGCCTGCAACATACTGTATTAAAATCCTATTTTTATATTTTAAAAATTCCATACCATGTCAGACATATATCCTGTTTCAAGGGCACTTCCTTTGTTGTGGTAAATGTTCTTCCAAGCAGCAAGGACTGAGACATAGCCAGTAAGCCCAGAGGAAATCTGCATATCTCTGTTAGATATTACTCATTGCAAGAGGATCAGGCAGTACAGAAAGACTGTAGGACACCTAATTTTCATCACGGATATACATAAGTAAAGAAAAAAAACCACAATTGCAAATGATATCACAATTACTACCTTCTGAGAGTAGTTTGATAATATACTTATAATATACTGATTGCAAGTTTGATAATATAACTGCATGATCACTAAAGCCTTTCTGGTAGGGCAGGTGACACAGTACTTTTTCTCTCAATACCCTTTGCAATGCCCTTCCCAGCATTGCTCAGAACATGCCAATCACCTGTGGAAGCTGCAACACTGTACAAGACTTACACTTCTTGTGTAAAGACTTACAAATGAAGCCCAGACAACCCTGCCATCACCTCCTTCCTCCATCAGAAACAAGAGAAGCTGCTTGACAAGCAGAAGTAAGAAATGTGCTCCTTCAGCATACCTGATCTTATCCTTCAGGGCTATCTTCTTAAAGTCAGACAAGACATGGTATTCAAAAGCAACATAAATCAGGAGATTTAAGCCTGAGATTTCTTCTTTCAGTATGAAAGGCAACGGTAATTTGACAGGTCTTTTTTAGTACTCCTCTGGGAAGAATCTTTTTTTGTCACCTTGTTACCATTACTTAAAGTTCTGTTGGAGATAAAGGGAGATAGAGAAAAAGATCTAGTATGTAGCTAAGGTACATTTACAACCCTATCTCATCAACACACACATCAAAGTTTATGCATTTCACTTCTGCTTGTAGGGTATTTTACTAAGCCTTAATTTAAGAATAGGCCTTAAAAAATGGACTATTCTTAAATTAAGACACCTGATACACATCATCTAGTATTTTGAAGAATTTTACTGTTGTATTCTCTAAATTCAAAACTCCAGTCTCATGGCATAACAGATAGCTATCAGTAGCCTTACAGGTTTATTTTAAACCTATTGGCTCATATGAGCTGAGAGTCAGGCCTCTGAGGTTCCTCTAGAAAGAAAATGCAGTGTAATGGAGAACATATTTTTGTGAGAAACACATTATGCACGTTCCCAGCAGAGATGCCACAGGGCATCTGTGCCACGTAGGTCCTCCAGCTGGGCAGGAGGCTGCTCTGGCACGAATGCTTTGGGAAATCTTTACAAAGATCCAGCCAATGCAGAGAAGCATTTTGAAAAGCTGCAGAGAAATCTGGGGCAAAAAAAAGAGCAGTCACTTGTGTGCCTTTGAGGATGAATGAAGCTGCTGGATTGTCTGAATAACCACTAATATACTGAATAATTCAGTCTACACTTGTTCTTTATCAAAATCATTACATTTAGCAAGAGTTTTTAATCTCATATCAACTTCAAATCCATTTTTATCCAAAAGCATTCAAAACTTCAAGAAAACTATGACTAACAAATTACTGTTAGAACAGCAAGTCTCTTAAAGCAACCAAAAACCTTTATAACATGCCTCCACAAGGAGAAGTGGAAAACAGCAATCAAATCCACTGGGAAAGAAGAAAGCAACAACAGCAGGAATTTTTAGTTTAACCACAAAGCATCAGTGTTAAACATTTGATAAGTCTCATGGTTTTGTTCTGAAAATAGATGAGAGGGAGTGTTTTCGTGCATGACTAGTCCCATAGCAAATAAATTCAAGCTTAAAAATATAGCTTATGCACAGATGGCTGCAGAACAATTACTATGTATTAGTGTTTCTCATTCCATATTAAACTTCTGATGTACTGTGAACTCCCCCTTCTCCCACTCTGAAGATTTCTCAGAGAGATTTTATTGCATCTTTAGTTCAATAATTATGACATGGCCATATTGCATTTAACCTTGTTTTATTTCTCCAAATATATAAAAGTTCTCTTTCTTTTTAACCAGTTTCTTTCATCTAACAAAGTTACAGTCTTTTTCTACTGATAAGGAAGCAAGAAGCAGGCAATCAGATGTCACCTGGCAATACAACAGTGACAAAAGAGAAACAACAAAAAAAAAAGGAAAATAAAAAAGAAAGAGTAGCCAGGTTATCTATCTGCAATTTAAACAGTAAATACCTGAAGGTACCACACATTAACAGCAACCTGTGATTTTGCTACAGGTACCACTCACTCTTAAGGCAGTTAAATGCCTCCCTAACATCTGATCCCGTCAGATCTCGGAAGCTAAGCAGGGTCAGCCCCGGATTAGTACTTGGATGGGAGACCTCCTGGGAAATGCCGGGTGCTGTGGGTTCTAGTCCTGAGGACTTCACTGGCACTGTCCAAGCTCACTCGGCCGTGGCAGATGAACCTCAGGACTTAAACGGTGGGGCCAGTTCTGCGCATGCTGAGCCTCACCTAAAATCCACTGCGCAGGCTGGAAGGGCACACCCACGTGGGGACAGCCCTTCCCAAATCTTCCTTCAGCGAAGCTGAGCCACACACACACACCATTCACTCAGCTTGAATGCTCAGCCTCTAATGAGGCCACACCAGATAGGCTCAAGGATTTCCACTTCCAGAAACAGACACAGTCATTCTGAAAAAATGCAGGGCTGACACTGAGATTACAGTCCCTCCAGATTAGATTGAGTTTACAATATGGAAACAATTACTGACACAAGCAGACTTGAACATATAGACTCATTTTCTCTTGTTCCCTTCTAGAAGAGTGTGAAAAGTAACACCTCTAGTGCTATTATTCCATTTAACTCTAGAATGCTTCGCTTCTTGTGTAAAGATTTAGATTTAGTTGCAAAAACATATGTTTGGTTATGGGATCCTTTTTTTTAATTGTTTCCACTTATCAGGACTGTTCTGGGCACACAGTCAACTCATATCTGTGACTTTTTTTTTCATGTATTCAAATCATAACTTTGCCCAAGTGTTGCTTTCCCTGTCTATCATATTCTCTTCTTTTATGATGAGAAGTCTTTGACATAGAAATGGTGCTGTGTACATTTAAAAAGGCAGCTGGAAAATGGCAAACATTCTTCCTTTTTTTGAAAGCCACATTTAGATAATTTGTGCTCCAACACAGCATTATGAAATAACATTTTGGTTTTGTAAAATTCAGTCAATTTATATAAGATTTGAAAATTAAAATCTATTTGGCTACTTATATCTCTGTCACAATGCTCTCTTCCTTCTCCCAGTTCTCAGGCATTCTGACAATTAAACGCACACTTAAGTACCACCTGTACAGCTCTGGTCTGACCCAGCTGTGTATTGCCTGTTCACTCAGACAATTGAACAACCCAAAGACCGTCCTGCCACGGAATACGTTCATGTATCAGAGTATGTTGTACAAACTTCACAAATTCCACCACAATGGGAGAGGAGGCAGACCTGCTGGAGGAAAGAGCCACCTCATAGAGACATCTCAACAGGCTGAAAAAGAGCAGGACAACAAGATTTACATGAAGTTTCACAAAGATAAATGTTAAATGCTGCATGTGGGAGGCAGCAATCCCACACAACAGTTGAGGGGATGTCTGACTGCCCGGTGTGGACCTTGAGAGGTCCTGATGGATGGCATCCTGAATGTGTCTCAATGTGCCCTTGCAGCAGTGAAAGCAAACCTTGTCACAGATTGCATCAGCAAGAGTAGACAGCTAATCAAGGGCTGTGATTATTCCAGTCCATTTAGCACTTGTTAGGGCACACCTCTAATAATGGGTCAAGGTTTGGTCTCCTCAGTGCAAGGGAGACACTAAAAAATTGGAGAGGGAAGGGCCACGAATATACTGAGAGGGGAGTAGAACTTGACAGATGAAGAAAAATGAAAGGAACGGGGTATCTTGAACCTAGAGAAGTCCTGGGGGAGTTTAACCACATTTTTTCAATACCTGAAATGTACTTACAGAGGAAAGACAGAAACTTCTTCCAGAAGGATGCATAGTGACAGAAAAGAAGCAATGGGTTCAAATGTATGTATGGTCAAACTTCGCGAACGAAGATTTGGGAAGGGCTGTCCCCACGTGGGTGGGCCCTTCCAGCCTGCGCAGTGAATTTTAGGTGAGGCTCAGCGTGTGCAGAACTGGCCCCACCATTTAAGTCCTGAGGTTCATCTGCCACGGCCGAGCAAGCTTGGACGGTGCCAGTGAAGTCCTCAGGACTAGAACCCACAGCACCCGGCATTTCCCAGGAGGTCTTCCATCCAAGTACTAATCCGGGGCTGACCCCGCTTAGCTTCCGAGATCTGACGGGATCGGATGTCAGTGAGGCATTTAACTGCCTGGGTGCAAATGACTTTAGAGGAAATTCCATATGATTAGGAAAAAAAACTTGCATCATGGGAAAAAATAAGCATTAGAATAAGTTGTCATATAAGACAACTGGAAATAGCAAGACTTGACAGGGAGCTGGATAACTCAGTTTAAGGCCCTCCTTTTAGCTAAAGGTTGGACCACACAATCTCCAGAGGTCCCTGCCAACCTCAGCTTTTACTTGGTTCTGCAATGCTATACAGATCTGTTGACTAGTCCATGTTCAAATCTGACAGACATAAAAGCCTGAGAGACCAAAACTCTGCAAAGAAATAAGTGTCAAAAGTATAAAGATGCTTGGGGTGCTGCTTGGCATTTTTCTGAAACCAGCATGTGGTAAGGTATTCAGGGTTCCATCTCCAACTGTGACACAATGCCCACCTTGTCTGCCAGACTAAGCATCACACAAATAGCGCCACATCCCCTTCACCTTAGCCTGCACCCCACCAGAGACAAAAATCCTAGGAGAGGAAGAGAACCTGGGAAGAGGGGAAGGGAAATCAAACACAGGTTTGGTATATAAACAGGTTAAAGGGATAGTTCCATACTGGTGAATCACTGCTTACACTGTTCTCCTTGTCTACTGGCTGTAGAAGCGTCCAAAAGAGTATAGAAGTCTGTCTCGTGAAATAATTTATTTCTATTGTGCAGGCTCAGCATTAAACCAATAAAACATATTTCATAGGGTTGGGATTATAAAAGAGGAGAAAAAGAAATAATGGAAAACATGTAAATAGACATTATAGCTGTGGGTATATGTTACATTTCACACAAATATCAAAAGATGGAGGGAAAGGAAAGAAGTGCAGGAGCAAAATAAAAATTGGTTCACAAAATTAACTCTTCCAAAAGATGTTTTCTATGAGTTTTGACCAGTGAGAACAGAATTATTATGACAGCTACTCATATGCATTCCCACCAGCACTGCCCAAATTACTACCTGTACTACGTGGTTCCTACTCAGTGCCCAAATTTTTGCAGCTCCTGTTTGGATACATCACTTCTTCCCCTCCCTATATGGACAGTGTAAGTATCCCACACTGGATTGTCAACTCTACCACAGGACTGGAAGTGCACATAACCAACAGAACTACATAGGCTTTGCAGTGCCCTTGTCCCCTCATCAGTCTAGGCATTCTTCACAAGCTGACTAGCATTTTCATCCACAGCATAATACTACTTAGATGTTTGCTTAAAATAAATAAATAAATAAACAAACAAATAAATAGTAAAAGAAATATTTCACCTATTTTCTCCCTCTCAGCCACAAATAATTTCAACCCTGGAGAGGTAAACCCCAAATACCTAATTGCCAATAATTTTAAACTCTAAGTTCAGCTTAAAAATGTTGCCTGTGGAGATAGGGACAACACTTGGACATATGAATCTCAGCCGTGAAGAAAAAGCCCTTACATTCCATTCCCGAGTCATTCCTGATGGCAATTAAAACTCATTTTGTCACTGAACAGGCTCGTCAGTGCAGTCTTTCAACAAGGCAGTTATGTAAGTTAGAAAACAAACATTAGCCTTTCTTCAAAACCATTTTATCCAGAGTGTTTCCAGAACACTGAGAAACCTTCTAATTCCTGATTTAATACATAATAGGGGCACGAACCCAAATCTTTATTTAGCGCCCCAGATTTACACAAACGCTACTAACGCAATTTAAACGTCTTCAGCGTTCAAATATTATCAGTACTCCCTCTAGTGGGTATCCTAAATGAAGCAAATATTCCCTGCTGACTTCCGAAGAAAACATTTCATTATCGAAAAAAGTTACTCTGAAATTCAGCATGTAAGCATTTGCAGCTCTCAGAAAACAGGGTGTTATCGAGGATCTCAGGACTTTTTATTTCTTTAGAGGTTGCACAGAGCCAGCAACAACCCACACTCCACTTTTCCTGGAACTGGTAGGAGCAAGCCAGACACAGAAAAACCTGTTCCTAAAGAAGCAGAACTAGAAGACACCAGTTTTCTTTCGATGTGCATCCTGCATCCCTGCACAGCCCTTCACAAAACCATCTCTGCCTCCTCACACGCACACACAAACACACACACGTTTGTCCCTCCCTGCCATGATCCCTC
This sequence comes from Pithys albifrons albifrons, assembly GCF_047495875.1. NCBI lineage: Eukaryota > Metazoa > Chordata > Aves > Passeriformes > Thamnophilidae > Pithys > Pithys albifrons. Next base: position 47,011,179 of record NC_092464.1, on the reverse strand, counting down.
CCGGACATTGGTGGCTGGGCTGGAGGAAGCACATGCTTTGGCTTGTCTTTCTGCTTTATTTTCAATTTCTCTAGTAGAACATGGAAAGGATGGCAAATACTAGAAGACTCCTAGTCTGAAGGTGGGAGATTTTAGGGGAAAAAATCCCCCTCTCCCACCCCCTGGATGAGGAGTGGGCACTATTCTTCGACCAGATTTACTGTCCGTGCATGAAGTTCTGACTCATTTAAATTACCAAATTAAATAACAAAACTCTTGCTGAAATCTTTGCTTTTTCATTAAGGGCAAATGATAGGAAAGGGTTGCAAAATTAGAACACTAATTGGAAGCACAGTACTGATGTATGGGGTCATTTTATACATTTTCTAAATCAAAATTTATCTTCTTTTTCCTCCCCTAATAGAAAAAAAATTAGAAATGCACACCACGAACAGAGAGAAACCTTCTGCATTTAAATCACTACCAGATAAGCAACAGCAGCAGTTATTTATGAATACATTGCATTGTTCCCATGTTTTAGGCCGTAAGTTCTGTTGAAAGCATCTTTCCAGTTGATTGACTAGTTTGAAATGTCATCTCTAAAAGATGATCCATTTCAGAGGATTTAATACATGCTTTTAGAATAGAAGACAAATTATGGGCTACTTTATAAAAATAGCTGTATTAAGAACATATTCATGTTTTTCTGCATTTCAGGGCTAGCACAGCATTATTTCATCAGAAAGGAGCCATTTAAGACTAAAGCAGCATGTTCAATGAGCTTAGATGTTTGTATGATCACTTTCAAAATTTTGAGGGAAAAAAATGTAGAGAGCAACAAGGTCTCCCCCAAGCCTCCTTTTCTCCAGGCTAAACAACCCCAGCTCTCTCATGTTCCTCATCAGTGTTTTGCTCCAGATCCTTCCTCAGCTCCTTGCCCTTCCCTGGACATGCTCCAGCATCTCAATGTCTTTCTTGTGTGAGGGGCCCAAGACCGAGATCAGTGCTCGAGATGAGGCCTTAGCAGTTCTGAGAACAGGGGGGTATCTGCTCTCTGGAGCACACCAGAACCAAGTCACAGCCATGCAGATTTAAGTCTGCAGCAAAAGGTGAAGACACATTAACTTTCCATTCAGGTGTAACTGAGCAAAACTCTCAGTGAAATCAGTAGGAAATTGCCTTAAATAAAAGGGCTGAGTAGTAAACTCAGGCCTAAAAATCAGATTTACTAAAGGAAAGAATAACATGATCTGCTGCTTACACAGAATAAGTTGAAAATATGCTGCATATATATGCACACACACATATACAGATATTTCACACTCCAATCTAACCAACGCAAATGGATACATTGTGAAGCAATTGCCCAGTTTAATAACAGGCAAAATGAAACCCCTTAAGTTGGTATTTCTAAGTGCTTTGTGTGTTTTGTTGTCAAAATTAGACTATTGTGGGTCAAAAAATAAAGCTTCATATTTAGGGATTTTTATTAAAACAAAAGATAATTCCCTTTATCAAAATGGAGCATTTAATTTTGAAGAGAACTGCTTTTGGAAAGAGTGTGCTGTTACAATGCTTTGCATATATTAATGCAAATCACAGATGCCAGAGAGAATTATAAAACCTATTCCCAGGGAGATTAATCCAAAACTAAAATTTATTCTGCACTAAGTTAAATAGGCCATACTGGGTCCTTCTCTGCTGAATGCAAATAAACTGTAATTCCAGACTGTGAATTTGTTGTATTCTTGCAACAGTGATGAGTGGTTTAATATTTAGGTTCTCTAGTACTTCCAGGGAACCCTTTTTATGTTCTCCTATGTACTACATCTGTACACACCAACTGTACATATTCCAACAGCTTTATATCAATTTATAAGAAAAGTTCTGTTTACAGTGGTGAGTAGGTCAGCAAAGATCAAGCTAGCTAGTTACAGCAAAGTTAAATTAGCTACCACTGAAGGGTTGTTCTAGTTATTCTTCATGAGCTTAGATATCACTTTTCTCCTCTGGTGGAGAGGGTCATCATGCTGTTAAACTAGACAAAACCTATGCTAGCTTTTTAGATTTTGCCACAAGCATTGTCACAGATGAAGAAAAAAATGTGTAGCAAAGTGGTAGGAAATCATTACTGGAATGTGGTTTGGAGAAGTCCTCCCTAACAAAGTCCCTTGAGATGAACTTTATGTACTTGCATTTTCCAAAATAGAAAACAAAACAAAACAAACCCATAAAAATAAATGCAGATATGGTAATAATTTCATTCTGGAAACCATTTTTTAACTTTTACTTCAGACATTTTGCTGTTCACAGCAGCCCACCCTGCTTGAGGCTTTTGACTCATGAAATAAAATGAGTCATATTGAAATGCTGTAACATCCCTTCACCTCTACGGAAGCACTTACGCAACATTTGTCCTTCAGTATCACACAACCTTTTCATTTCCCCCTTAAGGAGGAGAACATTGTGATACATATTCCCAGTGACCCTGAGCTGAGAGAAAAATGAACATGTGGTGCAGCTGGCAGATTTACAACTATTGGTCAAAACACACCAAACTACAATTGCAATAATATTGTCTAAAAAGATCAGTCTTCTTGCCTCTGAGGTGTCTGCTCAAGCTCCAAATTTCAACCATTTACCAGCAGCAGAAGCCCACAGAGACAGTGGAAAAGCAGACAAGGAAGCCTCTGAATACAAGGGGAAATAAAATTGTATCGACCAAGAAGGAAGACTGAGTTTTATTCAACATGATCAGAATTTTTAAAATATTCACTCCAACTGAAAACTTGGGTAAAGGAGGCTTCATTAATTTCTTGCCAGGGCCTTTAAATAAAAACAGTTGAACTCCACAGGGCAGAGGAATCTTCAAGAAGCTAAGGGAAGCTGTATTTTCAGGCCAGCAGAAAATGAGCCCTGTAATTATTTTGTACTCCCTGATGGAGATTGCAGCAAAACAGATGGCAATAATCAAGAGAGAAGACAATGTATTTTAGCTCTGAGGGCAGGTGGGAAGAGAAAAGGGAAGTCTTGGCACAGCAGGGAAATGCAGTTCTGTATGAAGAGGCAGTGGAAACACAAACTGCTTTGTCTGAAACTCCTGGCAACATTTACCCTTGCTGTTCCTCCAGGTGGATGTTGCGCACCCCCTGACCACATCAGTGAAGGAATGCCATGCCTGTTGCATAGGCAGGATATCACTGCTGGTTACATCTAGAGGGGGAAATCTGAATGTCTCATCTGACATGGGCATTCACACACCCCAGCCAGGCAGCTCTGCTGACAGCTCCTATAGTAGGAGCGCTTCTGACTCACTGTGCTGTCTGTAGCGTCCTGCATCCCTTCAGCAGACCTTCTGTGCTGCCTGCAGCATCCCTTCATCTGCTGGAAGAATCCCTGAAATGAAACACTTACCAAACCAGGAGCTGCTGCTTCTTGAGACACGGCCATCTGCACCCAACTTGATGTGTAGCTGAAGTTGCAGACTTCAAAATAGATTACCTCAGCTTACTGTCTTCAAAGCAAAATCTCTTTATGTATGCATCTCTTGTGAATTAAGAAATTCACTAAAAAAACCCACAAGAGTTAGACCTTAATCTGTTAGTAGTTATTACAATTTTCCCTCTTGAGTGTTACCACTTATTGAGAACTAATTGGTTTGTGAAGAACTTAAATTGCCTTTTAGCACTCAGAGCAAAATCTCTGATACTCTACATCTAATAGAGCAGTTTGTATAGATAAAGTCTTCAAAGTTACCCATCTAAAATGTTATTTTTGGTTTGTTTGTTTTTTTCTATGCAGTGAGTAAAGGAAACCTTAAAACCAAATTCATGGATGAACTGTGCTCTAGAAAAGCATTCTTACCCTATTCTAATCAAACTTTCTGTACAAACAAATGCATGACTATGAAATAGCTTACAGCTAATGAAAACCATTTGAAATGAATAATTTGCAAACTTACTTGTCTTCAAAATAAAATAAAAAAATCCTTTAATTTTTATTTTCAATGCTATAAACAATGCAGAGTGTCTTACAGTTAAACTGCAATTTGTTCTGGTTTATTTCCTGCTCGTATAGGTAATTTACCACTAATTCCATAGAGTATGGTTACAAATTCTTACCAAAAAAGTAGTTGCTGTGTAGAGCTTTAGTTAAGCTTGCCTATGCAATTACAGGAAGGAATACATTTATGGAGTGTTTGTAGTCAATATTTCATATCACTCTAATTATATTTTTCATTCCACTGTAGCGATGAACATTTGGCATTGTCCTAAATTTTAGTCATTGATGGTAATAAACTTCAGAAATCTCTTCTCATAGAATTACCCTAAACCATGAAAACTCCTTTGTCCCTCTTTTCACTAAGCTGTCTAGAATTAGATTTTCTAGACTATCTTCAACAGGCTCAGGAGTTACAATAGCTGAGTGTACTTCCTGGGAGGTACTGCAATAAACCATCGTGATATAGAATGTATTTTTAATGGCTACTAAATATTTTTAATAAAGTGCACAGTTTTGAGAATAATCTGAGGCTTGAGCTTTTGCGCTTTAGCAGCAGGGTATTAAAAGCAAATGAACACATAAAGAGAGCGGTTTTGGAGCTGGACATAAACTTCCTAATTCTGATTCAGAACTGCCTGTAGAATGTATATGGAGTCAGTACCACAGCAGCATAAACTGGATTTTTCAACTAAGTTCTTATCAGACCAGTCTCCAGGTCTTGGTTGTTTGGGCTGTTTCAAAGATTTATTTGTATCTGCTTTCCATCCAAATGGAATGTAGGTCCTTGAACCAGGAAATGTGAGAAGTAGTCAATATGGCCTTACAGAATTATTACTGATTTATGCAAATAGATTATTTCACTAATAACTCTGACATTTCTAAAAACTGGAAGCCTTTTCTTTTTCAAAGTAGTCTTCTGTTTCTATCCTGTGCATTGCCCTGCTTACAGATAATCACAAAGGAAGGGGCTGGAAAAGTTTCCACATAGACTTTTCAGAGACTGCTGATACAAAGCCATCGTGTCTAACTCCAGCAGACAAGACACAGCATTGACCTGAGGCAGAACTGTGAGCTAACTATATTCCATCTTCCTCCTCTCAAAGGAAATCACAGGCACTAAACCCAAAACACAAAGTCACAGCAGTCAGTGAGAGATGAGAGTTGAAGAGAGGCCATGCAAAGGAAGGTGAGGGCTTAGGGCTTGAGAAAGGAAGCTTGTGCTTGGCAGGATTGAAGAAGACATGGGAAACATCAGAGCCCTGAAACTATAGTTCTTCCAACGATTTCTGATCACAATATACCTTTCACTGGGAGAAGATCATTGTTTTGACAGGTCAGGTGTGTTTAGGAGATGTAGATGGGGCCCTGGAAGGTTTGTTGGTTAATAATAAAAGGAGCTTAAGGATACAGCTGATACAGGCTGGTAGAGGTTCTAGATTTCACTGGAGCTGTGCTAGAAATACATTATGTGAACTTATGCTTAGTTTCATTTTCAATTTTTCTTTCTTATTTTTTCCCCCACTGGAAACTGTAGCACTGAATACACCTCCCTTTATAGGGACAGCAGCTTCAAAAATTCCTGAATATGAAATTTTAGAATACAAATTCTGATCAGGTACTGGTGGATACAGCAGTAAAATTTATGGCTTTCAGCTCCATTAGGTATTTGCTTAGAGTTTCTTCTAATTTTATTTTGGTATTAACCATCCCTTGAAGCATGTCTGTGGAGAGCCAAATCTACTTTGTGTTCAGGTCTCAGTAAGCCATTACTGACTGTGGTAGGGAAAGAAGTAGACAGGAGGACTTTGGCTTCAGGTGTGACTCTCTCCTGATCACCTTGGGAAGACTCACAGCAGAGAAACACTGTAATTGTCAATACCAAAAAGGAATATTCTGATTTGGGGAGGAAAGGAGAAACTGCCTTCACCATTAAAATGAGTAATGCATTCTACATCACATGATACAGTCACAGTGCCTTCACCCACCACACCTGCATGTACACATGCAAAGCAAATGTGCACACACACACTTGGGTTGACCTGACTCCATGCCCTAGAGCACATCCTTTTCAGGACTGGGTAAGTCATGCTTTCTTACTGAAGCCCATAAAAGATTTTTTTTTTACAGTCTGCTTTGGCATTTGCCCATTGCTGTGCAAAATGGGACTGATGAAAGAGTAGATGCTATAAATTTGTGACAGATTAATATATCAATGAATCTTTTTCCTACAGCTTTATTATTGTAATGAAGTAGCAACTTAAACAATGCAGTCTGTTGCCCATGTTTGTTACTAAACACTTCAATATTAAACTTGGCTTTCTCAGGGACAAGCAAGTTAAAATGAGAGCAGTATTGATTATTGCCACAGCAGCCTGTGGAGAATACAAATTTAAACAAAAACAGAAGGTGGGCGAACAGCTGCAGATGGTGGTTAAACAGATACTCAGTTTGCACACAGGCTCCCAACAATCTTGGCTGTGATTGCTTACTCCTCAAAATGTTCTTAGGATCATTAAACAGAGGCTCCTTTAGATGTCTGTTATTATAAAGGTTTCAGAGAGAATTTGGCCATTTGGCACCATCTCAGATAGATTCACATCATTTCCCATTGCTCATATACAATTATACTGTCATATCCCAGAGAGATGCACTCTCATTCCCTGCTCAGGCCTGGAGCAAGGAACAAGGGCCTTTTTACAGAGCTTGCACATTTAAGGTCCTGATAGATCTTCAGCCTCCTTGCTGAACTGGTGGCAACTTTTCCACTCAGGTCTCAGGGGCCCTGAGTCATTAATGGATCACTCACCTTTGCTCTAAAACCGGGGTTCTGGCTTGGTTTAAACAGCAAGCCTATGTTTTTTCTTCCCTATCTGGACTAGTAGGTATGATTTGTAACATCTCATGGCACCGTGTATTTTTCCAAGTTCTGATCAGGTCTGTATTTGAAATCACTCTGGTTTTGAAACTTAGTAAATCTACTGCAGATGTGAGACTTCTACATCCAAGTCCAACTGGCAGATTTTCATGTGCATCCCTATGCAGACGTGTTGGAAAAGCATCCAATTCAGTGCTCAAGCTCTTAAAGGAGTCTTAACAGCAGCATTAGGCCTGCAGCTGCATTAACCTGACCTAAAGGCTGGCTTGCCTTTAAAACTGCTGCAGGATGAGGGCTGCATCCCCCACAGCTGCCCATAAGATCTATGTGTTTCCCATGCCATTCCATGGACAGCCAGTAGTCTCGGTTCTAGCAGGGAATCAAGTTTTGACTCTATAGAAATGGGGGCAGCACTGTGGCATGACCACATATTTAGCAGGCAAGCAAGAACATCTGAAAGTCAGTGTAACTCCAGGGATTTCAGGCCAATTATGTGAGCATGAAATGTTCTCTCAATGGGTTTTGTATGGCTGGCTATTGCTAAACCTTACAGTCTGCAGTCAGATACCCTCCAGGCTTCAGAACAGATGCAAGAAGGTTGGGGTTGATACACCACTACTAAACACTGGTGTAAATGTTTTCATTCCTGCTGTTCATACTTTATCAGTGTTTGTGCAGGAGAAATTTGCCTCTCTGAGATGTTAATTGTGAGCCTTCTAATTAGTCTTTTTAAAAATGCACTTTTAAATGAAAAGAAACAATGCTTTTTGAAGAAAAAACTTGGCCTAAAAATAATAAAGATTAATTAAAACTTTACTAAGCAAGTCAGTAAATTCTCCTTAGCTTTCTGACTCATTGGCCCCCTTCATATTATTCCCTTGGCTCGTGATAGCTTTTACTTCTATAAAACAGCTGCCTTATTAGAGATAAATCCTGAGGGTTTGACACTGCAGAATGTAAATAGCACCTCAGAGTCCCAGCACCTTCCTTATCTTGCTAATAAGATACCAAGAGGGCAAACAGTGATGCAATTACTTGTTCAGTCCTGAGATAGGTCCCATCCACACTGGGAGAGGTTACCCAGAACCACAGCACAGGTTCATCTGTTCATGCCAGAAGGAAAAAAAATTCTTTCATTGACAGGTATACAAATGAGAATTCAGGGATATCACACTAGATCTCATCACACCATTTCCTTCATATTCTTTTGTCCATGTGGAAAGTAGTACTTGGGAGCTTGGGTCTTTCTCATTAGTTAAGTGAACCATGATGAGCCTGGAGAAAAAGGGCAATGATCAAGAGTGAATAATCCTGCTAATGCCTAACTCTTTCCAAATGTATAGTTCCTTATAGTACACAAGAGGTGGTTTTTGAAGAGGGGTTGTTGTAACCCCACCATTCAAATATTGTATATATTGAAGTATGTCAATCCTGTTGAGGGCTTTCCATTCAAACTGCTTCTTTGAGAAGACTCAGGAGCATGATTAAAATTCAAGTTACCAGGCTTTGCTGTTTTCAGACATTGGTTGTAAAGTGTATTTGTTAAGCACCACCTGCTGTACATTCAGAAAATAGCAACCAAAATTGCTATTTTCTTTCCAGCTCTTAAATAAAATTTAAATTATTTAAATTCTATCAAATATCAAATACATTATTTCAGTACCAGAATGTTAAAACTGTATTTATATAGTCCTTGAAATGCATTATCTATCCATATAAGGTTGCATATAGAACATAGACTGGGACAGACACTTGGGGGAAAAACAGCATTACAAAACACCACGTTCTTTCACAGAGCAGTGGAAGGAGATGGGGAAATAATAGCAATGTTCAGTCTGATTTCCAGATGTACTAAATAAAACAGGATGAACACAACTGAAGACAAAGCATTGTCTTTCAGAGACAAATTTAATATGTACTAACCACAGAACACAATGATAAAACCAGAAGTTAGGCATCATTTAAAATCCTAAATGAGGATTATTATCTTTTCAGTATGGTTTAATTAGAAAAGTGATTATTACCAATACACCAAACATTAAAGCTCTATTGATGGTGAACTGTAAGTGATGAAGAAAAGAACTCAAATTATTGGCCTGAATTGAGCAAATACCCTGAAATGGGTAAATGGATTTAGAGACTGTTAAAATGAAAAACAGACTCCAAACTTTTTTCTCATTCATTGTGTAAGCTGTTTCTTCCACATTTTTCTTAAAGAAGACTTCTCCTTGAGCACTTTAATGAAAAAAATGAGTGTCAGAAGCTGCCCAGCTCAGAACAGGTCACATAGGAGCAGGGAAGGAAGGATTATTGCTGGGATGTGCAAGGCACAGGCTGCCCACATGAACAAGACAGCAGAAGTGGAGGAGTCCACCAACTGCTCTGCTAGAGGTGCCCACGAAACCTATTCTCTGCCTCCAGGAACAGTGCAAGTGCTCTGCAAAAGGTCACTCCGTAAAGTTCTTATGATGGGCATACAGAAAGTTGACTGGTTTTAGGCTTAATCTCACCAAGAGCCAAGTGAAGTTTGCAAGAGAGAAATGAGAGTAAAGTCCATAACTGCACACTGTTTTGGAGGACAAATAATATTGCAGCATTCTTGGTGTAGATTCTGCATCCAAAGTGGGTGGGAAAAATAATATGGAGTAATTCTGACCAGTGGGTGGTTATTCTGAGGTAAAAGTTGTGTGTGACTATATAAGTAGTCATCAGGTTCACTAGCTGGCAAGGTCCCATCACATCTCTGCAGTGCCCTCATGTCTCAGCAACAAAACAAAGTCTGAAGGACAAGCCTGCACTCCCCAAAATGAACATTCAGTGTCTCAGGATATTGAAGCAGCCTGTCACCATGTGAATTTAGTTAGCTGAGACCATGCAAGAAGTCCTACAGCTACAGAGCATGCAGCACCAGTAATCCTATGAATTTCAGTGAAAATCTCTTATCTTCTGTGCTCTCCTCATCTTGGTCCAGGAGGAAGAAATCCATCAAAGAACGTCTTCTTGCTCAGCACAGAGCTCTCAGTACCGGCCTTTGGGATTCATTATCTACTTACCCTTTTAGAAGCAGAAAGGCACCTCTTTAAAAAAAAAAAAAAACCAAACGAAAAAAACCCCAAAACCAAAAACCTTGACAATTGTGAGGTCTGATCTGGAGCCCAACATACATTAGCAGGAGCCTTGCCAAAATACAGATCAGAAGATTTCTAAAGAATTCATTGTTCCTAAAGTTTCTCTGATATTTATAAAGTATGATCATTTCTGTTCCACCAGTGGGAAAACTAAGGCAAATAGCAGTGAAGTAACTTGGCCAAGTAGTACCACATAAATGAATCACCAGCTGAACAAAGGGTCCCCAGATCCCAGCTCCCTAATCACAGGTAAAAGTAAAGGAAAACACTTTGCATGGCTCCTTCGTCCTATCCCAAGAAATAACAGTATTTAATATCAGTTTCTAGGAGAACACAGTATCAATCTTGCTTTTCTGAGTCACACCTTGGAAATCGTAACAGCAGTTTTCATTGACAGCTATGAAATAATCAGACATCAATATATATCTGCATAAAGATAATAAATATTAAATTTACAAGGGAATAAATAATGCCTTTACAAACTCACTCGTCACAATCCTACTTTTACCAAACTGTATTAGTACAATATTCTTATGAATACTGTATAGACCCTCGAAGACAAGTCATGGCAAGGTTATGGCACAGTTCGCAGTTTTGTAAGACACATTAAACTACATAATAATTTTAAATTCAAAAAAGTTATAAACTTAGACATATTGATGAAAATAGAAATTTGGCAAAATTTTAAATAGATTTCATTTTTACATTAATGCACCTCAAGTTAAATCTGTTAAAAATTTAGGATGAGTAAGCAAAGGAATTCTAAACACTAAAATGTAAACATTCTGCAGTGACGCTCTTACAGACAGAGCATTCTCCATAAATTGCATATAAAATATTTCATGTAACCCATCCATACATTAATGGCTTCAAACATCTAATATATGTGATGCACAGTGTAATTTTTCCTGCAGCTTTCTTTCCCTTTGTTGATTTTCAGAGTACCAGTTAATTGTAATGAACAAATGAAAAAAAAAAACAAACAAAACAATAAACATGTCTTTTGACACAGATACTATTTCACGGATTCCTCTAGTTATTCTTTATGCACACCAATATGAAGGGCTGAATATTCAATATGGTGAGGTTCAGACACCTGTGTATTTACACCCCAAACTAGCAAACAACATTCAGATGCCTAAGATGACAATTTCCTTCAAACTCTGCTCATTTATTTAATTTCCTTCAAGATACACTGAAATTTTAACTGTAGAACTGCATCATAACATATTCACTTCTGAGTTTCGATTCATATTCTGTAGATAACCAACCAAGCTTTTTCTAAGGGCTTTGAAAGCCACTCAGTGATTCTTGATGAGTTGAATACTTGCATTAAATATGAAAAGAAAAGGTTTCTGAGTTCTCTTTTCTTCATCAGTTTCTTTTGTTACCATTCCTTAATACCATTTATAAAAATTATTGCGAGAATAAGTGAAGAACTAGAAATTAATTTTTTCCCTTTCTTTTATGAACCGTGATCTTTTCTGGCAAATTATTTATACTGATTTGGACTGCAGATGTTTTTACTCTAATCCAGTGCTATCAGAGCTTTATAATGAACTATAGCTAGAGGCAGTTAGGAGTCTAATAGTGGAGGGCTGGCACACTGGAATTGTGGAATACTTCCACAACTTCAAAGTCATGATGGTGCAAATATGACCTCAAAGCAATTTAAAACCAGTATAGCTAGCAACAGTTAACAAGCTATCTCAATGAAATTGTTCCCTACTTTTACCAGTGCCAAAAAAAAAAAGTAGTTTAGTATGACCTTTTGTTTTAAAAATAACAAGTAAGATAGAGTACAAAACTGCAAAGTGATGTAAAAAGTTACCGTGTTGACATTGGAAATCAATAGAAAAAAAAATCTCCAATCTACTAAAGTTTCGAAACAAAAGGCTTCAAAAGCCTTGACTTGTATAATGTTCTGGCAGTGGATAGCAGCATGATCATAAAATAGACTTATGCATAGAAATCATAAAGAAATACAAAATATCACAAGGTTTAATATTTGATCTTGCCAGATGCTGAACTCTCTGGCCCTGACCCAGCAAAGCATTTAAGCATGTGGGTAGAAGTCAGCAGGCACATCGCCCCATTGAAGCAAAGGAGGTTATTCAACGTTTGAGCACAGTTAAGTGCTTTGAACGATTGGGTCATTAAAGTACCAACCACTTACTGCCAGAGCATAAGGCTAAATTACTGCTCTGAACAGGTTGTTGCATAGCTGTCCATTATGAGGCTTACATACTGCTCTTTGAAGCACTCTTTGAAGTGTTTCTTCAACACTGGGTAAGGAAAAAACATAAAAAGTGGGTCTGTCTGAGCAGGAATTTCCTACATTCCCATCAATTCACTTTCATGTGCAAAACCAAACTGTATTGATGCCCAGGTATAAGCATCACTTAGGGAAATAGAAAATACTAAAAATGATAATGGCAATTATATATTGCCACCCCTCTCTCACCACACACACACACTCCATTAGAGCTAACTTCCTCCTGTGTGCAGGGCTAGCACTAACTCGTAACTCACAATGAAAAGGGCAAAGTCATGCCAGTAGAAGTTTCTAAAATGCTGCTTGATGTTCAGTAATCTTGCTGACTGGAAAAACTGGTCTTGTCAAAAAATGCCCTCTTAGTTGTAAGTAGAACTTGCAATTTTTATCTCAAAGCCAGCAACAAGACTAGTTATAAAAGTGCATTTGTAGCCTTTTGTTGTGACAGTTGTGATGATGTGTGTTCACTAAAATATATATCCTGGAGGAAACCAGAGCAGGTTTGTTGTGCCAGGGGATGCAGCAGAAATGAATTTCTCACCTCAGCCCTGGAAATAAAATCCTTTTCCTTAACTTTGGTGTCTTCTCCAAAGTGATGTAACAGTTGAGAGAAAAGTAGGAACAGATTCTCATAATTTTTATAATCATGGATGCCTACACTTAACAATATACACCTAGTCAGGTCTTAACATATGATTCTATCATTGGATTGGATTTTTGGTGGTTGCTGGGGGTTTTTGTCCTCAGGGAATCTTAGTTCTTTGCCTTTGGCAAAGAACATTTTCAGCTTAGTTCTTACCATTTAGAGGGAAAATATCCACATACAGAGAAAATCCTATTACTACTTTCTGCTTTCTCATTTTTCTCTTACTCTTATTCTGCCGCCCTGTCTCTTTATTTGCTCACATTACTGTGCCATCTTCACTGAAACACAGTGCCATGGCCATGTGAGGCACTAAGAGCTACCTTGTGTTCACAGGAGAATCTTACGTTGTTGTTAGAGACTGGTGCACAGGTGCTACAGTTATTTTGCACAGAAATATTAATATGTGCAACAACTTTTACACAGAAAGTAAAGGAATACTGCTATGGCAGTATCCCTTATGCTTCCTTAGACACAGTTAGTCCTATGTCCTGAAATATTTGCAGTTCTACACTAAAAGTGTTCCTGTAAGGGAGGAGAAACAACTCTCTTGCCACAGGGCTTTCTAAAAATGGTAGAATCATGGATAGCAGAACAAGCATTTGATCAGTGTTATGTAAAGTTCCTGTTTATCAAATACGCAGACCCTGGCATAATGACCCCTAAGTCGGGACTGCTCCTGAAATAGATTAACACCTCATCACTTCAGTGCTAAATGCTGATGACTGACTTTCTTTGCAGCTTGCCCAGCTGAAAATGCATGAGTTGTTATTATCATATCTATTAGCTCTCATCTAACTTTCTCCAGTTTTGATGACGGCAAAAAACCCAACCACTGTACCTCTATAAAGTCACTCAAGATCAGTCCAACTATTGCAGCTGTCAGGTTCTGTCAGAGGGAAGCCAAGCAGAGACAAACTGTATTTGAATTCTGTGTTCAAAAAAAGCAGAAAATATGAGAACTTACTTTTTTTAGGTTATGTGCTGGAAACTACTTATGTGATGCAAGGATGAGTTCAGATTTGGGTTGGACATTAAGATTTTTTTTTGTCCAAGTGCATAACTTTAAAGAAGAAAGGCATTCTTGGAAGATGTGGGAGTATCCTACGGAGTCTTGGGATACAACTCAAGTTGATCTGTTTGGCTATGGCTTGTCTCCATGGTTTACAAAACTCAAAATATATAACCACAATAGACACAATTGAAAATACTTGAGGAGGAAGTAAATAGATTTGACTTTCACATATACCAGTTAAAAGCTGACTTTCAAGTGATGGTGATATGGGAGAGATGGGACAACCTGATGCAAAGCAGACCTGAGTAGATTGGTAAAGTACCAGCTGACATTCCCCTGGTGACGTATGACATTTGAAAACATTTTCCATCAATAAACTTAAAAAAATGCATAAATCCAAAGCCTTATTTGCCCAATAAAATACAGTACACTAAATAACTTGCCAGAGAACACATAGCAGGTTAACAGTGAAACTACTGAGCCAAGTCTTTCCTTGACTCTGTCCATTGGATTATAGAGGTGTTTCTTAGACATTCCCTTTGGATCATTCTTTGGTTGGAACTTCTGCTCCTCCTAATATATTTCACCTTACAAACTGGCACAAAGTTATGTGCACAGATTGACATAAGCATTATCAAGATCAAAACTTACACAACCATCAGTTTTGCATTGTGAACATGTCATTTGGATTAGCAACATTATGTTATTATTACAAAAAAAATTATTGCATACTCAACACATTTAGCATACTAAAATTACATTACCAGTGAATTCTGTCAAAACTAAATCCCCAGTGATATATACAAAACTTCCAGCTCAAGCATCGCAGAGGTAGCATTTCATAAGCAAAAACAGCAGGAGGAAGGTGGGCTGCAACCCAAACTCTGTGAGGCCAGTGGCAATGCTGTGATTGAAAGTATTGGCCTAGACTTTCATCTTTTGAATAGCTTTGAAGGAGAGAGGCAAACAGAAGAGCAGAGTGGGACAGGCCCATCTGGGACTGACCTGGGCTCAACAGTTTGTTTAGGCACAGGGTAACTAGAGATACAGACAGAAAACCTCTGCCAAGTTGAAATTTGGGGGTAACTTTTGGAGAAACAGAACTCCTTTATCTGAGATCATACATATGAACTGAGCAGAAAGATGATAGCACTTACTGTTGCCTTGAAAACTGTGGAGTTGGAGGAAAAAGCTCTACAGCACCATAAGTGCATGATCAGTCAGTTAAGAGGTAGAACCACTTTCATCTCTTCTTCAGTCTATATCACTAAAGCAAAGAGCAGGTGTCTACCCTTAATTAGGCAGATACCAAAAAGCTAAACTGAGAAATGAGTCCTCATTTTGAGATGACCTGTAGGTCAGGTTTCAAACTGAACCACTTTAAAATTTAAAAATAGAGTTCATCCTACAGATAGACTGAGTCACCTCTTCACCTCAATCAAAGCTGACACCAAGTAAGCATTGCTTGAATGTGATCAGTGAACTGAGAGAGCTGGAGGGCTCTCCCTTCATCTTTCACTCACCTTCATCAGTGAGGAGAAAAGGGAAGGACAGATCTATACCCTGCCCATGAATGTCATTCATTTTGCCTGTATTTTTATTTTGGAAACACTGTGCAGTAAGTAATGAAAATCTGTCCTAAACTAAAGCTAAGCAAATATTCTTTTCAATGGTTTAGCTCTTACATCTCAAAACTGAAAGCTCACAGGCTGAAATGTTCTTTGGCCTAACTGACACTTTAAATTATTTTAATGACTGTAATTTTATATTTTAACTCCCTGAACCAACCACAATTGTTCTAATTTTCAACTTTGCCATTCAATTATCACATGAGCCACGTAAAACTCTTCTAGTTTCTTGCTCTGATGGGATCTGCACTTTTGCAATTTTCCTTCCCGGTGCATTTGTGTCTGGGTCTTTGAAAGCCTCTCTGCCAGTAAAACTGAATTATTTGATTGTTCCCAGAAAACGAACACAAAGGGGACATAAAAAGATCAAGCTGAATTTATTTGAGATTTGGATGAACAACCGTGGAACACTCTTGGCATTATGTGCCCAGCTCTTTTTAACACTGTGGTGGTACAGCATTTAGGACAGTGTGGTGCCTAAGTCAACCAGGTTCACTCAGCATCTTCCTCCAGGATGGGATCACAGCCAGGCTGTATAACACAACGTTGTACCCACTCACTGTAAACTCAGACCCTGCTTAACTTCTGGAGAGTAAAGAATTAAAGAAGAAAGTTGCTCAGAATATTACAATGTGCAATTTCAATGCAAGGCATGATGGAAGTAGATGTGAGGGAGGATATTACTTCATTATAAACCTAAATCAGATGCCCAAATATTTCTATCATCTCCAGAGATCATTCCATCAGGCTCTACAAGAGGCTTTCCAGTGGCAATAAAATAGACCCCTGTCCCTTCAGGCTTGAGAAAGCTGTATGGCTTTTTTAACAGTTTCTAATGAAATCCCATATTATTGCTTCTCCTCTGGGAGACTTCAGAAGTCATGCAAACTTCACAGAGCCCACATGCTCAGAAACTTCAACCCAAAGACCACTAAGGAAATAAACTGCAGTTCTCCAATTAGCATTTGACATTCTCTACTGGTTTTTGGTGTGGTGAATTTGTCTTTCTTCTAAACCATGCTGATAAATTTAATCGAGTTACTAAACCCAGTCTTATTTAATGTTTTAAGGCACAATGAAATCAAACACTTCACTGTGGGTTTTGCTTTCTGCATGATATTTGGGGGAAATATGAACCAAACATAGCATTTTCAAACACAGTAGAGGGGCTAATATATCCATGAATATTTCCTTCAAGCTCCTCATTGTGTATTCACAGCTACTGCCAAACACAACAACAGAGATTGGGCATTAGGATATGAAATAGGAAGTGGTCAAATTTTCAAAGTGACCTGTTGGGTGCCGAACACTTCTGAAAATCTAGCCCCTGACTCTTTGGTGCTGTTCCAGAAAGAAATACCTCTAACTGGCAGTTGTCCAACCAGCTTTGGAAATCATTTTGCACAGTTATTTCAGTAAAGCAAAAAGCCAATCCCTAGCTTTCTCTGCCTGATTAAGCACTGTCACCAATCACTATGCAGCCCTAAGGTACACATGAAATATTCCTAGATAAATCCTCCATCTCCAGAGAAATGTGTTTCCTGTAGAACTGTAAATCCAGGTTCTGTGTTGAAACTAATCCAGTCTGGCAGTACTATGGCCCTAGAAAAGTTTCCTTGGAAACGACAAACTTATTCAATGGCAAAGTCATCCAATCTTTTCATGCCACTATATTATATTAAAAACACCTGGTTTATTTATACAATGACTTACAGATTAGGATCCTAGAAATAACAATACATAAACTTTATAGCAAAAAATATACATATTATAATTCATCCTTCTATGGTATATAGAAATTATGTATATTTGTGTGTGGACATATATATAAATATATGGGTTGTACTTACGTTTAGGGCACTTGTGTATGGACATGTGTATCTACATACACACAGTATACATTTATATATCTTTCTAGGTGCCATGTGTGTATACATAAAGACACATAAATACACACACGGGCATATTTACACTCTGTGAGTAGACATGTACTTTGCAAAACCTGCACACACACAGCTGGAGTCCTTCATGGCTGTGAGCATCAAAGGGGGCAGTGACCACCCTCATCAGTGTCCACAGAAAGAGAACCAATGTCATCGCTGTGGGCACAGCACTGGCTTGATGCATCTTCCTTTGTGAAGAACTAAATTTGCTGGACAGTGGCACCCTGCAACGCAGGGCTTGCTGCAAGGTCCAATCTCGTTCCAGTTGTCACACGTTTTGACGCATCCTGGGCCGCAGGTGTCATAAACTGCACCATGTTTACACTGGGTAGCTGAAAGGCAGTTAAAAGGAACAAAATATGTGTATTATACAGAGCCCCACAAGGGAAGTTACTTATCTCTGCTTGGTTTCTACTCCAAATATCAAAAAGCACATTTTGGTGTGACAACTATGTAGAGAAAAAAATTACTTGTAAAAAGATTCCACCATATTAAATCACAAACATAAGGGTAGCAAAATTCCTAATCAAAAAGCTGCAAAGTCCACAGTAGTCTTGAACTTTCTGAGAATTTTAACACAGCTGTCAGCATATAAAGCTCTGGCAGTGTTTCGATCTGTAAGCAGATCTGTGCTTTATATTAAAGGATTAACATTGTTTATTTATTTATTACAATGCCTTTTATGAAATGTTCTGAAACATTTACAAGGACAGACAGTTATAATCAGTTCCACTCCTACTGAAAGAAGAGAGTCATTCACCATGTTGCACTTTCTGATCCCAATATTACACTTTCTATATGGCATATTGCAGCAAAAACAAATCAATGCTGTGAATCCAGCAGCACCATTTCTAAAACAAACAAACAAATTAAAAATCAATTTTGCTTTAGGCTATTTTACCTAGGGATCACAAAGATTGAGGATTCTTGTACTTAATGATTTCAGTATCTGTTCATTAATTCATGTAACTGACAGTTCAATGCATTTTCAACATAAAACGGCACTGAACACTCAGCTAAAAGCACTATAACCCCTCCAGATCAATATTTAAACTCTCAACGTTTTATATCCTGCCTTTTTAGTATGGAGAATAATATATGGTTTGATAGCAAATAAAAGTCTGTTATTCTTTTTAACAGCTGTGCTGATGGCAAAAACAAGTACTGATAAAATAGTTTATAGATGGTAAGGGACTCTCAAGGATCCATATTCATCTCTTGTTTTCAGAGAGATGATTGCATTATGAAGGTTTCTTCAACTTTTAGAGAGCATGAAGACCGAGATTTTTTAAAGATAGTTCTGTTATGGACAGAAAATCCCGTTTGTTGTGAGGATTGGCCTATAGTGTCATTACAGCAATGCCATTATTCACAAAGTGAAAATAGACAGAAATAAATTGATTAAATATGTATGAATGTATAAAAGAGGATGGAAGTCTTATTGCTAAGGCATCATCAATTTAAGGGGTTCCTTTTCACCAATAACAAAGTGAACTTAAAACCAGCATCAGCTGCTTTCAAGTTTTACTTCTTGTGCATTTTATGGAATTAATGCATATCTGAAAAGCAGCCCTGAAGAAGAAATTACAGTAAGAATACATACACAGTTCTCAGGGCACAGATATCAATAAGCAAATGCAAAATTGGAAAAATGCATAGTATAGAAGAAAGTTAACCTGGATT
Organism: Pithys albifrons albifrons; assembly: GCF_047495875.1. Taxonomy (NCBI): domain Eukaryota; kingdom Metazoa; phylum Chordata; class Aves; order Passeriformes; family Thamnophilidae; genus Pithys; species Pithys albifrons. The sequence goes on along the minus strand of NC_092464.1, from coordinate 46,992,008 downwards.
TACAGAGAATCAACAGCTAAATATTAGATGGATATTAGCTATCAAGGGGGGGGGAAAAAAAGCTTTCTATCTTTAAGCTTAAAAAGAACCAGAGCAACCTGTCTAAAAACTATCTGAGACATCTTTAATTGAACATTGTTTTAGAATAGGTTAGAAGAAATCATATTTCTGCAATATTCAAAATAGGCTTATTCAGCTTGTGAAGACAGATCTTTAGAGAATGTTTTTACAGCTTTACATTTCTCTCTTGGTCTGCATGATAACTTTCATGCACATTAAAGAAGGAACAAACAAAAGGAATAAATAAAAGGAAATTTAAATGAAACAGAAAATTTAGAAGGTGAGAAAAGCCTGCAAGCAATATTGAGCATGGAATAGAACGTTAGGTTCACAAGAATCTCTATGCTTACTTGGCTTTTTAAGAATAGAGATTGAATCTCTGTAAGAAGGGAAATGAAAATGTGCAGAGCTCCCAGGAGCTTTGGGAACAATGTACTAACTGTCTAGAAAAACAGACCAAGACATTAAAAGATGGTCTGTGATTGTCCACACACAACATGAACTATCTTAAGGTGGCCCTTTACTAGAAGCTTTTCTTCCTTCTGTCTGAAAGTGAGTTTCCCTTGAAAGGATCTCTAATGGACCAACTGAAATCAAACATTCGACTCCAGTACATGTGGTTTCCATATAGAAAAGTCTACGAGCTTCAGTTTTAAGGATGCAGAGGTTTCATCCCGTAAATCTTTACTGCAGCAATAGCTGGCCTGTCATTCCACCTGAGCTCTGTTTGGTTCCTCTGCTGGTAGGTCTGAGCCAAGTTAACCAAGGTTCTTTTCCAGTTCCTCATCTCCGCCCCAGAGCAAATGAGAACATACTATGGCCTGCCCTCAGCAGCTGTGGCATCTGTAAATGGTCCCCAGCTCTGCTTTACCACACATGAATGTGGTATGTCAAATCACCTCCTTTGCCTTCAGATGATGCCATGTAGAAGATATGATGACTTATTTTCTGCTGTAGGCCGCCTATAATGACATTACTAACATGCTGTCAAGGGAAAAATCAGAAAAGTACAATAACTGCTGTTTAAGTTCCCTGGATGGCTTTTATTGTTGAGTGATTCTGTTGTTAACATGTGGTGTGATTGATCCAGAACATTCCACTTCATCAACAGTTTAAAAAATAAAAATAAAGACATTCTGCAGTAGACTTCCTGGGGACTGCTGAAATGATTCAGTACCATGTAAACATGGAAAATAGAAGCAATGCCTTTGCACCCGACTTTTGAGGCAAATGCCTCTCTTAAAGGACTGAGCTCTGTTACTAATAACTCCCTTAGAACACTAGCAAAAAAAAAATCAAAAATCCAACCCTGAAGCACAAAAGCTACTAATAATACTGTATTTTGCAACATTAGCAGTCACGACAGGACTTTTCCACTCTTCTTCTAGAACATGTGTTTAGCATGACAGACGTGAGTTTCCTCAGACCAGTTTCTGAGCTGGTGGGAAAAAAGCCAGCTCCAATCCAGAAGCCATATAGTCACATAAATACAGCACTGTGCCTGAACTAATAAACCCTGCCTAATAAGGCTATAGTTTTCAGACTAGATCTGGTTTGTTCCAGCCACTCTGACAGTTTCACAGGGGGTGCTTGTGTCTGTCTGCGCCTGTCTTTATAAACATGGCCATAATCACATAGGAAGAATCCTTATTCCCCAACACAAAAGCCAAAACATGTAACATAAAACTGCTGAAGGATTCCCTTAGAGGATGATGTCTGGTAAATCTGATTCCACACAAAATGCTGAACTAGTATTTGAGCATCAATGATTCTCCCTGCTTCTTTGGACTTTGGAAGTCTATTGTAGGACTTTCAAACAGAATGTCACTCATGGTGCTTCCAATTAACATCTTCCACTATAGTAAAAGGCAATAGATCTGGGTACTGATCTTCTAATAATATACTCATGTGAATATTTTCAACTGTCAGTTTTAAGTATGTTTCTGCTGAAAATCCAGAATAGCCTCCAGATACATATACACATGGACTACAGCTTTTAAAGGAAAGCAACACACAGCAGGGAAGAAGAGTGACTTTGGCCAGAAAATTCTACAGCAGAGAAGGACTCAAAAGAGAAGAGTCAAAATCAGATATACCCTCATCTTCCTCCACTTCAGTTGATCACATAGAAAAAAGAAAACTGTTCAGTTTTTATGAAGCTGTTGTAGTGTGTAAGCACATCAGTGCTACATGTGCACTTTGCACTAAATTATAGACCTTATCTGATTTTTTCTCTTACATTGAAAGTCATGCCAATGGCAGGGAGCTATTGCCATCTACCACCCTTGAGTCTTCCTCCTCTTGGTGTCCTCAGAAATGCAGTGTTAAATTCCTATGGCTGAAGGCCTTTTACCACTTCAGTTTACTTAATTGCACTTTATAAACTGCTGAGTTAGCCTTTCTTGGGTTAAAAAATAAATCTTTTTTTCTTTCTCCTTTCCCTTTCAAACTCTTCCTTCCATTTGTATCCTTTCTTTTCCCTCTTGCATGTATCACTTTCTTTTATTTCTTCTTTCCCTCATGCTGGTTTTTAATCTCTCCTTCACAAATCATATTTCTTCCTGTGCCCATCCAAGCAGGTCTTACACGCCTCTACTTCCCATGGAAAGACGTATCCTTTTCCTGACCTGCTCAGTCACCATGTGGATCTCACCAACTCTTTCCTACCCTAACTGTTTTCCTTACTCATTAGCTTCTATCTTCACTCCTCTGGTTACACAAGAGCTGATATTCCCTTTATTGAGCTAACCTCATAGGACAGCAAACCTTGAGCAGCAGTATTTTGTGTGAGAATGGAGAGAAGGATATGCTGTTGCACTGGGGGAGAGAGAAGAGCAGGGAACAGGACAATTCAGCCTCCTGAGCATCCTGTTTGGCTGGCCCTCCAGTCAGCACAAGTTTTCTGAAGATTACAAAAATAAGCTAAGCATACAGCAGTCAAGGGAGAGAAACTGGCAAGCACAGAAGATCTGGTTTTAAAACACATAAAAGTATAATTAAACCTGACTTTACTAATAAGTATACAGCATTTTCATGAGAACAAAACTCTTGCAAGTATCCCACCAGCTATGAAGTGTCAAGCAGGAAATGAAATTCACAGAAGGCTATAGTTTTATTATGGATATATTGTTTCTTCCATAGGAACTCTTATCTGTAATTGGGACACAATAATTATAACTATTAGTTTTGGAAAGAAAAATGTAGTTAAAGATTAAAATCTTGATGCTGGCCACTGCTACCATATACAGTGCAGAGGATACACTTTAATTTAATGGTTACCATATGATTTCATGTAGAAGATGGTGCTACTTCTTCAACATTGGATACTTAAGTAAGTGTTCTGAGGCCATATTCAGCTTATCCATATTTTCTGCTTAACAGGACTTCCCCTTTTCTTTTACAACTCTGCACTGAGATTAAAAAACTTTTTCATTAGCTTTAATGGAAGCTGTGTGTTTAAATTCCTTCATAATGTTCTCTCCAGGACTGTTTTTGCCTCAGAAACTTTTCTTGTCTTTGGTAAGATGCCAGAAAAAATTGTGAAATGAAGCCTCAATTAGTTAAGTCGTGATATGTCAACACTTGTATAAACTCCTTAGGGCAGGGACTGGAGTTTTTATTCTTACAGCATCTGCCACAATGAAGTCTCAGTATGAAGCACTTTGGAAGAAAAAATGCTTGTTTAGGTTCCACATGGATCTGCTACCAGATCAATAGATTAAAATTATATATGTTATTAGTGCTGTGTGGGACCACATCCTTAAACAGGGTTTTCACTTAGTGACACCCTGTCTGGATTGTTCTATTCTTTGTATGAAAAAAAATGAGCCTTTTGGGAGTAGTCAATCAAATGTAATTTGCTCTGCCACTCACCCATCCCTGTTAAAATGCCTTCAACAGAAAAGGAAATTGAAGTTGAGAGAGTAGACCCTGAGCCACACACAATCATCAAAGTGGACCACAGAGTAATAGCTCTTTGACCAGCTCTTCTAATTGTTTTGTTTGTTTTTGGGTTTTTTTATCAACTACTGTCAATTGTCAATTCCTTTACATAAATCTGAATACATTTCCAGGCAAACTGATGCCATTACAGAATGTCCTAAATTAATGAGACTATCATCAGGGGAAATATTTATCTGCAATATTGCATTTTACTTCAAGTGCCCACAACCACAGGCCACCACTTCTCACAGAACCAATTACTCAAAATTATTTGCAATTAATGCAGTCCTAATCACAAGGGGAGTCTGGACCAAGTACCAAAATTAATGCAGGTTTGCATTTTAATATTTCCATGACTATTCTTTTCTTGTTAAACCTCCTGCAATCATATATGCATGTTTTTTTCTGGAAATAGAAGTATGTTTTGACAGGAGTTCAAAGGAGTTTAAACATTATCTGTAACCAATGGTTTACATATCTTGAAGAAAAACTTCCAAGAACTTCCAAGCTGGTGCAATTCCAGTCCTTTCTAGTTGGTGCATTTTGGATCCTATGCCACCAGTAAAAGGACAGTAGCCCATTAGCCTATGCACTGGCCTTCAAACAAGCATCCCAAAATGCTTACCTGCGCAGTTCTGCTCCGGCACCCACTGGACCTTCAGCCCTTCCCTCTGACAGGCTCGGGCATACGCCAGGAATGACTCACAGTAGCAATTCTTATGGACCGGACACTCGCACATGTCTGTTACACAGGACCTGCACGACAAAGCCCCGAAACAAATAAGCAAGGAATGCTTTGGCAGATATCTCTCTGAGGTTTGGAGTTGTTTACTTTCCAGTCACATGGCCTTCAATGCCACAGCAACTTGTGCTAAATGAAAAGAAAGTTAAAAGCATTCCTGCTGTTGTATCCCAAAGGCTCACCTCTTTTTTTTTTGATATGCTACTCTGATTCAGAGAAGTCTCAAGAGCACCAAGGGACCACAAAGAAACAGAGTGGTGAGAAGACCCAAAAAACTTCAGGCAGAGGGGACAGAGACCACACTGGGAGCAGGCAAACTCTATTTTTGTAATGATTTTGTGTCAACATAAGATAAAAAACCTTCTGTTTTATTTCCTAGAAAGTAATAATTTAGTAATTTTACCAACACTAACAGCAGTAGTATTAAGTGTATGACTTCTGTAGGTAATGAGCACCTGCCCCTCCATGCAAGTATGATGCCTTCTCTCCAGGTTACCTCCAGATTTTGAACAACACAAAATAACTATATGCCTGTTTTCTCATCAGCATCCCCACTAAGTGCTAGACTTTAAGAGGCTCCCAAGGAGCAGGGGTGATGCAGTATAACAGCAGTTTCATGCCAGGAAATCCCCCAGGCACTTGATAATACCACCCACCCTCTTCTTCCATTGCATTCTTATGTGGAATCACCACAAAACATGACAGGAAGCAAAGCCGCTAACGTGGCCTTACGTGAAACTGCTACTGTGTATGTCACCACTATATCTCAAGTTAGCTCATCCAGAACATGTGCCCATTTGGCACAGACCTAAAATATAACTGGCAAGAGCCAGTGGATTTGCAGTCAGGGATTTCTGCATATGCAAAATACTTAGATGCTTCTGCAGATGCAGCAATGAAAATTCAGAAATGCTGGGTATTCACTGCTACAAGAAGAATCATTAAAAGGCAGGGTCAAGGTACAGGGGAGACATACGCTGAAAATCATGCCCTCAGTTCATCTGCTTTCCACTGAGGGTGCTCTGTGTATGAACCTTGGGTGTCAATAAGCAAGACACCCTGCTCCATTCATGTTCAGGGACTTCTCCATTCCTGAAAGTACAAGACATTTGCAAGAGGCACAAACCCCTCCAGAAAGACCAAGGGCTGAAGTAAATAATGAACTCTTCATGTTAATTTCTCTTCCTGTGGACCATAATTTCAATTCTCCATAGAAGAAGGATGGATATAGGCTTAATTTCCCAGAAAATTTCTCCTTAGCTGAAGAGATAATAGCTTGGAAAAGGTGCAAGCACCTCAGTCAAAGTAATCAGGAGCCCTAATGCCCTTACAATGCTCTAGTGTCATTCCCTTTGTTCAAAAGTAGGAGAAAGGATTAGTGGTCCCTAGAACATAGACAAGCCTGTTTCTGCATATCCAACAGTGCCACTTAAAGAGGAGTATTTCCCCTTGCTAAAGTCACTGGCTAATTCTGTGACCAGTCATAATGTTAAACCCAACAGTTCTGCTTGACATTTCCATCTGCTTGTAATGATTTTACTCTCTGTGGATCCTAAACATTAAATTACCTAAAAATTGACTGAGGCAGAGGAGTAACATCAGTGCTAATGCAAAAAGGTTACTTGTCCTGCATTTACTGATATATATGTGCTGTGAATAGACAGAATTGCTTTGAATCAAATACATAACACACTTGTATTTACAAACCAGTTACTTTCATTTCAAATAACTTTACTTTTGAGGGACAATGCAATTTTATTTCACTTTAGTTCTGTGGCAGGTCCCTTTACATCTTTCCCAGTAACTGATGATGGTGTGTGTGTATCACAGCTGATGGGCTGCAGTGAACAGATCAGCACAACATCCTTGGCATGGTTTGATGTTGTTAGCTGATAAAAGGCCTTGTATAAGCACAAAGGGTCACCTTTTTATATGACACACTACATAAGCTTACACTGTTTCCCTTGGCCACACCACCTCTTTATGACCTTCCTGAAGCAGGCACTGGTCCATATACCCCACACAATTTAGGAGGTGCATGTCTCATTTCACAGTGAAGTAGATGCTTGCTTGCTACTGCAGCAAATTATTTTCACAAAGAAAGTCTGTAATCATCTCCATAGACAAAAATTAATTACTAAGATACCAGTTTACCTGATTTATTTCTGTGCCAGTCTTTTATCAATCACATTTTATGGCTCTCCACTCAGATTCAGTTATTAGTGATGTCCATGGTGTTTATAGGGATGCTTGCCAGTGTCAAGTTGGCTACATGTTCACCAACTTCCTGCCTTAGGAATTATAAGACCCTAAACCTGAAGTACTTCCTCTGCTTTTTAGAGCATAAATACAGGGGGTTTTACCATTACTCAGAGAGCAGTGCTGCCTCTTGCACCTACGGGTGCATGTGCCAGGTCAGGAAATTCCAGGCTCCCTATCAATCACCCAGTCTTTTTAACTGTTGGCTGTTTGAGGCAAGGCCAGCACTCCCCATAACACAGCCTGGGAATCATCTGGGGGATTAGGGAAGTGAGGGCACCGTTTCCAGTCTGCAGGAGGGCAGCCATGACCTTTGAGAGTGCAGAGAGGTTAGTCTTTACATACATTTGCGCAACACTGTGCCAATAACCCTTGGCCATGGACATCCAGACAGACTCCAGAGGAAACATCTGAGTGTGGCTGCAATCAGCACTATTTGCTGGTGTTCCACACGGCTGCCCACAAAGGGAGGTAGCATGCCATGTGCAACACAAACAATCTGCTGATTCATTACATACCTAATTGCTTGGATAATTTTTATTTTCCTGAAGTGTTTAATCCTGGTGACAGATGCTGGACTCAAGCCCTAGGGTTGGCTGAGGAGCAATCATTAGATTGCATCAGTTTTATTAATGAATTACAGTTGCTAATTTTTGTAAGGTTAATTAAGTAATTAATGTTAAAACAAAAATGAGAGTGAAGAAACCTATATTCACAGCTGCCAAGACCAGTGACTCAAAATAAAATCTTATTCTATTTCCTAATTAAATTCTTTGCTCCTAAGTTTAATGCATTAATATTAATGGCAGTCAGATGGATCGCCAGATGGGGAAGAGGGGTCTTTTTATATCACTTTTGAAATGAGCAGGAGCAGGTATCTGCTTTATTTGATAGCCATTGTGCGAGTCAAAGGGCACTTCTGGGAAAGGATGTCGAAAAAAAGATGTCCATCCTCTGAGGGCTGGCTTTGAGGGGGGACCTACCAATGCCCCATGGGCAAGCTTTGACTTTGGGTCTCTATTTTTATCAAAACATGTTTACTTTTTGCACTTAATTACATTTCTCAAAGTTACTATTGTTACAGTTGTGCTAAATGGCTATTAAGGGATGATTCATTAGATAAATGCAATTCTTGTGTGCTGTTCTAATCCTTTCCCCTTGCAAAAATCTTTGGTATGCCCAAAGCTTTTATTTTTTTACCCTCTCCAGTAATATATTTCAAAAATTATTCTCTGCTCCCCCAGATTCTGCCTTCTCATCTTTCCTCCTTTGAATCTGATAAACAAATTTGGTAACATCAACTGTATCTATCAGAAGTTCATCTCCACTCTAACATGACTGGGTTGTTCAAATAACTGAAAAATACACTTCAGTAAAACTTTGAAATTATGTCAATAATGAAGGTGTACTGCCAAATTACTGTACTGCACAGTACTAGAGATTTTTGGTCTTAGAAGGTATTGTGGCTCTTTAACAAGAATAAAACATTTGCTTAAATGAAATAAAAACATATTAGAAGCTTAAACACCAAAACATTACAGTCACACAGAAATAATCCCATGAAAAGACTGCAGTTACTTATAAAATGAAGCTATTTACAAGCTATGAAAACACACACGAGATACTTCAGGCGGTCTTAGTTCTGCCCTCAGTGAAATCCCACGGAGATGCAAAGATAATATGCTCTAAAAGAAAATTATTTATTTTAAGGACATATTTACATTTCTAAAAAAAATACTGCTGTGTGATGGTGCACTTTATGTGGAACCCCTGCTCTGCATAAGCACCGGAGCACAGCCAAGCTCTCAGTCCTTGCCTGGTACCAAGAGCCTCCCTGTGACTCCTTTGGAAGCGCCTGTGCTGCCTGCAGGGTGTGTGCCAGAGATGGCGCTAATTGAGTGTGTATAATCACAAACTGGTGCAAGGGGAAATCCGTGAAAGTGAACGCATCCGGCAGCTGTGGGACACACCCTTGAAGGAGACAAACACACACTCTGCTGCCACATCTTCAAAGCCGACTGGATGAGTACACTCCTTCAGCAACAGCCCTTTTTCACATTAAACCATGGAAACTCTCCAAGTCCCACAAAGGGCAAAGAACAGAGTCCTATGCTACATGCAGTAGTTAAGAGGAAAAGATCACAGCAGTGAAGTCTACAGCCTTAGTCCGTGCCATGTAGGATTGAAATTGCAGATGTTCACTTGCTGAGCAACAGCAGTTCCTTTTCCTTTGCAATACACACAAATATAAAACCAGAACCAGCCATTTTAGGAGGGGCTATTTCTTTTTGCATTTCCCCACACGCACACACACTTCACAACAGGAATGTGATGCAGTGCATTTTTTGAACACTTTGGCACCTAGGGTGGCTCTACACAGGTGACAAACACAAACATCTTCCTCTTCCCATCAGTTGGTCTGAACAGACCTTACAAAAGAGAAATAGAGCATCACTACATACATTTTATATGTGTGAAGAGCCATCAGGTGGTGATGGGGTTTGTCCTCTATACCTGTGATAAGCCATACGCTTGAAAACATTAAAGCCTGAAGGGTTATCTGCCTAGAGAGGAAACGTAAGTGCCAGCCTCGCCATCCTGTGAGACATGATTTCTTGTTATAACTTCTTATTGTGTGTGACAGATCAGTTTTAGTACAAGCTTGGCCTAATTCCTTTGCAGGAATAATTAAAGCCTCTATCTGTAGTTATGTTGTTATGAGAAACTTTGGGGTTTTGGACTGTTTTTTAATAAAGTTGCAATGACTTGCCATTATTTATGACCCCAGATAGAAAAGTCATTTCACAAAGTAAGAAGATGAGAAGGTGAGCTATATTCCAATAATGGAAGGTCTCATGCTGTTGCTATCACAAGCTCTCTTGTCTGTATGTGCATGTTTAAACTTACCCAAGTATTGAAGTCTCGTATGTAGAGCAGGAGACTTTTTATGGCTTTAAGACTTGAGATCAAAGGCTTGAGATCATTCTCTCTTTCACCAGTTTACTAATATTAATGCAAAAGCAGCAAATAACTCACAAGGAAAGTAATTTTGGAGGCTGCTGAAAACACAGGAACCCTTGCATCTATTGAGTATTCATTCAAAGCACTTGCCTGGGGAACAGACTCTTTCATGCAGCAAAGTCAGTAATTTTCAGGGATCATTTCTTCCAAGACCAGGTAACTATAGCTGTACTCCATCTGTGCTTTTCCCACACATCATAACAATGGTAACATTGCCTTAAATTGGGGATCTGATAAAAGCATCATAACAGAGCTAAATCATCAGTTCCCTGACAATTTTTTTTCTGGGAAGTGCTAAAGTGCCCAGAAAAACTTCCATGCACGATATGTGTGCTTTGTACTGGAGACTCCCCCTTACTGAAGAACTCCCACACTGCTGAACTGGGTCCAAAAATCCCTGTAAGTGTGGGAGCAGAAAGGGAACTCACAGTTCATCTTTGGTGAGCAGTGCATAGCAAATCGACTTGCAGGCATATCCTTTCCATGGGGAAATCTCATTCCTATAAAGAAAGCATTGGCCATAAAGCTTGAGAATACGACTGTTGCTTTTGGCAGATTGCAGAGGAGGAGTTTGCAGTAGTAGGCATTTGAATCGTGCTCTAAAATTTCATCCTGGTTCCTGATTTTTGTGCAACTTTGAGTCAACCATGTCTTGTATTACCAAATTGAGCTAAGCAGAGAGAAGTTATAAAATCCATAACTCCACCAAAGTGCAAGTCCTGCATATGATCTAATATTTCTAGGGCATAGCAGTCATATTACACACACATTGTGCAGTCCTAATTTAACTCTGAGTGCCATTGTTCCTGGCACTCAGATAATTAAACAGAACCACACAAGATATCCACATCCATTCCTTCCTTGACAAGGCACCCTTCCAAAGCAGTTATTTAGAGGAGTTTAGTCAACTTGGGAAAAGGATGCTTTAAATGCAAGTGGTAATTACTGTTGTTAATTTCCAATGTAGTGGAGACAAACAGCAATTTAATTTCATTTCTTTGCATATCCATCTTCTTTTTAAAAAAATCAAAATCCATACTTCCCTCACAAAGGGTAAGCAAAAATGGTATTTTCAAAACACTGAATAAATGAGGGTCCATGTAGACCTCTGGAAAAATCATACTGTGCTGCAGAATATCACCACAAGCCTATACTGCATGCTGCCAAAAATATTACCCAAAAGCCTCTGGATAAAGCCAAAAAGAGTGTTCTGATATATTTTTAACCTGGCATGCTGTGCCAGAATTGTGTTTCATTGCCTTAACCAACATTACCCACAAGAATATGGCAAAATAACAATGAAAAACTCTGGAACATTTTCTAAAGCCATATAAAATAAAAACTGTCAGGATAGCACTATCCTGACACATTAGTAATCTCTCTGAATACGTAGCACAAGTGGTAAAGACACTTAAAAGAGGGAGGAACCAAATAAAGAACAAAACAGCACAGCAACCTTCCCTACGTCTTTCTTCAAATAATTCTACTATGTCAAATAGGCTTTCTGTATCTTGTGCTTGGATCCTTACAGGCATTTCTGGCTTTAATTGTACTTTCTGGTCCTGAGAATGGAAAGGCTGGCTAAAATCTCCCCATGGGGAAATAGCTGAACCATGACTACGGAAGACAATGAAGTCCCATGCTGGACTCCAAGAAGCATCTGGTATGACTCAGAATATTTCCTAGAGCTGAAAGTTACACTACAGTTGAGCAGCTGACTTGCCACCTTTAGAAAGACTGTATTTTTGCTCAAAAAAACTCCAAGAGAATATGGAAATGCCACCCACAGCCTTGGAAGAGCTGACCCCTTGCACTCCCACTCACTTTCAGAAAGTGGAAGAGAGTTTTCATCTCTTCGGTTTCAGTTTTTCTGAGTCATGCAGAGTTTCACCTGCATTGCACAGCCATGGCATTTGAAATAAATAGTTCTGGCATTTTAAATAAATATCTGTATACAGGAAAACTCAAGTGGTTGGAGTTTGTATGCAGCATATACCTTGAAGTGAAAAAGTTCAAACAACTCTGCACAGAGTAACATACAACTCTGTAATAAGAATTATTGGAATAAAGAAGAAATACAGCATAAATTTCTTAACCCATTTCAGACAAGTGCCCAGTATCACACTGAAATGTACTTATCAAAGATGCTTTCATTTTCCTTGCTTACAATTTGTTCTACCTTCTTTAATGAGATAAGTGCAAAAAGGATTTGCCTGCCTGAATGTTGTATGATCTGTGGTTTATATCTCTAGCTGGATAATACAAGGACCATAACTCTGTCCTAGAACAGACAACAAATAGATAAGATAAGCAAACATAGGACTGTTACCTGGAATCTGACACTGAAGGTTCAAAAGCTAGAACCTGGTTTCTGAAGATATGAATTCTTTCAGTTAACTAATATCCATAGTCATCCACTTGGAAATATCCATCACATAATTGGCAAAGACAACAGTAGCAGTATGTTTAAAGCTACATGATAGGGCTTATCATGCATTTATGCAAAGATTTCTGATGGAAAAAATCCCTCTAGGTGCTCCATGGGTTTAATGTTCAGAAAGAAAGTTACCTCCTAAAGGATTTTCTACCAAAAATCCCATCTTTCATAGGCTCAGTGGCCTGAGATCTACAACCTATGTACTCACCATTGATTTCCTATGGCCAAATTGACCTACTTTGTGCTTCCAGAATGCCATCATTTGACATAGAATGGCTTGGGTTGGAAGAGACCTTACAGATTATCTCATTCCAAGCCCTGACATGGGCAGAGACACCTCCCACTAGACCAGGTTGCTCAGAGCCCCATCCAACCTGGTCTTGAAAACTCCCAGGGATGAGGCATCTATAACTTCTCTAGGCAACTTGTTCCAGTGCCTCAACACCCTTGCAGTAAAGAATTTCTTCCTATGATATAGTCTAAACCTACTCTTTTTTCAGTTTGAAGTCACTCCCCCTTGTCCTGTCTCTACATGCTCTTGTATAAAATCTCCCTCCATCTTTCTTATACTGGAAGGCCACAAATAGGTCACCCTGAACCATTCTCTTCTTCAGGCTGAACAAGCCCTATTCTTCCTGCCATTCCTCATAGGAGAGGCACTCTAGCCCTTTAATCACTTTGTTGGCCTTACTCTGGACTTACACCAACAGGTTGATGTCCTTCCTCTGCTGGGGACCCAAAACTGGATGCTGCACTCTAGGTGGGGTCACAAGAGTGGAGTAGAGAGGCAGAATCATCTCCCTCCCTAGTCACAACCTAGAAAACTTCCTAAATTTCAAAATTTCCTGTTTAGAATTTCTTAAGCCAGTAAGGTTCCTTATTACAGATTCTGTTCTGACATAGCATAGCAGTATTAAAGTTACTTTGACTGATGACATTGTACGTCCATAGCAAGTCTTTCTTATGAGACGAAAAGAATTGGAGGATGTCTTATGGACCTTCTCAATATCCACACTAGTATTCTGCATTTCCATTCACTGCCTGCACATGCTTAGCTGAGCTCTTTTACTGCTAAAGTGAATTTGCCTTTTGACAGAGACACTCCATCATAATAGAATTTTCAGTGGCCTCTGGCATAGCTACCAAAGAAAATCCATCATCATTCTGATTTTTTGCATAATGTAACTGACATAAAATTTTATCTTTTTCTCCATGTCTAGACTTGATTTTTAAAGAATACTTCCTCCCCAGTCTCCAGTTCTTCAGGCACAAGTGGAGAGTGAGCTGCCATATCTTATCTAGAGAGAGGAAAAAAACCAATCCTTTCAATTCAATTTCAAAAAGAGACATATTTTAATATCTAACTTTATACATTAAAGTGTTACTTTCAATCAACAATTAAACTTTTTTGATATGTTTCATACAGTGCAAATGAACGTGGCATAGACTAAATGGTTCTATATTACTGCATCAGCTTTCACTTTGGTAGACAGAGAGCCCATTAGTGTATCCTGTGTGACAGGCCTCATCTGAGAAAAACCAGAGGTTTTTCATGAGCTTATAAACATCCTAGACAGAACCTTAAAATCTATTGAGAGATTCTGAAGCCAGGGCCCTACAGAAACATAAACCATGTAGATAAACCAACAGTGTATTGCCACAGCCATTAGATAAACATATAAAATAATTCTGATTTTAAATCTCCTAAAATAAAAATTCAAACCAGATCATCTCCTCCTGTCTACTGACAAAATGTATTGTGGCCCTGCTATACTATCTGTCATAAAAATATGTCATATCTAACAACAAGTACAATGAGAACACGAAGCAGGAAATATTTCTGAACTATAAATATAAACTGAAGTTATCTTCAGCTTTTGATGATGATTCACCGTATATATTTTCAAGGAGGTCTTATGATATAATAATAAACAGGCTGGCTAGTTTAGAAACTCAAATTCTTAAACTCTGTGGAGCCCATTTCCTGGCTTAATCCATAAAAAAATTAACTTCAATCAAGCGGGTTTTTTTTCCTCTAGGTGGCTGCAGAGCATTTAAAAAGCTACTGGCTCCAGATGGAAAAAAGAAAGAAAGAGAACAAGGGAAAGCACAGATAGTAGACCACTATTTAGAAAATAGCTTTCTTCCTCATCTTGCTCTCTTTAAAAACAAGAGCCAAATTTCTGCCTCAGTGAAGTCAGACTCACTGTTCATGCCATCTTCCAGCTTGTCACATCCTCACAGTGCATTTCATCTCAGAGGTCTCCCTGTTTGCCCTTCATCAAAGTAATTGTTAAAAACAGGACTTGGAAGAAGTGGCACAAGAGTCTGCTTACCTGAACTGAAAAATTAAAAAAAAAACCCAACTACTCTGTTTCTGTTTTTTATGGCTTCCTGTGTGGTCCTGGCCCAGGCCCATACAAAGACATAGGCATATAAATCATGATTTAGGCAGGATTCAAACACGTGAATGCAGAACTGCAGTGCTGGCATGGTTGTCCTGACTCCGATGAGGTTGACCTTTTCATGCTGGATACTACATTTCCTCAGGCACCTCTGCTTTTGCTCTGAATGTTCTCAGGACCCCGTGGGCACTGGCAGGCATATGCCTGACTGGCACCCAACAGGGAGGCCTACTAAGGATGGCTGTCTTAAAACAGCAGCAGTGCTGCCATGGTCCCATTCAATAGACCAGTTTCAACAGACCAGAGGGAGAGGGTGAGCACAATCACAGAGGATTCAGCCAGGAGGCAGAGGCCTGGTTTCTGCTCTCTAGTCAGTTTGACTTAGCCTGCTACTTCACATGCAGAAGGCTTCGGGTGAGATATGCTTTGCATACTACCACAGTTCTTTAACCTTCCTGAGTGCAAGATCTCAAGTACAAAGCACTATACAGAGCATTAAAACACAGTAGATGAAATGCTGACTCCAGTAAAATGGATGGGGATTTTCCTGCTGGCAACACAGGAGCCAAGAGTCAGAACTGTCATCAACCTTTTTTATTTTTTTTTTTCAGTTCAATACTTCAAGGCTTTGAAGGATCCAGACTTTTTCAGGACACAACTGAACACTAAATTTAAGCTTCCTGAATTTAAATGCTATGAATTAGAATTTCCTGCAGTAGACGTAGTGACTCCATGACATATCAGCCTGGCCTGGGTTCCACAGAAACGCACATGGATGTTATAAAGCCAGAATGACCTGGATTTATAATTCTGGGTGAGGTGGGATGAGATGATATGAACAGATGGAGCCAAGGTTTGTTCTCAAACTTACCTTTCATTGTGTTGGTTTGGGCTTGGTCATTTCCCTGGCTAGATACTAAGACAATTGTGATGTAAATCAGCAATCTTTAGTGAGAAATTACAGCAACAAACATGAGCAAAGCCTCCCTATCACAGAACAATCATGGTTATTTTTTGCAGCTGATCTGTGGGTCACATCCAGTGACATTTAGATAAATTCTGGACTTAGTCTTGTATCCAAAGTCCTAAACATCTAAAGACATCTTTGCCTCTTTCTGCTGCCTGGGCAGAGGGTCCATGGAACAGTTCAGTGCTCCATACTAGCAACCTTGAACATGCTGCCTGATGGAGCCACAAAGCAATCTGTTCTCTTTCCATCACTTCTCACTCCATAAAACCTTCCCTGGCCTCCCTACACAGAGATCTCAGAGCTGCACCAGTTTGTTATGAAGCTTGCTGTCAAACTTGGCAGTGGTTGCAAACTATCATATCCTTTCTCACCAGCAGTTTGTGGGTTTTGGTCTTTGGGAAGAGGGAGGCAGCACAGATGCACCAAAGCATCTGATGCCTCCTGAAGAAGCCCAGCTGACAGGAGAGAGAAATCACAGAAGGCAATAAACAAGGAAAAGCTGTTGCTGGAGGTTTTGCAGGTTGTGCAGGAGGTTGTATTCATGTTCTCCATGGGTCCTCAGGAACCACAATGTTTACAGTCCATACCTCTGGGAGGCCACTGCTTTTTTCCCTTTGAGGTGAGCGTGTGAGACCCCATTTTTCTGCTCCCATAGATCTTTCCACAGGTGGGGAGCCTGAGGGCCCATATGAAAGCATGAGCAGATTAGCTCTGTCAAAACAAAGATCTTGTTCCTTGTGCCAGTAAGGAAAGAAAAGGAGAGAGCAAGGAAATAAAATAGTGTATGATATATAGGAGGAAAATTGTTTTTTAATAGGATCTTTTCAAAGTTTTCCATTAAACTTTGGTCGCTTGCAGTGCGAGTTTTGGAATGCAACCCCCTCATCCCCTTAGGATGCTCTGTGTTGTATTATGTTAGTAAGAAAGCCCTGCTTACTCCTAGTAGAGCTACTGTATGAAACACTTATATCTCAAGCCAAAGTGGCAGGACTAAAAGCCTCTCCTGACTGATTTTCAGCCACCATTCAGTGATTTAATTTAATTTTTATCATGTGCAAAAGAATGTTTTGTTACCAAGTCATAGTAAATCACAAATGATCACATCATAATTAACAAGATTATACAAATCCAAATGTTACCCGTATGATGACTAGATTTCAGCTGAGGTACCTAACCAGAATGACCAAAGGAAAATAGCAGAAGAGGGTTGAGGTATTGGTCATTAAACAGGGCAGATGAACCAAGTAATGCGTGAACATCTCTTTCTTCTTTCCCATCCTCTTTTCTTCCTTCCCCCCCTGTTCCCACTCCCCTTTTGTGATACAGGGCATATTGCTGCACTGAAAGAAGAGGAATAACGGCAGTACCAGCAGTGAAGGAGAAAGAAATATGGGGATCTGGACAAGTAACAGTATGGTAAGTCCATCCCCTTGTAGCAGGAAATGGTGGTGACCTAAGGTGAAGTAAATGCTGTTACATATATATAATTTGCACAGTTCAGAGACACTAGAGAGGCAGAACGAAAGCTATGCCTACCAAGAGAAAAGATGACACACTTCAGCAGGATCAGAGGAGTGTAAATAAAACCTGCATATGTGTGTATAAGCCCTATCGTTCTGTGCAGCCATGGATGTCATTTAGAAGACTTCATAAGTGCTGTCAAGTCATTACACACTTAAAGATCAATGGAAATGATGAAGTCTCCAAGGTGCACTTCACCTCACAATGTACAGGGTCTAGCCTTCTCAAGGTGTCTCATTTTCAGATCCAGTTTTCCTGGGTAAAGACTGAGCCTTTTGCTTTGATTCATGCTGAATTCTACATAAAATTCTACAAAAGTGATATAGAAAGTGCTAGGATTTCTCTTTGCTCTCTGAAGTTATTTGTCCAGATGCAGTCATCTTTAATTGTTTGCCTTCTCACCAAGGCTAGGACTCATTCCTCTAAGCTGTAAGATTGCAGCTCTTGAGCATGCAGTTGAGAGAGCTCAGTTTGTTAATACACTTCAGAAGAAACACTCAAGTATATTGTACCAAATTCCCCCTGTCTTCCATGTGAATCTGGTAAATAAGGCCTATGTTAACCAGAGCCAGTACCATCCTGCTGTAGATTCCTCTTTCCCTCTATGTGTACGTATGTGTGTACAGACTTGCTCCTTTTCTATTCCTAGGTCAGTAATGCAATAGGGCTATGCATTGCACTCCAGGTTAGGCAAAGGTCTCATTTGCTCAGTTGCTTTTGTATTGCACTGGATACTTTGCCATTTGCTGGAAATACAGAAAAACAAGAGGAATGTAATTTTTAGCATTAGTTCTCTTGCCAAATAGGTTGATGAAATCATATAGCCATGGAGATTTGTGCATGTTCAGCACACTCCATGTGGATGTCAGCTGCAGTCAGACCTTACCTCTGTCCACTTGTAAGAAAGACTAGCACAGAACATGCAAAAATTAGAAGTCTGTCTTATCTTGAAACCTTTTCAGAGAGATTAAATTATTGTGAATGGCGAGCCCAGCATTTATTGGAGATCTGTTTATGTAACAGTAGCAGCAGCCAAGGAAAGAAAGAATCAAGATGCAATGAAGCTCTTGATCCCATCTGGGCAAAGAGTACAAAGGGAATCATCACGTCTGCATGAAGAGAGTGATGGTGATGGAGTATTAACAGAAGAGGCAGAGTCCCCTGAGTCAGACACTGTGGGAATGAGTAAAAGCCACAGAAGGAAATGGAAGCTAAAGAGAAAGGCCCACAGTAAATATCTGCAGATGCTGTCATTTGCAGTGGGGGCTGAACCAACCGGGACAGAGTCATACACACACGTAGCACCTCACCAGTGGAAGAATATTCTTTTCAAGATCAAAAGTCAAG
Organism: Pithys albifrons albifrons; assembly: GCF_047495875.1. Lineage (NCBI taxonomy): Eukaryota > Metazoa > Chordata > Aves > Passeriformes > Thamnophilidae > Pithys > Pithys albifrons. The sequence continues at coordinate 46,973,304 of NC_092464.1, read as the reverse complement.
CAGCAATAAAATCCATGTCAAAAAACATAGGCAGAGGAGGTTGTGCATGCTCACTCATGAACATCTGCACTAAGAAGCCACTTAAGTAACCATGCAACAGCATGGAAGAAACATCTGCAGTGTGTAGACCACCAGCTGTGCAGTAATAATACTTTGAATATCCAGAGTGCCTTTCATCTGAATACTGCAAAGCATTTTCCAAACAAATTAAGCTTCACAACACCACTGTGAGCTTCTTATTTAATGGTAGGATTATTTCATCCTGCACCAAAATGCCATTGCTGCCAGAATGAAAAGTAACACCTGTTTATCATCTCACAGAAATGTACCATTTTCACGATGGGAAGTGACAAAAAGTGTAGTTAAGTTAAAGCACAGGAAGACTTAAGGTAGTCAGAATTAAATGTTTAGAAATGAAAATCAAGAAAGTATAGTATTAATCTCCCCTTTACTTTTTATGCAAACTGCCACATTAATTTTTATACTCACATGCTGTTACTCTTTGGTCTTCATTTCACATCAAGAAAAGAGAACTTCCTTGGGTGTATACTTGTAAGGGTGTCTACAGATGTGCTCAGTACAGAAAAATACCTTTCTTGATTATGTATGCTCAATAAAATGTGCATTGCAAATAGCTTTCCTTTGTAGTCCTTCAGATCTGTTTTTATAAGGCCTCTTGATGATTATACTACAGCAGTGCCTTCCAAGGCAGCACGCCATCTAGAAAGACCTAAAAGAAATTTCTTGCTGTGTGTGCTTTCAGCCCCATGGGGTACTCTGTATAAGCAGTATTCTGACCTGACTCTGCAGAGTTAGTGATATCTGACTACATTTCTTAAGAGCAAGAAAAAAGGCTGGAGATTATGACATATATGCAATGAAGATAGGAAATATTACAGACACCCCATTATGATTTCCTCTTTCTGCTTCATAATGCACCCACTTTTCAGTCCCATTGAAACCTTAGTGGAGAAAGCAGTTTGAGGGTGAAGTTGTAGCAGTGAAGCAGGTTGTTTCTTTATCAAATGAGGTTCAGTACTGGCAGAAAAAATGTATGGGACAGCCTGTCTGGACAGCTAGACAAACATACATCTTTAGAACTTACACTTTTTGAGGGCAGCAAGGAGATTCTGATCTGTGTTTGACACCAACACCCTAGGATCGTAACCTATGAGTAAGGCTTTTTGATGTTAGAGTTATGTAAAAATATTAGCTAGGACTAGGAAATGACTAATTGTATTTCTAAGCAATTGTTAAGGGTATTTGGATATTAAGCAAATGGCTCTAGCTTTGACTAAGGAGTATATTTTACGCATTTTGACACGCACCATCTCTGAGTTGGTCCCAGCTGGGCATGTGGTGGTTAACCTCAAGGCAACTTCTCCCTTGTCTCAAAAAGCAGGAGGACACAGCTAGGCTTGAGAAAAGAAGGCTCTTTCATGGTTAAGACTTTCCAGAAACACGTGGTGTTGGTATAACTCTGTCCCTGTTGAAGCCCAGGGTAAAATTCTGCTTGTCTGTAATGCCAGGCATGGTTGGCCAGCACCACCTGCTTTTGACGTCTCATCCTACCCAACCAGCTCTGAAAAAAGTTCTCTCATACTCACAAACTGACTTTTCTCCAGAAAGAGCTGTTTCTTTTCTCCATGGATGCAACTGAACATGTGTGCCAAGTAGCTCACTGTCCCGCCAGGACCGACTACTTCATTTCAAATAAACCATAAAATGGCATGAATTACTTGGGGAGAATAAAATGTTCCCTTTCAGTATGTATGTTCATTGGTTTTACTCTTGTATGCCCGTTTTGTCCATTTGTTTCATATAGGATTTTCCTTAGCCATATTTCAAAATGGTGAATAGAAGGAATAAGTCTTAAAAAAAAATCTAATTTTCTATTCTATCACATGTAGGATTAGCAATTCATGTTCTTTTTTATATGATACTAGGCTGCCCACACAGTCTGACACATTTAGAAAAATAGTAATAAAGTGAGAGGGCCTTTGAATGGTTCCTGTCCATAGAAGTATCAACATTTGTTACCCACACTGATTTCCATTTTGGTTTTCCAAGATCGTAATATTTGCATTGTATTTTGTGTTTCAGTTCAGATAAACCTCAGAGCTCGAAGGGTAACAAGGCTGAGACCAAAGCTGCACACCAGCTCCAACTCACCATTTGAAATTATACAACTGCATTGTTTTCACAAGGAGAAAAACTGAAATCTCCAATCCCAGATCTGACATCTGTTCCAATTTAGTAACGAACTAAAGTCATTCTCCATCCCCCATACACATATCCGCACATATGCACAATGGAACACTCAGTTTTAAGAACATTTGCCTCTGGATCTGGATGCATGTTAGGCCATTTCTAGTTTCCAGACCATAAATCAGTCAAGTTTCACTAGAAAGAGCGAAGATTCACATAGAGCCCCAGGCAAAGATCTCTACCCAACTTTCCTATCCCCAAATCTGGCTCAGCAGTAATACATTACATTTGTTTTCAGCAGTGGAGTAGTATCACATGTGATCATAGTCTCAGCAGGGGCAATTTATGAGTCTGTTCCCCTTCACCCTTCTGCATCTGTTCCTTCACAGAGCTTGTATCCATCTTCAGAAATCACATGAAAACTATGTATTTTCCCAACTCTGACTTGAACCCCTGCTGTTTTAGAAATATGGTAGCAAGAGTAACAAGAATTGCTGTGAAGGACAGTAAGGTTGAACCTCTGTTCTGGGGACACTGGAGCCCATGACTGCATGTCTGGAGTCAGGCTCTTGCTGCCCAGCTGTGGAGCAGCTTACTACAGAATCACAGAATATTCTGAGTTGGAAGGGACCCACAAGGATCTTCAAGTCCAACTCTTAAGTGAATGGCCCATACAGAAGCTGAACCCACAACTTTGAGATTATTGGCACCATGGTCTAACCAGTGAGCTCATCTCAAGCAGTACCAAGGAGCCAGGGTCAAAGATCTTCCAGCTAGGCAGCCATTCAGTTTGGGAGCCTCATCAACTTATCAACCAGCCAGACTTATCTCATAGTGAAATAACCTCAAGCCTTGACTAAACGGCTTTTGTGGTAATGCCAGATAAAGGAGTCCTGCTGCCCTCTTCTTGCCTCACCTGCCCCAACTTGCCTCAGAAAGCGCCCTTCTCTTTCCAGTCAAAGAGAATCCAAAAGTTGAGGAAATTGGAAATAGATTGCTGATTGCTCCAAAGACTGCGAACTGTAAGGTGGGGAGGGAACCAGTCACACACACACACATTGTGTTTTGCACCACAAACTCCATGAGGGTAATACCCAATCTACCCCTTGGTGGTTTTCATGCCAATCAGAAGCTGCAATGGTAGCAGGCAGTCCTGAATGTTTGAGATCAGCAGGTAAAGCCTCAGAAACATTTCACTGTTCCATGGTCTATTTTCATACTTCATTTTACACACACAAGTACATGGGCAATTTGGAGCTTCAAAAGGGAATGCACAGCACAAGTCAATGCATTGTAAAAAATATTTACAGCCCCAAAGCATAAGTACATTCATGTGCTGCTACAATAAATATTTTTAAAGTCAAAGTAGCTTGAAATGCCATTTTCCCCCATCTGCTTCCTGCTAAGATTGTGCAGGTTGTGTACTTTTTGACTTGCAAAAAATCCTAAATTTTGTACTTACACAACACTGGCAAGATAAGAGCCATAGCATTAAAATCTTCTATTTAAAAAGAAATCAAGTGAAGCAATGCATTTTCACACAGTATTGACAATGTACAGGTAGGGAGACTCCAATATCTATACACAGACTCTGCTGAGGATACCATTTTGCTGCTAATTATTTATGTAAATGTCCAATAACAGAGGGAAGTCACCATTTCATTTGATGCAACTTGTGTACTGCTCACTGAATGCAAACAGCTTTTAGCCCCAGGCTCAATTCAAACCAGAGGCAGTTGTTAAATTTGCATTGATGGTCAGATCTCACATCTGTGAGGATGGAAGAAAGAAGTGATGCCAAGTCTTAAGTTCATTCTTTCCAAGTTCAAGGCAATGGGTAGACCCAACCAAAGAACCTCTACTTTCCCCTTTGGGACCCAGTTATGGGGAGGCACAGGAATGGTGACAATTTGGTAAGGGATTTGCCCCACATAACATGCAAGTCATGTCTTCAGCAGGGGGAGAATGGCAGAGCTGGACCTGACTCCATCTTCTGACCTCCCCATTGCTCTGCCTTGCAAGGTGCTTCATTGCTATTGAGCCTTTTCTTCTAACCATCTGAGGGAAGCAGAGTCTTTCTCTCATTTTTATTTTCTAGTTCCAGCGCATTCCTGGGGATGAGCAAAATGCACAGATCACATTCTGTGACCACAGAGTGATACGTAAATCATGTTTCTGGGACACACATGCTTCCTAGGGCTTCCTCTGATGCTGCTTGAAGCGCTGCAGGCATGCTAACTGGCCTTTCAAAATCCCAGCCCTCTACAAGGGGAAGCAAGGGACACGGTCTGCTGCATCTGACTTCCAAAAGCAATGGGGAACATGTACAGAGGTGGAAGATACCCATGTCTCATTGCTATTATCATATTACTTGTCTAATATTTACAGGTTTTACACACATACATTCTCCTGGCCCAAGGTCTTGGCTGCACCATTTTAGATTAATCAGCCCTAAGCCATCCAGGTCAAAAATGGGGTCATGAGAGGTAACATTCAAAACAGAGGGTTTCTCTTGACAACAGAAGCAGCAAGTGCTGTCCCATATTACAATCTGAAATAAACGAGCAGTTTTTCAGCAACTTTGTGAAAAATCTGTTAAATTGACTAGACTCCATCAGCCATGATGACAATCCCAGCATGTATTTTCTTTTTCCTATTTACTGTGCAGAGATGTTTTTTCCATTCATGAAACAAACAGAGAAATGCCAGGTTAAAGGCTGAAAAGCAGAACTTGGCTAGGAGCAACACTTTTTCACTGTTATAATTTTTTATAATTATTGTTAATATTGTATTACCAAAAAAATAGCTCTACAGTTTTATGGGGCAGAAGTCACAGGCCCTATGATTCACTACATGCATTTGCACATCAGTCTAGGGTAGCCTTAAAACACATTTTTAATCCTGAACAGACATGTGAGCCTGAACATAGAAATTTCTGGGGTGGCCTCAAGCAAGTCATCTCATCTGCAATGAGACAGATGAAAACTGTGCCACTAAGGTGTGGCTCACAGCTGATGTAAAGAGGAAGAGAGCACTAGAAACTATTATGCCACAGGCTTGTACTGAGACCATCCCCTGGAGCCAGTAAAACTGGCAACATGAGGTCTTAGGTCTCTGCATATCCAGCACTGTAAAGGGACAGTCCTTCTAAAGATATTCATTTATACAGCAACAGTCAAAATAAATTTCTCCATTTAGATATCCCCTTCACACTGTCAGTCACACTCATGGTCTTATCTCCAGGGAACTTCCAACAGCTTCATATTCTGGTTGGAGTGCAAATTCCATAAACATGAACCAAACACCTCTGGCCCCTGGAGCAGCCTTTTTCCCAGAAACCTGCATAGGAAAACCCATGGCACTCTAAAAGACCACATGGCAGAATGGAACCTTTTCATTCTAAATTCACTTTTATTGCTGTTTCCAACCATCACAGGAATCACACAGCATGTGAGTCAGAAAATACAGACACCAGAGACCAGCTAAGTGGCAAATACCTCTCACTTGTGAAGTACAGTCCAGATCAAGCACTCGGCTGCTGCCCTCAGCACTGGACTCCCCTCCTACCCCCAGCTCACAGGGACTCTGAAATCTGGTGCTAGCCTCAACTCTACAGCCTGCTTCTCCCACATGTCTTCCATAAAACACTTCCCAGCAACACTGCCATAAGCTCAACGGAGAACACTGACATTAGCAAAGCTTTGGGTTCATTGGAGATCTAAACCCAGCAGAGCAGGCCCCTCCACAAGCACATTTCTGCTCTCTGCCCACTAACTGGGCAACAAAGTGAAAAACGCAGTGTTGAGCCAAAGGATAAGTTGCCAGGAAATTTCAAACTGCACCGAGCATGACAGGCAATGGAAACCATGACATAAAGTTCAGAAGAAGGTCACTGCTTCAAAATCTCCTTCTAAAGAGAGATTTTGTTATGTTCTTTCTTTTGCAAGCATGCATCAGTAAAGCTAGAGTATCAGAGACAGAGAAGAAGTGGGTATATAAAAAGAGCAGCAAAATAAATTTCAAAGTATTTTTTGTCTGGGTGGTTTGAACATGTTTTCAGCTTTTGGTACAATGTGCGCATCTGCAAAACTCTGCACTGATGGGCATGGCAGTGGTTTAAAAGGCAGTCCTTGTTCTGCACAGCTGATAACCCACTAGCACCATAAGGTCAGTGGAGATGGACAGACTCTTACAGAAGCACCTGAAAACCAATTCTATCTGAATTTGGAGGCTTTATCTTGCATACTCAAATATTGATACTTTGACCTGGTTCATATATGACACAGGACAGAGCTGAGACCAAGATTCATGTCTTCCATTCACCCAAAACACAGTCACCTCCTGAAGGTTTCAAAAAATTTTATGTTTACTAAAAACTTTGGCAATTCAAAATGAAAGACCATGGCCACCTGAAGAAAAGGGGCTACTTCCTTGCATTGGGACACTGGGCTCCTCCTGTGTCTAACTAAGATACAGCTGAGTATATCACTGCACTGCTTACAGGTTTTCTATTGAATATCATAATAACACAGAAAATATTACATTACAGTGACTGCTCTCCACTAGGATGGGATCACCTTTGTATTAAACAAGGGGGGGGGGGAAAGCAACAAAAAGCTCTGGATTTTCTGCCAAAAGCTGTGTGCTCTGCTGTGACTAAGGTTCTCTAGGAGCTCTGCACAAGCTAAGAAAACTAATTTAAGGTATTTTATCTTGTGCAATTCGGATATAGTCTTAGGTTTTTTGGAAGTAAAACGGAAACATGACACTAGTTCAGCCCCAGGTGTTTTCCTCTCTCCTCACGTCATGTTTCATGGCAGCTTTCCATATTTAAACACCATCATGCAGGGAAACCCATCTCTTACAGCAAACTGCAATCATTTCTGTGACTCCCTCGAGCAAGCCAACTTAAGAAACATGTGAACTCATAGTCAGAAAGCAGGTTCACAGATGATCCAAACAACTAGCATGGCTACACTGCTGGGAGAGCCGTCAATCAAGGCCACTTCTAATTCCACTTGAAGTAAATACATAGCCTGCTAACTGGCTGCTAAAGAGTTCTTGCTGATCTGTTAGAATATTTACCTATAACCTGTTGTGGAGTCCTTAGTAGGGCCAACATCTCACAACGTGGTCACTTGAAGCTTCTATAAAATACAGAGGAAAAAAAATGCCACTTAGAGTTTTCAGAAAAATCTACTCACAGCAGAAACCCAGGAGGAGAGACCAGCAGATCTCTCCCCCATATCCACCACATGTGCATCTCCAATGTGGAGGATAAAAAAATTAAAAGACTTGTGGGTAGGAAATTACAAAGGGTAATTAAAATTATATAAAACTTTCTCATGGCTTTTCTCTTGTGTTTTCTGCAACACAAATGGTAGAAGATTAATTTGTTTACTGTCCACAGATGCAGCAATAACCACAACTGCTTCCCAAGGAACATTCAGTACAGCACCAGTCCAGGTCCCTCTCTGCCACCAGCATTTTTCCACAGCATCTACTGGGGACTGCCATCCCTGAGAACACCAGCACATGGTCCTGGGAGCACAAGGTGTCCTGCCTAGCTCTGTCAGCCAGTTCCACTGTCGGCAGGGAAGGAGAAAACCCATACAACCTGCTAGGAAGAGACCAAAGACAGATACGCAACCATGTGCTGCAGTGCACTCCACACCACTAAAGGCAAAACCCTTGCTTCTAAATCAATACTAAACTCATGGCACTATTCCTGACTTAAAAGTATTATCAATGAAAGAAGCAGGTTGATGAGATTAACCACAGAGATGTTGCCACATCCTAAACTACACGACTGTGTCCTTTCACACATGTAGTTTACACAAGGGTTTTCACTGAAGCCTGTCAGTCATCCAAGCAGCTGCAGATAAAATGCTTATCACATCACAGCCTAGCCCACCAGCATACTCAAGTAAGAAGGCAAGTGATCCATTTGGGCTACTTCCATTTCTGGGGCACAACTTAGATCTCAGTCATTTGTCTGGGTTGTTCCCATTATGCTTCCCTTTACTGACTGACTATCAAAGGAGTCAGAATAGCGGGAGGAAGATCTCCTCCTGGGCATCACAGGAGCTTAGGATGTGTCAGATAAATGTATCAAAGAGGAGATTACTTCTGAACACTAAAAACCCACTGGAAATATATATGACAGCCCAAAGGCAGTCTGACACTAGCATCCCTCACCTGGGGCAGTTAGACAAACAGCTCATATTTTACTCTGAGTGAAAAAATCACACACATTATGGTTCTCTGACAGTCTTTAATCTTAACACAGCTGCAAGCTTCTTTCAGCAGAGAAACCTTCTGGGTGAGTGTGACCTTTGGATAAATCCTTGCATGTTCTCTGTGGTGGTATTTATTGTTACAGTCAGCTTAATGATTCACTCTGTGAACAGCCCTGGGAGGGATCTTTTTACCAGCAGCCCCACAGACCTGTAAACCTGTTCCTCCATCACTGTCACACCTGTACTGCAAAAGTGGAAAACAAAGGGTCAACGAAAAAATAAAAAGCTATTCTTTCACTGTTTCATTTGGATTAGTGCACAGAAAGACAGCATTCATGTTTACAAGATATATAAGGGAAGACTAAAAATTTTTAACATTGAGAGAACTGACTTCTGGTAAACCCTGTAAGAAGTTGCAACTATTTTCTAGAAACACTAACTACTGGAACATAATGCATTTTCCTAAGACAAGTAAGGTGTCACCGTTGTAGAACTTTCCATTCAAAGCAGAGAGTCGACACTACAAGACAGAAGGAAAAAACCAAATATAAGCCATGAAAACTGACCCCTGCCTCTCTGCTATCTTTCAGAAATACCATTAGTCTTTAGATAAAGATGGTTTTCTTGCAGTTGACACTCAATATTACGAAAACTGTTTCTGTTCCTGTTGCACATAAATACAGTAATCCTCTCTTGGTGATTCCACACTCAGCTTACAACACAATTCTTTTGGTGAGCCACCAAGAAGCCGGAATTTGGTCTGAGTGTGTAATTTGATGGGCTTCAAGCTGCCCAGGAAGGGAGGTGTCAATAACTGCTGGATTGCTCTGGATCTAACTGTTGAGTTACTATTGGGCTACATCATGAAATACCATCATGTCTAGAGCCCTAAGAACTGAACTAAGTCCCCTCTTGCTACCGACAAAAGATGAATCAGACTTGGTTCATATCAATCTGGAAGACTTTCTCACATCTGAATGGAAAGCAGACTTCAGAATTTTATTAGTACCTTAAGCCTGAAAATGAAGGGTGCTGTCAGCCATGAGCCAGCATCTGCAAGAGATTAATTTCTGTGTTCAGATCTAATAATTCAGGCAACAGTCAGGAGCAGGCAAAAATACATATGTCATGTATGTAGGAGTGATAGTCATGTAACATGTTGGTTATGAGATCAGTCTGATCTCCACTTTCTTGGCTCAAACTCTCTTCTTTCAGGTATCTGATGTTTTCAAATAATAGAACTTTTAACACAAAAGCATGAGTGGTGGTGACCTGTAATGAGTTCAGATGCATTTTCATTCTTCTTCAGGAAGGGGCAGTCCACATCATAAAAGTCATCAGTTGTTTCAGTTAATTCGGAGACAGCCAAGGGCTGGATAGATACAGGGATGATCCTGTGGACTTCAGCAAGCTGTGCTGTCACACCCTGAGCTGGACACATAAAAGTAGAACACCACAAGAAGCTTCTGTTGCCGTTGTTCATTCTGTATCCACTCAACATACAATGCTCCCTCCCTTGGGCTGCCAATCCAGCATTTTCATGCACTCCACATAACCCCAAAAATTGTATGTCAAATGGGCATATCCACAATTAAAGTGCACTATAAAGTAATACTAAGTTTTCTAAAGTATTTTAACAAACATTATAGCAAACTTTGGAGTCTTTTAGAATGTCAAAGGAACAAATTCCTTTCCTTGGAAAAGGTTGCTATTGGATGTCTAAACCATGCAACCTTCTGTTTTAAGTCAGCATCCAGATTTAGTAGGTCTTAAGGGAAAAATCAGGCTTACTTTCCCCTCAGTCAATATTAGTCCTCAAGTCAATAAATCTTCATATTGACCACAACATAGGAACCAGTAAATGTTTAATATCTTCTTCCAGATTTTAATTATAAACACTGAGGAAATTTGTCAACTCCTGACTTCCTAGTCATATGGAAAAGCTTTTAAACATTCTGCATAGGCCACTGTCAATCAGGCCCATCACAGTTTTGAAACTAAAACATATTTCACCAACAATTCTTTGAGCACTTACATGGGATCGTTAACATGGGCATGTCTTGGAACCCAGGCTGCATCTGCTGCAAGGACAGTGAAGGTAATAAACAGCATTTTTTCACGTCACAACAGTTATTACTTCCAGTGCCACATTTAAATTTCCTCTGCCCATATAAAGTTCCATAAATGGAGAATGCTGACAAAAATCCCTGTGGTATTCTGTAACTAAAAAGTGTTCCTAGCCAAGTACTTTATCAGTTGGAGAGAAATATGAACAGTACTGAGAGACAAATAAAGGAGGAAGGTGAAGAAATTCTTGAGGCTACAGTGCACAGTTTGCATGCAGCTGATAAAAAGAAGCATGCAGGGTGAATTCCTTGCCTCAAAAACCAGATGGGAATCCTGGCTAGGGATATCACTGGCTCCCCCATAACCCAGGCTATCGCTATGGAATAGATTATGTCAAGTCAGGCAGCTGTCTAGACATCCTGGGAGAAAGCATGGGCTCCTGAGAGAATAAATACCTTGCTGAAGAAGTTTGCCTCCTTTCCCAACCATGCAGAATACCCAGTTCTCAGATGCCTGCTAATTCTGTTCTTCATCTGTAGAGGATGTTTGAAACAACTGTAGAGAGATCAAACTAACCAGAGACACAAACTATCAGGAGATCAGCACAGGTGAGTTAAAGGTCAGCTGGAAGATGAATCAAACATCCTTCACTGATGGGTTGAAATGCCTCTGTACTGTATTACAATGTTGTGATTGTGCGTATTTTTGAAATCAGATATTCACTGCTAATGGTTACAGTGAAGATTTGGGCCTTCTGTAGAGTGAGGAATCGTGATGCAAGTAGTGGGAACTACGTATTTCAGAAGATGAGAAAACACAGCCTAATTAATAAATAGAATCTGAGATCATGTTAACAACCTCAATGGCAGATAAAATAGCCACTTGTTTGAGGGATCTGTTTAAGTTCTCTGATTACAGAACAATCTTCAACCTCTTCCAGTAATACCTTGGTGATCTTTCTCTATATTGTCAGCAAATAATCTTTGCCTTTGAAAACAAGGTCAAGAAGGGTATTCCTCATGTCTAGCTGTCCATAAGCTCTTTTTGGAAACATTTTCTATAACCACAGCAATTCTTGAAATTATTGAAAGTCCCCTTTGAGGACATCAAGCATATCTATGATCTATGTCATCACCTTGCCATACTCCACAGAGTATGGAAATTTTTTCATCAACAGTGGGCTGAAAAATTAGTACAGCAGAGAAAAACCATGTAGGCAGACTGATGAGCGGAAGAACAAAAATGGGCTTTCAAACCTCACCCAAATCCTTTGTATCTGAAAACAGAGTAGGGGGGTTTTCTTGCATGTCTACTCCTCCTGCTCCAAAAGCAAGTGTTTCACAGTTCATGCCTCAATTCATTACTAGGTTTCAACTTATTTTAAGGTTCTTACTTGCCAAAGACACATTGCTGTGTGGAATATTAATGAGGTTGTCAACTAACTGGGCCTTAAACGAGCAGAAAAGATTTAGTACCTTCTAAAAAAAACCTGGCAACACTTTTTTTCTGAAAGTTTGAGAATTTGTGCTTTGACAAGACTAAGACAATCAACTTCTTGTGCATGTGAAACCTCTTAAATCCCATCAGAAGGACTTGAGCTTGAGGCCAGGAACCAGACATTTTCACATTTTAATCTCAACTCCACTCTTGGCTTCCTGCAGAGCAAAGAAGTCTTTCTTCATTTCAACAACTTTAAACCAGAGTACAGTGAGAATTAAATGTTTACACTGCAATTTGAAAATGTAAAGTGCTAAGAAGGAGCACTTAGGAAACCAATTTTGTAAACTCTTCCCTTGCTGCCATGGTATCCACCATCCTCAACTGCCTCTTACTTCATGTACTCATAGACTACATAACCTTAAGCACTCATTCTCTGTAAACTACATACCTCACTTGAGAGCTGATGTACAAAAATCAGCTGTCTGAATACCTTAACACTTACGACAACTGCCTCTGGACTGATCATAAGAGAAATGACTTGTCATTAATTTTCACATGCTTGGATTTACTTTAGCTTTTATATTTTAGGAATATTATGTAAACAGAATGTTGGTTGTAGGAGTACCCAGGAATGCAAGAAAACATATGGCTCCAACTCCCTTCAGTATTCCCAGCACATTCCCCAGCAATTTTAATTTCAACTGGCTTAAGTGGGGGAGTCAGAGAGAGACTTAAATGCTCTCATCCTCTGCATATCATGATGAAGAGGTGGAATCACAGCACCTAATCTCACATATGCAGAGCCTTCCATTGGGGTGAAAATACAGCCCTACTGCTTCCTGTCCATGAGGAAGGTACTCTTTATAGTGCATTTTGGACCCAGCTGCATTTTAGATCTACCCCTGCTCCAGGATGGCACCGACAACATTCATAAGTCTGTGCCAGCTCTGATGAATCTCCCAGAGGCAATTATGGGAGCAGGGCCACACACAGGTGTTTCTAATCAGCAGCTCAACAGTTTAAGGGGTGGATGAACCTGACACACACACACACACAGACTGTGCAATGTACCCTACCCAAGATTAGGTATTGTGATGACAAATATTTAAGATGGATAAATACATATTACTGTATAAGCACAAGTATCTTTGCCACCCGTTCTTGTCTTATTTCCTACTGAGTCTGCTCTTTGCTCTGGTGTTGCAATGCCCTAGGGTACAATAATATTCAGGTGCCAAGACCTGCCACAGGAGGGTCATGAGCCTTTGTTGTCATGCCCCAAGCCCTCACCAGCACTTGCCCTGCCACATATGGCAGTGCAGGACCTGTGTGCTTGCAGTTAATCAAGAGCTGCATCTGTCTTTCATCACACTGCTGGTGCCTGGTGCTTGAGCTGCTCTTGCTCTCAGTGCTCCACTGCCCAGGGTGTGAACATTTTGCAGGCTGAATGGCAGCAGGAGAGGTCTCCCCCAAATGTTTTGTGCTGGCTTTGTTTGAGAGACTGTGTAAATCACCAGCAATGTGAAGGGACGATTCCACTGTGTGACGACTGAAAGAAAAACAAGGCTTGAAGAATTAAAAGTGAATTGCTTTACACACTAGCAGCTTGCACACTTGAGAGAGCAGGTGTGGACTATGGGACCCTCACATGCCTATCGGTACAGTGAACCCTTGCGGGGACAGACAGCAAAGAAGCAGATTTGCCTGCACCCCAGATTGCTACTTTATACCACAGACAGCTACTTAAAAGCTGACACAATGCAGAGGTTCATAGAGATCTCAAAGACTGGAAATACCCCATATTTTTGGATGCCCTGTGAGATTTAGAAGAAAAAAAATTAAGCAAAACTGAGGGAAAAATCTACAGCTATTAAAAACATCCACAAGAATGCTTTCAGTCAAATCTACCCCATCTAAAGTCTCCAGAATGGTCCCCTCGCATGCACTGAAGTAAGATCTTTGAATGACAGCAAGAGCAAGCTTGGTAAGCTGCTTGGAGATGTCAAAACCTTCCTAAGGAAAACTTTCTACAGAAAACTTTTTTGTGCTGGTCACAGCTCACGTCTTGCTTCATCTGGTTATCCTGCCAGAAGCATAAATGAACTCATAAGAATAACAGAAGGATTAGGTTAAGCTTATTTTTAAAACATTTCCCACAAGTTCATCTCATTTGCCTGCTTATAAACACCCTTGTCCATCTTTGTTGTGTGTCTAATTAGGCAGGATATACTGCAGGTGGCTTAAAATAGGAGCTGAAATATAGTAGCTTTGCAGTTATGCATGTTAAAGGAAAGGTAATTAAAATTTCATGCTATGAGATGTAAACTGATCATCTCAAGGGTCTGAAAGGGATTTCTTCCCCATGTATGACATGGCACAGTTGGCCAGCTACAGTATGGGTGGGTTTCCTCTTCCCTGCAACACTTAGTAGCCTCTGCCCAAGGTAGAATATGAGATCTGATGGGTTGGTTTCTTGAATTATTTATTTACAGAAATAGCCATATTGCCATCAGCTAAGCATCTCTGGATTTTATTTAAAATCAATATTGCAATAAAGCTTGAAACATAAAAATCTAAAATTAAATTAAAACAAAGTAGCAAAGAAAGCTCTGCCGAGAACCTGTCTTAGAGGTTAATTAAAATGAGATAAAACTGAGGTCTTGGATTTTGAAGCAGCTGTAGTTAAAAATCTGTGGTATGTGACAGAGACATAGAGTGGTTTCCTCTGATGATGCTGACAACTTTTCCAAACAGCATCTCTGCAAAAATGGGATTTATTTTTGCAGCTAAAAAGAATACTTCAGTGTAATAAGTATTTTTTGTTTGGTGCAATGGACCAAGTCACACCAAATGGCAGGTGGTATCTTTTAAAATATTACCACAAGGGAGGATATCACTCTGCTTTTCTACCAGTCCTTCTCCACACTTGCTCTCCTCTTTCAAAAATCATGCATTATATTATAATACTGAGACATCAGTTGTGCTTTACAGAATGGGAAAGGGCCCTTTCAAAAAGTATTTACTAGTATAACCAACAGGGACGTGCTTGTATTTTGCCATGGTAGTCCTAGGAAATGTTCATGCTCATTGTGAAATAGTGGTATTTTGATATTGTAGCTTTAATAAGGATATTTACAATGGAGAACCCTATACTAAAGAAGTTATGTCTAGGGCATGTTTAAAAGCCTATCAGACAGGCTTTGAAAAATGCAAGGGACAGCAAGACATCACATTGCAGGCTTTTTCTACAAACTCCACAAGTGGACTCAAGTTAGCAAAACACAGAAAGCATCTCTCCATTGCCTGTGGCCAGAAAAATTAGGTCTTCTGCCTTGTGAAGTCACTCCTTAGGTTGCCCCTAGAAAAAAAGAGGCAGGCAAACAGGTACCCCAATTTGAATGTGTTTTCTTCTGTCCAACCGAGTAAAGAATGTGTCTACTGTTGCTGAACAGCTGAAGCTTTCTTAAATTGTCTGTGGCACAACAAGTGGTGGGAAAGCAAAACAAGGATTATGAACTGGTGCAAGAGATTAGTGCAATAAACCTGCATGGGACAGGAAAAGTCACACTGATGAAATCCTGTCACCCAAGTACAGCAAAATTCCCACTGACTTCAATGAGCAGGATTTTACCTCATGACTCCAAGGCACTGTGGAAAAACAAACAAAACCAACCTAGCAAACCTCTGGTAAAGGTAATCTGGGAAAAACAAGTTATGAGAATGCAGTCCATATTGACAAATAAGAAGGGCATTTAGAGTACCCTGCTTTTCTGTTAGATATTTCCCCCTCTCCTCCCTATCCCATAGTTGGTACCATCCTTCAGGATTACTTTTGTCCCAGTCAAACTGACCTTACATTTTCACAGGCAGAGTCTCACATCTGTCAGACACTGGACAATGAGGAAGGCAGTATTTGGTTATGAAACACCTGACTTGAATTTCATTGAACCAGGCAATAAACCAGAAAAAAAGTTTTACTAGGCAGAAGCAGGTTTTTGTAATAAGTCTCTATATCTCTGCATGCATGATAATCATAAATTTAGGGGTTTTTCCTGACAAAGTGAGATACTGCACTTACAACCAGTAGGAAATAACATCTCATTCACAGTAAAAGGCCAGGTAGTGTTGTGATAACGTAATTAGCTAAAAAAAAAACAACCACACACATTCCAGACATTCCATCCTTTGAAGGAAAGCAAACTTCCAGGGTTTTAATCACACAGTAGTATGCTGCTTCATCTGGTTTTTCTGTAAGAGATTTCTCTTTGTTAAAAAAAAAAAAATCATTAACTTTCCATATAGGGAAGCACAAACTGGGTCATTGGGGAAGCATGCACTTCTTTGCTGGAAGTAAGCCACAGATGGTCCCAGGTGAATGGTGTCTATCCAACACCACTGTTTTGTCAGATTTTGGAGCCCTCTCCATCCTAATCCCTCCCCCTCCCCGATTCCCAATACCTCAACAGGAAAGGAGACATCTGTGAATCCTCTGGCATTGCTTCAATGCTTTACAGCTGTAATAACCACTGATACAAAGAGAAGAATGTTTTCTAGCCCCAAATTCCTGAGGTACTTTTCTGAACAGACACAAGTGGATGGGACTCGGTTATGTGAAAAATCCCCCACCAGGGGCACGGGTGTGGGGAAAGATGAAGAGGAATCATGATCTGCAGATAATTGAGCTCAGCTTGACTTTAGATTTATGTTTTCTGACCACTCAACCTATTTGTTCAAATCCAAACTTCTAATCTTTAAATCTAAACAGTATTTTTCTGGCACCTTGCACTCCCTCACTCTTGGCTATATCAGATGAAAAATACCTCAAGGAGGGGACTTAAAACAGTGGTGAGCTATAGACTTACACATATGCAGCATTTTTGCAGTACTTCTTACCATTAGAATACAGGCAGGACAGTCTGATGCTTGCAGCTAGAAATCCCAAAGTGCATCAAGCACTACAAAGTCCATTTTCTCTCATTTGTTAGCACTGTCAGTCACCAGCTAAGTCACAGTGCCTCTTACCTTTATGTCAGTGAGTTCATCGCAGCCTTACACAAGATGCACAGGTTGACATTTAGTGGTTTGGAGAATAATGTCTATTTGTACTGGGGCATAAATTAAAGGCAGCAGCCTGGACAGACAGGTATGGAGGACTGGTTCCCAAGCCCCTGTGACTTGGAAGGGTTGGGGACACACTGGCTCTCCCAATGTCTAGGCATCTAGTGCCAGAGTGCTGTGCAGCCCTTCAGAAGGACCTGAACAGTTGGGAGAGATGGGCAGAGAATTGCCTGAAGTTCAACAAAGGCAAATGCAGGGTCCTGCACCTGGGGAATAATAACCCTTTGCACCAGTGTAGGCTGGGGGCTGACCTGCTGGAAAGCAGGTATGCAGAGAACAACCTGGAAGTCTTGGTGGACAACAAGCTGTCCATGAGCCAGCAGTGTGCCCTTGTGGCCAAGAAGGCTGATGGTATCCTAGGGTGCATGAGAAAGAGCACTGCCAGCAGGTCAAGGGAAGCGATCCTGCCCCTCTACTCAATGCTATTGAGGACACATCTGGGGTGCTGTGTCCAGTTTTGGGCTCCTCAGTACAAGGAGAGACATGGAGCTCCTGGAGCAGGTCCAGTGGAGAGCTATGAAGATGACTAGGGGACTGGAGTGGGGCCTGGTTCCCTCTCAGAAGAGACCACTGAGTGAGGCCCTCATCAGTGTCTGTAAGTATCTGAGGGAAGGGTGTCAAGAGGATGGACCAGGCTCTGCTCGGTGGTACCAAGCACCAGGACAAGAGGCCATGGGCAGAAACCAATGCATGGGAAGTTCCACCTGAATATAATGAAGGACTTCTTTACTGTGCAGGTGACTGAGCATTAGAACAGACTGGCCAGAGAGGTTGTGGAGTCTCCCTCACTGGAGATATTCAAGAATTATCTGGATTCAATTCTGTGCCATGTGCTTTAGAATGACCCTGTTTGAGCAGAGAGGTTGGACCAGATGACCCCACTGTGGTCCTCTCCCACCTTATCCATTTTGTAATTCTGTGATTCATAGAAAACTCACAACCTGGTGCAGATTTGCTCAAAAAAAACCCCTACTATTATTTCAAATATTTTTAAATTCCTTTCTAACCAGAAGCTCCCTGGGTTGTACAGCTGCTCAGTGACAGTTTGCCCAAGAAGCTCAGTAAATTGTTTCATCCTGAGCTGCTCTCTGTTGTGGTTACACTACTGCTAGTACCCAGACTCAGGGCAAGCTTCAGGCAGGCAGACTGGCAGGCACAGAAACATTCATATCTTAGTACAACCCCTGCAAAAGGACCAGTCACAGCTTCATGCCATCAGTCCTTCTCTCAAGCCAACACCACTGGCTTTGTCTTGAAGGGGGACACAGGTCAGCTCTGCCATGGGGTGGGTGAAAAGACAGATGTGGAGTCTGGTTCAGGAGCAGAAGCCAGGACAGGAATGCCACTGATGAGCAACAGTCAGAGCAACAGCTGCTCTTCACTTACACCACAGAGGAGCCCTGGAGCAGCCTGGCCTCAGCAGGACCAGAACAGGCAACTGCTGAGCCCACATGCACAGTCTGGACCAGAAAACCTCAAGGGGACAGTTCTACAATACATGCCCTTGGCAGCAAACTGAGGGTTTCAGAGGTTCCAGTTCCACCCACCCCTTAAACACTTGAATCAGGATTTTCTGAAGTAATTCTTCAGCCTACACTTCTTTTGTACCATCCTGCTGAGTGAACACAGGGGCATGACCACATGAATTTTACAGCTGTAGGACAGGGAACAAACCTTCAAACCTTCTGCTTCAAAGCCACAAACCCTTGGTCCAATCTTTTAAAAAGAGTTTGTAATTACCTCAGCAATGCAACAGTTCACATGTTCTCTGCAGCCATTTATGGCATAAATGACAAACTTAATAACAGAGAACTGACAAACTACAAATCATTGCACTTTATGCTATAAGTTTAAGCAGTAATATTTTCTCTAGTTAAGTGGAAATTTTTAGAAAAACTGCAAGACTGCAGCAGTTACCTTCATGTAGTTATTTGGTTAACTGAAATAGAGACTCATTAACTGACAAATCACGAGCTATAGATGGAGTAATGTCATCAAATCTCAAGCAACATTTAAGATGAGAATTGCAATAAAGGAGATTTGCAATTCTTGAATGCATGTGATTAACAGATTCAATCAAATGATGCCTTTACTATGTTAATTATTCCATGCCACAAAATGCTAAATGTGACTAAATTCAAGTGTTTGAGAGAAAAATATATTTCTTTAAACAAGTACAAAGGAGAAAAAAATAATTATTTGGTATGCTATTGTCTGCTAAAAACAGAATAATAATAGCAACAATAACAAAAATATAATAATGATAATGATAGTAATAATACTAGGAAGAGTAGTAACAATAAAAAGACCTGTCTTAAGAGTTAGGCCCACAAATTTTCCAATCTGAAGAAATCTACTGCATGGCAAAAGCAAGACATTGAATTTTCCCCTAAAGTTATGGCAGTAGTGAGAGTTTTGAGCACTTTCTAACCAGTCATTTATGAACTCAGTTGTTGTGTAACTGTATTAGACAAGTGATACACTGACATCATGTTGATGTCACGTCCCAAATCTGTTGATGTCAGGTTTAAAGAAAGCCCAACAACCTTCTAGAAAACCATGGATGCTAATGAGGACAGGTGTTCTAGGAGTATTAGTCTTGTGTTGTCCTCTGCAGTGTCTCCTGCAGCCTTACTTGTCCCTGTACAAAGCAGTGCTGCTGTGCCCCTCTCACTGTGGTTCCCACACCTGTTGGGGCCTGCCTGCTCCTGTGCCTCCCCAGGAGGGTCCTGAGAGGTGTCAGTCATGGCCAAGCAAACAGGCATGGGGACACACTGGGGAACTGCCCCGCATGGCCACGTTGCTTCCTGGCCTCACCAGGGCTGAAGTCACCTCCAGGATCCTGCTCCAGCCCCACTCAAAGACACACAATGAGATCAGCCATAAGGTAGCGTTTGGTGAGCACAGAAAGTGCTCTTCTTTCTCAAGGCCCCTAAGCTCCCCAAATCATCATACAAAAGCTATGGGATACTGTACTATGCCCCAATAATGTGATAGAGCATTTTCTGGCAACAGCAGCATGAGGTATTGGCACAATGTCAGCTATTTTCAGTGCTGCTTATACTCAGGAGCAGCCTCAGGAGTTTGAATGCAAGCTGAATTGCACACATGGTTTAATTTTTTTTTTTTTCAAGGACCAATCCAGGATCATTAGTCATATTGAAATACCAGAATAGACAAGCACCAACAGTAATGATGCCAAACACTTCTTCACACAGGCTTTAGCAAAATCTCCTGAATTCAAAATTGTTTCCCTGCTTAAAGAAACTTGCCTCCAGAAAGCTAAACTCTAAGGGTATATTTAGAGTACTACTCATGAGTACTGAGCAACTAGCAATGCATTAAAGACAAACAAAAAATACCATCCCAAAACTAAACAAAGCAAACCACAATTAAAATCCCATAAAACGTGTCTAGTTATAAAACAATGAATTAAAAGAGTAGTATAAAATTAGATGCTAAAATTGTTAGCTTGCAGTCAGGACTATTTAAAAATCCTTCCTTGTACACTTACACTGTGCTTTCTTCTACCATGTGCTTTGCAGGGAAACACAAGTCCCCAAAGTTACATCCAAAATAAAGGATTAAGGGCAATGTGCACAACCTAAGGTGTCTGAGATCTCTCAAGGTCAAGTTCAGGAGTCAACATGCAGCTATGCCGCTACTCTTTAAAACATGAACTATATCCTTTTCAGTTAACAATCATGACAATCACACTGTACGGTTTTTTTGGATGGCTAAACAAAGGAGAAATTACAGCTCTAAAAAAGAAGGAGATTTAAAATGAATTTGAGACATCTTCACAGAAATCTCCTCAGTAACAGTGTCAGACAAATGTTTGCAATCCATTGTTCACTGCCTTTTTTGGTATTTGGAGAAAACACACCCTAATTCGTAATGTTCCTGCTGAGTTTATTTCGATTTCTGAGAATTTTTATTAACAGCAGGTCACTACCCAAGCAGCATAATGAAAATGAAGCCATGTTGATAATTTAGGCAAGAATGACCAAGAAAGGTTAACTCTTGAGAATGAAGTATTTCAAATGGGAAAATTCCATAGTATGTAATGTTGGAGGATAGAAACTGAACAACTCTATTCAATTCAATGAGGAGATGAATACAAAATGAAAGCATCTGACTCTTCCATTCTGCCTCCTCACTTTGCTTACTTCTAGGAGCTTGGCATAGTCAGAAAAACAGAATTTGAAAAATTTTAGTTAAACATAGCCTGGAATTAGGGAAAATTGACTAAATATGCTTTTCCAAGAGACCTCAATAAAAAGCTGTGTTAATTTAAATTTCTGTTAATGGCAATTTAATTTTTTTGCAAAAGTACATCACCAGTAATGGGTTCTTGAAATAAATTCATGGAAATTAAATTAATGAAAAATGCAATCTCTGAAATACTTGTATTTATACTTATACACACACACATACTTATATCTGTAAAGATTAATGTTAGAAAGGTTTCCAGAACTTTCTTGAACATGTGTCCCCTAATCATTACCTCCTTGTGGAAACTTCCTAGTGTGAAAAATTATGATAGTCATTGACTAAATTGCTTGCTACAACTTTATCAGATTCTGAGAAGCAGCAGCATTCTACTACATACTATTATTTAACTATCAATTATAGTTTATCTTTTATTTCTGTGTTGGGAGATGAGCATTCTAATAGTCAGCAACATCTAAACAGAAACAAATGAACAGCTCCTTCTGATAGAATATGATGCTCATTTCAACATAAAGTTTCCTTAGGGAAAAATATACTTTTCTGCAAAAGGACATAATCAAATTAAATACTTATTTGATTTCACTGTCTTTCTAGGACAAACATTATATTTGATTTTAAAGGAACAGAAAAGCTCTACCGTAATTCTGGTGTGCAAGCATGTAGAAATTTTTTTCTGGCTGCTGTAGCCAAAATATAAATCATTTTCTGCTGTGGTGTCAGGAAGTGTATTGCACTAAATTAATCATAAGCTACTTTAAAAAAGGGACAAAAAATCCACTGCAAAATGAAACAAATCTCTCCAGGCCTGTTTTCCATTTGCAATGTCATCACTTACCTTTAAAGGACAATGGAAGTGAGATAGGAATGTTGCTGAAATGCATTCAACAGAACCTGCTTGTGTGTTAGCTTCTCTAGCACTCTGTATTGTGCCTCCAGCCATTGGAAAAGACAAAGTATTACAACCTGCACACAATATAATCTTTACTCTTTTCCAGGCTCCTAGCACAGGGATACACTATGGTAAAACAAGTGCACAGGCACACAGACTACGAGTCAAGCTGTAGTGCTGCTTCTAGCATTTTCCAGTCCCATATGTATTCTGCTGGAGTAGATAAAAGTCTT
This sequence comes from Pithys albifrons albifrons, assembly GCF_047495875.1. NCBI lineage: Eukaryota > Metazoa > Chordata > Aves > Passeriformes > Thamnophilidae > Pithys > Pithys albifrons. The sequence continues at coordinate 46,950,877 of NC_092464.1, read as the reverse complement.
TCTGTCTCATTATAAAAGAAGAGGAAGGGCAATTCATAAAGGAAATCGAGTCATTTTAGAAAGCTTTTCCTAATAAGCCCAATAGTTTAGCAGATGTGCCCAAGTGGGAAAAGCTGGGAGCACAAAGATCAGGCAGCTCCATCCACCATCATACAACTGTATCTCAGCTTGCTTTAATCTTTTATGTCAGGCAATCAAGAGAGAAGCCAATCTTATTTACTGAGTGATGGGTAAATAAACTCATGCCAGTTGAAGACCTGAAAATATGCCTCTGTGGTTTAGACTGGAAGCATTTTAAAGATAAAAAATGTTAAATAATTCACAGAGTCAAGGCTTCTAGATCCTCATCTGTCTTTCTCTTCTCCCAGGGCAGGATGGGCATGCATGGAACGTTTCGTTAACTCTCTCTCCTTTCAAACTCTCAGCCCACAAACTACCCCATCCAAGAGGTACTAGGCATATTTAATATCCCTGCTTTAATAATTTTCAAAACACTTCTGAGAAGACACAGAATACTTTGAGTTAGAAGGGAGTCACACGAATCTCCAAATCCAACTCTTAAAGCTAATAGCCCATACAGGGATTGAAACTGTGAACCTGCTGTTTTTAACCAACTGAGCTAATCTCAGCATCACACCCATCTGGACCACAAGTAATAGCAATTAAAGTCAGCCTCAACTTTACAACTGACTTCCAAATCAGAGTTTACAAAAATGTTTTGAAGTCTGTTCCCCCTCTTTCCTCAGCCTCTGAAAGTACTTTGTTTCTAGGTGATCACAACCCTGCCTGCCTTTCTCACTGTTGGCTGCTTAGGTCTATCAGCTCAGGACTATCTTCTGGTTCCAGACTCAGGAAACCTCCCCATATTGGAACTCTAAGCTTGTATATTAATTCTCAGCAAAGCCAGCTCAATGCATGTGTTCAAATGCTACTGAAATTGGGCCAACTGTGTGGTTTTTCTCCTTGCACAGTAACTTACCATCTCCCTCCACAGCAAGCCACACTTACCGGTAAAAAGTGGTATAATCCACTGTTGAATGACAACTCTGAAACTCCCACGCCTTGAGCTTCTGGCATTCCCGGTGTGCTCGGAGCTTCACCCTGACTGTGCCATGGCAGAGCTCGGGTACAGGTTTCCTCTGCGGGCGACTGCAGAACTCATTGGACTCCACACGCCAAGATTCAGCGAAGTCGTCCACGTCAAACTTAAAATTCCCATCCCCCCCAATCAGGTCATCTCGCTTGTGCCCATTGTAATTGCCACACAGACCACACAGTCTGCCTTTCAGATGGGGTGCAGCCATGACTTCCACAAAACTGTCTCCATCCCATGAGATTTCCAAGCCTAATAAAAAGATGCAACAAAAACACGGGCACACAAAACAAACAAACAAACAACAACAACAAAAAAAAAAAGAGAGAGAGAAGAAGAAGAAATTGAGGGTAACAAACTACATCTTATGTTTGTGAAACAGCGTTCATGGGAACCTGAACAAAGCCATTGGTTTTGTTCTGACAATGCTGTTAGATTTCTATATATCTCTCAGTAAGTGCCTCTGGTAGGTGTAGTGTTTCTTAAATCATGGTTAATTACAATACACTCGTGCGTCTGCTTATTTTTGGTTTTCCTTGCCAATGAATGGGGTTATCCTAAAAAACTCTGAGCCAAAGCAGAACTATTCTCAACACTGAAAGAGGGCTCTTGCAAAATTGTGCAAGTTGAATTTGCTAGGGTGAATTTCCAGCTGATTTTGCAGGGGGCCCAGAATTTCAGCCACTGTCACCCATTGCACAGTGCATGGGCATACAAAGGTGTCCATGTCCCACGAGACTCCACCAGTGACCACTTTATGGGAAACATCCTTTTCTTGCCTACAAAGCTAACCCTGATCACTCATTTAGGTGAATACAACTGTTCAAATACAAGTACCTTATTTGTGGGAATAAAGAGAGTTAAAAAGATTACAACAAAGACATTGCCAAATGCCCAAAATTGATGTAAGAAGGCATTCTGAATTGGATTCAACTGTTCTTTCAAAAGGCATTAATTACCAACATTTTGAAGTTGTCTGCATAAGTTAGGAACACTGAGAAATGATAGTAAACATCTAACCTTCATCTAGTGGTTGGCATGTAAACCCTCTGCTACAATTTGTTTTGCAGGAGGGTTTTCACTTCTGGTACATCAAAATCAAAATTACTTTCTGTGAGTGAAATCTAGTTTATCTATCTGCGTCCACCTAAAAGGTAGATTAAATCAGCTATCCAGGCCCTCTCTGATGGAGAGAAACATGCAGAGGGAATAAACCACCTTCTGAATGTCTTTCTGTTTCCAGTGGTACTAGAGAGCCCAAAGATCACGTGAAGACTAAACTAGTTTTCACATGGGTGACTGTAAATTAATTGAATTCCATTCTTTGATGAGTAAAGATGCATGTCATAAGGGAAAACAATTTTGGTATCATACGGGATAAAAACACCAAGAATCACTGCTGTTTAACTTCTACCCAAAAATGGCTTTTTTTTAATTATTATTTCCAATGTCTCATGAATGATTCTACTTCACATGTCTGCAGTAATCCTGCATCTGAAGATCACAAATCATTTTGTTGATGTTTGTGAGCAGTGACTAGTTAAGGATAAACACAGGATTCTGCTTTTAAATAGGATAATCCAGATTTCACCCTCTTGCTGCTGCCTGGCCAAGAGCACTGAGAAGCATCAATCTGCAGTGCAGGACCAGGGCTTGACTCCAGCTTTCTCCATTTGCTGTGTGGGCTGGCTTAGCACCACCCTTTCCTCTTGTAAATCCGTGCTTGTCACTATGTGATCCAAATCCTGCGCTATCCTCATGTAAGTAATTAACATACCAGTGACTCCGTTCAAAGCTGGAAACCTTCCTTTAACAACACATCCCATTGTCTCCTTTGACAACTCCTACCCTGGGCTGCAGAGAAACAGAATGAGGCTCGAGTGGCAATTATGGCCATGTCACCAGGAGTTTTGGGAACAATTTACTCATCAAGGCTGGTAAGACAAGTCTGCATCACCTGTCACTACAGTCTATTACACCATGTTTTCTTACCACTATGTGATAGCAATGATGGCACAAGTATGTCCTGAACTGGCTATGCCTGAAATCAGTTTCAGATTATCCAATAGCCCTCAGCATGGATGGGACCATTGTGTCCTCCTCCAAAGACACTTTCCACCCAGCCAACTGAGAAATTGTGCAAGACTACAACTGTTAACAAGGCCAGCACAGTGGCAAGAGGGAAAGCTGCCTTTTAAGCTGCTTCATACATTTATTATCATTGCTGGACAAATAAAAATTCCAGCTGTTTTTGCTTCTGACAATGTTGAACAAAACAAAACACAGCTTGATCTGTAGACACAAGATTAATACTTACGGCTGGCATTTAGAAAAAACTTGCCATTAGCTTATAAACTAAGATTTCTTCAGACTAGAGAATCACATAAACTTTCCCAAAGCTTAAAGCATCCAGATCCAAATTCTCAGACAGTTCTCTCCAGACAATAACCACAGTTTTTAAGGCAGTGTTCAACTTCTTCCCCCAAACAAGCTTCCTCAGAACCTGCTCACTTTAAACAGGGTCAGAAAAGACTGGCCAATGATTCTATCTTAATTTTCCTTTTATGACCATTTTTTTCCTCAAGTCAAGACTTACTGACTTTCAGTAAAAATGCATTAATTATGAAAGGTCAACTTAAAAATTTCCTAAGTACTTGTGTCCCCTTCATGAGAGCTAACTTGAAGTACTTGTTACATGTTGCTTTTGTAGCCCTGCAAAAGGCATGCAGGTATGCAGACAAAAAAGAACATAAAATTATGGCTTTTCATCTCAGCATGTAAAAATGCACATTTTTAAACCTAGAGATTCTTGCTTTGGTTACTGGATTTGATTCAAGAGACACAGTGTGTAACTACCACAAAAGGATGTACTTTCCTCTAGCTGGGTATGGTTTAATTACACTTTATTCTGCTGTAATTGCTCAGATGGAAGGGTAATTTCTAGCTTTGATGAACAGCCTAAAGGTTTCTGTCTGTAATGGAGCTTATTCCCTTTTGGAGTAACAAGGAAGGGTATTTAGTCCTACATGCATGATAATTCTGTTGGAGCCTGACTGCACTGTGCAGTGTGTGCCTTTTGTTTGTTCACAGGCAGAAAATTCGGTTAGTTTCTGTAAACCAACAAGAGCTATGACAGACAGGATTATGCTACGGAGCAATTTTTGAAATGGTCTCCTTGGCAGACAGAAATCTTTTGGAAGAGTTTCTTGGTGCCTATAGCCCCCTTTCCTTCACCCTGCTCAAAATGGATGAGTTTCCCACTCACCTGGACCCGGATTAGAATCCAAGGGATGTAAAGCCAAAGGATGCAATACCTGCCCTTTCTGGGGTGTGCAAAAAAGGAATATTCTCTGTATTACTTTTTAGGGTTTTCCAATTTTACCCTCTCTTTGAAGGATGCTTAACCAACTTGTTACTTGATTTCTTAACTTGGCACACAATGTACTCTACTGCATTTAAAAGAAAAACCAAAACCCTGCTGGATTTTTGTACATCACACACAGAGTTCCCCAAGCTGGATTTTTCATGGTAAAGGCATCCTCAAGAACTGGCAGACCACCCTTCCCTAAAGATTTAGTGCCAAAATGGTACAGAAAGCCTCAGCAAAGTGGCTTCGTGCAAAAGATCAGCATAGACACAACAACAACAACAAAATGCTCATGCACTAGAGGAATAGGTAAGTAACACCAGCCCTGTGACCTCTACTCTCTTGTCTTGGTAACACACAAACTTTAGGTAAGGACTCAACACCACCCCATGCACAACCATGACAAAGTACCTGCAAATGCAGAGTGCAAGGATTGTTGCTGTGTGGCATCCAGGGCTACAGCTGGTGAGGAATTTAGCAACAAAACAGGTTTCCCTGGAAAATGCCAATTCATCAGAACTGAAATGCTTCGGGGAGACATATCGTATTCAATGAACTTCCAATACAGCCCAGGCAAGGCTCCAAGCTGGTTTCCTGCCAGCTCGCCTGGTGGGCTGCCTGGAAGCCTGCACCATCAGGGTATGGAACCCCAGGACTACCCTGCCATGCACACTGCCCTGTAGCCAGGGACCACAAGGCTTCCTGAAGCTTTGGGCTTCCCTGTTTTATCCAGGGCTCAGCTTCCAGCTCTGCAGAAGGAAAACCAAAATCTGTGGGAATGCTGTCTGAGATGTAAGTGGCAGACCCTGCATTTCCCAGCCCAGTTTTACTTTGAATTGTGCTTCTAGTGCAGTGATTTTGCTTATTTTTCATTACTTCCTCCCTCCACCTCTTTTTTCACCCTACACTGGGAAAGCATATATTTTTTTAAAAATCCCTGTTTCCTTCTGAAACAGAAAAAATTCTCCAGCTTTTTCCCCCTGGCACTCAGAATTTCCTGTGGAACAAAATGTTTGTGTTTAAACCGGTTCTACTCAGCACATTCTTCCTTTCTACAGCCTCTCTGCTGTTTGTCCTCTCCCAGCAAAATGGAGCCATGCCGTTCTGCTGCTTTCCAGGCCTTCCGTGCTGAGGAAAGGAGGACTTGGCTCAACGTGCTGCATTCAGTGAGAGAAACCTGATCCTGATCCGTTAAGGGGAGGAATTATTTAGGCTATAATTTGCAGTGATTACACACTGTTTGGTATGTTGTCATATGCCATGTTTGCGCTTCCTCTGCCAACACATGGACAAGGATGTGTAGAGTCATTTATCAGGCTTGCACCAGAGACAAACGAAATAGCAGCAGGATTAGCTGTCACTCATCTTCAATTGAAAACCTTTCCTTGGCCTGTGGTTGGCTAATGAAATCCACATCGCCAGAATTCATGGTGTTCAGCTGGCTGCAAAGAAAAACCCTCAAGATGCTTTTAATTAGAAGTTGTGAATAATGGTCAACTTGTGTGCATTTTACAGACAGCCACAAAAATCTGCATTGCCACTTTGAGGAATGAGCCCAGAGCTGGGATCCACATTATGCAGACTTACATTTCCAGGGGCTATGTGAACAGGTGTCTAAATTCTCAGCTCAACAGTGGGTGCTAGTGTCCCCCTTGGAAAAAAATTATGCTAGATAGTGAGTGTGACTGTGTGTCATGTCTGTGAGCATAGCCATCCATAAGAAAGATTGGTTTCACTGCTTTCACATGGCATTTAATTGAATTAGCAGTAAATGGTATTCTCACTGAAACAGTACTTCACTGTGCAAATGAAATCTCTCAGGACTACAGTAGTACCTAATGCATGCTAATGAGAACATTTTAAACTTCCCCTCAGTATTTATCTGTGCAAGGATACTATAGCTTCAAAACAGTTTATCAAAACAAATGCAAATCCTCTGGTTTAGCTTTTTGACAATTAATGTATTTTCTGGGACTCCAAAGATCTGATATTCTGCTATCTCTCTTCTCTATTTCTAGAAATAAAGTACCAGATTCTCTGAAGTTTCTAATTTGTTTTTGCTTTTGGTGCTGTAGATTCTGTTTCTTGCAGACAACTTCTTATTTGGGTATGAAGAAAGCCCAACAAGATGGCACCGAACAGCAAGTTAGGCCTTGATTTTCAAACCAGAGCCTCCATTTTGCTGGGTAGCCTCTCTGACATGTTTCTATAACTTTGACAACTTAAACTCATCTCAACCATTAATAACCATGACTTTGTATAATTGCTGACTTAAACTGCAAAATATGTTGTTGCAACTGTGAAAAAACCCTGAATGTTATGGTTAAGAACTGATCTCTCTGTTCTTATGTGTAAGCATCAAATGATGATGCTGTGTCTTGAATTTGCATGGCAAGATTTTGGTAGCAGAAGGGCTGCAGGAACGAGTTCTGTGAGAAGTTGCCAGAAGCTTCCCCCATGGAAGCCAATGGTGGTCCAATTGAGCCCATTCGAGTTGGCTCCAAGATGGACCAATTCCAGCTGGCTCCAAGATGAGCTTGGCCAGAGCTGAGCCTGTCAGGGACAGCGTTGGCATCTCAGGGATAACATATTTAAGGAGAAGAAAAGCCCTGTGCATCTGGTATTGTAAAGAGGAGTGAGAGTGTGTAAGAGAAAGAACCCTGCTGTCAGTGGAGAAGGAGGGAGAGGAGGTGCCCCAGGTGCTGGAGCAGAGATTCTCCTGCAGCCCGTGGTGCAGACCAGGGTGAGTGAGGCAGCTATGCCCCTGCAGTCCATGGAGGATCATGGGCAGGCAGAGATCCACACACAGCCCCTGGAGGGACCCACACTGGAGCAGGTGGATGCATGAAAGAGACTGTGGGGAGCACATTCTGGCGCCGGCTCCTGGAAGAACCTATGAACCCATGGAGAGAGGAGCCCACTCTGAAGAAGGTATTCTGGCAGGACTTGTGACCCTGCAGGGCACCACCCTGGAACAGTCTATTCCTGAAGGACTGCACCCCATGGAAGGGATTCATACTGAAGCAGTTCATGAAGAACTGCAGCCCACTGGAGGGACTCACTGAAGGAGTCTGAAGAGAACTGTCTCCCTTAGGGAGGGACCCCACACTAGAGCAGGAAATGAATGTGAGGAGTCCTTCCCCTGGGGAGGAAGGAGTGGCAGATACAATGTGTGATGACCTGACAGCAACTCCCATTCCCCATCTCCTTGAACCACTCAGGGCAGGAGGAAGTGGACAGAATCTTGTGAAGAAGTGGGGCTGGGAGTAGAAGGTGTTTTTAAGATTTCTCATTATCTTACCCCGGTAATATATTAAAATAATTTCCCCAAGTTGAGTCTGTCTTGTCTGTGATGGTAATTGCCGAGTGATGTCTCCCAGTCCTTAACCCGATCCATGAGGCTTTCATTGTATTTTCTCTTCCCTGTCCTGCTCAGGAGGGGAGGGATAGAGTGGCTTTGATGGACAGGTTTGGTTGACATCCAGTCAGGACGAACCCACCACACCCTGCATAAGCCATTTGAAATTACTGGAAGTGAAAATCATGGCACATTCATCTATTCAGGCAGTTTATTGTCAGCCACAGAATGAAATACAGCTTAGCAAATATCCTGCAGACTTCAAACTCATAGCTGGGATCTTTGTCTGCTCATGGGCTGCAGGAATTTTGAAAGCACTCAAGGTCTTCAGATCTCTAAAGATTTATAACCATATTTATTACCACTATCATGCCTTTTTACTGACTACTGTTCATGTTGAACTTGAAAAGTTCTTCAGGGAGAAAGAAGACAAACACACAAACACAGACAAACACACATATAGTTGCCCTACCTGTTTTGGTTGTCACTTTCAGCAGATAACCATCCAAATCGATCTGAAATTGTGGTGTCTCGCAAGGTAGTGAGATTCGGGTCCCATTCCACTTCACCGTGAGGTGCTGCTGGAGGCTGATTGTGCTTCTGCCCAACACAAGGTCCACTGACTTTGTCCAGGAGAAAGAACGGGTCCGACGGGCATCGTTTTTTACCAGCACCTGAAAGGGTGAGGCAGAGGAGGAGCAGTCTTTTGTCAAAACGTACTGACATGTTCCCTGAAAGTTAAATGTCCGTCCATCAAAAGTGTTGTAGTGAGGGTCTCCAAACACAGTGCAAACTCCAGGCTCTGCAGGTGAGTGAGAAACAAAAGCGCCATATCAGGATCAATCAAAGTTTGAAAGAGGCAGTTGATAAGAACTTAAGAGGACGCTGCTCTCACCTAATCTACCTGCTCTACAGGATGGATTTTGGCTGACACCCACTTGGAATAAATACATCTTTGAAAAAAAAAGCCTCACAGCTTTAGCAGAATTCTTTCCTGAAGTGGGTGGGAACCAAGGACCAGGTGATTCCTGGGGCAGCATAGGAAGGCTGGCTAACTTGTAGCTTTGTTTCTAGAACATAGAATAATAATAATAATAATAATAATAATAATAATAATAATAATAATAATAATAATAATAATAATAATAATAATCATAATCATCATCATCATCATCATCATCATCATCATCATCATCATCATCATCTACCATCAGAAGAGTTTAGGTTATTATGATGTCTGTGAAATTTTTCAAATTTCAGTGACTCCCTGAAATTAAAAGCCATCAGACCACTTTAGCAAGACTTGGTTCTGTCTGTATTTTACATATGCACATTTACAAATATTGTACATTTTTTAAACTAGTTGTGTGCACTTTTTCCCCTGAAATCATCTGTAGAACCAGCATCTTTTTACAAGCTGTTGCATGTTGTTTATATATTACTGATTTCTGGTAGTTGTTGTTACCACTGTAACAACTGGAAGTCTGTAGTACATGACTAACACGATGCAGTGACTACCTAAGGCCATGGTGCCTCCACCAATCATGTGCACCATTACAAATGGACAGAGACTTGTTAGAGATGTTTGCAGCCAAACCCTGGTTGGAGAAGTCACAGCTCAAAGGCAGAATGTTTCCACACTCAAGTCAATGATGCTGAGTTACCCTGCAGCTACCCAGCAACTGACTGAATTGCCTCACAGTCAAAGACAGCAGCAAATTTATTTGCCTTGCAGCCTTCTGGTATAACAATAGGTTCTAGCCACATCTTACTGCTCCTGAGAAAGAGTCTCAAGGCAGAGAAATGCACACTGCTACTGCCAACTGGACACCCGTGGGCTAAGGCTGCTTTTGAAAAATGTTGCTTGTTTTAGGGGGAGGACTAATTGACCCAGTGAACATCAACTTAAAAAAAATAGGAAAAAAAGTTTTAAAAAGTAACCAAACCAAAGAAGGGGAGAGTAGCAAGGAATATAATTTATTCACTGGCCAAAACAAAACAAAACAAAACAAAACCCCCAAAAAACTGCTTGCCTGATAAAGCAACTTTAAAAAGGCAAATTCAAATCTACAAAAAAAGGAGACATGAATGTTATGGAGAGGGGAATTCCTTCAGTGGAATGTAGCTTTAACTACACAATACACCTTTCTCAGCAGGGCTTTTCAGCCTAGGCAGAGTGTTATGCTAAAACAACTCTAATATTTCTGTTTTTTTTCTAGCTTTAAAGCGTGCCCAAGGAAACCTACATAGATACCCAGAAAATGGGGCTGAAGGGGACCCCAAGAGGCATTACCTTTTCCCTCTCCAGCTGCAATGCAGAATCACCTGTACCCACATTGTTTCTGATAGACCTTTATGTAACCTGCCTTGAAGAGCAGTAGTAACAGCAACTCCACAGCCACCTCTGGCAACCTGCTGCAGTTCTCAGCTACACCTACTGTGAGAAAGGTCTTCCTAAAGTCAAATCTCAGTCAGCCTCCCCTCACCACATGATGCAGTGCTATAACAGAGCTGGTACCTGAGTGACTTGTACTTTACCCTTAACTAGCCACATGCATGCTTCTTTAGCTAAGACAGTAACTAATCTTGGCATCATTACCCCACCTTACTATATCTAGCAACTAGGAACCAAAAGTTTTGATTTCTCAAGGATATCACATTGACTGCTCCATTAGAAGTCAAAATTAACCATATTTGACTAATACCTCTGCAAAATTGTCCTGACAGATTTTAAGCAGGGCCTGAAAACAAAGACACTTAGGTAAAAGTGCTTTTAAAAATCTGCACTTCTGTGAGTTTCCTTTCCCTCACTGATACCAATAAATATGTTAATGGCTGCTTTCCAAAGTTCATTAAAAGATTAATTGAGTCTCCATAAATTGGCAGGAACCATATAGCTTTAAATCACCAATATCATTTGTACCAATGGGGGGAAAAATCTGTAAATTTCACATGGAGATCATCTGACTTTACTGGTTACTAAATCACACTAACATGTTTCTGATTCCCTTATGTATTCATATAAGTATCTGCATGATGAATATTAAGATACATGTTATCACCAGCTCACATTCTACTTCAGCGTCTTTAATTTTTCTTTAAGGGTAACAACAACTTTTATGAAAACAAGGTAACTATCCAAAAAAAAAAATCAGCCAAACATCAGTAAAGATTCCAGAGGAAAGAACTGTATTTTGGCTGTGTTTCTAAAGGCCAAGAATGTGCACATGTTATACATGTTATTAACCAACCTATCAGGAGGGGAAGGCTGATTCTTCACCTAAGCAAATGGCTAAGCAGCAAGACATGAGAGGAACAAACATAATTTAGAGATGTGCAAGTAAAATTGATAGTACCAATGGGATCCAAAGGAAATATTTATTTTTAATTTCTAGTGTGTTACGCAGAGTAATGTTGGTTTATGTTATGTTACATCATGTCACGTCATATGTCAACTTGATGCAGTGCAGTTAAAAATGTATTTTGGACTGGATAGCTGAATGTCTGATCCAAATTTCGCTGTTTTCTTTAATAAGCAAGGAAATGGAGGAGGGAAAATCACCTAAAACCAGTCTGAATAATTGATTCCCTGATACCACCGTGTAAAACATTCTTGAAAGGTTTGCTGAAATTGTGGGTTTTAAAAAATAAATCCACACCCTGCAAGAGTGTGTGCGATAACTCAGGCACTGCCAGTAAGAAAAACTGGTTGGCCTACAAATAAGCCTTAAACACTGGGTGTAACAAGACTGCAAAAGACAGTCAACATGAAAAGAGTTCCTGCCATATTTAGCTTCTGGGTTGTTGTTTATTTCCTTTTGGGAGACTTTCAATCACATCATATTTTATGGTTTGCTTCTCTTTTTTTTCCTTTTTCTTGGCTTTTCTTTTTCCTTTCTGAAACAAACCAGTCTTTCAGCTTTGCAGTTTTTGACATCTGTTGGAATTTCTAGTTAGGATTGTGTGTGACTTGCTTCTATGTTGGACATAGTGGCTGGAGGAGTGTTGTGCATGACCAAAGCTATGTTCCCCAACACTGGAGTTTGAATTTTGCTAGCTTATGCTACCAAGGCATAGTGTCATGGGTGAAGATCTTTCCCTTTCTTCTGTACAGTAAATTGTTCCCAGCTTATTGTCAAAACTCCTTGTTTCTATCAGCTGTCTAAGGTAGAGTTAGAAAAGGGCAATTATATACAATACTTCCCTCTAAAACCCCCACAGCTACTTTGAGTTTAGGGACTTTCTGAGCTAGACATGATTTCTCCTAATTTAGTAACCTTTGATGGACTTTTTTTTCTGTGGATTTTTCGAGTGTCCCGTTGAACCAAAAAAAGTGTCTTTAGCATCCACAACATCCTTGGGCAAAGTACATGAAGTACCATTGCTTCTTGATTGTTTTGAACCTGGCATTCATGATCTTTGGTGTCTTCTTTTGCTCATCTACACATGCACGTGAATGCAAATATTCCCCCTCTATCCTTGAAAAACATAGATTTTTCAAAGGATGGCCCCAGAGCTATGATCAGGAGGGCATGATTTTCAAAACATCTCAGGTGCTCAACTCTGATTAAATATTATTGGGAGTTGGATGCAAACACCTCTAGACCTCTTCTGGAAACCCTGCATCCCTCCCAAATCAGTATTTAAAATGTCTGGCATTCATAAAAGCTTTTGGGAGCTTGGCAGTTTTCACATTTGTTTTTTTAAGCAACTAAATACAGACTTCACTCTTTTATATTTCACAATATTAAACTATATGTGTGATTAATGCAGTTTGTTCAGCTTCTACCTAAGTCTCTATAGCTTACTTGCAGACTAATAATAGCATTTAGGTGCTAAAGTGAATACTATAGAACTCTTGGCATGCTCTGCTTGCATTTACAAATCATGCTCCCAATTCAAATGAAATAGTGACTTTCATTAGAAAAGGTAGTAGAGAAGGTAACTGTGGGCAAGGAGCACCATTTTTGAAAACACATTTAGATGTACAAAAAAAAGAAGCTAAAAAAACAACAGCATGGAAAAGAACACATTAGCATTTCCTCAGTTTGAACATACTCTCAGAAAGGAAAAAAAATACAACCCGTTTTGGCCAACAAGGAGGGATAAAAGTCTGAAAGACTACTCATTTTTAGTAAGTAGTATGCTGAGTAAAGGTGTAAGAACCACTTACTGAAATAAGTGGTTGCCAAAAAGTACCTTTCTGCCATCCACCCAATGCCCCCATTCCACCAGACAGTATTTAGCCTTTTTAGAGAGGCAAAATATATGTACTGCTTGGTGAAGGCCAGACAGACAGTCAGCACACACATCCTGACCAGCCAGAGAGCATGAGCATGTTGGCTGGGCAATTAGCACACTTGGAGCTCCAGACCAGCCACAGGACATATTGTCTCTAGCTGGGTTTATTATTTGTTGGGATGTAAAGGAAATGGGAAACAAATCCATAGGAAACCAGGCTCTGTTAGCTCTGGTGCTCATGGAATAGCTTGTTTTGTTTTTTCAGGAGATCAGAGCAGTCAATTGAAGCCTAAGATGTCCAGATGTCTGGTCACACTCTTCTGGGCTTGTAGGTAGTTTAGAGTGGCCAAGAAAAATATACTTTAAATTACAACTGAAATTGGTTTGGACACTTTCTAAGTAAGGAGAGGGAGGAAAAAATACAAGTTTACCAGTTAAGGGTGTTCTGGTTGCACATCTATAACTCAAAAATATCTCAGCTTTTCAAAAATAAAATGAAACTTTGAATGCATTTAGCCCATATGCTGAATTAAGCCCTAAATCAAACAGAACATATTATTAACTTTTGAAAACTAGCTAAAGAACATGCATAATAGAATTTCATTAGGTTTTCTGTAAGAAATGCATAGCCATAGAGCACTTTCCTCATAACTGCTACATAGTGCAGCCTGATATAACACACATTACAAGGTGTGGTGTCAAAAACTCCACAGGAGACTTTATGGTCCATTTCATAAATAAAATAGCTATTCCAATTTGTCCAAATACATATTTATACAGTAGACCATCACAGCTGAAATGGGAGGTAAATCATGAACAGTATTCCAGTATGAATACACAATTACAGTCTTTTTGTTGATGTATTTCTCCACGGCAAGGAAATAACACAAGTAACAGGGGTCTATGTGGTCTTTTTGTCCCACTTCCTGCTGTCACAGGTACCTCCAATGCATAACTCCAATTTTTTCTTTTGCTTTGAAGAATCAGCATTTCTTTTAGCAATTCTATAAAAACACATAAAAAGAATGCAGGACCAAGTGAAGGACCAGGTGAAAGTACCACTTTTTACTCCAAAGACTGGGTCCAATTGCCCTTGTGTTTGGTTTAGCTCCATTGATCCTGTTGTCAATTAAAAAAACTGCAAAATGATTTGTGATGAATGAAATTTTCTGCCCAAAAAGAGGCCTTTACTGTAAAATTAATCATGTGTACTGCTAGAGCTAGATGACTGCAGTCCACTTGGAAAAAACTTCACCCACAAAATCTCACAATGGCTTGGGTAAGACTGTATTAGGATTATTATTGATCATGATTAAAATACACTTACATGGTTTCACACTGCATTCTGCAATTTCAGCAAGGCCTATCAACTCTTCTTCGTAAAGAACAAAGATTTAACCTTCACTGCAAATTTCTATCTTTGTCTGAAGTTGAGAGGAGTCAGTTAACATTATTTGAACTCAGGTTTAATATTTTCTTATTTTTAATAAGAAAATGACCTTGGTCTAACATAGGATTACTAATTTATGGAATTGACGTCAGTGGTGATTTTTCTAAATCAAACCCAAAAGAGCACATTTCATTACATTTTTTACAGCAGCATAAACGAAACTGTTGAATTTTCCACTGGTATGACCACTGTGTTTAATTAGTGATAACTGAACGCCAGCCATGGAGCTTAAACAGCAACATGCCAAAACTAACTATAGTTAACTTCAGCAACAGTAGACAAAAGAGACCCTCCAGCCCTTAAGGAGATGAGGTACTTTTTCTGTCTGCAACAAACTGCTTTGAAAATAATCCTCTGTTGGTTTGTTTTTTTCTTTTCAGTTTAAAGTGTATCCTTTCACAACATGACTGCTTTTGACCCACTCTGTAGAACTGGCTGCTTTTAAACCATACTCAAAGCTCTCCTGTGTGCAGTATGTTCTTGCACCTCCTTATGTTGTTTTTACTTTGCAAAATTAATATCTGCTGGACCGCCAAAAATGTTTGGTGTGTAACTATGTGGAGATAGGATCAACGTGAGTGAGTGAGTGAGGGAAAGGGCTGTGCATGTACATCTTATCTCATCAGGAACTGGCTGAATTAGCCAGGTTTCTAAGTGCTACGTGAGATTGTGATTATCACTGAATTCTTATGCCTTTTGCCAATCTTGAGTTGTGATGAGCACAAAGGTGAAATTAGTTCCTTGCATTGTTAAACATTAGTGTTAAAACAGCTAGTGGTAGCCACCACTGCTGTATGACAGCAGATACTTAAGCTCTTTGATTACATTACCTTTTAATCATAAAAGCTTAGAATCAGCTCTCCTCCAAATACTAAATGGGTCCATAGCGAGACAACTCTCTAAAAAAAGGACACCTCTGTTTCATCTGCAATAGTTGAGCATCCTGCTGTGGACAGCCAGAGCAGTCAGACAGGACCCATAAAACCCTTGTTCCCTTCCCATAAAGGAACATGGTTGTTGTTCCTGAAGGCTTTAGGGAAACCCAAGAGCAGCGTACCAGCACACAGAATGTGGTCGCTGTGAAGATGGATGCAGGCTCTTTACAGATCTGCATGGCTGGAGGACGAGAAACATCTTATAATTATGACTATTCCCTTCTTATATCATCTTGAAGTATTGAACTTTTAAGTAACCTGGTTCCTAGGTGAGTTATTTTTACTTTGAAGAAGTCTGGTTTTTGCCTCCTCCCATGAAACAATTATCACAAGTCATCAATCTCTGGCAGCATTTTTGAAGGAGTAACAGCTCTGTCTTCCTTTTAACCTCTTACACTAGAGGGTCTCTTGTGCTTTGAGGGAATGGCTGGCCCCATTATTTTCCTCCCCTCTCATTTACAAAAGAACACATGAGAAAGGTTAAATGAGACTGAAACAAGAAAAGAGGTGAGATAGAGATTGATAAATTTATGACACTAATGACATGTCATACTTCAGCAAAGGTCTATGCAAATTTCTTCTCCCATGAAACTGAGCTAAACATGAAACCAACTGCTGGTCAGTCGAATCCTGTTTCATTTCCTTCTCTGCTCAGCATTATTTCAAGTGTTTCTGAGGTTGTGACTTGTACTTAATCTAATTTGGATGATGAAGACTTGCAAGCTAGATTTATTTTATCTCAAATTTTTTTTTTAAATAAGTGAGCTGGAGAGTAGAAAGATATTTAGCACATGGAATTTCTGCAATCCAAGAGCACCCAGAACTGAGTTGATCAGCAAAACCATTTGATTTTAGACAAAAGAATAGGAACATTCTCCTTAAAAAAACCAGTTCCTTCTCTCAGAAGCCTTCCTGTAGATCATAAACCCCCATTTTAGCAGTCTGTCCCTGTTTGGTAAAATACTTAAACATATATGAAGGAAATATGTAATGGTATCCCATTAAATTCAGTGAAGACAGGTCTCCCTGTTGACCTAAATAGGACTAGTTTGAAGATAAGTATTTGTGTAAGTGCTTTGCTGGGCAGGAGAGAACACAAGTGATATCACAACTTAATGATCATTCCTGAAGTGAAGAGTAAAGGGATAAAAAGGTAATAGTTGAACTAAATATCATAATGGAAAAAGGATAGTTGTTTATTCTCCTTTCCACTGCTGCTCCAGACTTTGTCTCAGATTTCTGCACACTTTTTGTTTAACTCTCACAAGTCATCTTCAAAGGTGTTGGATTATATATACATATAGCTGGACTGTTAGTTACAGGTATAAAAGGTATCCAAGTCCTAAAGGTTACAACTGTATTCATTTTCTTGTTTTATTGCCTACAGATTTCACAGGACAACTATAACCTTCAAAATGTAGCACTTCAAATTTGGCAAAAAACATGTCATTTTGAAATAGAATGAAATAAAAATAAAATACACAAGCATTTTATTTTAAATTTAAAGATTCATAGGAGGCAAAATCC
Source organism: Pithys albifrons albifrons (assembly GCF_047495875.1). NCBI lineage: Eukaryota > Metazoa > Chordata > Aves > Passeriformes > Thamnophilidae > Pithys > Pithys albifrons. The sequence goes on along the minus strand of NC_092464.1, from coordinate 46,933,906 downwards.
ATGGCCAGCCATAATCACCTGACCCTTAGCCACCTCTAAAGTGAAGGCAGAAAAGCAAACATACTTCTACTATATTTATTTTCTCAAAAAGAATAAAAAAGAATTTAAAGAATGTGAAGAAAGAACTTACTTTCAGTGCAAATAGGACAGCATCCTTTTCTGTTCAGGATTTTACCCTAATTGGGAGAAAGACAGACTAATTTAATGAAAGAGTTTTTGGAGTGATGACTGTGTCATGCTGTAAGACTGGATAAGCTTTTGAAAATAGTTCAAGTTGTGTTTGAACTCAATGCCCTGGTTACAGCTTCAAAAACAGGTGCTAAAAACAGACAGAACTATTCAAAGAGCTTCCTGGCAGTCTTATAAGAAATGAAATGATAAAAGGGTTCTCTGTTACCACTTTTCTCTTTAGAGAGAGTGTGAGAGAATTTTGTACTCATATTCATAGATATCTAAAGCAGACGAGTCATTGAGTTAAGATTGTCACCTTACCCCCACCTCCCCAAAATATACACTATACATTTCCCATGTGTTCCCTTCTAGTCACTACACAGAACCAATCTGCTCCACCCCAATGGCCCTCCCAAATCAGTCATTTTTCATGTAAAAAGGCAGGAAGGCACACGGGACAGAAGGGGGGCAGGAGGGAAGGGAGGAAGGCAGGGCGGAAGGAAGGAAGGCAGGGCGGAAGGCAGGGCGGAAGGCAGGGCGGAAGGAAGGCAGGGCGGAAGGAAGGCAGGAAGGCAGGGCGGAAGGAAGGCAGGAAGGAAGGAAGGAAGGCAGGAAGGAAGGCAGGAAGGAAGGCAGGAAGGAAGGCAGGAAGGAAGGCAAGAAGGAAGGCAGGAAGGAAGGCAGGAAGGCAGGAAGGCAGGAAGGCAGGAAGGCAGGAAGGCAGGAAGGCAGGAAGGCAGGAAGGCAGGAAGGCAGGCAGGAAGGAAGGCAGGAAGGAAGGAAGGAAGGAAGGAAGGCAGGAAGGCAGGAAGGAAGGAAGGAAGGAAGGAAGGCAGGAAGGAAGGAAGGAAGGAAGGAAGGAAGGAAGGAAGGAAGGAAGGAAGGAAGGAAGGAAGGAAGGAAGGAAGGAAGGAAGGAAGGAAGGAAGGAAGGAAGGAAGGAAGGAAGGAAGGAAGGAAGGAAGGAAGGAAGGAAGGAAGGAAGGAAGGAAGGAAGGAAGGAAGGAAGGAAGGAAGGAAGGAAGGAAGGAAGTCCACCAAATCACGTGGACAATCTCCACAGTGAAGTAAACGAGCATACATCCAAGGATGTGCAACATTTAAAAGCAAACAATTTGGTCTCATCATAGCAATATGGACACAGGGTTCAAGTATTTATCTACCACTGTGCCCAGGTCAATTCTACTTATAGTTGTGTCTTATACAATGATGACTAGAAGCAGGAGGCTTGCCTCTGTGTGCCTACATTCTTGCTCCTCTTCAGTCTTCATACTTAAAATATGTTCTATCTGATTTTACTTAAATTCCCTAAAGTTCACTGTCAAGCCAGTGGATAAGCCTGGAAAATTTCAGCCCAAAAGATTTGTTTTTCCAAGCAAAAACTGTTGTTGGTCTTAACAGAACTTAAGGGGGATATTGCAGCTCACCCATGTTCCCTTACAGGGAAGGAAGAGGCGTACAATACTTTGCTGCTCTCTAGCACTGACCCTTTGCCCCAACAGCAGTTGAACATGGAGAAAGTTTCCTCTGTATGAGCTTCTGTTCCTCACCAAGCAGGTGAGCAAGGCGAGGCCAGCAAAACTGAGGAAATGGAGCTGTGCTGTCCTGCCCACTCAACAGCACAGAAAACATGTGAAAACAGACAACAAACAGGTGGCGGTCTATGCAGAGAGCAGGAAAGTGGGCACAAGCAGCAACCCCTATTGCTGTCTGCCTCGCTTTCTGCCCCAGTGCTGCCAAGCTTTGACAATGTCCATGGGGAGATATGAACTCCAAGTATCCACTGGAAGACTGGAGTGGAGCACATTCCATCCTGCTCTTGCTTGATGGACACAGAATGAGAGCTTGGGGATGAAGGCACTCAGGCACAGCATCCACAGGGCATCGAAGAATCTCAGTGTAGGATTGTCTTTGAACATGCAACAGACTTGAGACACATACAGACTTAACAGAAGGGCTGGATCGGAGTTTCACTGGCAGTGTGGGCAGGACTTAAGATGTTTGTGAGACTCTCAGACCACAGAGCAAAGAGAATAGCTAAGGACCAGCTGCAAAAGGGAGGCCTACCCAGCACCTGCTAGAACAAAACCACTTAAAGGAGGAACCAGTAAAACCACACAGAAATAGGGAGCTTGGCAACACGTATTTGTATGAACGGAACACATGCAGCTGAATGCCACACACTGCACTGCACAGCCTTACCTCTCTGTTTCAATAAAGAGCTGAAATCATCAGCCGAGCTGGAAGTGCCAAGAATTCGAGTGAAACTGGATTCTCCAAGGCAGCCTGCTGAGGCTGGTTACTTGAGCCACCATGTTGGCCCGAGATCCTGTTTTTGTCTTGTAGAATAAGGAAACCCATTATTGCTAACATGTGCTGCAAGAGTTCGTTAGCATTGAGGGTTCCCTTAGGAGTGGGCTAAGTGATGTGATCCCATTTTTCCCTATGAATATTTATAAGCAGACCACATTTGAGTCTATTTATTTTTGGGGATTTTTCTTTCTTTTTATGAGGTTTTCAATTTTATGTCTGAGGCTTTTCTTTATTTTTTTTTTTAAGGCAAGACTAATTGCTGGGGGAGGGGATTGTTTAGTTGTGCAATAGAAACATCTGTTGTTTTTTTGTGCCTCATTTGGCACTAGAGTAAAACCAGCAACTTTTTGTTTGTAATAATAACAGATGTGTATAACATTAAATAGTCTGTGCTAGAGATGGGAGAGCGTGTTCTGAATAAATTTTCAGCTCACTTGAAGTTCACAGGTTCAAAATTTACCCACAGAATCGAACTCTGCAAATGTCTTCACATTCCATGAATTTAATTCTATTAAATTTTGCCTTGGAGCTCAGAAATTCAGCAGGCTCTCTTCTGGCAGTAAGAAAAGAGACATGTTCATGACCACTGATCATTACCATAGACTTAAGATGCTAGTGAAGGGTGCAAAGGCACAAGGAGAGGGGGCAAGGTGAAAAATTACAAGGAGCAGAAGGAGATCAGAAAGGAGATGGCACAAAGCAAGAAAGAAGCTAGAACAGAGCTAGGGCAAGTATAAAGCAAATTAGGCAAGAAAAGATACAAAGGATCTCTGAAACTCAGTCTTGCCAAGTGCTGAGATTACTCCCTTTCTTTAAAGTATTTAGGCATGTGTTTAAGTTTAAGCACACGTGGAGGGCCCACTAACTTCAGCAGAACTGGACACATGTTTAATAGCTCTGCTGGATGGGGGCCAACACGTACTGCACCTTGCAGGCTGACACCCCAGATAACTTGAGAGAGGGAATATCTATGTAGAGTCAGTGGCCAGAAGGTAAGAAACAGAAACCAACAAGCCACAAGGCTCACTGGAAGTCCAAGGAGATCCAATTTTACTATAAATGTGACAGAACGGACTGAATTTGTGAAAAGAATTGCCTCAGTTGCAGACAAAAAGCAGCTAAGAAAGACACTTCCTGTAACTACTGACACAGGATTAAATGCTCAAAAAAGAAAAGAACAAAAGAAACAGAAAAATGTGCCAGCCCTATGAAGAAAACTAAAGAAATAGCAGAAACAGTATTCAAAAATACGTCAGCCTGCAATCAACACATTGAATAATACAAATGGTTGCAAACTATTGGAAATTTCTGCAGAATTCCTACTTTGAAACCCATCCTTTCAAGAAATAATTGCCCAAAATTTATGCTGATAAATAAAATAAAATTATATCACCAAAACAACCCCCACAGTATCATGCAAAGAACGTGTGGTAAAGCATTTAAGTCATGGAATTATATTCTAAGTTTTTTGTGAATCTTCAATCCTTTCACATTCAGTTCTCTGTACCATAATACAGTTTTAATGAGAGAACTTTTATGTGGCCTGATACCTGAGAGACACTAAACCACACTTTATTCCACAGCAGTCTTCAATAGTCAGTGGAGACTACTTACTGTCAGAAACATTGTGAAGAGAGAAAAGAAATGGAGCACACACCTCTGCAGTTTTGTAGAGGCAGCAGCATAACTGTATGCATGATATCCAGACTTCCAGGATCCGAACCACTAATATATCTTTATCTTGAATAATGTGGTGTGTTTAATTGATGTTTATAGATTTGTGACAGAAAATCTCATTAAAGAGAGTGAAGCAGAGATGAAAAGATTTTAATCCATTAGCATACATTATTTCTTTAAAATTCCTTGGGAACCACTTAGAATAGGAAAATAAATCTTACTTTAGAGTTTCCATTTTTTCTCCTACTTGTCCTTCCAATTTAGCTTGGAAGAGCAGAAACATGTGTACCTGTGCAGGAGGGTAGGGTTGCTTGCAGCTTGCATTTTAAGGCAGGAAGCGAGGGGACTGGCTAGATACTGGAAGCAATGGTGCTGCAGAGTAACAAAGCTGGTCTTTTCAGCTCTAAGGAACCAGATCTTGTCTGTGGGCTCAGCTCAGAGGTCTAGGGCACTTTAGGGTTTCATGTTAACGTTAGAACGGATTGTGTAGCAGCACTGAACGAGTTTGTCAGTGAGGCACTTATGCTGCTGCAGGACTGTGGATGGTGAATTTTTACCCTTCACTATTTTCACTTTAGAAGCCACTTCAACTGATCATCTCAATGCTCAAATTTATATATGGATACTGCTGAAGTGATGTAATTCACTAAGGATCTACAGTAAGTGATATTAGCTACTTGATCTCAGAAGCATCTTAAACATCTGTAATGCATCAGCACAATGTAAATATGAATGAGATGCAGCGTGTGCCAGGTTCTTGGTCAACAAAGAATTTGAAGAGACCTGAAGAGCCCAAGCTCTCATTTGCTGCTTATACCATGAACGGCCTGAAGGTTTCAAACCTGATTGCCATGAGCCCCATCATGTTCCCAGAGGAGCAGCTTCACTTGGACATACTTCCTAACACATATGCAGCCTTTTGTGTAGGGCACATTAACAGGAGCACTGCCCTCTGCAGTGAGTGCCAGAGGATGCAAGCACCGTTCTTGAAGCCCATTGTCACAGCAGAACAGGGAGTACCACAGTGTAGGCTCTCTGTTCTACCACTGCTTCTGGCTGTCAAAAGTTTACATGTATAAAATTTTACAAATTAGAGTTTGTCATTTAAAAATTTCATATGTAGATGTCTGTGACTCACATTTTCCCCACTGGCTTCCAGAATGGAGGAGGAAACACTGAGAAGGTGTAATGCTAATTACTTGGCTCTCTCTTCTGCAGTTCAGTTCAATGATCTGCCCCTACATGAGGTGCTATTTAGAGCTCCCTCTTGTGAAAGTTTGAGCCATTAAAACAAAATAATTTGTCAGTGTCAGAAATCCAAGAAACAAAGGGTGACTCTAATTTGAGGTTTCAAGTAAAGCTGATTTTTGAAGCAATTAAGTTACAGTTACAACACTCTTTGGGTTCACTTCGGACTTTCACATAAAAAATACTCAAGCCAAAACCTTAGCAAAGCAGCATGGCTTGGTTGAAATAATTTGCTTTGCTTTGCTTTGTCTAATTTACATTTTTAGCCAAGTATTAAGCCTCATGTGCACCGAGAAATGCAAGTACAACAACCTACTCTGGCTTGCCTTAAGAATATGCATGCTCTTGAAAATCAACATAGTCATCTCACCACTCTATAAAACTATTAAATATAAATGAAAGGGATGTTCTAGTGCAGATACTTGGAACAGGGAAAGTTAAAGGCAGAAGGAGAAATGGAGCATAGAGTCTTCAGAGCAAGGACAAAAGTGGCAAGACCACATTCAGGGTAAAGGTAGCACACCTGGTGAATGCCAACCTAAATTCATATGCCAGAGTATCACTTCTTTCCAGACTGCATGCCCCACTGCCATGTACACACTTCCAAGAAACACTGGAAAAGATAATGGTAGAGAAAAGAAAGAGAAGAAAGCTCAGTTCTTTCAAAAAAAACTCACATGAGGACAGCTGCTGACTGGAATGCACTGTTTCTTGCGACACTCTGTCTTGCCTTTCACACAAGCACAGATGGTGCAGTTCACAGAGGACCACATCTCTCCATCCTGCAAGAGGGAACATGATATAGTATCAGCTGGGGTGGCAACAGGAAGCTATTTCAGCAATGTATCATTGCACAAGAAAGGATGACTTTCCCTGCTGGCACTGTCTCATTGTTTAGTCTAAATTAAGTTGAGGTGTCTGTCCACGGCCAGTTGGATTCAAGACAAAGATCAAATTCAGCAAGCTTTTCTTCCCTTTGGCCCTCTTGGTCAGAAATTCATTTTTCCAAGGCCAAGCAAATCATATTTGCATTTTTCATCAGTGTCCTGATTATTTGCATTGTTTTCTCTCCCATAAGTGTCTGAGATTTGATCACACCTACCACAAATTTTCATTTAAGCTCACATAATTAGAAAAACTTGATTCACTGGGTTGAGTGATGTCTTTAGGTTGTTGCACGTGAAAGTATTTGATTAAGATGTCAGCATATAGTGAATTTATTCCCAGATGCAGCATCATTTTGACTTAGGGCAGGAATGGTTGAATAATGAATTCTAATTTAGATTACTACAGCACTTTCACAGATATTTGATCTGCTAAACATCTGAAAAGGTTTAGAAGAGATACACTGCTGAACTTCTCAAATGCAGAGCAGGTAAGGCAGCCTATGTATGGCTCTGAAAGTATTAAGTGCAGAGCATAATATACCTTGTGGTCTTGTCCCACTTGGGATGAATTGCTTGTGGAAATGCCCTGGCTCCTTTATATATGGTATTGCATTTGCCAAGTGTGGTTCCTCAAACATTCTGTCTCACCCACTTACAGTCTTGTGCTAGTCCGCTTAGAGCCAAACAGAGCATGTTTTCTGTTTGCAGGGTTGCTGGGAAGGAAGGGTGAGGATAGACCTGACAGGAACAGGCAGCTCAACCAGACAGCTGTGAATAATTACGTGCCCACCTCAACATGATGTTCTGAGCAGAAAGAAAAACAGACTATCTCTGAACTATGAAGGAGCCTAACTTGCTCCATGCAGCATGCTTGCTCAAAGGCTGTCTCTCTTCTGTTTTTCATTTCTAGGGAATGTTACTATGGCCTGGTGTTTCTGATGTTCTTGGGTCTCTGATGACCACTCGCCAGGCAACTACTAAAGTACCAGAATACGTCACAGCTGACTGCATGCAGCTATCCTGAACTTTTGTCTCACAGCTGGTTTTGCAGAGGAGTGCAAAAACACATTCACTGTGCCCATTCTACCCGTGTTAGAGAACTGACTTCAACAGAGTGACACTCGATTTACCTTTTTACATACGAGGCCAGAAGTGGATGTGCTGTCTCGTTATTTTTTCACACTCCATATAACACTGGTAATATAATAAAATCTTCACAAGAAGCAGAATATTTTAGTTGGGTGCCTAAGAAGTAGGCATTTGTTCCTGAAGCACAATGGCGCCAGTGTGAAAGTGCCAATCAGATGGAGTATAGGCTCAGCATACAGTAGGTTCACATGTAATTTCCAGAATAAACACTTCAGCTATGTACACAAAAGATGGAATAAATGGGAAGCAATTCTGGCTGAGCAAACCAAGTACTCACAAAGGACTTAACATTTGATCTGATTCAAGGGTCTCTTAATTCACAGATGGCCCATGAGGTGACAGAATCTTTTCCTGACACAGTGTGAAAAAAAAGCTGCACCACTTGGAAAAACAAACAGGGTCTCAGCAACAGCAGAAGTGTTCTGCAGGGAATCCTTTGTGATCTGAGAACACTGGGTGAGAGTGCAGTAGGTAACAGTTCCTACATGGCTATCCCAGTATAAGATGTCAGGGGTGCTTTCCTTAGCAGAGACATGAAACATAGTAAATGGAGTAACTTTCAGCCAAGAGGATCCTCGCAAAGCTCCAGTTGGCTCAGCAATGGAAAAGTCTACTTGGTTCAACAGATGAAGCCTACATGCCACTCAGAGTATCTCCTCCATGAATATCAGTGTTTGTTTTGGAAAACATAGCACTGGTATCTCTTACTGGAAATGCACGACTTGTCATGAAACAGAGGCTTGAACCTCTGCATATGGAGGGGAAGACATCTAACATTCAAGGAGGAACTAATCTTTAACTGCTGTGTATCACTAGAACTTACACAAACTCAGGGAAAAAAAGCAGATGGCAAATTTTGCAAAGCTTTGCCTTTGAACTGTTCCATCATCAACCAGGATGGTGAGGATTCTGCTAAAAACAAGCCACAATTCTAATTATGTAAAATCATGCTGGTTTGGCCATTATAATGGCATCTACTCTTCAGCCATATGTGAAACTTTACCTGGAAGACCTTATTGCCAAACTTGCACACCTTCACTTCCTCAGGAGAGATATATGAGACACACTCCTTGCAGCACTGGTCTTTGTTTATATTGCATTCACCACGAAGTAAGCATCTCTTCTTGCATATCACTGTTGAATCCTAGGTAAAAGGATGAATGGAAATCATAAAATAATCACCAAGGTGTTTGTGCTGCTGTATGTCCTTACAACAGTATTGCTTCTTGTTCAATCATTGCATCCACCCAAGCTACAGCCCAAGTGTTTTGAATAGGTCAGCTCAGAGAAAATAAAAATTATTTATGGATTAAGGGACTCTTTCATGGTCTACGAAGCTAAAGCCGAGCCTCTACTTACATTTGACTGCAAAATCTTACTGATTTGGGGACACTTTCATTTTTTTGCCTAGGTGCAAAAGTGGAAGTGGTCACAGTCATGTTAGGGAACTAAATAAATATCACTGCCCTCCAGCAGAGGTGTGGTAATTCATCAGTTATAAACTCCTCTTCCACTCTGTTGCAAACTTAAAGAGGATCATATAATCTGAGCAACACCACACGGAGTCAGGCATCACGTCTCAGCTGAGGCAGTCAGGAACTTTTTTAACTTCCCTAGTACAACTGCAAGTGTTCTTCAGATCATGTTCTTTGGACCACACAAGATGCCAAAGAACAGTATCAGGCTTACAGTTCTACAGCCCTACAAACTACTACTAAGCCAGACAACCACCAGCACCAAAGTGTGATGGACTTACCTTGCATGTACACACTGTGCAGTTGTCATAAATAAATGAGGACCCATTATCATACACATTGCTGTGAAAGAGGCAGCTTCCAAATGGGAGGTCGAAGACTTTCCTCTGTCCTGAATATAAATAAACAGTACTAGAAACAGATTGTGGTTGAAAATATGCCATATTGTCAACAAAAATAGTAGGGTTTACTGTCACCAGACCAAATTCATGTGCAATGTGTCATTTGCTTTGTGTTTCCACTTTGGTGTGAAAAAAATATGTACTTTTAACAGTTCACTGTTCTTTTAGCACACATTCATCTGTACAAATTCTAACGTGGGAGGGAATATAAATATGATTTATAGTATGTTTATATTGGAAAAATCTTTCTTCTCCTCATCATAAAGTGCACAGTGCAGCTAGAGGAATAAAAAGTAAGCACTGCAAACTCTTAAGGTAGGTACACTTTAACTAGTTTAAGCAGTCTTAATGCAATAACTTATCAAATAAAGCAGTCTTAACTGGTTTTAGCACATCTACCTCAGGGGTTCACAGCAGCCAAGCTAAATCAACTCAGTGACACTGCTGCAAAAATAACATAGGTGTTCAGTCTCATTAAGATACCTTGGTGTACCATGTTCACACAAGACTGCAAGAAATACAGGCATTTGCATAATTTATGAACACAATGAAGGCAACAAGATATTTAGTTTCCATAGTCCATAAAATATTCAGTTTAATGAGAGCAAGGTAAGGGTTTGGGTCACTGTACAGGCAAGGCAGCATCAAAATCAAATCCTTCCTGAAGCCCTGACATCCTGCAAGTGCTTTCAGACCCAAGTTGCAAGACAGTTCAGCTTTTTCTAAGCTTCTCTTATTCCTCACCTTCTTTCCCAGTAGGTTATTTTAAACAAGTGATCATTATGATACATACATGAGCTCTTCACAATAACTCTATACTTACCTTGCTAATTTTGAATTGCCCTGTTTTCTTTTGGTGGCAGACAACTAATAAGTTCTTTTATGAGTGGCTGTCACTCTCCTAGCTTATCATTTCTGAGGTCTAATGTTTAACAGGGATCAATTCCAAGGCAGCAGATGGCCACTATAAGTACATACATGAAGTACTAAATACTAGACGAATACTTCAGTTTTCAAACCATCAGGTCTTGGCACACTGCAATTCCTTCCTTTTTCAGTAGTTTTTGATAAATGTAGAACATCTTAAAAGAAAAAGGTTTCATTTTCCTCTGAGATATAAGTAAATAAAAGGATAAGCACACAGCAAAATCCATTGGATTAGCCTTGAGTTTTAAAAATCTAATGTTAAACAAAAGTTAAGAAATAATTGCTTTTGTTCAGTTAGACACAATTTGAACATCTCTCTCTTGCAAATTAGTTAGCTTGAATTAATCTGTGCTTGCATAGCCAGCCTTCCTTTTACTGGATGTGCATCCCTCTGAGAAGGCCTAATTTCTCTTGCAGGACTGGCATATGAAATCACTTGAGGATACTCAGTAGCCCCAAAAGGAACTGCTCTCCATCCATGCACCTCTTAGGGGTAAAGCCCAGCCATAGTCCCGCCTGGAACAACATTCCTACTGCTCCATGTGGGGCCAGGCCTTCAATCACATAGCTCATGTCAACAAGTGAACAAAGGTCCAGTTCTCTCCCACACCCTCTTGCCATGCCTTGCAAACCACTCAGCGCAATTCTGGGTGGCCAATCCAGTTCAAATAATTGGTAAAAAACCACTGACAAAGAAACTACCGCTTTAAAAGATGTGGTGATGAAGATATTTGGCTTAATGGTTGGCTTTGCTGGCTCATAACCACTAGTTAAACTAATAATTCAAGTCCCAGTGGAGTCCACAGCATTCTTCTAAGCTATATAAGCTGAGTATCAGGAATTCAGTTGCAGGGAGGTCCTCCACATGATACTTTAAAAACCATGCCTCAGCATCCCTGGAAACATTTCTCCTTTGTGACTGCCATGCAGTGCGCTACTCATCCCTTGGCTTTACCTCCACTTCAAAACTTTTAACACTTCTCTGTGAATAGACATCATCTACTCAGAGGTATATGAAATGCTTTAAAGAGCACATAAAATGAAATTCATTATTATTAGTGAACTTGTTTACATTCTAAGAGTGAAAAAAGGATCTGTAGAAAGATCCCCTTGAAGCAGTCAAAAATTAAAGCTGCATTTTGATTGCCTAGATCAAGGCGTGGAAAGTTCAGCTCGGAAAACCATGGGGAGGAGAGGACAAGGAGAGTTTACAGAAGGAAAGGAAAAATGTCCTCAGCCAAAACGGAAGCTCAGCATTTGGACTCTACTCCTCTCCATTCCATTCCTCTGCCACATCACACTCTGGTGCTGCAGTTAGTTCCAGGCAGATATTTATCTGTAGTACTTCTCAAATAGCAAATAAATAAATCAGGGTTTGCTTCAAGCAGTCAAAAATGTTAAGTATTATTAAAACCTGGAACTCCATATGCGTTGCTGCGTCCAAGGCCAGACCTCTCTGTATCCCTAACCTAGACCTGGAAACAGACTTTGGTTAATAATAAAGATATAGTCAGAATTACAGTTTCCATTGAAGAACTGGGAGTTATTGGCTCTGAAAATTTTCCAAAGCCAGTTATAACCTCATAGAGCAAATTAGAGCTAATTTACTTGGTAGGATGTAAGTGCTCCTTGTTTAGGAAATAGGTGGAATGTTGACTTGTGGGATCTGTGCCTATTTTGTCACTGCCTTCCTTGTCATGACTTGGAAGAACTAGCCCTTCTGAGAGGCCCCTGACCTATAGCTTTAAAATATGTTGGAAAGACATAATTGAAAATATTCTTGGATGAAACTGTGAATCTACCTTAAGAAGACAACCACGAGGCAGACTCTGCAGTGCCTTTGACAACAGTTTGTAAGAATGCAATGTCAGTTCAGAAGTTTCCTCTGACCTGCGTTTCCTCAAAAGAATGCAAATACCCACTTGAGTAATAATAATATGAGAAGGTGAAGCCTTTCTCTTTTGGCGAGCTTCGAAGGAACATTTCCTCCTGCCTCAACCTTCTTTGTAGAAAAAACAATGAAGGTGGGAAACATCTTTGTATTTGTTCCTCTAAGCAAGCAAACTGCTCTACATTCAAATGGTCTTCTGAAGCTGCTTGCTTAGTACCACACATCACAACCCTACAGCCCAACCCTGAGTACCTGTTCAAAACCTGTAGATTATAAACTCCACTGAGCAACAGAGTCTCCATCACCTCCTAGAATTTACCAGTATTGTGCAATAGCGGTATAAAGATGCTATGTACAAACATATCGTATCAATTACAAAATTCCTAGGAAAAAAATCCACTCACCTAAGCATTTGGGGCAACACTGTCCAGCAGGAATGTGACTGAGGTGCTGGGGACATGAAAGAATGGGACAGACTTCTTGAATACACTGTGTCCTGCCACCCTGAAGGAAAATAGGCTCAGTTAGAAAAAAAAATTAAAGCAAAATATCAAGTAGATGTGCACAAACACACAGAATGGTAACAAGGTCTCTAAAAGCCTTGGCCAAAACTAACAGAAATTTCTGCTGCAACTGTCCTTCAAGATTTTCCACATTGCTTGCAGAAAGGTTGGATTATTCATATTTTTAAAGCTCTTGAACAATGAATGTAATTGCTGAAGAAGCAGTGTCTTGCTATCCTATTTTTTGATGTGGATATGAGAAAACCAGGGAAAATAAAATCATTATCCATGAACCTTTCCGGATGTTCAAAGAGGTTATTGACTAATTTTTTATATTATTCTTCATCTCCTGTGTCATGCCCTTCTAGGCTTGTCTGGGACAGGGATTAAGTGCTGAAGCAAGATGAGAGCAGGTGTTCTTCCACTATGTCCGTGACCTCAGAAACCAAATAAGCCAAAATCACTTAAGAAAGCACATTCTTATTAGCGTCCAAGTTCAACTATGCAAAACCAGAAGGTCTGCTTTCTTCAGAGGACTGAAAACTGAGAGAATATATGAAATTTTGAGAATGAATGAGGAAAAAAAACCAGAAAAGCACAAACTAGACTGGATACATCCTGGTGTATCAATAAGTACCAGAAACAGAGGCAAAGACAAAAGCATAGAATATATGTCTGAGATTAAGTCAGTCAAAAGAGATCTTTGTTCTCATTCTGCTCTGTTGCCTGATTACTTCACCGTGCTTTTAGAATACTGTGTTTCACTCTAGACCCTGTATCAACATGTGCTCCATATGCTCATGAGAGGTCCAGGACGTCAAACTTTAAAAATCAGTCCACCTTTGTCTTAGGAAGGAAAGTCAGCTCTTTTCATCTAGCTGTCTTCCCTTATTTATCACTCAGAGCTGCAGGCTCATCCCAACAATAAGCTTTGTGTTCTTGGATGCTGTGATTGAAGACTTATGAACAGTCTCCTCCCACCTACATGCCTGGATGGCTCTCGGGGCTCCCTGGGGAAAGATGGAAAAAGCTGTTCATTTTGAAGAGCTCTGTGCCTGCAATGATGGTATACCATTCCACTCCTAATGGCCTCAGTGAATCATGTAAAAGCTTTTACATATAGGCAGCCCCACGCAGACACTTACACAGAACAGAACAAGCTGACTGTACCCCCATTCTGTAATAAGTTTTCAGGCACTGAAGTCTACCTGTCCCATGGGGCTACCAAAGCATCCTGAACGCACATGGCTAAGGACTGCTCGTAATTCTTTCTCTGCAGCATGCAGAAACACAGAGTTTATTGTAGACTGAAATGACTGCTCTAAATTAAGGGTCAGACCAGAAACTTGACAAAACGAAATTAATTCTTCACTGATGTTCCTTAGTCTGCTCAGGGAATAGCTCTGTGAGCAGAGACACAGGTGCAGAAGGAAAGAGAAAGAAACAAAGAAGCTCTCTGAAGCAGTGCCGTCTTTCATCCCAGGGAAAAGGGCTTTGAGAAGACAAAGTTCAAACTTCGGTGACAGTCCAGAAAACGAGAAAGTAGGGGCATGGAGGCCTCAGCCAGCCTGGTGACAGGATCAGGGGTATATCCATGGAAGGTAACAAGAAAAGGATAAGATAACTGGAATTGTTCAGCCTGGAAAAGAAAAGGCTTCAGGGTGACCTAATTGTGGCCTTCCAGTACCTGAAGGGAGCCTACAAGAAAGATGGAGACTTAGAAGAGCATGTAGTGAAAGGACAAGGGGGAATAACTTTAAGAAAAGGTTTAGATTGGGTATTAGAAAGAAATTCTTTACTGTGGGGTGCGGTATAGCGCTGGAACGTGTTGCCTGGAGAAACTCTGCTGCCCCATCCCTGGAAGTATTCAAGGCCAGGTCGGATGGGGCCCTGAGCAATTCAGGTCTAGTGATAGGTGTCCTTGCCCATGGCAAGGGGCTTGAAACTAGAGGATTTTTCAGGTCCCTCCCAACCCAAGCTATTCTATGATTCTATGAAGATAACACAATGCTCCCATACAAGGTGAGCATTGGTCCTTTCTTGCAACCTTGCTTCTGCAGTTTCTGAGACCCTGGAGAGTTGCACATTCAACCATATACCATTTGTCAGGTGAAACACCTTGGGCTTGATACTAATCTCACCCTCTCAGATGTTCCAATGCTGCTTTCTCACTGACTCAGAGGAAGATGACCCTGATTTATACCATCACAGCTCAGAGCAAAGTTTGTCCCTTATACTGGAACAGAAATGGGTTATTAATGAATTCTCTTGCAAGTTTCCCCTTGTAGCCTCCAAAGATTCTAGATTTCTTATAGTTTAGGGGTCATGAGTGAGAAAGAAATAACCTCAGAAAAAACCTTATAATTAATTAATGTATTCTGCCTCCTAACTGGATCCTGGATCTTCCCATTCCCTGGCACTCTTTCAATGTCAGAATTCTTCCTGACTTTCTGACTGTTGCTGGCATTCTCTTGCATCACATATTCATATCTTTCAGGTGCTTCATTTTCAGCTCAGGCATTCAGAAAGTTGCTGTTTCCAAATTTGTTTTCAAACCCTCCTTTTTTGTCCCATCAGGAAAACTCTGATTCCTCTTTTCAAGAAAGAAAATGAAAAGGGATTCTCAGTAGACTGCAACACAGAATGACAGATTCGCAGCAATCGCTGGCTATTGCTCTCTCCTTAAGGCGCATGAATTGTGAGTTATCCATGCAGGAATTGTATGGCAAGGGAACTTCTATGGCAAGGGAACTGTCATGGCATAATAGATGTGGGGAATGAGAGAATCCACTAAGACCCACTAAATTCATAGAATCATGGAAACATAGAATCACAGAATGCCCTGCATTGGAAGGGAGCTTATCCTATGGCTCTGCAGAACAACAGTGGAGTTTTGCTTCTCTGACAGACTGAATTAAAGTTTGGGCTTAAAATATTATTGAGATGTTGATTTTGCAGCTTCTTGTACAGGTATCTTTATAAAAACAAAATGCTATAGATAATGAAAAATATTTCTCCACTTTAGTCTTTTGTTTATAGCCCCTTTACTTTTTGTACTGGTCCCTCCTCTGCACAAAAAAAACACCAGTTGTGTCTGTCTTTTTATGCCACTACTCCTCCTGCTTCCAGCTGTAATGCTGCTTTTTTAACACCAAACTATTTTCAAACTATGTTCCTGTCCCAGATAGGCTTTTACAGGCTTGAATATCACACTAGACTGCAAGTTCAAAACCAGCCTGAAACAAATCAACCTGTATCATTTAAAGAAAGAATACTCCTACTTGCCCTACGGAACTTAGAGAAATAACTCACTGGACACTTGCTGAAATGTCAAAACATACACAGTATTTCTATTTTATTAAAAGCCTCAGTCTTCATAGTTGAAGACTTACAAACATCCAGAATACCAGTTTTCAAAGCACCTAGTGTGGCCAGTGCTCTAAATTGTATGGAATAGAACTGTATAGGATAAAACCAGTACAACAAAAGTTCAACAAAAAAATCAGTGGAAAAAAATAACTTTGTAGAGGAAAAAGATTGGCTCTGGATGGCCTAAGCTAGGACGGAAACTGCACAGTAAACAGCTTGCCTCTTCCACCTCCCAATTACATCTACAGCCTTTAGCTCACATTTGCTTGTTGAGCATGATATCTCCCTGGAAGCCAGAATGCTCCAGGCCTGAAGCAACATCTTCCAGTTGCTCCAGTAAAATCAAACCTGAACTGGAAGCTAGCACAGACCAATGAAGTACAGGTGACATCTGCTTCTTGTGAGAAGTGCTATTCAAGAGCTAGGCAAATAAATCCTTGAGTGAGAGTTAACATGGAGCCTTCATCAGGGGATGTTGCTACAGCCCACAGTCTTCTGGAGGGAACAGGATTTGTATGAAATCTGCAGAGTCTACAATGAAAAGATTAACTTTCCACCTTGGAGACAAATAAAAACAATAACTCTTGCTGCCACTTTATATCTGCAATACAAACCAAGCAGAGCTCCTTACTAAAAGCTCTGAGGGTAGTATGGACTGAGGTTCTGTACTGTCTTGGCAGCTTTCTCAAGAGACAGAGGAGAAGAGAGGATGAAATGGCCCTTTCTCATGTTCCCCAAGTAGGCCCATCTTCGAGAAAGACAGATAACGAGTCTTTCCTTAAATGAAAGCATGCAGCTAGTGCAGGCAGCCTTCCATCTAATTCTGCTGTGCTCCTACCTCGACTGTGTTGTTCTTCTGACTTTGCTGGACACACTGCATGAAGGACAGAGTGCAGTTTCTGGATAGGCTACCTACATGCACAGATGCAGCATGTGTGTTAGGACAGGCAGAGAAGAAAATGACTGCAGAAAAATCTGTCTGCTCAAAACTCCCCAAAGGCTGGGAGCCTGCTGTAATTAATCTCCAAAAGCCTTGGGCTTCATCTACCATGAGGGCAGGCTCAGTGACTACAGCCAACAGCTTGTCTTGAGCAGACTTTTAAAGCACTCATGAAATCCCAGGACAGAGGTTTCCATACTCCCAATTTGTGTGCTACTGATAACAAGCATGTCTTAACTTAATAATATTTTATATACATATTATTTAAGGTTAAAGGTTAACGTCAGTATTATCAAACACCATGTTTCTTCTGGGCATCTCATTTTCTATTTGACTTTCAGGTTTTATCTCTGTGCTTCAGTGAAGCTATAAATCATCTAAAAAATATTCCTCCCTAGTTCTGCCTTATGTTCACCTTGTGCCTGAAAGACTCTGCTAATCCTCCAACCAAGGTAAAATTTCCATTGATTTTACAGAATATCTTGTCTAAGTGCTGGCTGGCATTAGGATTCAGTCCACAGTGGACTGAAGGCATTTATTTTTAACTTTCATTCTAGAAGAAGTGTGAAAGGTTTCATTTGCTACTAGTGAGGCTATCCTTACAGGAAAACAAAATAATAAAAAGACATATCAAAATTACATTTCTCTCAACTCCGGAATACATATTCCAGACATTAAGAGCAAGGTCAGACACACACTGTAGACCCAGCAGGGATAGTTGTAAGAACTAAGACAGATGTTCAAGGTTGTCTCCAGCTATGAATAAAGATTTTATGCCACCAGCATGAAGAAAAAACAACTCTGAAAGTTCAAAAGGATCACTACTGAGCAAGTCTGCCCCATGAGAGTGACAAGATTAGCCAAAGACACAACTGTGTGACTGCTTGTCTTCAACCATTCTAGCACAGTGCAAGTAACTACAGTCACCAGGAACATATTATTTCTAACCTTATCGATTTTGTGACATCAACGGCATAAAGGCAATAAAAAGAAATATACTGATAAAGATATAGACATATGATTTGAGATTCAGATAATGAGTATTACCATTCTAGAATAATAAAAGAAAAAATACTAAGGCATTCCAGGACTCCTGTTTCATTATACCACATTGGCTGATGCGTATAGGGCTTTTCATGTGACCTGGATAATGTATTGGCTTGCATACTTGTTGGTCACCAGGAGCTCTGTCTGAGGTATTAACCACCATGTCATGGTAAAGATTTTCACTACCTCCCAAACATGTACTAAATACATAAACCAGGTCAGCAACATGTACTATGCAAACATCTCCAAAACACCCCTGGAACCACATGCTTATAAACCCATACCTGGAGTTTGCAATCAGATTACAGTCCCTGATGTGTCATTTAAGTAGACTTCAGGTACAAAAGGGAGAGGTTACTCTATTTACAATGGGGGTTTAATCTGGAAATAAAATATGTGTTCTCTCCCGTATCAGATGACAGACACTCCAGTTCTTACAAGAATACTGGTGGCAGTATGTGGTGGAGACCCTCTGGGAGTAATTTCACTCCCACACAACAGCTGAGGGTCCCTGAAAGAGCCATGTGAGAGCACCCTGGAAGGGTCACAGGAGGAAGATTTTTAGGAAATGCACAAAGTAGCAAAACAGTTCTCAGCATAAAAAGCAAACAGTGCATCAATCAGTTCACCAAACAGACAGACAGACGAGCCAGAGCTTCCCGCATCCCTGCAGCCTGATCTGTTGTCTAGACTAGGATTTTAAATATGGCTCTTTAGAAGGTATTGGATAAAATTCAGAATGGGAAGATCTTGAGCTACAGTTCAAAACAGCAGGTATTTATACTCCCTTGCATGAGCTAGATTTTTGAACTCTGGATACAGAGATCTCAAACCCTATTTTCTAAGATATCTCTGCTATAGGAAGACTTTAGAAAGTGGTGCTAGTGACAGTATAAAGTAGATGTCCTGAGAACTGCATGTGAAGCAAATGATCTACAGAGCTCACATTCATTTTAATATGGGGTCATAGAGATTAGTGTAGATATAAATAATGATCTTAAATATCTTAAAAATTACCTAAAATCTATACAGATTAGAAATGGTATACTAAAAGATTCTTATTAATAAATCACTAAAGCAAATTCTGGGGCAAAGCAAAGGCACAATTCTTGAAACTATCTCACTGTTTTACCTCAGTCTGGTGCAAAGTCTTTCCTGGACACAGCAAAAGAAGCATAGAGAACTCTGCCTATTTCCAGCAGGTGAGAGTTTGACTCCACCACCTCTCCTTCCATGTGCTCCCTTATGATACCATTAGTTTGGGGTATGGTTTGTGCAATAACAAAGTTTGATTAGTTTGTCTCCAACTAATATAAACTCATGTCCTAGCAAATTGCAAGCACAGTTGAAAAGTGTCACAGTTGAACATCTTGACCTAAAAGCAGGAACCAAAAAGACTCCCTCTTTTGGAAGTTAATGTGTATCTGGTTGTATACAGCTCCTGAGGAATTAATTATATTATTCATTAGTTAGTAATTCAGGATAAAAGGAAGCCTCTAAATTCTGTCATGCTTTCCATCAACCATATTCCATGCATATAGTGACTTGAGTAAGTGCCAAGCCTATCCAGTCTTGCCATCTATTCCACTTCTCAAAAGCCACATTTCCTGGGATTGGTTAGATTAAAAAAATAAATTCTCTCTTTTGTAGAGGTAAGTGGGTTGTTGTTTGTTTGCTGAAATGTTACAGCATCCTTCTAGAGACTGAAATATGCTGTTCTGGGATATAGCCCTCCACTTTGATATCTGATTGTTGGGGAGCTGCTGATCCTGCTTGTTTCAGGTTTCAAAACACGAATTGCAATGCCTCTCCTGTGGGAGGAGGTGGAGGACCAGGATATTTACTGCCTTGGGTGAAAGAGAACATTCTGGAACATGAAATTATGGGTCACACAGTAGCTTTCTTTAAGGTATACACAGGCAGAGAGACTATTCCTACATTTCACAGTTGTTAGAGCACAGAAGGGCTCCTTGGGGAAGGTCACAGAGGACTCTGCTCTCAGCTGGGGGACTCTGTGCAACCAGCACTTGGTCATATTTCTCCAGTCTAAAAGTGTTCTGAAGAAGTGTTGCTGGGGTTATATTGCATCTGGCTTCACAATCCAGCAGAAATCAAACCATTTGCTGACCTAACAGCCTATCTGCAGAGTCAAGCAGCTGAACAGCCAGCAGCCCTCCTCCCTCCAGGGTTTACACCCTGAGCTCTTGGCTCTGTTGAAAGTGAAGTTGTAAATAGTCCTTCTTCACTTGGAAACCTTGAAAGTTTCCTCTTTCAGACCGATTTCCTAAGGAAAGAAAACTTACGCAGGTGGAAATCAGGCACACCTGTAGCTTGTGAACCCCTGATCAGCTCCAGCAACAAATAATCAAGGGATTCCTCTGAAAAAGGTATACAGAGATAAAATAGCAAAATTTAAAATGACATTGAGATTTCAAGGACATTAAGTTCCTACAAATGTGGGGTTTTTTTAAAAATAGACTGCTGAAGAGTAGAAAGTCCCAATTTCTTTCCCAGAAGAGACACCAGAAAGCGTCTTACAGTGTTAGGCACCAGCTGGCCTTTCAGCCAGCAACTCTCTGACCTCCTGCCTTTCCTTCAGTGCTTGTGTTATAGAGGTGCTGAAAAAAAAGACAAATTTTTGCAGTTAGGGCAGATAAGGAATCAAGTGAAACACATTTGTAGAAACAGAGCTTCATTACTTCTGCTCCTAGAATAGTATCTCTATTTCTAACTTAGCAGGGACAGAGGGACATAGAACAGGTCTGTGTCCTGTACCTATTGCAACTTTCCCATGACATGAGGCATTTTTCTTCATGTCTCTCCTGTGTTTGTGTTTGGTTTTATTCCCCTATACCTACAAGGATTCATGATACCTGTGTTCCAGACTGGCCAGCAGCTACCATAAGTGCTGGATGTTTTCAGCCAGAGCACACATATTTGTTCTGCCTTGGGAGCTGTTATTTTATTGATCCTTCTCCTGGATAGTTCAATAGTTGAAGCTTTTCCAGGGTTAGATCTGTTTTCCTCAACAAATCTTTCCTGTAAGCAAAAGTAATGTGTCTCACAAATTATTCTTCATTAGGTACTTTTTAATATCTCTACAGTTACATGCAGAAGGCAGAGTCTTCAATTCTGTAACAGAAGTGCCTATTCCTCCTTCTGCTAGTTGATAAAACAATATCTCTTAACAACTCAGAGATGGCTGTAGTTGCACTGCACCCCAAGCCACCTTTGTGGACTGTTTAATTATCTCAGGCACTATTTCCAGCAACAGACCATCACTTCTCTGAATTTTTTTCTTCTCTTAATATTATCAACTTTATCAACAGCACTTAATGCTATATAGTAGATCAGTTCTTGCTTTCAGCATGCAGCTGATGGGCCAGCATCTCAAATCCAGCTTTTCCTTTCACATCATCTCCATCACTTGCAGCCATTTCACACACTTAATAATTCAACTCTCTTCCTTGCTGCAGGTCTTATATTGTTTGCTGTTGCTGTGCCTTGTATAGTCCATGCTGGGCAGTAGTATCAAAAGGCCTTAGAATTCTGAAATTAAAAAATAGCTCATTATTAATAGACAGCTACTTAACAGAAATGCCACAGTCCCAGATACTACTGCATATATTTTCCACATATCTTGGTGCTTCCTAAAAACAGACATCTTTATACAGACTATATTTCCCACTCTAATCTCCCTGCCAGTTGCTGGGCAGGGCACACTCAAACAGTGCCAAGTCATCTCTCTGCTGCTAAGGAAAACCAGGACAGGGATCTAGCACCATACAGCACACACCACAGCACAATGCCTTTCTTGGAGGTTAGAACATATGCACATGGTAGAAGAGGTGGATTTTAAGGTGTGATGCAGACAAGGACTGTGTCAAAGTCATACAAATCAGTGGGGGTCTTTGCATCAATTTTCATCCACTTTGGATGACAGCACTTTGAACAGAAGTCCCAGAAATTGCACAGGCAATGGTGGAAAATGAGCCAAGATAACCACTTAAGCAGGAATGGGCCAAGAGGGCAGCCTCACACTGCAGAAAGGGGCTCTCCACCACCTTGGGCGTAAAGAGCAGAAGCTTTGTGGGGACAACAGAAGGAAAGCAAAGACATTGGCAAGGAAACAATTCTGGCACGCCACTGCAGGAGAGAGTTCAGCTATTCATGATTAATTTAGCTGTTACACCAGAGGTCTCCAGTGACTATGGGAGCTTTGCTGTGAGCCACATGATTATTTATCTCTCTTCTAAAAAGAACTGTTTCTATGAAAAATTGCAATAAAACATGTTAAACTGGAAACTGTCTGTGGGCAGACAAACTATTAAAAACCACTAACAAGCTTCTTCAGCTTATTCATGTCCTATTTCAGATAATAAGAAAGTTAGGGTTAAATCCAAGGGGCTTTCCTAACTTCAGTTATTAGAAGCAGAGCAGTAGCTCTGTAAAACAGGTCCTGGCTTCTTGTAGCCATGACTTTTCCCCTGAATCAGTTGGAGCCTGCTGTATTTTCATTGGCATCAGGAACACATGAAGCACAGTCCAGTGGGTGTGCAGTTGTGTATACACCACCAGTGCATTTGCATAATATTTCAAAGTTCTAACTCAATACTTGCATAGTAAAAGCCACTGCTACAATGTATTTATATAAATGACACTTGCTTTTCATAAGATAAACTTGCACAAAGGGGTTTTTTTCATTTTTTTCTTTTCTTTTGGTAGAGCTTAAGCTTTGTGATGCCACCTTACAAGTTTTCTGACTATGCTCTACAGTAAATGGTACTCCTATAAACCCCACACTTTGGCAGCTATCAATGACTACCTTCACCCCCACTTCCAATTCCCACATTACAGTGCAGTACTGGCTTCCCTTCTGAGAACAGCTTTTCCTTCTAAACAGTTGGTTTGCAGAGATACAGTTATTAAATCCCTCTGGTGTCCCCAGTGTGTTTCTTGCACACACAGTATACTAGTACCATTGTGGTCCTGAGAGAGGTGACAATTCCGACTCTCACTTCATCATCATTCTTTAAAACACTTGGTCACAAGAAACTCTACAGATGTATCCACACAGCTTTGCGTTAGAGTATTAGTTTTAAATAATTCACCTAAAGTTATCTGCAGGAATAAATTGCAAGACTCGAGTGAATAAAATCTCCAAATTTCCAAATTCTGACATCTGGCATTCAGACACAAAATAAAGGCTTTGTCTTCAATCATGCAGATACTTGTAGACAATATGAATTTCATTTCATTGCATGGTTTGAAACTTCAGTTTTTGGGGTGCAAATTTATAAACAAGCTTATGAATAAAACAAATTAGGGTTGTTCTTGGAAGAGCAAAAAAGTTGTTACCAGGTCAAAACATAGCAGAATAGCTCACATCAAATCAGTATTCCATTCACAAATATGAAGAACAAATCTTCAGTGATTCAGGGCTATGAGGTATGGGAGAGGCTGAGACTTAATCCTTTGACAATTGTTTCCACAATTTGTGGATGAAGTTGCCTCAAGGTCTGCTGATAAAGCACACTGATATCTGCAGAACATCCATGGTAAAACAAATCATACTGCTGGCATAGTAGTAAGGACATTACTTCTAGCTTTTTACAAGACCTTTAGGCATGCACATAGCCTCCTTCAATGTTATCCTCCATGTTCACTGCTGAGGTAACCTCAGGAAATATAGGATTACATACACATTGCTTCCTTAGTGCATCCATCAAAGGTTTTCATTAACAGGAGATCCTGTTTGTCCTAAGCACTTAGCAAAAGAAGTTAAAAATATACTCTAAAATGTTACGTGAGAAAGAGGTAAACTACAATAAAAGATAGGAAACTACAGTTCATTCAGTCAATTTCTTGCAATTAAAGTTTTAGGAAAATTACACTACCGTTATGAAACCATTCCTACAGTGAAATAGTCACAGGGGTAGCTCCAATCTACCTGAAGTTATACAGGATTAGACTCACTGTCAGTCAATGGTACCTATCTATAGTAACATTCCTAATACCATGGTGCACAATTCCACTGCTTTGTACTACCTAGAGCTGTCCACCCCCAGAGATATGCCTTGGCTCGACTCCAGGGCAGGGCACACTCTGACTTGTGCTCAAGTTAAAGTAGCACGTTTTAGTCTTCAGCACAAGCCTGAGCAAGGGTTCCTGCTGAGGAATCTGCAGTTCTCCACAAATAGCCTTGGGAAGCACTTTGATTAGGAATCATTTACAAGTCACAGTTCCTCTACCACTTCCTCCTTCCTCCAGGGGTAATGACTTACAGAAGCAGCAAATACTGACATTTCCCAGTCCTGGCTGGCAAGACTGACAGAAGAATAACAGGTATTTTTCTCTCATTCCTAGCTAACAAACAATCTGCACATGCCTGGGGAGGGGGAGGCTGAAACCCTCAGAAATACATTCTTCCTTCACATCCCTCCATGGACCATGACACACATACAGATCTCCCATGTCTTTTTTCCTATTTTTTTGCAATAAAGTACATATCCAGCTACTGCTGTTACTTTATGAATGAGATCCTGTTGCTAATTAATGGCTTCTCATTGGCAACAAAGCATCTGTAAAATGTTGATGCCCAGATTATAATTTCCTCAGGGACAGCTTCAGCATCACAAAGAATGCACAGCAATAGGGTGCCATTTCAGCACCTCCAGCACACCAGGCCTGGCTATATTTTGGGCAGGCCAGCTCCTTCAGCTCCTGCCTGAAGGCCTGCTGCTGTTCTTGCTCTGGGTCAGCCCCATTACAGCATGGCAACTCATGAGGCACTCACAAAAAGGATAGTCTTATGTGGGAGAAGAACTAGAGTTCCAAAAGTGGAAGAAATTTTACAAGAAATGGGTCTATGAAGATGATGACTGTACGAGCCCAAATGCCCCAAAAATAGAGGTTCACGTGGTTGTTTAATAAAAGTGCGTCATAATACAGCTTCCCTATTCCTATTTCCCTTAGTCATTCCCTATCCAAGTTCCTTCTTCCCATAATCCGCCTAGAGCCTTTTCCCGCCGATCACAGCCTGCCCCTCTGCGATTGGATGTTGTCTTGGTTTCTCACTGGTTTATTCATGCGTTTTCATTGGTTGCTATCCCTGGTTGCTTATTGGTTCTCAAATGTTGCATTCTGTCATGTCATTAGAGTGAATCTCAATCCCTCCATCCACCAATGGGAATTGAGGTTCCACCCTCAGTTCTGGAAAGTTCTACCCCCAAATCGATAAATAACGAGGCTTGTTGTAATAAATGCTCCTTCTGGTTCTGGCATTCCTTGTCTCTGGTCGTCTCTTCCTGCGGCATATCGGGGACTGGGTTAGTGCTGGGCAAGGAGGGAGCCATTCCTCCAGAAATCAGGACAGCATCCTGGGGTCTAATGAACCCCTGTCACAGTCTTATACATAAAATCTTTGCAGGGCCATATATATATGGGCCATGTTCAGCCCATAGCACATGGCCAGCTTCATCCAAAAAGACAGCCAGAGAGGTTGGAAATACCTGTATCTACCTTTGCCATAATATCCTCCTACCCAAAGCACTTCAGAATAGAAGCACAGCCTGAGACAAAGGCACTCCATCATCCTCTTCATAAAGCAGTGCCACAGAGCAATAAAAATGCAAAGAACCATATGAACCATTAGGTTGTCTAGAAAGAAGGAGTATATTTCTAGAGCTTAATAAGGAGGGCATATACTCCAAGAAGAATTTTTCACACCTGAGACTTCTCACCCAAGAAGATCTTTGCATTTTACATTTGAGAAAGTACTTGCATCATATTAACACTAAGAATGGGGGTCACACCACTTGCCACTGGAAATGACAATTACAATGCAATCTTATATTTGGCTTACTGCCTTGTCATCAAAAACCATTACTAGTTCCTAAGAGAGAGAATAAGCAAGGAAATAAATTCTGTTTGGTTGCAAGTGTAGGTATCTCCTTGGCCCTATTAAGTCTCCTTTGTACCTGTCTAATGATGCAAAATGGTCTCAAAATCAGTGTAAAGTGACTCATTAAAGACTCTTATAGGAAACAGAAACATACATTTTTACATGTAGGATTTGCTAAAGTACTGAAAATAAGGAAGTTAATCAGCCAAGAAAATACATTTGAAAAAATGTGAATTACTTATATTGTAACCCTCATCTCATAGGCAGAGAATTTTGATAATTTATTTCTACAAAAGTTCTTGTCTTTTCTCCCTTACTCTTAATTTTATTTAACATGCTCCCAAGATTACAATCCAGAACTCTCTTTTCAGCAAGTTTTCAGCATTTGTTTTGTGTTCTCAGCTGCACACACTTGCATTTATTAACCTTTCTTCTACTTGCTCTGGCCTTGCAGGGTGGTTCTCTGATAATGTGAGAAAGTGTCATTTGAAATTATTCTAAAGCAAAGAATAGCTACACACTTAAATCTATTATTGTAAGAACTTTCATGGCTGCCGTACCTTTCAAAATGATACAATATTTTTTACTATTTAAAAAACAGGCCCATCATATAAAACAGCTGCCATGTTTATTTAGATAAGTGCTCCTCCAGTCTTGTAAAGTGGAGTCTGATGACAGATGCATCTTTAAGGCAAAAATATTAATTCTAGAAATGTCAGCATCTGCTTCTTTTCAGCCTAGCCTTACAGATTCACACATCATTTTTCACTCACAGGGAGAGTTTCTTTTTTTGTCCAGAGAATCTGAAAACATGAGTGTAAATTACTGGTCCCCAGACCTGACGCTTTTATTAGCATGTCACTGGTACTACACGTGTTAGGTTTGGTTCGACACGGAGAGTGCGGGTCTCCACGGTGCACTCCCCATGCAACGGAGAAAGCTTATGCCTCCCTGGCAGGAATTTTCCACCTGTTTCATTTCTGTGAATGGGTATTTCTAAAGTTATGAGATACAGTACAAAAATGCTGTATGTAGTTCCTGGGGTTACTGGAGATTTAAAGAGAATTTAAAAAAAATAAATTTTTAAAAGGCAAAAAACCAACAAACCAAAATTTTCTACTGAATTCAAGGAGGAGTGCAGCCTCCTGGCTCACACAGCTATAATGGCTATTCTATAATTCATTGCCATGTATTTGGTACAGTAATTATTGCTTCTTTATTCATGTACATAGTACTGTTAGTAGATACAGCAGATAAAGCCCTATACTCACTACATACACACCAAGAACAGTTCATACATCTTTACCCTACATCACAGAGGAGCTCTGCAGTACTCACATTGCCTCCCAGAGAAATGCATGCCAGTAGAAAGCATCACTCAAGGAAAATTCTGTACAAACAAGCCATGAACAAATGGCAATTAGAAGGTGTCTGTTAACCATCAGCAATATCAGATAAACCACCTTTCAATTAGTGACCAGTTAGAACAAATCAGAGATGTAAGAATATACTAAAAAGCCCCTGGACAAAACTCACATACATGTCACGAACCTGTGCCACCTGGACCCCACTGACTATCCAAGGCATTCCCATAGCACTGGCAGACATGATGAAGGATTTACCATTGGAGATCCATACCTACCTGGCACAACAACCAGCAGCCAGGTGTGCTATTCAACAGCAGAAAAATGTCTGTGTTGAATAACGAAAAGCAGTCCTACCCCAGCTGGTAGCTGCTCTCCACGGTCAGCTATTTTTGTTTTAGATGATGCTCAGGTTGTTATCCTAAACATTTTTGTGACAGTAAGACCTCTCCAGCATGGCTCACAGAAAGGTGATGACAAATCTTCTTATTTCAACAGCTTGAGCTGGCTAGAGATGAGACATGGCTTCTGGCTTGCCTGCAGGCCACACTGACCCCTAGCATGGCACTGTGCCCAAGTAATACGTCTCAGAAAAAGCAGACCATGAGCGGAGAACTTGATGCTGCCCACATCCATTATAGGTGCTTGTACAAAGTTCTATCACTATATGATTTAACAAATTTTTCCGAGTTTACTTTGGAGTGGGGAAGTGCAGATCTTCTGTAAGAGCAACTAATTTATTTACATAGGTACAAAAATGTGCTGCAGACCTTAAGCATAAACAAAGTTCTTGCCTCAGGAGCCCTATGATCTAAATAGGTAACACAAAGCCAGGGAACAAATGGGAAGCAGCTTAACAGAACTGAAACTGTGACTGTCCTGTAAGCTTTGTGATTTCTTTGTTTGCTTACATGCTTTCTGGAATTTATCCTGCCTTTGCTCCTTGGCAAAAACATATTTTTACAGATGGGGCTAAAAATAGCAATTAGAGAAACAGAGGACTGAAGAAGGTAAATGTTGCCAAGTGAGCCTGCATGAGGTCTCTGCAATTCTGTGTCCAAATTCAACTGATATTAGAGCAGCCATTCCTAAGGGCTCTCTATTTCACTGTCTTCTTTTATTGGCTATGCTTAATATTCCTGAACTCTTAATTACTAGGATCAATTATGCATATAACATAAAAAAAGAAAAAAGATATTATTTTGGTTGACATTAAGTTTGTATTTTTCCAGTCATACCAGGGAGTCTGATTGGCAACACCATTTTGTTTGCAGTTCAAAGGCTCTCCAGGGACTTTATTTTCAAAATATTTTTATGATTTCTTTAGGAGAAAATGTTTTTCCTCTCATGCATTCTCAGATGGCTTGAATAGATCAATTTGAACTTTTTGCAAGTGTGAGCACAAGTCTGTCAAGTCCTGCAGACTTGTAAGTCCTGATAAGAATTGGCAACACGTCATATTTTGAGATTAGACAAAAAGGTTCCTTTCAACTCTGAGACTTCCATTTCTTGCAATAAAATTATTCAGATGGTAACCTGCAAGTGCGAACTGCTTTCCTGGCACTAATTAAGACTTACTGAAAAGGGAAAACAAAGGAATTCTACTTAGAAATCTACTCTGTTTTTCAAGGAAGGATGGCCACCAAATTCCATGTGTCAAGGGGTGTCCTAGGAGAGGCAGCATAGGGCTCCGGATTTGACAGGCATGACAGTTTATTCCTTAGACATTAATGAAGTAGAAAGAGCAAAATAAGGATGAAGGGAAATTCTACTGGGAGCATCCCTGAAAATAGTTCCTATTCAGTAAGTGCATGTACCAGAAGTAAGTGAATTGTCATTAAAGTGAAGACAGAAGAAAATGCATAACTTTAGATAAGGGCTGCAATTTGTGCGTGAGAGACGTTTCCCTCAACTCCTGTTTTAAACAATCTGGAGCAACAGAAATAAATGTAAAGAGAAAGGGATTATTTAGCAATTTCATTCTCTTCCCAAATGTGAAACACTTGCTTAGGAAGGACTCATCTTCAAAGCTAAATGAAATCTTCTCTGTATTATTTCTTCTATTTGTAGCCCCCTCAAACTTTCCTAATTAATTTTACTGCTGGTTTCAAAGAACTCTCCCAGTTGGCTCAAATCCTTTTAGACCACGCATCAGCATTAGCAACAGAAGACACATTACTCTTCTGTCTCCCTCCCAACCCACCCCCACTCCCCCCTCATTCTAAGAGGAAGCAAGGGAGGATAATCAGTCACGTTATCACTCTACAGTATGAGGCAACTACTGTATCTGAGACAAACTCTAGACTTCTCATGTAATTTTTATACAGACTGCTAACTTAGTAGATGGTAAGTCTGGTTTCTTTACTTCTTTTATGGCAAATCCTAAAAGAATCAGTCTATTCCATAATAATCTCACTAAATCAAGAGAGGTCTGAATTATCTTTCTTTTTTCCAGCTTTACTGCAAAGCTCAAAAAATATTAACTTTGATTTTCAAAAGCACTAGAACATTCACATAGATACAACAGACTGTGTAAGTAAGAGTGTGGACAGGATATTTCCTGATTCAATAATGTAGCTGGTTTTAAATGCAACAAAACAAAGAAAAATCTCTGCCTATAGTAGTTGAAGCAAATTGCTACAGCCCCTCTTCATCAAAAATTAGAAGAACCAAGAGTACCATAAAATCAACAGTTAACATATTTTTAAAACATTGCACTTGTGAAATATCAAAGGAAAACCAGCAGTTCCTCCCTTTTTTTGCTCCCGCTATTAATTCTCAAAAAGAGATCTGTAACTTCCACTTCTCCATGTTTCTAATCTACTTCTCCACATTTCTATTCCTCAAAGATTGCTAAAATAGAACACTTTTCTACAGAGTATTTCATCAAATGGAAGTGAAACAAATGGAATGGAAAAATATGAGTAAACTCTTCTCTAAATAATGTTTATTTGGGCTTGAAATTTAAAAACAAAAAGAGCTGAATTGAGATATGCTGTGTGGCACTTCCTTGTTAGTGATCTCCAACAGTGGCAAAAAATTCCCCTGTGATTCATCCTTGCTACTTTTCTTACTTTAAAAAAAAGAATTTCTAATGAAACTTTTCATTTCTCTGATTTCTCTTGGAAATCCAAATGCCATAAAGACACTGCAAACCCAGAAGGGGAAATTTTGGTGCCCATAAACAGTCCTGACAACGTGGCACATAGAAACACAGGAGCAACACAGAGCTCACACAGGTCACATCTGCTGGTGCAGAACAACCACACAAGCAGGAACTCAGGGCTGTGCAAGTACTGTATGGATACTTAAAAGCAGAGATTCATCAAGATGACAGGACTTCAACACCAATTACAATGCCATGATTCTCTCCTTTTCCCTCCCTCAGCATTGGAGCCTTTTCTCTCCTCCTCACCATCCTTGGGGACTTGGGTTCTTCACAGAAATAATTTTCTTCTGTGAACTGCCATTCTTCTTTCATGTCACAGATCCTGTCTCCTCACCTGGCTTGTCTTCCCCCCACACACAGTTGCACTACACACACTGTGAAGCTGTTCATCCTTCAGTGAGCCCACACAACCTGCTGCAGCATCGTGTCACTGTGGGGCTCTTTCCAGTGGGTTCAAGGGCAGCTTTCCTTGGCAAAAGGATGTCTGGGAACTGAGCCCTATTAGCCAGCCCCAGCTGAGTATTCCCACCCTGACGCCACACCAGACCTCTATTTTCTTTCACTCAGCTGCCTGTTCCCCAGAGTCAAATCAGGCAACTAGACAGCTTCAAGGAGGTGGCCAGAATCTGTAAGTTTAATTAGAAAATTGCTTTCCCTGTTTACAGGAAACTTCTGCTGAGAACCTCCAAATGCCTGCAGCAATGAACCAGAATCTGGTCACCTTCTGCCTACCTTTTTCCAGGAGGCACCTACCCACTTTCTTGGAGGGGAGGCTGGGTGCAAGTGAGTTTGAATCATGAGTCCCTCAGCTGAGAATTTATAATGACAAACACTGCAGGCAAAATCAGCCTCTCCAAAGCCCCATCACTACAATAGGTTCCTCCATGCTCAGCTCTGGGGCAGCTTAGGGTTCCTAAACCAGGTTTGCTTTGAGTGCTGGAAGTAAGGAATAAAAACTGAATTTTAACCTTACAGAGTGCCCTAATAAAACAGGGAGTAAGTTAGAGAAGCCCTGAGTGAGATTTGTTACCTGAACACGGTCTCCACCAATCCAAAAATGTAAAACAACATTTACTTCATTCTTGACCAACACACGAAAAGGATAAGCATGAATAAGGGTGGCAGCTGACTGTAAGACCACCAGCTGATCGGTGCCTTCTAGATCCTAATGTTGCCAGCTGGAGCCTCTCCCATACTGAGTGTTTGCCAAGAAGGGTTGCATGAGCTTCACGAAAAGGTGGTCAGGTTATGTCAAGCCACCTATATCGGCTGCTTGAGCTTATGCAGCTGACTTTGCTAGGAGCCCATTTAGCAAGTGCTTTCTGGCTCCCTTCCACTGACAGAGCTCAGGAGACAGGATTGTATGCAAGATGGGAATATCAAACATCTGGGGATGGGAACATCTTAACCAGCACAGCTGCCAGCAAAGTGAACATCTGTTTGTTGCCCAGGTCTCCTTGCACAAAGAAAAATGCTCCCTCCCACAGGCTCATCTGCACTACACTATACAAGTATATGCTCCCTCACTAAGGAAGGGCCTTGTCTGTATTTAAGGTTGTCCACAGTGTAAATTATCCCATGTGATGGTTTGTGTCATCACGGCTAGATTGCTTTGGATATCAAAGCTAACTTCAGTATACTGCAGCAACAAGCACACTACCTTTGTTTATTGCAAGTTTAGTGTAAATGAGCCAGAAGAAAAACCTGAGAGGAAACAACACCGAGGAGAATATTTTCTATTACTTTTTGAATGACCAGTAATACATGCATGTTGGATAATAACAATGAGATTTCCTCAAACTACTTTTTTGCTGAAGAACATAACACATGGTTTGGTTCTTAATGTTTAAAGTGTTTTCCACCCAATAATTAAATAAGTTGTGGAGCAAATTTCCCATACATAGGCAAAGCCATTGTTTTTGAACTGTGGGGCCCACTCTGAGGGACTGTTGAAGATTTGGAAGCCTCTTGGACCCAGCTAACAGTGTCATATACACCCCACTGGCACTGACCCATGAACCACACAGAAGCAAATGCTACCACAATCAAAGGGCTTTTCTTAAGACATGGAGAACTCCAGACTTTGGAAATTCAGAGCCCCAAAGCAGATCTTAAATATCACACCAATCCTGCCCAAAAACACAAACCAAGTTTACAGCATGGCTACAGTAAGAGCAGTGTCAGGCAGGAGGGAAACACTTATCACCCAGCATTTATCATGAACCTTCCTGGCCTGGAAATACCCTGTTCTCACTGCCTCCCAGGCACTGCTGACTTCACCCAGCATGAAATCACCACTAATGCTGCCTGCATCTCGCAGAAGTTTACTTCACTCCAAGGTGCAATCAATTCTTATTTTAGTCCAACTTGCACATTCCTACTGGTGATGTCTCCAGGCCCTCCTATCCTCATGACATCAGCAAGAGACTCTCTTGCTATTATTAGCCAAGAAAGTTTTCAAAGAACTGTGTCTGGGGAGGGAACTCCTGCCTGAGAACATAAGGAGCCACTTCTTTCTCTGGCTGCTTCACTACAATTTCCATCAAATCCTGTGCAGCTTCCCAAGCAAATGCACTTCTGCCTGTTCACCTCCTACCTGCTCTGCCTTCCTTCCACCTCAGTACTGCACAGCTCATGGTGTCCTTTAATTCCCTTCCTATTACTGCATATTACACAGAAATTATGTGCTGTCTACCAACGCAGAAATATAAACACATTTTATGGTCTGTTTTAAAACACTTTGCTAAATATGCTTCTGCCATTGCTCCTAACAGTCTGCATTGCAAGAAGAACAGCAGGGAAAAAAAGTAACCATTCTTTTACCAAATTCCTCAGTATAATGATTCATTCTTCTAATACATTTCCTGTTTTTTGAGAATTTTCTATGTTTCAGAGGAAGGTAAATAAATCCTGCAACTCACATGAGTGTTCTATTTTTGACAGTTCTCAAGGATATCAGATTAATGGACAACATTCAGTTCCACAAAAATACTGTGCAGGAGAAAGAAAAAGCCATGTTCCCTGGGAAAATGCATAGAGATTAAGTGTTCCAGCTTGAAATGTATTTTGCTGCTCTCCTGCTGGCTCCTTGCCTACCTTCATGTGGGAAGAAAGGATAAGGTGTGAAGCCAGATCAAGCTTCCTCTTTTGTCTCCAACAGGACAAGCCACAACCAATGAAAGAGCACTGTGAATAAGGTCTGCATACAGACGCTTTTCAAGAAAGCAGGACAGGCAGTCCCAGTGGAAGGTGAGCTCATACTTAAGCTTGGCTGGCCAAATGCCCATTTTCTTCAGAAGTGTTAGCAGTCCAGGGATATAGCTATAGTTGAAGTCATATGGACCTTCCTCTACTTCCTAAAATTCATCTTCATTAGGTCTATCACTAAAGTAACATAAAAACATTTATCCCATTTGTAACAGCTACAAATAATGTGTTCTACCATCCACAGTTAAAATCCAGAAAATTCATATGTGACTTTTAATCCTGCTCCTTCAACATGAGGCAATGCTCTCTGCTCACAGAATGCAAGGTCCCAGAACTTTTCATATTTGTCCAGTTTTCATTTGTAGCTACTTAATGTTAGTCCAACATCTGTATGTCACATTCTCTCCTTAAAAGCATAAGTGCTTTTCAAACCCTGCCACATGTCAGAGTTTTGTCAGTTATTACCTGATTCTGGAGGACACTTCTTCCTCTCCTTGTTGTAGGAATGTCATCTCTGTAAGTGACCCAATACAGTGCTGTGGAGGCAAACACACCACCATGTTCTGGCTACACTGCAGTAGCTAATTGGAAAGCTGACATTTACTGAGTGCATCCTAATATCCCAGCTAAAAGGACACCCCTGTACAGTAAATCTGTGTCACATCAGTCAGAACCAACCTTACCAGCAAGAGAAAACAAGGGTTAAAAGCACATACTAGCAGTAATGGAGTAAAGATACAAAAAAAATAACCCAAAGGTACGATTAAACTTTTAGCAAATAGCAAATGATCCCCTTCAGCTGCACCAATATTTCAAGCACCTTCTAGTTCTCCTAAATCAAGCCAGTCTCCCTCTGACTTCTGAAGACAGCCTGAAGCTTCTGTAGCCTGAGATGGCACTAGTTTCCACCTCTCTGCCTTCCACTGAGCCCTCTCAGGTGAGTGGAAATGCCTAGAACAAGACCCATGTCACTTCTTCTAAATAAATCCAACACTTAAATGCTTTCAACCCTCTGACTTCTGTTAGCTGCAGAATGGGGCTCTATGTAATGCTGCAGGGATGAAGTTAATCTGGCCTACCCAAGGTTTTATAATTGATATTTCTTCTATGCTTTTTAATTACCACATTCCTGGCCTCAGCATCTCTTACAGTCATGTGAAGAAACTGTGGTAAAACTTTATATAGTGTATTAGGAGGAACATTAAATTCATATCTCCTCATAGGAACTGCTGGAGACAAGTCACTTGCCCAGATGAACTGTTCTTCTCCCTCAATCTGCATCCTTATGTCTGAAAAAGTAAATGGAGGATTAAGATTTACAAAGCACCTGAACAGGTTAATGTAGCTGCAGGTGCAATGGAAAGATGTCCATAAGAGTCCCAGTGAACACAAAGACACTGGTGAAGTAGCCTAAGATACTTCTTTTAGGGCATAGATTACTTCTCCTTCTAAATTATAACAGTACTTCACACAGGCCATCCTAATTTTTTACCTCATGGGATGGATCTTCCTGTTAGCTAACCTGAAAAAACAAGGGCAGTAAATGCCTTCTGGCCCTGCTGCCACAGAGGTGTAAAAGAGAAAGGCCAATCACACTAGAAAACATTTGCTGTTTCCTGGGTGGTTGCAAACATCTCCAGTCACAGGATCATAGAATATGTCAAGCTGGAAGGGACCCATCAGGATCATTGAGACCAACTCTTGGCCCTGCACAGGGCACCCCAAGAATTACACAATGTTTCTGAGAGCATTGCTCAAATGCTTCTTGAACTCAGAAAGTCTTGGTGCTGTGATCACTTCCCTGGGGAGCCTGTCCCAGTGGCCCAATCATACTCCAGGTGAAAAACTTTTTCTGATATCTAACCTAAACTTCCTCTGAAGTCCTATCACTGGTCTCAAAAGTGAAGAGATCAGTGCCTGCCCCTCTGCTTCCCCGCATGAGGAAATTGGGGACTGCAAGGAGATCTTCCTTCAGTCTTCTCTTCTTCAGCTGAACAGACCAAGTGACCTCAGCCATTCCTCATACAGCTTCCCCTTACATCCTTCCTAGCCTTGCATAAGTGGAAGCATTACCAAGGGTAAAGCTGCAGTTTAAATTTGCCCCCCTGTATGCTGACCCCAGTGGCAATAGGAACGCTGACCAGCTGACCCATGCAAGACTGTGGCTACTGACCAGTCACCATCTCGCAAGTCAAGGCCTGTACTCAGTAACCTATTCATCCCATGCCCTTGTCAGTTTGCTTTGTTGTGTGGGCACACCTTACACATCAAATTAGCTGAAGGGAACAGTATGGCAGGTGTGGATAATCCTAAAGCAAAACTGTTGCATCCTGTGAACTGCTGCAAGGAGGTAGAGAGGCTGCAGGGGCCACTTGGGAGTCTGCTGTGTCTGAAAAGACATTTCAGAGCTCTTTACACATTGTGAGCTAATGGCTGGTGATTTCATTTATCTTCATTCTGATAATAAATAACAACTCCAGCTCAGTAGTTCCAGTTGACTGTACTCCAACTCAATACTGCCTTTTTTAACTCCCCGGCAGAGTGCAACTGTTCAGGTTTCATTCCTTTTTATTCTACTATAATTTTAATTAGGCTGAAACCCAAAAGCCATATGTTAATGCCTGTTATTCCACTATTGCCAGTTTTTAATCAATCTATATACGCAAAAGTTCAAAAACTGCAGTGTCACCAGAAATCAAATCCAACAGCTTTACCCTGCTGACCTGAGTTTCATTACTAGAGAAAATGATGATGGGGAAGAGGTGAAAGCAGAGAACAGGAGCACTAGTAAAATGCCTCACTCACACAAATACACACACGGTAATACCACCAGCTGGGAAGTCAGCTCATACACAAAAAAAAGGTCAAATACTTTCAGGTTCCAGGGAATTATATTTAAATTGGGGTTTCAGTGCATGCACAACCAGAGCTGCTGGAATGTCTGAATATGGGTCTTATTAAACGTCTGTTATTAATTGTCCAGTTAGTCATAGTTTGCCATTTCTCTGCTTATGAGCTGCTGAACTCAGGGACAGCCCATCAGGCTGTTGTAGCATTTCATAGCATCTTTCTACTGATAAGTTTTCTTCGCGTGGGGCAACTACTCCTTCTTTCTCACTCTGAATTAAATACCACTTTCTGCAGCTCCCTGTGCTGCTGGGAAAGGCAAGCTCCCTTCAGCCAGGATGGGTGGCAGGCAAGGCTCAAACTCTCCATCCCTGACACAGCCCAGCGTTGCCCCACAGGCAGCCTCACCAGGTCTGGGGGTATAATTTGGCGTGATCTTGTGTGCATCTCAGTGAGATACGTTCCCTGGCTTGGGCTGAGCCCACCATGGCGCTGCTGAGGTGGCCCCGCCAAGTTCTGGTAGGGTCAAGGTCACCCATCTTAACAAGTCATAGAATCAAAGAATCAGTTGGGTTGGAAGAGACCTCTGAGATCATCAAGTCCAACCCTTGGTCCAACTCCAGTTCCTTTACCAGATTATAGCACTCAGTGCCACGTCCAACCTCAGTTTAAAAACCTCCAGGAACGGTGAATCCACCACCTCTCTGGGCAGGCCATTCCAATGCCTGATGACTCTCTCCATAAAGATTTTTTTTCTGATCTCCAACTTAAATTTCCTCTGGCAGAGCTTAAGCCCGTTCCCCCTTGTCCTATTGCTGAGTGCCTGGGAGAAGACTCCAACCCCCACTTGACTATAACTTCTCTTCACTCAACAAGTTTCAGCTCCCTGCCTGCCTTCTCACTTTATGGGTCCTGGTCTCCTGACAAAATCAGCCCCCACAAACACGTTTCCACTTAGGGATTTTTTAAGGTGACCACTCGAAAAGCGCCGTGACTGCGGGGCCGCGGTGCCTTCCACATGGCCGGCGCCAGGGGGCGCTGGGCAGCAGTGCAGAGCTGTACCCACCAGCGCCGCCCGGTGGCAGGGCCGGGACTCGCACTCGCAAGAGGCGAGCGCACCCACGGGCAAGCACGTCACTGCGGACGGAAGAAGGATCGAAGGAAGGAACTTTTTAAAAAAAAGTTTAAAGGAAAATAAAGCCATCTCTCCTTGGCTACCCTTTCCCCTATCTCATCATATTCCTTTTTTTCAATATGGCAAAACAATCCATTGAGACTAAATTTTCCATTCAGCCTCCAAGCCATTATGCAAGATGTTATGGTGAAGTTTGCCAGTATTTGCTCTGGAATATCAAAACAGTAAGTTGCAAATGCAGGAGACTCAATCTGTCCCTGAGTTAACACCACTGAAATGAACCTAATTAAACCAGGAAATCGTGCATCGTGTGGGATTACAGGAAAAACAGCTTTGTTTTTCAAAATTTCGAGATAGCACATAATGATATCCAAAGACAGCAGTCTGCTGTTTTGACAGCACTCTACCAATAGGTGATAAAATTAGGCTGTGGACATAATTAGTTCCTCATTTCTTCCTCCCAACCCAGCTCCCAGATTTCATTTTTATGAACAAAGTTATCTCAATTTTATCACGGAAAACCACATTCTTTTAAATATTTGTAACTTTTTAAGTTCAGCGTTGTTTAATTCAGATAAAAAGAGGAGACATCAAGTCTAAATGAAAATAGGATTTAAAGGACTAGAACAAATTTCTTCCCTAGGGCCAGGGTTTCAAAGCCAGTGCTGTCAAGACTTTCTCTCTTGAGAATGAGGTGGTGGTATTCAGCACTGTCTTATTTGAGGCCATTTAGATTTTGGAACTGAAAGCCAAAACTAAGAGCACAATCACAAGCTATCATGTTTGAAAAATCCTATCCTTTTTCTTTTCATTGCTTTGCTTTCTGCACTGAAATGTTGAAGCCCTGAATCAAAAAAACCCCTCCACCAACTTCATTTCTGTCAATAGACTGTAAAGAAACATCTTGATAATATTTCATAGGGCTGACACATCCTTATTCTGATGTTATGGCTGTTGAAGACAAATTGTCATGCTCCTACACATTTTTAAAGTATTGATTGTGATTTATTAAGCCTGTAATTTTGAAAGCTAGTGTAGAAGACTAGATTTTATCCAAATTACTGTTCAGCACTGGGGAAATGAGGAAGTAGAGTTTAATACATTTGGTATTACACACTACCCTGAGACTGTGTGCTTAAATAATTTTTCATTAATATTAAACTGTTGTTATTCTGAAGATGAACCACAAATATGTTTGCTAGCATTCTAGATATGAATATTTCAGGTTATTCTGACTGGGAATGTGTGGTATGCTACATTTTATTTTAGTTTTCCTTCTGTGGGCAAATGTCATCCCTAGGAGAAAGTCTTCTATCTGATCAAAGTTGATAGGAACTTCAAATGAGATTTTAGAAATATTTTTGTTATACTGACTTAAAGCTCCTACCTCCATCATGACTGGTTTACTTTGTTTGAAAGAGCACAAACACCTTATAAATCCTGTACATCAGAAATTATGAATTCCTTTTTTGCCTTTGCTTTCATCTGCTCACTTCCAGGATGCACATTATGTGTGCTTCCCCACTTCAATAAACATAAGCATTTAGAGAAGATAGAGTTCAAAATGAAGGAGAGATGAAGGATTTGTTGGGAGATGAAAATTGCAGATTTTAATCTCTGTACCAACTGGAAACCCCTGGGCTCTCATGGGCAAGCTGGCACCTTCCCTTTCTTTAGAAGCTCCAGGGTGCCAGCGAATTCGAGCTGTGCTTGCTTCCTTAGGGCACTGTGCGCTTCACACATTGTTTTGCAACCACTATGCCATGAAGGAAAAAGTTATTCCCTAGGCATGACTTCACTGCCCTCTGCTAAACCCTGTCACATAAAGAGGAAGGAACATCCTCTCTGTTTGGACCCCACTGCCCTACAGGAAAAATCAGACAAGGAATCAAAAAGTCATTATAATCAGAATATACTGGGCTACTCACTAAAGTCTTAAGAGCACTATCAGGGAACAAACAAGCCAAATCCAAGTCTACTTTGGTAACTTTGTCACCTTTTCTTTCCATAACTTTGAAGAAATTCTGAAATAAAGGATTTCTCAGAGACTGTCAGCCATGAGAGGCAGATAGATAAGATATTTAGAAATAGAAGCAGGCACTCATTATGAAAACTGGGAAAAGTCCCTCTGGTCAACAGATATATTAATAGTATCCTTATTAGCCTCTTATCTGACTCAGAGAAACACTGCAAATTACTGTTCTCAGAAAGTCAACAGCAAATGTGTTACACAAGTTGGTGATATTTCTGTTGATATACAAGCATGTTTCTTCTCCCTCCAACTCCCTCAGTCCTCAAACTAGCCTGTAACCTACTCCTCATTTTATAGAATTTACTTGCTATTACCCCTGCTGCGCTGAATATCCAGGAAGTGAGAATGTGTCCTCCAAATGCCACGAATGCTACAGCTTCAAGTGATGCCCATCTGAACATGGAGTAACACCTCACAGCCCATACTTCAGGAGGCAGAGCTATTGCTGCTGACCGTGAGGAATGAAACACCACCACAGCAGAAGAAATGTCTGCCTGGCTTAGTTTCCACCAGGTGAAACTCTTATGGGTCCTATTCCCATTTAGCTACTTTATAAAATGCTCACCAAGTTAGAATCAGGCTCAGGCAAAATGACAAAATCACAGTAGCAGATGCTGTGCAGGTACAAGTGATAAGAGATTTTACATCTTCATGTCAACTACAAAGAACAATGAAGAGTAGAAGATATAATAAACAGGATTTTCCCTTCCTGCTTAGTCCCAGACAGCCCCATACTTGCTTAAGTGCAGCACTAAAAAACCTAGATGGGGAAGGAATGGTAATTGCAGGAACCTTGGGGAATTTAAAAAAAACCTGACCTCAAAAGACAGAGAGCAGGGCAGTTCAGCTGGCTCCTCAAAGAATAAATAGTACATCAGCAACTGAGATTGCTAGGAAGAATTGCTATTCAGCTGCATCCAGGAGAAGGAAATTTTGCTGCCACTAGGAGAGGGGGCAGAGGACAGACTAAGCGCTGAAAAGCACAAAATCCTCACACTACTTGGAATTAATTCTTTACACATACATTACCTCGTTCTCAAATTTCTGTTGCACATGTTGAATATTTGGGTGCAAGGCAGAGAGGATGGTAAAAGGAATATGACTCTCTTCATTGTTATGCTCTCAAAGCTGAGGCTGGCTCTGTTTTCTCCTGTGAAGAAACGTACTATTGGCAAGGGCACATTAGCTGCTGTCCTGATCTCAAAAAATTCCTGGTGTTTTGGATAAGGGGGAAAAAAAGGGAAAAGAAACTATACAAAACATGCAAGCTACTAAAATCCTTTTGGGTTCCAATGCCTCAAACATGAGATCTGAGCCTACTGGAAATCTGGACTTTCAATTGCATTGACTCTGACACCCAATTAGGAGTGATACGGAAATTTCCAGGCCAGTGATTTTAGCACAAAATACTAAGTAATGCTCCTAAACTCC
Source organism: Pithys albifrons albifrons (assembly GCF_047495875.1). Lineage (NCBI taxonomy): Eukaryota > Metazoa > Chordata > Aves > Passeriformes > Thamnophilidae > Pithys > Pithys albifrons. The sequence goes on along the minus strand of NC_092464.1, from coordinate 46,892,821 downwards.
AGCTTAAAAAAAACAACAAACCAAAACAACACGACACACACATATCTGCTTTCTGTAGAAAATAGCAATGCTTCGTTTCAAAGCTTCTGGCAGAGAACTGAAAACTCCTGGGTTTTCAATGAACCTTGGAATTGTCAAGTTTAATGGTGTTCTAGTCATGTTTGGGACAGTTTAGGTACCATGGGAGCGGAACTTCCTGGAAGAAAGTTAAGACATTCAGGCCATTTCTATCACGAGAGTTAGAAAGCGTTTTTAAGGAGTCACCTTTCTTATTCAGGCACCCACGCTGGAAGCTGGGTGTTTACATCCCACTGCTGACCCCAACCCTTCACTGCCTGCAAGGATTTCTGCAGCTTTCCTTCAGATTGATGTAGCTACAGCAGAGTGCCAAGGATGTTATGATACTTTGGCACCTACTCAAATTTTATTTCTGACAGGTTAAACCGGAATAAGTAAATCACTGTCATGACTCAAAGCACTTTTTTTCCCTTTTCTGTTTCCCATGTCTATTTTGACAGCCAGTGAATTATTCTGCCTATCCTGCTCTCAGTCTAAAAGGATAAGCTGTATAAAAAAGTTACAGCCTGTCACAATTCTGAAAATAATCTGCTGGATATAATTTTTCTCCCCTTGACTATCCAATGTGTTTGTCTCTCATAATTAAATAAGGCAACAAAAGTAATAAGTATGCTTGCTAACATTTAAAAAGTTGATGGAATCCAAGGAGCTTTGGCTAGCCTTTCCATATGACTGGTTTGTTTTAAGAAATGTTAATTTATCACCTGTCCCAGCTGGAGAATAGTTTACCAGGTAGAGTTGGAAACTTGCTCCCTTATCAATACAAAATGTTTCAAGGGCAGAAAACAAAAACAATGCCATAGGGTGCAGCAGAAAAAGCAAGGAGAATTTAGGCAGTAAGTCAAAATGGAATTTGGCAACCACATTAGAGCTCATCAGCACCTCAAACTTAATGATCCAAAATTTCACTTTATGTCTTCTATGAAATATGTTAAATATGAACAACATGCTTAACTAAAAAAATTCAATACTGCAACACCCAAAGCGATACGAGGTCAGATTTAAGAGAGAGGGGCAGAAACCTTCATCTTCAAAGCCAGCTTGCATAAGGCCTTGAGCAACCTGATCTAGTGGGAGGTGTCCCTGCCCGTGGAAGGGGGAGTTGGGACTAGATGATCTTTGAAGTCCATTCAAACCCCATAACATTTTATGATTCTAAGATAAAACAAAACAAAAAGCCTCCCATGTAATAATGTATTCTTTCTAATATTTTATTTTTATTTTATTTTTTGCTTTTCAAAATTGGAGCAGGGAAAACAAGTAGGTGTTATGCAGTTAATTAAGCTCTCGTGCAAACTGATTTAGCAGGATGGTATGTACTAAACCATCTTGTCTAAGGACACAGAAGAATGTGTGAAGTTTAAAATCATTAACTATGGCTATCTGATAACAAGCTTCAAACCTGTAACTGAAAGGGTGACAAACATGAAAGCCAAGCACTCCAACTCTTCTCAGCCTTCCCTTCACTGTAGCACCAGCCAGAAGGGTTTGGACTCTCCATAAAACGTTTGGCAAACAAAGGCCCTCTTAATTGACAAGCTATTGCTTTTACTGCTTCCTACCACAACTTGTGGGAATCTTTCAGACCCAAATCAATTCTACACACAAGCGTTCCCAGGAGATGCCACACACGCTCCCATTTGAAGCCACTTACAAGTGCTACAGCCATCTCTTGTAAAAGCTTTGTCTTCACTGGGTACTTCTGAAAACACTTTCGCCCCCTACTGGCTGGCAGATTCTTTTTCTGCTTGTTTGTTTGCTTACTTTAACCAGGTTCTTTGTTTTCTCCCATCTTACTGCTTTGTTTTTCCACTACGATAGTGCCTCTCCTTTGCAAGGAGTGAGTTATAACAGAGATGTTTGCAGTCTTCATGGCACCTCAATGCCAATAAAAATAGCCTGTTAACAGCTCTCCTTCATTGTTAAGGCTCTGAGTACTTAATTCTTCTGTGTCAACGAACAATTAATTTCAGTCTGTTAATTAGGAAGAGTTTGACAAGACGGGACAGACACCTAACCGTGTAAGTTGTTCCTTTGCTCTCAGGAATGACAGCCACTTGCACTCGTGGTATAATTATTATTTAAAAGTGGTCAGCCTGCATTATTGTTTTCTTTAGATGCTTTAGGAGTGTAAAATCCATCCTGCTCTGTGTATTCAATTCCTTTAAATCACAAGAAGTCCTGGACATTTTTCCTCTGTACTACAAGATGCAGTTCATGCAATGCACAGTTAATCAGCATTCACTTGGGCCTTTCAGGTACACAGGAAGCTTTAAATCTTTCATGGCTTCTATTATCACTTAATTCTCTAATTATCATAATATCATCTTGGATCATAAAACTGGAAAGACAGTCTCTGTCTAAATAAGAGCCTTATAAAGGCAGAGCTCCTTCCTCCAATTCCTCATTTCCACCCTCCTTCTCCAGTAGGAATAATTGCCTTCAGAAATCTGCCAAATCACACATTCTTCTTCCACACTCTTTTCTCTCAGGAACAGAAATCCATGTCCTTAGGATACAAAGCACAAAAGGTACTCATCCTTGACTGCTGTCTATACATGCCAACTCAGAAATAATAACTGGATAGTGCTACTTATGTGAAACAATGGAGAAGAAGGGAGAACAGCTGGAATCCCTCTGACTGCACGGTGAGAGAAACACAGACCATGCTGCAGCATGGCAGGCAATTTTGAGCTGAATTCTGCAAGGTAGGAAGGGAAAGCAAAAGGCTCTGAGGAAGGAAGATTTGTGAGAATGATGTTGCTTGTTCTGAGCTCATGGTCCTTAAAGAATAATCAAGACTTCCATGGAGCTGGTCAATACCTCTATTCCCCTCAAAATGTGCCCAAACTGGGCACAGTCTCTTGTTGCACAGAAAGACTAATTTGATTATCACCAAAATTAAAAGTATGATGGAGGGTTTCTGCAGGCTGAGCTGGGAACACACTTGGACTAGGTGAGCTAGCAAAATTTGCAGGTGCGAGAGATGTAGAATAAAATTCAAATATCCACAGAGGGAGGATATGAGATCTTGCCACAGAAAAATGTTTTCTAAAGTCTAGGATTTTGATTCTTATGAATACAAAGAATTTACACTGAATAATTACATTAAATTATGCCCACTTGCACTGCTATGCCATAGGTTACTTCTATTTCAGAAAAACTGTTATCAATTTTAACTTTACTCCATGACTTTTATTAAAATTATTAACTTTTTGTCAGATTTTTTGAGAGAAATCAAAAGCTAGATTAAAAGTAGCTATGTATGTCAATGAGATAAGAAAAATAAACCTGGGTGTTTAATGATTTTTTAAAAATGTCCCAACTATTTTCTTTAAACTTTGATATTTACAAAATTAAGGGAATTTAGTATTCAGACATGGCACATGTAGTGTACAATTCTGCATGGAATAGGTACACTTTTTGAAACCTGAAGAAAATCAGATTAAAAAAAGAGAAAAAGTAACAGGAGTCTGTCTATGTCTTCATGCTGCATTATTTTTATTGCTGAAGTTCAGCACACACCAAGCCCTTGCTCTTCCACACCCACCTGTGCAGTCATACTTCACATACCTGGAAGATTGGGCTTTTATTATGTTATGGAGGAAGCAAAATTTTCTAGCCTTGCAAAAAATCTGCACACAAACTTAGAGGGGGTTCCCAGAGAGGCACAGTGAGTAACTCTCCATATCCCATTTCTGAGCACTTACTGGTCTCCATTTGCATCCACCCATAAGCTAACACTTCTACGAATGCCCCTAACTTTGAAGATGTGAGCATTCCTCCTACCAAAAGATCAACTCTTTGCTTTTCCACTCCTAACTACAACTCTGTTTCTTAGCCCCCAAGTAGGAGCAGTATCTGCTGGAGCTTGGAGCTGAATCAAAGCAGCTGAAGTACATGGAAATTTGGGAAGCTCAGCATTTGGCACTGCACTGAGGATGGAAATTTGAATTTGAGTTATCTTCAGCCTTCACTGAGGATACATTTAATTGCATATTCCTTCGAGTTTCCCAGTAGACTGGTGTACCCACCCACACAGACTATTGTGGTTGGAATGTATTCCAGCAGCTCCCAATGCGGGTTAAAGCCAGGCCTTTAAAGCAGTATCAGGGTACTTAATCACCCAGCTGACTGCAGGGGCAGGATTGGTCTTGGCTATCTTCAGCCATCTCTGAGGCCAGGGAGCTGGGTAGGCTCCCTCTCTAGTTAGTGGAGGAAGATAAGCATCTGCATAGAGTAATCCATCCCAACTCTCTCTCTCCATTAACTGAAGAGGAATTCAGATAAGTAGTTCAGATCAGACACATTACTTCTGAATACCTGGAGCTAGACGATGAATTCCACCCTCAGCATCCGAACCACTTACATATGTAGTTTCTCATCGCTTATCACAGTCGAAACGCCTGTTACTCATTGATTTAGAAACAGGTATTTCACTGTGAATTCCTTTTCCTTGTGCAAAATTTTCATTATTCAGTTTTTGCACCCTAGCACTCAGGAATACAAGTGACAAGACATTTCCTGCACGCACACACTCACAAGTGCACCTGCAGACCAGTAGTGCGTGCATCCCCTGAGCACGGTGTAAAAGTCCCAGATGATGCAAAGGAGATTGAGCAGAGGCTGCTTTCAATTCAGCTCTCCAAGGGCCCCAAACCACCATGCTCTGCTTCCAGCCCTTTGGGTTTCACTTATTCTGAATCACTTTGGAAAAGCAGCTAAGAGGCCAGCACTGCTTTCATGAAATTATGCTGTTTGGGGACCTAACGCACCGACCCACTGTGCCAATGGTCCTCCCTGTGACATGCCTCCCTGCAGGACAGACGCATGATGCCACCTTTCCCGCTCCCAGCCATCTCAGCAGCTGTAATCCAGCCTCCAACCATATCCCAAGCAGGTTCGCTTCCCTTTTCCCCGCAGGGGTGTGGAGGAAGGCAAGCCCTGGGCCATGGCGTCTCCATAGCATTGTGCGCTCCCAGCATGGTGGTACCTCGCACCGCCACATGCCTCGCATGCCGGAGCACACAGCGCCCATGCTCTGGGTAACAGCAGTGTGAGCCAAAAGGGGCTACTTATGAGTTTGGATACTACCATTTAAAGATAAGCTTCTCCATGGTTACCGCTCTCACACAAGGTCACTTTTCTGCCAAACCTCCTCCCCTCCCTCCCTGGCTCTCTCCTTCCCCTCCACTATTTCTTTTTCCCAAACGTGCTACATCAAAAGAGAAAATGAAAACATTTACGATAATCACAGTCTGACTATTTTAATGCAGGCTGTAGGAAAGGAAACATGTAAGCCAAGTGCTCTTTCTATGCGAGCAGAAACACACTCTCGACCTCATAAAAGTAGTATCTGAGAAATAACACTTGATTAAAGCAGCCAGTCCTTCATTTAAGTAGGTGCTTATGGTAGGGAAAATAGCCAAGGTTTCTCTAGAACAGGCCTATCACAAAAAGCAGCAAGAGGCCAGACAGATGAATTATTTGGAGACAGCTGGGTTCCAGCCGGGGTGCGAGGAGATCCCCATTATCCCATCCACCTTTCCTACACAAATGCCTCTCCCCAGAGAAACCCAAACATCAAAAGCCAGCTCATTCACTCCTGACAGGCAATATGCATGGAGTGAGAGGTGATACATTCTCATTTTCAGCAAGAAATCTTAGTCGCCCCAAGGAGCAGCTCACTTAGGAGAGTGGTAATGGAATACAGGACCTTTCATCTCTGCCTTGCCGCCATGAGCACAGCCTGGATTGGGAACAACCCAGAAGTTATCAGTTAATGGCTTGTTTCACTGACCTCCATGAAATGAGTTTGGTGGGTTTGGTCTGGTTTTCAATAGATAATAACTAGAACCACAACTGGTGTTAAACAGAGACCATATTAACAGGTTAAGGACCGAATGAATTTCCCAGGCATAGCCAAGCCATTGCTTTCTCTACCCTTCAGGACCATGGAACACATGGCAAGCTCTGCAATTGGCCAGCCGGCTTTACCAAGATGGGGATCCCCAATTCCATGGTCCCCTTTTTCTCCTCAGTTGCACAAGCAATGTGTGTTAAAAACAAACAACCCCCGCCCCCAACATCTTAACAATCATTTCACACTTTCGGAGCTCAGTAGTATCTGGTAGGCACCACTTTGAGCTTAAAATACCACAAACTCAAACAAGAAAAGAGTTTTTCAAAGAAGGGGCCTCACAGTCCAGGCCTGCTGACATGTACTGACTTTTGAGTGCATCATTTTGCAACAATAAAATTCCTTTTTTTAAGTAATTTCTCATTTTAATACATTTAGCGAGTGCAGATCAGCCCTACATCTCTCCAAGAAAACAAATCACAGCTATCCCTCTTTACTTTCCTCCTGTTCACTGCTGTCTGCAGTCCCAAGTCTGAGCTACCTCTGGGACAGTGATGGCCTACAGATCCCAGAAAATCCACCATTAGCAAAGTTTGCTCCCTAGTAAAATGCAGCATTCACTCTGAAGTGAGAGTGGCTGGAATCCTCACACACACAGAGCATCAAATAGCAGAAATTTGTGCTACTTCCTCTTTCACATTTCCATGAAAGACTCACTAAATAGTTACAAACTGAAATTCCAGAAAAAATCTAACTTGGGGAGAGGAGCTTTCTTTCATCTGTTAAAGCCTGCACAGGTTACAGCACATCACCCACAAGCCTGTTCCCATCACATTGCCTAGCGAGATAGGTATCTTTGAATAAGACACCCATCCACCAACTGTTTAGATAAGAGATGCATTGGGGACCCATTCCCAAAAGGGAATGGATGCAAAGCTGACAGCAAACCACTATCACAGCCCTGAGGATGCTCCTGTTATTTACTTCAAATTTAAATTACAGAGGAATTAGCATAGGCTCAAATTCTGAAGGAAACTGGCAAGATGGTAAAAAATAGGCTTTGCAGAGAGAGAGGAGAGAGGTCTGGTGTGGCTTACACATAGATAGTATTTCTTTGGCTGTCAGAAAGATTCAGAGTGAGAGCTGGATATTTTCTACAGATGTCATTAACATCCAAAACAATTATGCTGTCTTTCTTGGAAGTTAAGCCTCTTGCTTGAGGCTTTAAACATTTTGCTTTCAGTAGCTGAAATGTTTCCTTCCCTAACTTAGCTGAGATTGGTAACTGTCAAGGTAAGACCCTCAGGTGTGACCCCATATTCCTGTATTTCTTTACATTGCTCTTCATAAACATCTCCCACCTCTCTACTCTCCTTGGCACAACTGCTTTTGATTTAGAGAACAAAGGAAAGTTTATCGAGATGATATTGGCACACCAATAACTGAGCAATAGGCAATACCTATACAGTGCTTATGAATGAGCAAAGCACAACCCAGAAAGACTTAAGCATGTCTCCACAGACCTCTCAAACATTCAGCCCTGCCTTCCCCTGAGGAACATAACTAAGGAAAGCCAGAGCTGCTTTACAGCTGAAGCTGAAGTGAGGGGGACCAAGTACAGAGGGAGCAATGGTTCTCAGCCTGGGACAGACGACATTCAACAGAGCAGGAGCCCAGGGTGTATATCACTATGGCATGAGTGGCAGTATATTTTCATTATTACAGGATTAAAATTAAAAAAAAAATACCTGAGTACTCTAATCTCCACAGGAGCAGTAATGATTTAGTGTGAATTAATTTTGCAGCTTACTAGCACATTTTTCGCCACAAAACAGTTTAAGTTCTCTGTAGCAGCTTCAGTAAAGTGTGTATATGTATAAATATATATTAATTTTTGAAGCCTATCATTCTCTTTTCCTTTTTTATTTTCTTTTCATGATGGAGAACTGTGTCAGGTACTGACAAAACTCTTGGCATTCTACTGAAATGTAAAGTTCCCCAGCCTTGCATATTCTGCTGATAACCAGCCCACAAATTGCAACAAAAGCAGTGATTTGAACTTTGCATTTTACTCATCTCACAGATTACAGCAATGAAGTCAAAGTTATCTGCTGCAACAACAGCATTATCTTTTAACTTAATGGAAGTGAAAAAGAAGCCTATGCTCATTACCCAGAGGATGCAATTATTACTTCCCTTTATATTGTTGCTAGTCAAGAATAAATTCCAGGATCTGACCTTTTCATTAAGCATCAAGCCAAAAATCCACCTGGGACAGCCTAAGCCCCATTTTTTCACTCAGTAACTATTCAGAGCAAGGGCCTTGCTGCACACAGCTGAAAGGAATCCTTGCAAAAGTTAGTTTTAAGGAAGCATCTAATAAATATTGTTCAATAGATGAAGCCCAAAAAGCTTTCTGTCTTCTCCTGCATGACCCCATCACAAATAAAGCACCACTAATTCAACAGATCAGCCCTCTCCCAGACATCTTGCTCCACCTGCATGCAGTGTAAGGTCACAAAAAAGATTACAAACTGAGAATGTGAGTGATACCATGTATTAGTGCCACAGATTCTTCAATATAAACCCAAATTCCAAGAGAAGAATGCATAGTAGTGTTGAATTCCTTATATTTTTTGCTTTGTTATGGCAATAATAATATGCCTTTTGAAGTTCATACAGGGAGATACAATGCCGAAAGGCAAATACTTACAATGCAAGAGCACTTGGTACATTTATTTCCTTCAGGCCTAAATTCTTCTCCTTCATTGTAAATTCTCCCTTCAAATATACAACCTGGAAAACAGCATTTGGATAAGTTTAGGTCAAGATAGCATGCTGCCTTTTCTCTGTAACACACCCCACTGCATCACAGCATGAAAAGTAAATCATACCATCCTCTCCGATACAGTATAATGAGTCATCCAGGTCAGCAAAGACCTTCAAGATCAAGTCCAACCTTTGACTGGTCACCACTTTGTCAACTAGACCATGGCACTAAGTGCAGCATCCAGCTGTTTCATGAACACCTCCAGGGCTTTTGACTCCACTACCTCCCTGGGCAGCCCATTCCAATGTTTAACAACCCTTTCCATGAAGATTCCTCCTGATATCCAGCCTGAACCTCCTCTGATGCAGGCTGAGGCTACTCTTCTTATCCTGTGGCTAGTTGACTGTGTGAAGAAACCAATCCCCACCTCACTACAACCTACTGTCAGGCACTTCTAGAGAGCAGATCCCCGCAGAGGAATTCAAATCACATGAAGCCTAAACAAATCCTTGAGAATCCCTAAATATCGTTTTTGGGGGGAAAGAAATCACCCTTCTACAGCAGATAAATTTGCACCAATGAAGTAGAGGCTAGGTCAAGCCTTCCATTAGAAGTGGCTTTAAAACACTTCTTAATGTTGTTTGCCTTTTACTACCTCATTCTTACTCCCCGAGTATTATTAGATATTGGCAGATATCTATAACTAATCAAAATATAAGAAATCCATTACATCACAAATGGAGCAGTGCTTACCTACAAAACCTCTGTTAAAATCAAATTAGCCTCAAAAAACATGATAATTTGCCTCTGTGCTTCACAAACACAACCCATTCCCACTTCCCTCCAAAAAGCGAATCTACTTTTTTAGGACTGCTTTTATACTTTCCTTTTAACAAAATCATGGTTATCAGCCAGGCAAACCCAGCTAAGCGACTCTGAAGTGATGGGCTTCATTAGGAAGATGGTCGCACAAGCAGAGCAGCATCTTCCCATGAAATCTCACCTGGACACACAGGACAACACATTCCCCTGAGTTTGGAAGGGTTTTTGCAATGAACAACACACTGTACTTCTGATTCTACTATCACTCCTTCCTGAAAAAGAAGCAGATGAGACATGTTCATTGTCAGCATTGTGGTTGCTTTAACAAGCAAAACAATCACAATTACTAGCAGTGAAATTAAAGCCCAGCACAAGCTCCAAAGCACTGGATTTCAAAACCTCTTTTCTGTACCTACTGCTTGGTATCAGGATTCAGGTTAATCCACAGTCAAAGATCCACTTGAGTCTCCCTGACTCCAGACACAGGATTTGCCTTAAAATGCATCAGGTAAAAAAATCTAGCATACTCTTAGGAAAAGGAATCCTGCTTTATCAGGAATCCTTAACCTCAGTAATCTGCCATGCAGCTCTGGTGAAAACAGGCCAGACACAAGGCATTCTCCTCCCTCTCCCATTGGAGGAAAATAGACTTAGAAAGCAGATAAAAGCATCTTGTTCTGTAGAGGGGAGACACTTATCTTTGATGTTTTGCCTGATAAGTATTAGTAAATTAACATTTCCTGTACTTATTCAAGAAGTCAAGAGTCCTCCTGAACAAATCTGGGTGTGAGGTTCTGTGCACAAAAGGCTGCTACTTTTTTTTTCTGCTTGTAGCTTTGCTTTTGGAAGTAAGGGGAAAATGTTTTTAAAATGTGTGGATCCAGGGTAAACAGGACCACCCAGTTTTTCATTCAGACACTGAATCAGGCAATAAAGAACTCATACTTTCATGCTGCATATCTAAATTCACATAGTGAGTATCTTTTCATAAAGTGTCAGGATAGAGAATACTGCTGCTCCAAATTCAGTCTTCTCAGGGTACTCATTTTTAAAAATGCAGGTGGGTTTCTCAGAGCAGAAGTACCACAGAAAAAGAGAAAACCATGAAACTCTCTTCTGTTAGTAGAAGCTCTTCATACTCATTCATCTCTCCTCTTTCCAACTGCCATTCTTAGCAGCCGCCTGAGTGTTATCATTAACACCAAATCAAATTCTCAGCAAAAATGGCAGATCTATTCACAAACAGAATCTGAAAATCAATAATCTTGAAAATGTTATGGTTGCAGACAGGCAAGCTAACCAAAATACCACTGTGTTAACAGTGTAGGAGTCCAGGAAGAAGATTTGGTTGTGAGTTTCTCTAAGAACATCCCACATAAAACCCATGGACATGTACACAAAAAAGTGTCCAATTACTAAAATAATTCCTATCTCACAAAAGACATAGCATGCTGAAAAAAAGAAGACTTATTTCAAGGTCAAGACAGCAGGAAATGGCATGGCTTTGTACCTCTCCTTCAGCAATGTTCCGGAATGAGGATACTCAAGTCATTTAAAACCTATCTTTCTGAATGTTTGGTTATACCTGGCTGCATCTGAGTGCATTTAAATTACTTTAAATGCAAAGTCCATATTGTGTTTTGGGTATAAAGTACTTCAGATTATTTGGATTGGATAAATGAAGGCTCAGAATTTCCTGGGGAAAGCTTGTAACTCAATTAGCACAACGTTTATGACTTCCTTACCTGGCACTGGTATGTAACACAGGGATTGCTAGGGAGGTGCCATTTCATAGAGCTGTTGTACGTATTTCCTTCAAAACTGCAATCTAGAGGATGAGACAGAAGCACATCAGTTCATCAGTGGGAGGCTGCTGATGAGGATCACACCCTAAATGTAACCCACCCTCTCCCGTAGAGCTGAGCGCTAAGATTAAGAAGGGTTGTGTCCTGGGAGGGCTGGCAGCACCACTGCCCTGGACATCTGCTGCTCATGCATGACTGGCCAAACTCCTTACTAACTCTGACTGTTCAAGACAAACCAAAATCAGTGGTAATTTACTTAAAAATGGATGTCAGTGCTTATTCTGCAACCCATTCTGGAACTATGCAGTGACTCAGGCACAGGAACAGGGAGAGGGAGGACAGAGGGTAAAAGAAGAGCTGGAACAAGCATTCATCATCCACCTTGGCCACACCATCTTCATCCATTCAGCCCTTGTGAGAGCTCTTCAGCAAGCAGAGCTCAGCATGGAGGAACTGACATTGGCAGAACTGCCTATCTTTTATGCCTGTTCACTTTCATGACAGAAAGAATCACCATCCACATAAATTGAAAGCCATCAAGCTCTTTTGTGTGTGTGGTGAATCTCCAAGTGGAGACATTTTGGAGTCCCACAGGGTTTGGTTTTATATGTCTTTGTGTGCTATATGACAACTTTGTTAACAGAAAACAGGTTCATTTGCCCCTGCACTGGATCACCCCACATTTTTTTGTGCAAAATGAAGTTTCATAAAGCCATTTGGAAAACAAACAAACAAACATCAAAACAAACATTAATTTTCACATTTTCATTACATGTTCCCACTAGTTTTGCTTCCTACTCTTTTGATGTTTTCTGATATTTTGCAAAAAAAACAAAACCAAATAGAACACAAAGAAAATAATTTAAAAACTCACCAGAGAAGCAAAACTAGAAAATACTTCTAAAGTAGAAACAAAATATCTGGGTTTTGAGAAGAGTTAGTTTATTAAAGCAACTTGTTTCAATTAAAAAATAATTCTTTGGAGACTGAGTGGTTCTGTGAAAAATTTTAGAAGCAACACATACCCCATTTTCTGTGGGAAAAATGCCCATTTTCCATTTAGGTTTTTTTTCTATTTTATGTTTTTTCCTAGTGTATTTGATTCAAAATTAACTTGATCAAAGAGCCAATGAAACCAACAGGATTCCTGCCAAAAACTTTGTGTGAAACACAGACATAGAGTCACAGAATCACAGAATTATCAGTCAAGCAATGCCCAGGGCACTGTCTCTTTCCACACTCTACCTTAGCAGCTACTCTAAGCCATTCTCTGCTGTAGAGGGTGCACTGTCTTGCTTGGGGAACATTTTACATCCTTCTGAAAAAGAAGGCAATTTATCAGCCCTACACCAGTAAATCTTTGAGCCCATTGTATAAGGAAACTCGAGGGTCACAGCTCTAAAGTGCAGGGGAACTTAAAATCCCCATAAAATCATTCTGGATTCAACACAAAATTTAAAGGAAACCTGATATATAAAGATCATTCGCAAATGTGTTAACTGCCTCCAGTTAAGATCTTAAACAATAGAAGACTTGTACCTCAGGATTTCCAGTATTCACTTAATTTTTTCCAGGCTAAATACAAAGCAACACAAGAGAAATTTGTAGATGCTGTGTCTATCTTGCTTACCCATGCTGAAACCCTTCTAAGGGTTGATCAATAGTCTAAGAGCTGGCTGTGATAATTTCATCTTTGAGAAATACTGAAAAGTACAAAGTATACGTATGAATCTTGTATTTTTTAAGTAGCAAAGCCCAGATGAAGTGATTTTGAATAATAAAGAAATGTTGAGATTCTCAGTGTATTAAATACAGTTCTCTGCACTCTCATACACACAAGTCAACATGCCAAGAGAGGAGCATGAAGCCCCATACTCCTCTTGCACATTTGGAAGTCCTGCTCTGAAAAACACTGAGCTAATCTAGTAGTACAGTCTCACTTACTGCTCACTACAAATACTAGTGAATGCAGAGCCAATTCAGTGTGTTTTAACATCCTCAAATTGCAGAAGCTCAGGTCATACTGGTCCCAATCCCCAAAACAGTTTACAAGTGTGCAGGATGCTCAGGATGGAACAAGCTGTATTGTTGAATATCTGTGTGCATGTTATACCAGAACCAAGAATCAAGGGCCAGGCCTGAAACCAGCAACTACAAAATACCTTGCATATTTGCTCAGCAATTATGTTCTTTCTTTGATTTAAAATGTTTCCTCTGTAAGAAAGCTAATGACCCTGGGCTAATCTGCATGTACAGATGTGCATATTAAACTGAAACTTTCAGTTCAAGAATTAGTCTGGTCAACAAAGCATGAAGGTGGTACATCCATATGCACATCACTGCTCTTTCTTGAAGAGCATGTCCAAGTTATGCTATAAAATTCTCTGCCTTGCAGCGCCAGCCACTGTCCCTGTGGAAAGCAGCAAGGGGATGGCACACCAGAAGTAACCACAGCAGGGAGAACTTGCAGGGCAGGAAAAGGAAATTTAGAAATGAAGACCAGGATGGAAAAAGTCTGCAGAAGAATTGGAAATACTAAGATTGCTCTTGAGCTTTGGCACAGGCCAGGAGGTTGAACAGGGGAGACAGAACATCCATCCAACACCACCATGATGCAAGGAGGGAGCTGGATTTCAGCAGATGTTCAGTTGAGAAGGGGAGAGCTAGTCAGCAACACAAGCAGTCTTGGTGAGAGGTGGCGGAAGGCTGAATGTCAAGCAAAACTGAAAAGGCTAAGAAAGGAGTGCTTTACAATCTCTGAGTGACGCTTTAACCTGTCTCTGACCACACGTGTGCCCTGACACTGCCCTTCAGATGCCCTGGAGCTACACCCACCACTCACTCTTCAAAAGGAAAAAGAAACAAAGCCCACATACCAGGTAGTTTTTCTGAACCTCACTTTCAATGTACAAATCTCTCAGGTGACACCTGCAAACATACAGGTGGACTTTCCTAGTCTCACTACTCATAGCATGGAAATTTCTGAGCCTCACCTAAATTCAACTGAATGAAACCTGCCTCATTCTATGTACCAATTCAGTCAAGCCATTCTGGCTCACCCATGGTTAAAGGTCCACCATCTTTGCCTAGGAAAATAGCAATCACTGAGTATTTCGGGTTCAAAGGCATCAGCAAAGTCCCTGATTTCAGTTTCCACAACAGAGTATGAGGGAACATACTTTAAGTCCCTAAAGCCACTTTAAAGTGTTTTTTTTCCCCTGAAAGGCCTTTGGAAATATTAGCACATTCACTTACTGTCTCCATCCACCATTTGAAAGCAAGCAGGAGAAAAGAATAAATCAAGAAAGATCAAGCTTAGGACAATCACTTAAATCCCACCCACTTACCTCTGCCTGAATACCTACTCAAAACTTTAAAAGAAAGGGCTACAGGGGAGGTTTTCAGGAGGGGAACCCAGAAAGCCTATGAATGCTCTAAGGAGTATGAGAAAAGGAAGAGATTTTACGTTAATAAGTAAATGTGATCCTGAGTCACACACCCCATAAGGAAAACCTTTAGGATTCCACATATGGAAGAAAGTTAAATATCAGTAGTCTAAATCAATTTTAAAAGAGCTAAGGTGATTCATATCAGTCAAGGAGTGTGTCCTGATTTTTCATTCTTTCCTGCTTCTTTCTTTAAGAATAGCTGGTGTTTTATTAATGTAAAATATTAACTTTCAGTTAGTTGTAGGTTTTGTTGCCATTACCTCCTTCAATCCAAATACTTCAGATAAGTCCTGGATAAACATGCAAGCCTAAAGTTGCTTATCTGAATCAAACCAAACCACTGAATACTTTGAAGTTGGTCAATTGTATATGCAGTGGAAACTAATGCTAATTACCTTCTAGTCACCTCATAAAGGCAAAATGATCCTGTAGGGTCCTGCTGGCACAAAACCCCAAAATGATGCTAAAATAGTTGAATAATTTCTAATTTACTTATTTAGCTACTTTGTTTCAATGTTGTGCATGCCATACTTGGGCACCATAGTTTCAAACGCAAAATCACCTTTGGCCAATTTAATTCAAAAGAGCAATTTAATTCCATAACAAGCATCCACACACAAAATTGAACTGGAATAATACATGAGGCAAATTATAGCAGATTTTTTAATTGGCATGTGGACAAGTAGATGATCAGGAAGCCATTTGTCTTTCCAAACCCTGCAACTCTGATAAATGACCCTTTTTTTTTCTTCTTCCCTAGACGTGCCAGCACATAGCAGTATCATGAAGATAGGGAAATTGAGTGTAAGAGACAGCTCAGTAGTGCTAAAGCTCAACCAGTGTCCTCAGCAGTTCATTAAAAACAACCCTTTATTACTCAATTTGACATTGCCTAATAAGATTCCAGGAGAGATTTGTGCTTATTTTAGGCTAATGAGAATTTTATAGACAAGTAATTTCCTTATTCTCCCAAGAGAAAGTGATAGATTGGTGCACAATAGACTGGCTCCCCATCCCTCATTTCTTCAGCATCTTTCTTCTCCTATTAAGTCTTTTGCTTGCTTTCCCTCCACTTTCTATTTTAAAAAAATAACCTCTCTATTGGAATGGAAAATAAACATTAGGAAAAAGGAAACAGTTAGAGGACATGTTTTATTTAGTGTTTGATAAATTGATCCTCAGGGAGGTATTCAGGCATGCTAACACTAAATACCAGTTCTAGCTGAACAAAAAACAACCAAACCACTCCTAAAAAAATAAACAAATAAATAAATAATAAAAATCAAAACTTGCACATTCTACAATATTTCCCTGACATAAAATCTCTTGGCCACAATAATAGAACTGTGAAATCACACACACTTATTATAAAATATATTTTCACATGACTTAGTGATGGTAAAGCCATTGACAGCCAGCAGAAAATTAAACTTCCTGTTGAAAAACCCTGGTCTTCATTTGTCAACACAGAAGCATTAAAATGTATACAAATCCCCCTGTGCTTCTCAAGACCAGCTCTTAACAGTGAAAATCCAACTCTTTCCTCTGTAACTGAGTACAAGCAAACCTATTTGCAGCTGAGCCATCACAATTAAAATACCCAAGGGATGCAAGGCACAGAGGCCATATACAGGGTGCACAAAACAGCTCAATGAAGTGGCCATGG
The DNA here is from genome assembly GCF_047495875.1 of Pithys albifrons albifrons. Lineage (NCBI taxonomy): Eukaryota > Metazoa > Chordata > Aves > Passeriformes > Thamnophilidae > Pithys > Pithys albifrons. The sequence goes on along the minus strand of NC_092464.1, from coordinate 46,876,371 downwards.
GAGTGAGCTGTGCTAGGACTGCACAGTGCATAGGCATGTGATGCAAAGCAGCTCATATTTGCTGAGAAAATAGCAGCAGAAACAAAGACATCAACTCCTCCCAGTGCTGTTTTTGTCCCCTGCACCCCACTGGAACTGACTTTCACCTTCTCAAATGTCTTGTGTTCTATGAATGTATGTATAGGGTGAAGAAAGTTGCTCTGCAGGGTTCCTAAGAACCTTGCCATCCTAAATGCCATGTAGTTAGAGCTGCCATTGAATCTTGAGCTGGTGCCTGATGTGCTTGCCAAGCCTGGCAGCTGGAGAGCTGATATCTCTCATGGTTATAAGGTTTTTCATGAATAGTGTTGCTGGGTGACACAATTACTTGCCATTTACACCCAATTTCTTCACACCAGTAAAATCATTCACATTCAGCTTACACCTTCAAAGTAAAACAATGAAAGAGATTCTTATTCCAGTACTGTATGTCCTAAGATGTTTATCACATTGTTCTAGAGAAACATTACATGGAAAAACATTAATATAAAAATTTGAGTAACTGATATTTGACTGTAAAAGTATTTATGATAACATGATAGAACAGTTCACTAAAAGTTTCTTACATAAATGGAAAATTGTATTTAGCAAGGCAATATCTAAAATTTGAGGTGCTAGTGAACACAACAGTATATACCAGGCACTCAAAGGGATATCAAAAGTATGTGCTGAGACTTTTGTAAGAAGAGTCAATTCAAAGGAAGGACAGAGAGGTAGAGACCTTTTCTTGGGCATAAACAGCAGCAATCAAAACTGGCACCATGATTATACCAGCTGGTACTGTCCCCGTGGCAGTGTGTCACAGCTTCAAAGTCTCTGCCTTTTCTTGGAATGCAAAGCTAAAAACTGAATGAATGCTGACACAAACCTGTACTTCCAGCCTCAAGAAACAGGGCCCCTGATTCAGAGCTACCAAGAGTCTCAGAGGCAGTGAGAAAGACCAATATGAAAGTTAAGACATCTCTTTCCATAACCAGTCTCTGAGAGATGCCAGGACTAGATTATTCAGGTGAAGGTGAAAAAGAGTTTTCAGGAAAATATAAATATTATCTTCCCATCCCATTGTCCTCCACCCATGTTATCATCCCTTGCCTCTGACAGCTTGCCTTAGAGCATGCAAGGGTGGGCTGCAAGTTATAGGGCCCCACACAAAGGTCCCCCCAGTCAGTCTTACAGCAGGACACCAAACTGGTATTGGGGATCTCATACTAAGGGTGTCCACAGTGAACAAAGTGCCAAATGTACATATGGATCCTGCAGGGTGTTAGTAGAGTAGCCAGAACACCAATAATCTCATAATCTCCCTCTAGCTCCCTTTGCAAGCCAGCCCTGACAGCTGAAATTGGCTGCTGAAATGGGTTGAAATCCTCAACCACAGTATTTCTTTCCAAGAAATGCATAATTAACTACAATAGCTGCAGATAGTCAACATTCAGGGGACTCAAGGCTGCTGTTGCCTTGGCTAGGATTCCATTCTCTGGTAGATTCGACATCAATAGAGCATAGCACAAGAACCTGTAAGATCAATCAGTAACGAAAACAAAAACTAAAACGAACCAAACAAAAAACCCCAAACAAACAAAACACACACACACACAAAACCCCACCACCACCCCCACAACAACTCAAAAACCCCTCAGTCACTCTCAAAGATGAACAAGGACAGAAAATGCAAAATTTCACATGAAAAGTGAAAGAAAATTCTGAACACATTTTCTCTGTTGTAAAAAAAATGCTCACCAATTTTGTCTTTGCACATCCACAGATTAAGATTCTTAGAATAGGAGTAGAATATGGTGCACAATCTTAAACTTGAGGTAATCCTGAGCCAGTAATACCATTTCTTCAGAGAGCAAATAATTTATTATTACCTGTGTAGAGTGCTCTATATCTAAGTGACAGGTCTCCATCCAACCACATAAGAAAATGCTGCCAAATCTATTTCTAGAATCTCAATGACCTCATACATTTTCAGTGAATAAATTAAATAAAAACAGAGATGAAAAGTGACCTATTTATCCTATGCAAAAGTAATAAGTGGGCTTAATTTTTTAGTATTTTTGAAATGAACAGCATGCTAGAGGTACATGGTATGCTTTATGAACTACAGTAAACACCTGTCAAAAGAATAATCTTCCTGAAAATTTTCACTATTAGACCTAGCCATTTTTATTCTCCTTGCATCAGGGAGCCGTAATCACAGGCCCACATTTCTCTGTTCCAGACTTTGCATAAACACACAGCAAAAGTGAGCCTTGCCCCACTGACTTTCCTATCAAGGTCCTATGGGCCTACAAACAAGAACAGTGTTAAAACACATGGCTAGTCTAGAGGATTTAAATCTTAATTTAAGTATTAGACTTCATACCAGTCTACAGCTTCCTCACGATGGGAAGTAGAGGGGCAGACAATGATCTCTTCTCTCTGGTTACAGAACCAAGGGAAAGGCATGAAGTTGTGTCAGGAGAGGTTTAGTCTGGATATCAGGAAAAGGTTCTTCATCCAGAGCCGGGTTGGGCAGTGGAACAGGCTCCCCAGGGAAGAGGCCACAGCATCCAAGCCCAGCAGACTTCAAGAGCATTTGAATTGTTGTTCAAACAATGCACATACTTGGGGCTGTCCTGTGCATGGCCAGGAGTTGGACTTTGATGATCCTTGTGGGACCCTTCCAACTCAACATTCGGTGATTGTGTGATTAAGTAAAACCAAACCTTTTCATATGTTAGTTTCCACCACAGTGAGTTTTCTGATTGCAAAAGTTGTACTTGCTGCTGTTCCTTACTTTTCATTAAGAAATATGGAAAAAAAAGTGCTAGATATTATCCAAGTATCATACAAATACCCAAAAGGAAGCAAAGGACCCATGCTCAGCACACAATCATTTGCAGGAAAAGTTCCCTACCAACAGTTCAGTTTCTCCTGTATGCAAAGCTCTCAACACAGGCCTTCAGCTGCATGCAGAGTTGCAGACAGACAGAATCACAGAACAGTTTGCATTGGAAGGGACCTTTAATTTAGTCCAGTCCCCTGGCAAGGGGGGCATATGTACTCAAGTGCTCCTCATGATAGAATAAAATCCACAGGCAACAATGTCACAAATGACTCACAAGCAGTGGGTTCCTTCCTAGACAAGCCAGTTTTGAATACACGCTTTGGTCTTAATGTTATCCTTCTGAGGTTGCATTCAAGTGACAGCAGCCATTCATTCACTCACTCACTCACTCACTCATTCATTCATTTCTTCACAAGGTAGGAAGATGTGAAGCTATCAAAGAGAATTGGCAAGAGCCTGTAAAGCCTCATTAAGCTCTTTCAGGCTTTGGGAATAAAGCCAAGAAAAAAGCCATCAGATTCAGATGTCTTTTCTTCGTAACATTTTGTTCACATTTAGATGAAATGCAACTAGTAAAATACATAAATAAATAAATAAAATCCCTGCTTCCCTTTTCCTGCTTACATTCCCTATGGGCACTCTGGCAGCCTGACAAAGTAGTAACTGAGAACAAGAGCTGCAGGGCCAAGTCCCGGCTGCAGCTGAGCTTTGAGCACAAAGTGCTGGAGACCTGGTGTGACACCAAAGGGAGCAGCTGAAGTGCTGTGCAGCCTGGCTGGTATTTGCAGCCTTGATCCCCCAATTAATCCCTATGGGATACTCGTTTTGAATCTTGCACATAACCGAGCAGGAGCTCCAGCAGCACTCCGAAGAGCAAGCAGCCCCCTGGGGATAGAGGCAGCTCCACCAGCCTCTTCCCTTGGAACCAAAACAACGTGGTGACAGTGTGTGGTGTCAGGACTGCTGTAGTTAAATGGCTGCATATTTGGCTTTACCTTTCAGAAGGAGCAACGAAACTTACTCAAAAATTGCACACCTACTTTGTAAACTAAGTCCTTGAGAGGTTTTTTTCTTTAAATTCTGAAATTTAAAATTCTTGCATTTTAAGCACATAGATCACACCAAGCATCCTTCTAATCAAGAGTCTTCTGTCTGATAGTAGACACTAAGAGACAAGTAGGAAAGTGTGAAAAATACAGGGCAAGGTCCATAGCTCCACTTTAGCTTCCAGAGGAGCAAGAATAAGCAGCCTACCTGCCTGACACAGAGGGAAAACAGGGCATTTTGTTTTGAACCCTACTCCTTTCCTAACAAACTTAACATTCAGTTTTCCCTTTGGAGAGCTGCTGAGGTTTGAGCTGATTGTGCCACAGAGGTATGTTTTATAACACAGAAACAGTTGCTAATGAGTAATTGTCAACTCGGAGCCCAGTATTATATTTTTAAAGTTAGGGCTGTTTTGTCTTGTGTGCACTCGTTTATTCCCACCCACATTAATATATTTTGTTGCTTTGTCATCAGTTGTTCGGTGTCCTGAGAACCTTCTGCAACTCCTTGAAGGTAGCCCTCCTCCTTTACTATGCTACAGAGATCAGGTCAGCAGCAGCAAACTGTCTGTCCCTTTTCCAGATTATTGCTGAGCACATTGACAAGTTGAGATCTTTGCAAGGATATGCTGGCAACCTTCTATCACTACAAAAAGACTCATATGTTTTCACCACGCGTTATTTATTTGCTGATGAGAAGTTTCTCTACAAACTCAGGGCTGCTTAGTTTCTTCAGCACTTTTTTGGTGAGGGATGTTGCTGAAAGCCTCTGAGTGGGATCTCTCTGTCCATTGATGCATTCAAAGGATTCTAGCCAACTCTTCTATCTCAAGTATCCATGTGCCTCCTAATTCCATTTTTAACAGTTTCTATTAATTATCCCATTAGAAATGTCAGGTACACAAATCTGCAGATGCCAGGCTCAAGCCTGTAATAATGTTCTGTAGGTAGCCACCCCAATTCAGGATAAACAGAAAATCTTAAAGGGAGTCTGGATTAAAATACTGTTTGTATCCTCAGCTTTGAAACACCCATTCTTTTCATTTTGCATGCACATATGCATATGTATGTGCATAAAATTTTCAGACCATTGAGCAACTACACACGCCATTATGGAAATGAAAAATCAACTTCCACCCTAATCCAACCAACACTTAGGAATCTTTTCCTATAAAGCTGAAACTAAACACTATTTGACAAAAGAAATAAATTACATGTAATTTATGTAAAAACTGTAACTTCAAATTCTTACTGTTTCAGTAACACTCTAATTTTTTTTCCAGTTCATTTCCTTCTCTTTAAGTGTCAGGCTTTTAGACAAATCCTCAAACTGGGGCTTGCCAAACCCATTCCAAAGCTGCAGCACAGAAGCAAATCATAAGCACAGTATCTAACACACCTCTGCAACCATCCAGGAAAAATACATATCCATTATGCCTCTTCCATCTGAATTTCAGCATAATCTGTTTTCCTGCATTTGTATTTCCTCTGGGAAGGCAATAAATGCTTCCATTTCCCATCAATTTATCCTGCTCTATCTCCCCCTCAATACCATTCAATCACTAGTGGGAAATTCAAAAGAACAGAGGAAAAATTAAGTAAAGCTGTATGAATTCAACATTTCCACTTCATGGATTGTGTCAGCAGCCCCTCAGCAAAATTAGTGGTTTAGAGCACATTACTTACTGCATCAATATAAAAACCCCTAGTTTTCAACCTCATCTACTTGCATATTTGTCATGTGGTTAAGCATAGTAGATACACACTATGCATGTTTACACAATTAATTTTAATTTGATAATTATTCTAAAGAGCTTGGAATACATAGCATTGGTCAATAAATACATGTATAATGTTCAGACTGTTGCTTATTTGGCATTCATAAAAATGTCCAAAATAATATTTTTTGAATCAGGAAATGTTTATTAAAATTAATAAAATTTGATTGGTTTGTTTCCAGTATGAGGAGAAACAGGCATGAATAATTACCATGCTCTTTATTACTCAGAAGCATTATTCCTATTCTGTCCAACCACACAAAAAATTTAAGGAATTGTTATAGACCAGTGACTACTAGTGGATTGATATTCAGGTAAAATATTTCTGGTAAAATTAGGAGATAACTAACTCTTAAAAGACTGAAAACATAGCGATGAAGAATAAAAATGTATTTCTAAAGGATTATCACCATGCAAGAACTAATAATTACAGGACAAACGTGTGAAATCCTGTATCTCCACCAGTTTTGTAAACATATATATTTTAAATATGGTTACTGGCCTCTTCTAGCCTCTGGTGCGGTCAAGTCCCAGCTAAGAAGCTCCAAACTTTGTCCTTTGTCTTTGGCAACCTAAATATGCCCGAATAACATTCTAAAAAGAGGGAAACAACAGGAAGGGAACCCCACCTTTGCAACGCTCACAGCAAGCTCCCCTCTGCTTAATGACGAGGGCACAGTCCTTGGAGAGCACTGGACACTTCTCCCTTTTGCACGTCACTTCCTTATTCTGGGGGGAAAAAAACAAGAAACAAAAGCTATTACAAGCAAACCAACCCCAAGGCTACCATTCCTTGCAGTTCTGAAAATAAAACATGGGACTAGCAATCTGCTCTTCCACTTCAGGAATGGTCCTCGTGATTCAAGACATCTTTCCCCCCCTTGAAGGAATGCAGTAGAAAACAGTCTTTTAATAATTCAGGAGCCCAAGTAGAGGGTGTTTACCCCAGTTACACGGTAATTCATGACTGCCACCCATTCTCATACAGAAAATGTGCCCCACTGAAGAAATCCACATTATTCAAATGAACAGTTTTGCTAAAGTATCATCAGGGGTTTGAGGTGCTTCCTTACGAACCGCACAGCTCAGGAATTCCTTCTCATGGCGACAGAAGGACAAATGACAGAGGAAGAGGTGGCAGCCTCAGAGAAGGCAAAACTCTGCCACTGAAGAAAATAATTTTTAGTGAGTGCTATTATCTAGCCTACCCAGAGGTCCTTCAAAAGAGGCTACTCTATACTATACCAGAAAAGAGGACTAATGTAATTCATCTTTCCTCCCAAAATGCTGAGAAATCAACAAAACACCAGGAGCAGCTAAAAGAGTGCACTGACCACATTAAGGAATGTCAGTAGAGGATGTGTGACAGCAGGTAGCAGAAATATTCCTTTTATAGCCTACCTTGCGCCAGTGGTGTCAACCCTTCTGGTAATCCCTGCCATTAAACAAGGGCAGAAAACAAATACTTTGGGTGCTTCTTTCAGCAAAATTTTTGCTACTTCAAATTCCTGACTGAAAGTAGCCCTCTGAAGTCACCTCCACCTATAATTAGTAGTTCAGTTCATTAAGTGACACAGGTGGCCACCTAGTTCATGCAAGCACCCACCCCACTCAATCTTATGACTTAATTAGAGACCAAAAGTCAAAGGGTTAGAAAAATGTAAATCATAAAACTAAAGGAAAAGAAGCTGTGTTTTTCAGTCTTTTTATTTCGCTCCCTGTGGCCTCATTCAAGGTGCCTGTGAAGGATAACATGGCAGCTTTTATTACACACCAGCTCTTTGTCTAAAATCAGAGGTTTATTCTCTTCAAAGTCACTGTCTGATCTGATGGGAGCTATAAAGGCACTTCAGTCTTATCAGTGTAAATGAGGACTCACTCTCACCAAGACACTGTGAAATCAGCAAATGAGAATCAGGCCCTAAAGTGCAGCTGCAGCGACACAAACAACTACTGTAAAAAGCCAGGTCACTTCTACATGCTGGCTGCTCTGCATCACTCCAGTATTGCATAGCAATCATAAATGCTATTTAACTGACAAGTTAAGCTGATTATGGCAGGTATGTAGCTCTGGATGGGCACTACACAGCCACGGCACAGCATTGCAACTGGTTCAATATCATTCTTAAATGCAGAGTGAAAACTCAGTTCCATTTCCACGAACACAGTGCCCCCTGACTTTGCTGCCATAAAGCCTGTTGAAGGGCAGCAGAATTAAGCTTGCCAAATCAACTACAGTCCATATGATAAAAGGTTCTGCTAAGAACAGATTCTCTGGAAAGAGTTTGCTCAAGGAAAGATTTAATAAGCCCATCAGTCCCACGAGCTTTATCTGTGGGAAGATCTTCTGCATGGTGAAAGTGGGTGTGAAGGAAGGGCAGAATTCAGTTTAGAGTTTCTTCCTTTGGAGGACATGGTTCACCCAGCTGCAGTGTGCATCATGCACCTCTGAGAGAAGTGAGATGCCAAGTGTCCTTGAGAGTCAACTTAGCTGGGCTGAGCCCACATCAGCAGGCTCAGTGGGCAGCTACCCTCTGGACTTTCTCTTCAAAGGAAGAAATTATTTTTGTGGATGGCAGGGACAGGGACAAGAACAATAAAGTTCCACATTTCTTTTGTTTCTCCATTCCCAGGGGACTGCTGGGGGAAATGCCTTATGCAGCTCATCTTCCTAGGCGATTTCTCACCCTCTCCCCTGTCTGCCTCCTTCTGCCTTCAGGTACATCCTGACATGGTTGCTTCTTTTTGGCAATGCAAGAAAGATGAAACCAAAAATATCTGGTACCTGGTTGGTAATGCAAGTTTCTAAGCATGACCTCAACATACATATTTCAAACTGCAGATACTTGCTAGTTATTGGTTCTAAGTAAAAGCTTTCTGTTTGTCCCACATTGCTTAAATCAGCAAAATTCTCTGCCAATGATGAGTCTGGTACCATTGAGCCAACCCAGGGGGCAGCCAAATTTATGTTTTATTCTTCTTCCCTTATAGCCAGGAAAGCTGCTAGTTTAGCAGGTTTTCTGGGATGGAAGATTTTGGAGTTCATACCCTGGTGTCAAGGGTTGTTTTACATTAAGCAGCTCTTCCTCATGAAAAATATCAGTGGCCCACAGTACAGCGAAAGGAACTGAAGAGTGCCCTAAGCAGTAGGCTACATATTCACATTTCCTTTCTCTATCCCAGTAGACCTTGAACTACTTGCTGCTCAGTAGCCTGGCTTCAGCAAAAAGGGGTTTGTTCTTTTTGCTCCAAAAGCCACTAGTCCTCACAGCAAGGATACTTGTGAGGAAAGCAGGAGTTGGATGTGGAGGGCACCAAACCTCAAAATCAAAAGTTAGTTGTTACAGCATGGTGTTAAAGGTGGGCAAAAGGTGTCACACTCACACTTCACACCCCCTTTTTTTTTTCTTTCTTTTTTTTTTTTAATTAAAGAGGGAGGTTAGCTCTGTGCCTTGGAGGAGAAGCTGCAATCTCCCGCCTTAAAGGACAGCTCCGTGTAGGCCAGGTAAGCACAGCCAATCTTTGCCAGCACAAGAAGAGCTGATAAGCTCTTAAGCAGGGTGGGATTTGCAAAGCCTATGTTCCTCCTCTCTAGCTTGTACCACAGGCAAGTCCCAGACATCTCCAAAAGTGGCTGTTTCAGATGTCATCCCAAGATGCCTAAATCCCTGCCTTCAGGGTTGGGCTGCTCTTCTAGGGTGTGAGGTATAGTATCACTCAGGGATGCAGCCTCCAACACTCCTTTTGGGGCTTTCTGCTGGAAAGAAATATAGTAGAGTCACAATTGCAACATACTCTGTCCTGGCATAGTCTTCATGGCAAAATCTCTCTTGTACTAAGAAGAGATGAATGTAGCTCCAGGGAAGTGCATCCAAATACCTCTTACTGTTTCTATTACTGGATTTAATCCCAAAATTCTTTTTAAAAAGTCCTACTGTTTTATCTCAATGCTCGCACCTTGTGGAAAACTAGACCAGCAGATGTGGAGGAAAGGGTTAATATACCATGCTAATCCATCATAGGACCCCAGTAGATAAAGCAGGGCTGGTAAATCATTGTTTAGTCTATTGCAGTCAGGCATTATCCAGTGCAGATCTCCTGGACCCACAGGGTGTAAAAGTATAAATATAAAACAAAGAGTAATTGTCATCGAAAGGATTTTTTTTCTTTCATCCAGTTCACCCAGTTTCAAATTTGCTGCCTCCTCCCCTTCCATTTCACAAGAGCAAAGTGGAAGCTGAGAGCAAATGGGACTTAAGCAACAAATCCGTTCCTTTCCATTATGTCCCCTCCTACCCTCAGTAATCATAACATTTCATTACTTGTCCCAGTCATACATTTAGAAAGTGACTAAGTAGCTGCATGCAGGAGACCTGCATTACCAAGCCTCCATCTGTGTTGTCAACAGTGTCTCTAAATCTGTTGAAAGCTCTCAGATACTTTGAATTTTGCTGTTCTTAAGAGAAAACTCTTAGACAGCAACAGTCAGAAGCCAACAGTTATGGGAGGGTAGGGGATTTTTTTTTCACCATTGTTTAAAGGACATGCACTCTGGCACCAAGAAGTGCGGAAGAGACACATGGCTCATAAATACATAAACCGTTTGCTAAGTCAGAAACCTGGGAGTCAGTCAAATCCATAATAGGATCCCAAGATTCATAATAAATAACTTTTAATTATAGTCCTGAACAATAGTTATTTTAAACAGATGGTTTATAGATTCACATCTGGGATTTTTTTTTTTAATTTAGTGTTCAGGCACACATACAGAAAGGGAGAGAACCTCAGCTAAGGTTTTTATTAGCGTTGGAAAAACACGTATTTTTTGAAAGGAGGTCAGGCTGATCCAGAACAATGCTGCCGCAGCTGACGCAACTCCCCAGCCAGCGCTCAGCTCGGCAAAGGGTTCACACTGGAATCCCAGACTCCCTTGGAAATGAAAATCTAGGGAAGTGCTGGAAGATCACCCCAGATTGCTCTCCTGCGTTCACCAAGCCCAGCTGCTGGAAAACTTGCATTTTAATGCATTTGGGGAAAGATCAGAAAGATTTGTTGGGGGCCCATGTTCCTCCCCTCTCCCACGCTTCACCAATGAGAACCAAAGGTCTCCTTAACTTGGCATGCAAAGGTGATGTCAGATTCCCATGCAGGAGAGGTACACTATCCAGACCCAATACCAGCATTACTGCTTCATGTTACCTTTACTACAATCTCCTCTCAACGCAATTTGTTCACCTTCTACACACACCTCATATTTTTACCTTCCATCAAAGAACTCCACACAAAATAGTCCATTCTTGCGACAAAGTATATCAAACTAACAGCCTTAAACTCATGTGGTACAGTTATATAAAATGCCAACATGAAAAGAAAAAAAAAATACTAAAAAGGAGTCTGAATATTTGGCAGAGGTTTTGGAGAAGGATGTGTGCCAAACCACAGCTTGGAAGCCACAGCCAACTTTCTACAGGGTTCCCCACTGGGCTCCTGTCGGCTCACAGCAGCCACCAGAAGGACAGCTCTTTTCAACCTGGATTTGGCTTCAGGAGGAAAAAAAAAGATAAATAGGAGTCTGCTTCATTTCTTCAGGGCTGTACCAAGGAGTGCCTCCATCAATGGTACCCTGAGCCCACTGCTGTGCTGTAACAGCTGGCTGCTAAAGACATTGCAGATGTGGGTTCTCGGGGGGTAGATCTGCAGTGATGGTCTGGGGTTTTTTTCTTTTTTTAATGTATTGAAAATGCTTTTAGGAGGCCTGTACCATATTTTGAATATCCTGAGGTTATTAACTATTTATACTGAGTAGGAAAAATGTTGCTTAAACGTTCATTTAACAACAAAAAAAAATTGCTGTGAAGAAAAAATAATAAAAGCAAGAGACAGATTAGGTAGAAATGCCAATTGCTGTTAAAGGCTAATCCTGAAAACACTTATTTTTTACCATTATTCATCATCGTCCTACTAGTAACTCTGACAGGACTCCTCACCAAGTAGTTTGGAGTGTCCTTAAGTTTCTGCCAGGAAAAGCCTGTGGGATCATCTGTGAAAACAATAACAATTTTCAAACAATGGTAAAAGTTACCCCTGGGGAAATTGGGATGCAGCTTTCAAATATGCACACACGACCTTAGGAGAAGAAAAAGCCATTTAAAATTAATGAAACAAGTGCACTCAATTCACACAGGCAACGTCCCCACCGCAAGGCAAAGGGCAGGCTCAAAGGCAGGCTCACGCCATGTGCCATGATCTGCATGTTCTTAGACCATGTGCTGGGCTCCCTGCCAGATGTTGCACATGGCCAGAGCATCTTCTCAAGTGCACACAGAGCTACACTCAGTCCACACAGGCCACAGGAGCCAAGGTTTGGGCCAGCACTGGCCACAGGCTCTGTTCCTTAGTAAAGCATAGGAGCACCATGCTCCCAAGCCCATGCTTGCACCTATGTTTACATGGAAACAACCCCAATGTTGGGCCAACTTGAACTCAAGAACAGGCTCAAACACGTATGTAACTCATGGTCTAGACAAATCCCAAGGCTCTTTCTGAAAATAGTACCCTTGCTTTGGCACCCCTGCCTGGAACTTGCTGTCTTGGGTCTGATTTACAAACCTCCCTTTAATTGGCAGAGCTGAAGCAAGCAATCCATCCCTGCTAAAACTGTGGGACTGCTGCTTTCCATGAGCGTTTCTCTGCCTGAACAAGAGCCACACAATTTGGCTTCAGGGAGAAGACACCACTCCCCAAGGAGAGATGTTTGCAGACACTTTGAACCACTGTCAAAGGAGACAAGGATAAGGTCTCATTTCTCTTGTTCCCCTCCAATTACCTACTGGAGATTTTTTCCTTGCAGAAACAAATTTTGTGGGGACAATAACAAAAATGCATTAGCACACTAGGTATGTTTTATTAATTCAGGGTTGAAGAAATATTTCCCTATGAAACAATGTCTGTTCTCTGCACAATGATACAATTCTCTCCATTTACCCATATGAACGTACAAACAAGGGATATGCTTCACCAACAAAAAAGAAAGGTCCTGCTTTTTTAAGCATGTCTTCAGTGCAATGGGACAGCTCACAGGAGCAAAACCAAACACATGCTTTGAGTACCTTCAGCATTAAGTCCTTGGTGCTGACACAACATGACCGTGGTTTCAGCATGAATTGCATTAGATGCAAATGACGGTATTTCAGTGGGAACAGAACACACCACTTCAATTCACAGAGTCTCTCTTTCATTTTTTGAGCAGAGCACTCAGTAGCCTCTGATTTACCTCCTCATTCCCATAATCTGTTTAGCTTATCTGGTCTCTCAGGGTGAGCTGGGAGGAGGCTGCAGCTTTCCCTGTGGTGGTGCTCAGCCAGCATCAACCATCCCCCTTCACAATTCGAGCTCTCCCCACTCCCTAGGAAAGATGATTAAACAAAGGCCCTGCTGAAAGATGACACCGAACTTCACTGCAAATGGGTATTCCCCACTGCTGTGAGGAAGACATGAGTATGTGCAAGCCATTCAGGACACATCAGTCACAAACCCTTATAGACTGAACAGATTTTTTCACTGTGCTTAATGATGTTCACCAGCACGAGGAAAGTGACCCCAGTGGCCTGCTGCAATCCTGACACTCCCCAACAGCAGCCCACTACACTCATATGTGGTGAAAAGAAAGCACTGTCTCTTCCTCTTACATTTGTTTGCATTAATGCTAAGGCTGCAGCTGGGATCAGGGTCCCATTACATCAGATGTAGATGAGCACATCCCTGCTCCACTGAGCTTATGGACAAAGTAGACACAGCCAGACAAAATTATTGTAACTGAAGATTAAGTCAGTGAGAAAGCCAAGCAGGATCCAGGCCGTGTAGCTCTCAGTCTCTCTGCCTCCATCTCAACCTCCAAGTGCCACTTCAGATAGGAGATCTTCAGCCAAATAGTTGTAGGCAAAACGCTTTACCTGTCAAAAGAATAGCATGAGAGTCTTCCAGCAGTAAGAGATTTCACAGGAATCCAGCAGCTTGCACTGTAATCAAAAAAATACCTATAGCCATCCAGGAGCCAGGTTTGAGGGAAGGTGTCTGCACTGGGATCCTTGCAGGAGACCACACCTTTTCACCTCGCAGAGGCGAACATTTAAAATTCATGGGTTTTTACCCCAAGTAAATTCTAGTCCCAAAAATTGTTTAAGATGGCACTGATGAATTATCGAGCTGATTTCACAGGGGGTAAAGCAGATTATGCCAAAGGTTTAAAATAAAATATTAAATCTTTTGAATTCAACAAATTTTAGATCAAGCCATGGTGTCATGTTCTGGCTCATCTCAAAAATGAATCCATTCTCAAAAAAACAGTGCCCTAACAATACTCTGCTTTTGTTTCTTAACCAATGCCATTCTAGTCCCATAGACTGTGTTGTTTATTTTTCTGAAGACATTGTCAATGAGAGAAAAACAAAACCATTGAAACAATTAAAAAGTACAATAAAATCAAAGTTCATGAGTTCAGGATTGCTATTTTTGGATGAGGTAACTATATTTTATATTACAGACTGAATACTGATCAATAGTATTTTTTCTTCTAATGATGTGAATTAAAACCTCATTTGACATTCCTTTAAGAGAGATGCATTGATGGGCTTTTTTTATAAACATAGTTTCATCATATTGTGATAGGCTAAATCTACAAATATATTATCCAAACAATAGTTACCTGTTCTTACATCTTTATTGCCTTCTCTGTCTGAAGTCTGCTTACTCAATCTTTACACTGGAGATTTAGGCAGTGGCAAATGCTCTAGTTTTGGGCTTGAGTCTGTTCTAAAAACTTTGAACAAAGCAGCCCTTGAGGCATCTACTTCTTAAAGAGTTTAAAAAGCCCAATGGGCCTCCTAACTTACTCTGCAACAAGTCATATCCCATGAAGAAACTCACTTCTGTACAACACAAAAACAGAGCTAGATTAAAGAAAAGGAAAGAAAAAAAGCAGGGTCCCCTGCTGCTCCGTCTGGCCAGAATCATGTCTTTTACTGCCCATATCCTCTAAAGAAACGATGCTCTCATGATATATTACCCTAATACATCACCAAGTGACAGTTTTCTCATGATACTGTATCCTCAAAGATGTGATGCATGCCAGAAGCAGCAACAGGAGATCTCAGCTGGGGGAGGAAAAGGGGAGGGTTTTTTATTTTCTTTCAGATTTTTAATCTACATGATAAGTTTTTTAAATGTTGAGGGGGAAAATCTCTGTCAATCCTGGCTTCCTAATCCAGAGGACTCCTAGAAGTTTTGCAGTAATAGCAGAGCTTTTAAACTGGAAAGCAGCAAAAAAAACACTCTCTTCATTTAATTGCAGTATGTTTTGAAATAGGACCAAAACGCTTGAGGAACAACAACCAAATAAAAATAGTAGCCCAAAAGAAAGCAACAAGAGTCTGTTTTCTATTATAAAATTATTTAGGCAAAAGGCCTCCAGACACTGCTGTTTTAATGAACTTGCAAGAAAATTGAGCACTGACCCAACATTTGTTTTCTTACATGATTTTGCCTGTGCTGCACAGTGGTACTAGAAAAAAAAAAGATTTTTCCCAGCGGTCTGCAGGGAGAAGAGGCAGTCCCAGCTTGTCAGCCAGTATAGAGAAAGAAAAGTGGGAAGAGACAAGGAAAAAGAGCATAACAGGCAGGACTCCGTGAAGGGTGCAAAAGCTTTCTGAATTTTTAATGCTGCCTTCAACTCACAAGGGCTTTCTCATTTTTGCTGCTCACTAGTAAAATATTGTCGAGGCAGTGGGAATCCTATGCCATGGGCAGCTCAGGGCACATCATCCTCAAGCAGCATTCACCCAGTTGGTGCCAGGCTCCAGGTCATGGGAGAATTTAGTCAGAAAAACTTATGCCACCATGATATTTAGTTTGACATCTCATTTCTATGTTTCTGCTTCATGTCTACATAAATGTCTGAAGAATGCTAAGCTTCCATCAGATGCAAAGAAGAAAGGTGGAATAAGCTTTCCTTTGTTGTCATAAATGACATTGCCAAATTAAGTTAAATTGTGACTTTCAAAACTTCAGCCAGCTGTACCTAGTAGGAGAAAAAGCGTATTTTAACTTGTGAAGTAAGCAAAGGAGGTATGGAAGTCACTGAGAGAAACCTAAAAGCCAAAGCTGTCAAAGTCACTTTCACAGTCCTGGAGATGACTTTGACCATATTTTGTGGCCTGGCCATCGCTTCTTTTGGGTGAGATGTAGCAGCCCTCAATCACAGCAGTGATCACTTAGCCACATAACAATACAATTGCAGTCAATGAAACCACCCATGAGAGCTCAGAGCTTTGAGCCGAGCTCTTTAGTGCAAACACATGCACAATGCCCTATGCTCTGTGTAGACTCTGTTAATTAAACAGTTATTTTTAAATGTTTCTCTGGAAAGAAGTCTGCTGTCCAAAATAAGAAACTAATCTTGCACAACCACTTTCTTCTTTGAAAAATCCAGTGGTTAAAACATGTTTTTGCATAATCATAGCCCTGCAGGGACAGTTCTCACTTCTGAAAAGCAAATTCCCATCTTTCTGTTTTGCACATGTACAAACAAACAGATCCTGGTATGTCCAAAGCTTGCAAATCTCAACCATAATAGTACACTGAATAGAAGCCATACAAGCAGTTTTTCCCTCTGCCTGTCTTCCCTTTACTCCTTCCTTTCCCTTGCCCTACTTGCACTGCGGGAAGTAAAAAAAATACCTGTTTCTGACAAGTAAATGAAGCTGACATTAGAGTGAAGCTCTAAGGTGAATGGGGTATGCACAAGCCATTTGTCATCCTGACAAAGTGAGTTTTGGTCACCAGTGGGACACTTGAAAGACATCTGAACAGTTGGCCTTGACCACCAGCATTTCTTACAGCTTATAAAGGGGCCCACAGGACCAAAAACACAACCTGCTTTTGGAAGTGACTCCTGCAGGAGTACCTCTTGGTAGATGTAAAGGCAGTGTGATATATCAGGTGCCATTAGGATCTTTGCTAACAGGTTCTATTTACATAAGTATGGAGTGCAGATAGCATCTTATTAACCCAATTAATGAGACTCAAATGTCAGGAAAGGGATTACGTCTGGCTTGAAGTCCACAGTGCTCTCAAGGCAGTCAGAGATGATTTCATTGTGTGGGACAGCATTGTTCTCTTTGAACAAGAACGCTACTACCTGGGCAGCCAGAGGAGGCAGAAAGATGGTCTGAAGTCCAAAGAGTTCACACCTTTAGCACAAGAAGGCCTCTTTATGATGTGACACTCAAGCGTCATGTAAAACTGAGAACGTGGGGCTGAATCAAAGAAAACTGAAAAGTAACCATTTGAGGTCTTGGAAACTTACTTTGTTTTAAAACTACACCATCTTATGCAATTAGAGATAAGTTGTCCTTGCCAAGTCACAGCCTGGTGCGGGTTGGAAGAGGAACATTTCATCCAGCCTGTCCACACTGCTGCATTTTACATGAGCAACTCAAACACACTTTTCCACCCTAGAGAAGAGTGGGAAATTTCCTGACCAAGATGAGATCACTGCTCTCTGCATCAGTGACTCTCAACACACTGGACAATAAACTGCTTTTCTCCCACAGCCTCCAAGTACTAAGCTCTATGATATAAAAGCAGATGCTCCTGTCACCCAGGTCAGAGCAGTGAAGCCTGAATGGCACAGCATGAGGTGCTTGGCCCCAAAACAGAGTGGGGGGGTTAGGGTAAGGCCTTGCCCTCAGCAACTGCTGTCAGCTTTCTGCTCACTGTGTTGGCTGCAAGAAATTCCTGGTTAAAGTTGTATTCTTAGTGGAGGAGACAAGACAATTAGCATGGACTGCTTAGACCAACAGCCCAACTTCAGTACCTTTCATTGGGTAACCAAAATCCTTTGATGGCAACAGTTCCTTATGGCCACAGCCACAAGTTGTCTACAAACACACTAAGGAGTCATATCAAGTCTCCAGAAGATAGTTAAAATCCTCTTAGACCTCTGGTTCCAGAGTCATGCATAGCTTTCCTGAGTCACATCACACCTGTATCCTCTCCCACCAGTAGATTTTGGGCTGTCTTGTATGTAAGAACCAATGCACACCAAACTGGCTGTAACTGCCTACTCATCTCTCCAGATGGTTGCCTTCCAGAAAGCCTTTTTTGTAGATTATTTGTTTTCTTTTCCCGTTTTTGCCTCCTATCCTTGTATATTTCCATATGGGGACTGCCTTAATTATATTCAAAAACTTGATGATATCAAAGATACTGATTTTATACTAAAATGATTTTATACAGCTTTAGGCAGCAAATATGTACCCTTCATGTGACAACAAGTACATGAAACAATTCAAATTTCTTACTATCAAGGTTTGAAGTTCTAGATATTTTGTAAATTTCCACTTCAGATTGATTTTTGGGTCCAATGACTTCTGCTTGAGGATTGGAAAGCTTGCCAAGCTAAACTCAACATACAGACATTTTTCCAGAAGTCATACATGTTACAGTCTTCTTCAGTTTCCTCCACATTTCCATGTGGGTGCTGCATGTTTTGCATTCTGCCCACCAAAATAATTTTATTCATTTATTTGAACCAAAAGGATTTTCTAGATTGAATCACGAACTCACCTAACCCAGTTAACTGCTCCAGCTTTTCCCAGAATTGAGTGTTTAGTAGAAGGGTAAAGTGCTAAACATGAAAATTATCAATTGTGCACTGTCACATACAGAAAAAAACACTGTCACAAGCAAATGATCAACATCCTCCGTGTAGCAGGAGAGCCTTCTGCTCTCATTAGTATTGTAGGTCCCACAGGCAATCCTTCAGCTAAAAACCTTATCTCAAACCCAGCCACTTGGCCCAGCTCCTTCCTGCCCCAAGGGTTTTCTAAGTGGCACAATCTCGAAGTGTTTTAGTAACTGGTACAATCAGCCCATAACCACGACACAGCCTCAGAACACTCCTTTATCTGCTCTTCTCCACCTCTCCCAAACCATGCCTTGACTGTACATCATCACTCAGACAGAAAAAGCATGAGGAGACAACCTCAGGACAACCAAGGTCTGTTATTCTTCAGCCACTAATAAATCCTAAGACAAACTAGAAAAACAGATACAAATGTATAACTCTAGTTAGCCATCAGAATACATTTTGGTGGTTCCAAAACTTAGGGAAGCTCTATTTCCTATTAAAGACACTTAATATAATTAAACATAAAGATTTCAAGAACCAGTTTAAAAAAACCAAACCAAACCAAAAACAACAAAGCACCAAACAAACAAAAACCAAGAAAACACAATCTAAATCACATAACTTTTAGCCCATGACCTATTAGAAAACGGAGTTTCCTGGCCATGGCTCTACAACATATTGGCTTGCATAACCCTGGGTAAGGAGTGCAGGGTGCTGCTTCCATGCCTCAAGCAAGATCTTTAGCTGTGAAAGACAAGATGAGCCATATCATGTCCATCTAGAGAAAGGAGCCTCTAACAGTGAAGCTTTGCATAAAGGTTTACTTAAAACAGGGACTCCTAAAAACTGGGGCTGCAATTTGTCAGGAACACATCAGATCTCTGGCATCGTTTTCTTAAACAGCATTTTATCCCACTCCCACCCTTAGTGCTCACAAGAACAAATGTATCTCGACTCTAATGCTTTTTGCCAGAGCACTCCACAGCATGTACATACAATGCTCCTCTCTGAAAAATCTAAGATACGATACAGAAGGTTGATGTGTAGCATGGATGATGAAACAAGTAGAAAGGATGCAAATCATAGACAATGCATGAAGACACGTTAATTTCTCGGTGAGGTGGTGATACACGGTCCTAGTTCAATGCCATATTTTGGATCGCTATCTAGAACAAGTGGATTCCAAACACGGGGAAAACGAAAAACAAACAAAAACCACCAGGAGAGGTAGAAAGAAAGTATATGAAATTTAGGTCATGGTATACAAGGTCAGCTTCTGGGGATGATGAGGGATGGGATCCATTCTATACTTGGACCTAGAGCTCAGCACTTGATTTAGCTGGATGAAAAATGCTGCACAGAGCTCCATCAGACAAACAGTCAGACTAGGAACTTTCTAGCTGCAGCTTAATGCATAAGATGAAGAGGCCAAAAGGCCTCAGAGGAAGTAATTACAGCAGATATTAGGTACAATATAAGCAAGTACCAGTATGATAGTCATTTTAATAGTAGCAATACAGGTAAAAGCTTTTATGTAATATTTGGGGGGGAAGAGGTCACAATGGTCTTTTATTTGAAGTTTGCATTTCTATTTTACTTTTGGTTGTTGCTTAATATTTTTTTCCCTCAAAATTTTCTATTAAGACATGGTGGGCATATAAAACCAGATATTTGGTGGGGGAAATATATCTATTTTTATATAGCAGCACAAAGCAGAACAGCAGAAGTACTGACACTGTGAGCCATTCACTTACAGGACCATAATTCTTAAAAGTACCATTAACAAGTCAATGGAAGAAACTTGAAAGCTAATAAAAAGTATATACAGGTAACTGTATGCTTTTAAAATGCCATTTTGATATTGGACCAGCTCTTTAATAATGTTTTTCTTATTGGCAATAAAAAAGTGTCTTAACTTAGACTGATCCATTTTGCACTTATTGTAGACACATTCCAAAGACATTTGCAAGTTACATTACATTTTTCCATTTAGTTTATGGCATTTTTGTCCCCTTCATACTTTTCCACATATTATTTATACATTTAAAATATATTCTTTTGTATTTGAGTTATCTGATCCTTTAATTACACCAAAGAGAATCTCATTTCATACTTGATGGATTGGATCTTCATCATCATTACAGGGACATATCACCAGCTCTCTTCCAGGAGGGTTTTGCCAAGACCTATAATCAGTTCAGCACTGTGTGCATATGTGTATTTGCTCAGTGCAGCTGACTATGTTAGAAATGCACAAGTAGTGAACTCTTCACTATCCCATGTGGTCTGAGAACAACATGAAATAGCTTCTTCCAGCCTGCAGACTTCCTAAAAGGCTTCACCATAAGTGTTACACATGACCATGTACCACATCTCCAAACTGAATGTCATGATAAAGCAAGAGCAAACTGAAGGCCAACATACCTGTGCAGGGATGTCCCACACACTGAGGCAGCTCTGGGGTACGAAACAAAGTGAAGAAAGCAGAATTTAAAATGGCCACAGATGACACAGACACAACTCACAGCTATACAATCCATGCTCATCCCTCAGAGGAGAAAATTACATTTAGAGGGCTTGGCAATCACCATCCATATGAAGTTCAACAAGGGAAAGTGCTGGATTCTGCACATGGGATGGGGCAAACCTGGATGTACCTAAAGACTGGGGAATGAGATGCAGGAAAGCAGTGCCACAGAAAGGGACCTGGGGGTCCTGGTGGATGGCAATCTGAATGCGAGTCAGCAGCGCCCTGGCAGCCAGGAGGGCCAATCGTGTCATGGGGGCATCAGGCACAGCATCACCAGCCAGGCAAGAGAGGGGATTGTCCTGCTCTGCTCTGCACTGGGGTGACCTCGCCTGAAATATTGTGTGCAGTTTTGGGAGCCAAAATAGAAGAAAGATATAAAGCTGTTAGAGAGTGTCCAAAGGCAGTCAACAAAGATGGTGAAGAACCGTGAGGGGAAGCCACATGAGGAGCAGCTGAGGGCACTTGGTCTGTTCAGCCTGGAGATGGGGAGAGTGAGGGGAGACCTCATTGCAGCTACAACTTCCTTGTGAGTGGAAAAGGAGGGGCAAACACTGATCTCTTGTCTGTGGTGACCAGTGATAGGACCTGAGGGAGTGGCCTGAAGTTGTGTCAGGGGAGGTTTAGGTTGGATATTAGAAAAAGGCTCCTCTCCCAAAGAGTGGTTGGGCACTGACACAGGCTCCCCAGGGAAGTGGTCACAGCACCAAGTGACAGAGCTCAAGGAGCATTTGAACAATATTCTCAGGCACATGGTGTGACTCTTGGGGATGGTCCTGTGCAAGGCCCAGAGTTGGACTCAATGATCCTTGTGGGTCCCTTCCAACTCAAGGTATTCTGTAATTCTGTGATGTTGCACAGGGTACTACTTGACCAGGGTGGCCGTATCTGTATATGGGACTAAGCTGCCTTGAACATTACCTCAACACTGCTGTTGGCAACTTCAAGGATCAAGCCAGAGTAACCATCCTCTACCACAGACAGTTTGTGCTTCATTCTCAGACAGGTCACAGTCTTGTCTTACAGGTGTTTTGCATGAACAAAGAATAAGTAGAGTCAAACCTACCTGAATCATTCTTCAGAAAATCCCATCAAAGCCATCACAACAGGCAATTAACCAGCTCTGGGCACTTCATTCAGGTCACTTCTCTCTCTCAAGACCTTCTTCATATGCGTGTGTGTATATATACGCGCGCACACACACACACACACACATACATTTATATATATTTATTTGCTCTCTATGACGAAGCACATATGGGACACCCTGCTGCACCAGACACAGAGTTATGTCTGCCTTTTGTTTTCAGGGTATGTTTTTTTGGGTGTGCAGTGTTGGTTTTCCTCATTAAAAACATGACCTATACATCTGTAATTGGAAAAAAAACTAATAAAACTTTCATCATATTGGAGCATGTTTGTGTTTCAGGAACTCTTCATGCACCAATCAAAACAATATTCTCTTTTGGAGTAATATGGGGGTGAAAACTACCAGTACACTACTGTATCATAGGCTTTTTCCTCTCTCTGTTTATTATTTTTGTGGGTGAAGAGAAAGCTGATTGTATTATACAGTAATAAAGACCAAGAATATTTAAATTGAAAGAAGATGCAGTCTTGGTAGACTCTGCAGTTGATGTACATAAACTATTGAAATTAAATAAAATAGGTATGAAAGAATTGTTTGATGATTTTTTTTTGTTTTTTAATATGTACTACTCTACTAAAAGTCATCTGGGCTGCATTATACCTTGACGCAACAACAATTGAATCCTGATGGACTAAAACACTGCCATCTTCACTGAACATGTGTCAAACACTTGCTCTCAGGCTAGCTACGTGCTTTTAACTTGTGTTTTGTGCCACAGAAATCAGCTATGCTATAGGTGAAGAATCCCAGCACATCTACTAGCTTTTTTGCTTTAGTCTGCAATGAAGAGATGTTTTTTAAGTTTGGTGGGGGTTTTTTTTTGGCTGGGTGTGTGTGTGAAGGGAGGAACAAATGTTGAAGTTATGACTTCTCTTTTCTGGTTTGTTTGCACTTGGTTTCACTAACCTATTGGTTTAAGCTAGGTAGAACACCAGGTCAAATTATGACAAACTTAACATATTTTTTATGAGCAAAGAACATTGTATATTTGGATTTGAAAGTATAAATTTAAACTACAGAATGAGGTTTCATGCTGCATAAAACTTAGGCCAATCGAAACTCTGATTTCTAGTTTCCTGAGCTCCTGTCTCCAAACTTTTCTCAGATTTCCAACACTTAGTTACACTTTCTGGCTCACATTTATTTCCTTCTGTTCTGGATTTAGGTGATAAAAGGTCGAGACATATGACTACCACTCCTCAGGTGCAATTGGCAAGATTGAGGCACAAGCATGAGGGAAGGGGGGAGGAGGAAAGGTGGGGTAAATGGCTCTGGTTTGGATGTGGTTTGTCAAGATCACTATTGGCTTTTATCAGCTGTTTCTTGACACAACTCACTTTGTTCTAAAGTATTTGGGGAAAAAAAAAGACATTTCCTCCCCACAAAGAACATACAAAAATTAAAATTCTTCATTCTCTTTAAAAATTTTTTAAAAGTTCTTGCAGTGTCAAGGCCACTACTAGCTGGGGTATACTTTTCTGTTTCCTTGCAGTTCCTCACTTCTCCCCTGCCCCTTTCAGCTGGCATTTTTGGCACATTAATTTTGAAACTACATATACCACTGGCCAATGGATACGTTATTCTTGGATCTCTGCTTGCTCCTGGCGAGGGGTTCAGGGTCCACGGAGATGATGACAAACGAGCATGAAATGCCGCGACTCTCCACACCACCACCGGCACCACCACCTGTCATCATTGTCACCGCTGAGCTCATCTCACCTTCCAAAAACTCAGCACTCAAAAGTTTAACTCAGGCTAAGTTAATTCTGTGGTCTTTTTACATTCCCATCCTATAATTATGCACAGGTTCTCATTTCACCTATTTCCGACAGCCTGTAGCATTTTTATGTCTTTTCCATGCGTATGTTGAAGCATGTATTTCTTGAAAGTAAATGCCATAATATCAGGTGTGAGCCTACTTCTATTTTGAGTTTTAGATACCTTCCAGCCAAAAAGCTGTACCAACAAAAACTCTGCTGTATTTGATCATTTACCGTACTTGTACCAGAGTTGAACTTAAATATTCCATGCCTGTTTTAAATGCTGACACCCATATAAAAGAAATCTAATCAAGAGTTCCCCCAATATTCTGTTAATAGCATTTTCTCCCTAACATTTCAAAATTCTCAACATACAAAAGTATCCCAAATTTACCAAAACATGGTAAATTTTCAGATTTTTGAAGTTGTGTTTCTACTAACAGAAATTTACCCACACCTCCACCACCCTCAGCCCAAAAATTTCACATCTGAAATAGAAAGATCTGAAACTGTCATACATGACATGTTTGGGCTCCCCAAACTGCACAAGGTGTGTGAAATGATCCTATGGATTGAAAAGACTCTTTTTTCCACAGATGTGGGAGAATAATTTTAGAAGATAGCATTTACATTAGGTAGGATGATCTTAAAACATTTAATAACTGGAATCAATTTCTCAAACTGAATCAAGATGACTCCTCTATAAATACCATCAAGATTATTTATTTTTACCTATAATCATCATTGCCAACTCAGACAAGTTCTTTTTCAGCCAGCTTCATAACCCCCAGTTTCACTACTTTGATTTTCAGGACATCAGATTTTTTGACTACTTACCATTAGGCATAACATAATGTCACAATCACATGTTTTCTATTTTTTTTTTGTTTTGTATTGTCAAGGGCCACATCATTATCCAAAATAACAGTTTCCCTTTTTTTGACAATATTTTTGTTTCACAGAGTTGGTCAGCTTAGTCTTTGTTACTGCCCATCACATCCAGCATTTCCTTTCAGATGTTTAGGTGTTAACCTTCATCTGATACAAGTTTGTTGCAGCTGAGGGCCTTTCCCATTCTCTCATCAGAAAAGTCTTCAGCTATAAACACAGTTGCAATGGGACACTCAGCCATGGCATTTCACAAGGGAGCTGTCCTGCCCTTGCTACAAGACCTGGCTTCCAGAAAAACAAATTTCCAGTGCAGCTCCTGTGTATCTGTTTTACTCATTAGCTCCAAGTACTTTCTCCAGTGTCCATGTTTAACATACAAGGTGAAAGCATTTGAAAGCAGGTACTTTCAGCTGCCTTCAGCCTTCCTTGCCCTATTCCAGCATCTCAAATCCTACGGAAAGTGAGGTGGTATTTTAGCTTCCTGGAGACAGCGTATCTCCTTGGAGACATGGAACCACAGACATCCAAAGTGGAAGTGGGCAGAACACCAAAGCACCACTATCTCTCTGACAGCATTTTGCAGATAGCAACAGCAAGTCATAAATCATACTTCCCAAAACCTCTTGATTACAAAGTCAGCTTTAATTTGTCTTTTGCCCATCCATGTCTCAGAACAAGCCCAAGAGAACAGACCCTGCAATCTGCGCAGCCTGCCATTGTCAGAGAGACTGACAAAAAACCAAATATATTCAGACTGTGACTGTATCACCCACATTGACTTGTAAAGTAGAAGTACATGCTGTGAGAAAGGGATGACTCTGTAGACAAACATTAGACTAGTAGTAAGGAGACCTGAGCTTTCATCACAGTCCTGCAAAAAATTCCTTGTGGATAAACCACAACCCATTTTTGACTTTGATGTTTTTCTCTAAAAAGAAAAAACTGAAATGGTCATTTCTGGTAGTCAGCTCAAATTAATGACCAATTCATTGGAGATAAAGTCATCCATGTTTATATTATTGCTAAAGTGTAGTAATTGTAAAAGCTCACACTGAAACTATTGCCTTACAGATATTATAAAATTACCATTTTATGGACATTATTAAGACCATTAAGTAGAGCCATATAAATTGCAAATTAAGGAACTCTACATTTTACCCATAGTGGCTTGTTGAGAAGGTAGTTTTTGCATACAGAGCACAACAGTGTAAATGTACACAGACACCTACACACCCTCATTCTTACTTGTTTCCTTATATTAAGGGCAAGCATCAGTGCTGTTCATGCACTCTATCACATTTCATTTTGACAAGTAGGGAAGTCCAGAGCAAGAGTTATCTCATGGTGCATGCAGTGCATTTTTAATTAAAAAAGCATTACTTGTATTTTAGAAGTGAATGCCTTACTACATGAAATCTCTGGCAAATGACCCTCAGTCTGAATTCCCGTAACACCGCAACTTCTCTTTCCACATGTTACAGCAGATGCTCAAGAATGAATTAATCTTGTTTGGTAGATAAACTTGGCTGTCTCTTGGAGATTGCCACCAGCGTCACTCTTGTATCCAAGATTCAGGGACTGTGTTACTAATAAAACTCTAAAACAAGAGCTAGAAGCTTCTTTCAAAGCAGTGTCCCCAGACACCAGTCTGTGCTCTATCTGCATTGTTTCTGTTTACATTCCCACAATGAAGATCAGTCCACCCTGTCCTCACTAACCTTTGAGATATGACAACTTTTGGTTTTCATTTCCCTACCAAGACTTCTCAGTAGCATAAAAGGAATTGATTTTGTAATTGCTTTTTGCAGTCTCTTGTTGCATTATTACAACTTTATCATAACCTATGAGCTTCTAATTCTTACCACGTTTACTCCTAGAGTACTACCTGTTGCTTTATCCTCCCAAATAATATAGCCTGTTAAGAGCAAACTGGAGATTGCTGCCTCCATCCTTCCCTCCTGCTGGGATGCATCCCCATGTTCCACAGGACATAGCCTGCAAAGTAACCTCTGTCAAAAACTTGATGAATCCATTGCCACATTTCAGTTCTGTCTTCTTTCATTCTTGGAGATGCAGAAAATCCCAGAATGGAGTTCAAGAATCATAGAATGGTTTGGGTTGGAAGGGACCTTAAAGATCATAGAGTTTCAAATCCCTGACCATGGGAAGGCATGCCACCCACTAGATCAGACATGGCCTTGGACACTGCCTGGGATGGGACACCCAGAGTGAGTTATTTAGATATTCCTCTTCATCCCAGAGCAGTACAGATTTCCGTAACTAGTAGTCATGGGAATGCCTCACTGCTAGGAAAGACCTGCCATAATCCAACCTGCTATTTCAGTTTCTCACTTTACTGGTGTTTTTAACACAAGTGCCCTCTGTTGAATTTTCTGTCCTCTCCTAGACACATATCATTTCCCTCCTGTAACAGCTGATTATACTCTCTTTTTAGCTGCTCACTTCTTACGATATGAACATCCACCAGGTTTGCCCTTGAAGAGTATGAACAGTCTTCCAAAGTTCCTCACTGAATCACTATTAAACAATCAATATTTCTAGTTGGATGTAAGGCAACCTGGTTCTCTCTTCTCCCCTGGTCACATATCACACCATTGTTTCTTTTGTTTCTGTTCTCCTCGGACCTCTTAAAATCGATCTTTTCCCTTGTGGCAGGCCTTAACAAAGATCTCAGCAATGCTGAGATCCAGTAAGTCAATGCTTTGAATACTGCACAGCATTAAAGTCAGTATCTCCAGACTGGTTTCCTTCTCCTCTACCAAGTCTTCCAGCTTCCAGCTCAAGAAACAGATCACATTTATCCTTAAGCCAAAATAAAAGAGAGCATAGCCAGGGCAGGTAACTGCAGTAACTCACTAGGCAGTCTGGACACTTAATAAAATGTAGCATTCTCCTGGCATAGAAGGGAGCCAAATGCCCTCAGTTGCTATTTCACTGAAGTAAGCCCTGCAAACCACAGGGATTTAGAGTTCTTACATCCAATGCTTTTTGCAGTTCTTCATGGTCATACACTAAAAGGGTGCTCATTGATTTAACAAAGCCAAGGTCTAGAGAGATCTATAAAAACAAGTATTTCACCCTCATGCATTATTGCCCTGATGCCCAAGACTGAACTTCTGCTCCTCCACAGATAAATCGCTTCCTCACTGGTTAACACCAGCTTCCATTAGCAAAAGTGGTGGCAGACATATTTGGAAGGTGATCCATGATAAAACACAGCTTTGTCCCTTTTTTTTGATTTCTTTACTCACCACATTCCACACTGCTCTTTTTCCCAGCCCCCTCTCCTCAGAAGAATCAATAATGTATTTAACATAGTCTTTATCAATATTATATAAAAAGTTATCAATGAGTCTCACTTAAAATCTACTGAACTCAGTGCAGCAATACACATGAAATTGAGGGGGCTCATGAAGATTTTGATCCTACAGTTGTCAAAATTGCCTTCTAAAAGGCAGTCTGAAACAATTCTTTACATCCTTTATGGACTTATAATAACATTAATAGTCATAATAGAAGAAGGGAAAAGGGTGCGTTGGTATTTAATTCCTAAAGTAGAACACACTCTGTACATTCAGATACACTGTAAATTCCAAAATGTAAACCACAGGGCTTTCTAGTTATACTTTTCTTTGCATTCAACAGCAAACTAAGGTTTATGGTTTTCTTTTAACTGTATCATAAGAAGTTTTATTTATAACAACTGTTTTACAATAACTCCTAAGCCTTGGCTTGTCCAACTGAACTGTTCCCAAAAATATTTAACTCTGAAGAAGAATGACAAGGAAACAGAATGTTTCTCCCCCAAATGTGTACGAGCTAGCAACATCATTAACCACAGAATTCCCAGCACAGCAGGCAATGTCATCTATGGAACACAGCACTCTGATGAAAGCATCACTTGCACTTTTACTGTCATCATTACAGCACGTACAGTCACATTGCAGCCTTTACCTGCACCCGCATGGAGCTCCTCACCCAATGGTGAGTGACACTGAAAACGTGGGAGCTCAAAGCAGCAGCTTCCAAACCTTACCTTTCATTCTCTTTGCAGGCTACAAGCAAAGGCTTCTGGGTGCACCACTGAACACTGGTTGAAAACAGTTCTCCCCCCAAATTCACACAGTAAACACAGTTTTGCAATGTCGTATTACAGTCAAGTCCAATTTTGTACCCGAGTTTTAAAGTCTAAGAAATGATTGCCAGATCATGGATTGGGTTACCTTCCATTAGCTCAGCTCCAAGATAACCTTGTGTTACATAAAGGCAACAGAAGCACCCAAGATTTAATTATGTGAAACATCTCCCGCTCTGTGCTGTTACATCTAGTACAGGTCTGAACATTTTTACTAGCTGAAATCCAAACTTACCTGGCAAACACACATTATACAAGGGTTGTCTGTGATAAATGGTATCTGCAAAATTTCCCCTTCATTTTCACATTTTGCAACGGATCCTGAAACAGAAATAGTAATTTTAAAACACTAACATGTTTCAATTCCCCCTGCCGGATTTGGAAACTGTCCTCCTGTTCAACCCCTACTCCATTCCTAGCCTTTGACTTTCAATCCTGCCTTAATTTGCCCAATTGAAGCAAGCAAGGATGTTCAGCCTTTCTGTAGGAGTCCAAAGAGAGCAGGGAAATGACTGGCCTTCTAATGCCACACAAACCTAGACTTTCTTTGTGCCCCAGTTATAGCAAAGGACGCTTTTTCTCCTCTCAGATGACGTGTTGAGAATAACGAGTACTCCATGCAAAGCAGGATATGTCTATAAGAATAGATGCAGAGCTCACTGAAATCAGCAGAAAGCTGTTCATTACAATCCAAGAACTTGGACCAGGCACACAGCACAACCCCTGCACCCAATATCCTTTTAACACACGACAGCCAATTGGCAAATGAGTCAAAATTAACAGGCTGACTGTCGGACTGAATCACATTAGAAAACCCTTTTTGGCCCTAGTGCTGATTAGCCGGTATTCTGTCATGTTGGAATCACTTCTCAGAGTCTAATGGCCCCTCACTTGGGTAGAATTTGATTCAGCGTTTCCCTCCATGCCCTAGATCGCAGGAAAAGAGAACCCTCGAGGGGAAGCAGAGGGAAAAGGGGGAGAAGAGGAATATGAAAACGTAGAGGCGGGGGGGGCACAGTTTCTGTGCTCACCTGCCCCAAACCACGCGGTTACACCTCCGGCCGCCCTTCCCGCGCAATGCCAGGCAGCCCCCGCGGCAGGTGATCCCCGCGCCCCCAGCCCTCGTACCTGTGAGCAGGGAGGAGCCCGGCGCTCCGGGCAGCCACAGGACGCCCAGAAGGAGGGCGGTGGCGACCGGGGCGAGGCGCGGGGCCGCCGGCCAGCCCCCGCCGAGCCTCGGCATCGTCCCGGGGATGCCGCTGCCCGCCCGCCGCCTGCGGGGCAGCGTCCGGGACGCGCCGTCGGGTGGCGGAGCCCGCCCACGCCCGCCCCAGCACCGACCTTCGGCGCCGGGCAGCGGCGGGGGCGTGGGGAGCGGGACGGGAGACCACGGCCCGCCGGGGAGTCCCACCCCACGGCGGCACCGGGGGAGGGGACTGTGGGTGCGGGGAAAGCAGCTGTCAGCGCCTGCCCCTCGGCCCCGCACCCCCTCTTTCCATCACCCCCCTCCCCTGCCCGCATGCCTTCTTATACCTTCCTCTCCCCATAGTCCCTCCTCCGGCACCCCCCGGCCCCCATGCCTCCCTCCCCCCGGCGCACACACGCACAGACAGGCTGCCAGCCCCAGACCCCGTTTCCCTGCCGAGAGATGCCCGGCCACTCCCTCCCCGGCCCAGCCGAGCACCGCCCGGCCCGGCCGCGGCGTCGGGGGGCTGCGCCCGCGGCCGCTCGGCGGGAGGGGCGGGGGAAGGGGACAGGGTCGAGGAGAAGAGGAGGAAAGAAGAGGAAAAAAAGGTAAAAGAGGAGTAGCAGGGGAAGAAACGTGGATCCTCGGACAGGGCCGGGGCGGCGCAAACCCCCGTACCTGGGCAGAACGCGGCGCCGCCGGCTGCCTCCGGCGGGCTCATCCGCAGCCCAGCTTGTGTCAGTGCCCTTCGTGCCTGCGGGCAGCTTTCGCCGGCCGCCTGCGAGCCGGGACAGGGAAGGAGGGAAGGAAGGGCGGGAGGGAATGCGGGGTCGGAGGCTGTCCGCCGGGAACGCCGCGCTGGGGTTCCGCTCCGGCTGCCCTCGCCGTCCCCGCTGCTGCGCCCTCTCCCGCGGCAGTCGCAGCACCTCCTCCCGCAGCCAGGGCCGGGCGCTCCCCGGGGCCGCTGCCCGCGAAGGGGCTTCCCCCGGCCCTCCCCGCCCGGCCCCGGGGCTACCTCTCCCCATCGGGGCGCCCGGCGGGGTTTGGGCTCAGTCCGTCCGAGGGGCTGGGGAGCAGAGCGGGGCAGCTGCCGGGGCCACGCTCTCCCTCCCCGAGCCGTGCGGGGCCGTCGCTCCCCCGTGGGCTGTAGCCTGGGCAGCTCCTCCTTAACACTTGCCATTTGCGGGTCCACACTTTGCTATCGCAGGTGTAAACACGGGCAGTGCTAGCGACAGACGTGACCGACACCCAACTTTTGCGCTCACAGGTAGACTCAAGGTCGGGACGGGATGACACTTGTAGTGTGTGGCAAAAGGCTTTTCTGTGACAGATCTTCCCGAGCCCGTTTTAAAAATTGATTTCCTTCAAACTGTGATGTTTGATTTGAGGAATCAAACACTCTGTGAAATAAAGTAGTCTGAAAACAAGCTGAAAAGTGTTTCCAGATTTCTACACCACCTAACTTGATTTCTTCCGGGGGTGAATGTGAACTGCTATTTCAAAAATGCTTTCAGTAATGGCAAATCAGGTGGATGGCAGGCTGGTGATATACAGGACTACTTCAAATAAATTTTAATTCCCAGTAAGATGCACGAGAACTAAATTTGCATGATCATTTTAAGAATAAAACCCAAAAGCCAAGACCTCTGAAATGCTGCATCTTTGTTCTAAAAAACTTGTACACCTCATTTTCAGCTCAGCTTGTCACCTACCTTTAGGTAGGGCACAAATGTCCTAAAATAGTTGAAATTGCACCTATGGGAGGGACTACAGAAAACTGATAGCGACCAGCTTGTAGACATCACTAGCAAAATCCCTCTCTCTGAGAAAAGAAAACCTTTTTTTTTTCCTCCCAGACTCATTCTCTAGAGATTGAAGCTGCACAGGCACATAGGATAATTTAGATGCCATTAAGAGGATTTTATATTCCATAAAAATACAAACGAGGTACAAAACTTACTGCATGTTGTTTAGACTATATAAGACACTCAGGATATAAATATAATGCATGTAACCTGGATTTTTTTTTCTGGGAAATATCACCTTTACATTTCCATGCATTTTAAACAGAGATGAGCCCATAGAGGTACATATTATTATGCACGACTCCAGCATAGACTTTCACATATCCAAGAGTTTTCTCCATTGGAAAGATGTCCTGAATCTTCTGGCAAACTGGCTTTTCTTACTTCTCTATCTATAATCAGTGGTTACTCCTTTTTAATTCCAGTGCAGCCACAGCCTTTCTAAAGCAACAGCCATAGGAAAAATAAATCTACTGTAGTAATTTCTTAAGTGACAACTACCACAGGAGAGTACTTATATCATTGTGTGCATTGAATCTTCTCTTTGTGCTGGTCTAAAATTCATTAAATATTAACATCACCCGGTGTGAGAAACATACAAATCACAATGAGGCCATCAAATAGCAATCGAGGCATCCAAATAACAGCAGGGAACTTGTTAAAAGAGTCAAAAAAAATGCAAAAAGTAAAGATCTCCATTGCAGAATGAAGACAAGAGGTGACAGCAACTAAGCTTCATGGTCAATCCCTGCTATAACTCATTCAGTTAAGACAAATACTTAATAAAATCATACCTAAGGCAGGGCAGTTACAAAGCCATATGCACAGATTTTTTACATGATTTTCCTTTTCCCATGGAGAAAAACCTATGTGAACATCACTAGAGCACCTTCACCACACTGATTAGGCCTAAAACTTACCTCTGAAACATCCACAGCATGAAAACATTGTTCATGGGGTGAGATCACCGGGTCGATGCCTTTGTTGTGGTAGCAGCAGTGTTGGGGTGAGGAATTTGCCCATGTTCCTTGCTTGAAGCACCTGCTGAAATGGGATTCTATGTCTCTCCATACCATGCCTACTCCACACTTCACTGTCTATTAGCTGCTCAGTGGCAGAGCCTGCTGAGGACTGGTGCTGCCTCCAAGTCTCCCAATGCCTTGGTTCCCTATCTCCTCTCTGATCGGGGAAGAGGGGAGACACTCATCATTAGCAGCAACCTCTGTTGCTTCCTTGATATTGATAATGGTGACATATCACAGAGGAAGATCACTCTCTCACTGAAATCTCTCATGAAGTAAAACCCAGCCTGGGAGGCAAATATGCCATCTTAATCCTCCCCCACCTTACTTTCACCCACTCAGTGCTACAGGTATGGGGTTTGTCTTGGCTTTTTATCTCTCCCTTTACCTCTCTCCCAAGCCTGCCTTAGCAGAGATCAGCATCCCTTCTGGTTGTAATATCACATTAAGTACAGTTTCAAGGTGTAGGGTTTTCCCCCCTTTTCATCCCTGTTTGAAGAGGAACTTATTTATCCAAGCAACATTCAAAGCTGTGGTCATTTTAGCAAAAGCAGAGGGTCACACTGAAAATGGTGTTCTACCATCAGATATTCACAGAGGCTTTGTTGTGTGCCACCAGTTAAAACAGAAGTCATGTCATCAAGCCACTTACCTCTTTTGTATATAAGCATTACATGGTATCAGTTGTTATTGAAAGGACACATTCATTAGTTCTGTTTATTGGTCGGTCTGGGCTCATCCAGCTTAATGGGGCAGTAGCTGCTCACATTTACCACTTTGTATGTAATTCAGCTCCTGCAGTGATGCTTTCAGTCATAAGAGAATGTCATACATTACCTGGTCACCCAGCACCCACCTAAAAAGAAAAAAGCTTTATAGTTAACAATAGCAACAGTGAAGAAGACAGAGATCACATTCACATCTTTCTTCATGATGATCTGTTTTCCTGGCAAGTCAAAATCGCTGGAAGGCCCATTCTTCATGGGCTAGGGAATTCTTCCAGAAGTGTTGGGAGGCCCTGAATCACTAAATTCACATGTATTTTCTTCTTTTGGGGAAATTTTATCTTCTGGGTCTTGGGCATGGATTGTCCTTACCATGCACAAACGTGTGCAATAAACATGCTACGTATACATCAGCACTGCAAGTGTCCTTGCTTTTATTACTTTCATGTTGTTATACATTATTTTAGCACAGTTTCTTTGAATTTATGAGCCTTCTCAGCATAAAGAATAAAACATGACCTAGATATACACTGTATTGAAGGCTATGTAAATTGGCACAACTTGCTGTTTCCAGTTCTGGCTTGCTAAACAACTATGCACTTACAAGGCACTGGTTTGCATATCAGATCAAGCTTACACATTTCTATTAACATCTTGCTAAAGATAACTCTCCATCCAGTAACTTACACCATCGAAAAGGTCACTCACATTGTAGTTGGAGGCGTGGGTTTGATAAGCTTCAACCCTGAGAATTCTTGCAGAGAGACCTGTAATTTGGGAAAGTGTTTTATTGTCACGGTGTGTCAGCACACAGCAATTGGGAAGCTCAGTAGTAACTCACAGGATTGTGATGAAGACATGGCACTTTCCTGCAGGGGGGCCAGATGAGAGTTTACTGTTCATCCTTCAGTACTGAGCTGGGCTGCAGCCTTTCAAATTCTTACACATCTTCATTCCTTTCAGTGCTTAATTGTGTTTTAAAGTTAAGAGTATCCATCAGTGAGAGCAAACAGTATTTCCTGCATGGCCACTTTTCCTCTAGAAGATGATGTTAAACCTTGAGACTGGCCTGATGATGTTAAACCTTGAGACTGGCCTGATGATGTCAAAAGGTGCTCCTGACAAAGCTCTCCCACTGCAAAATACTCAGAAAAAAATTTAAATTAATGTAAATGAGGTTTGGAGGCCCCACCAAGAGGCCTTAAAACTGTAAGAGGATTAAAAATGACATATGGTCAAAGTCTTTAAATAAGAGGAAAGTACATGAAAATACCTAAAAGTTACAGTTAGACTTACTTGAATAAATGTTTATAAATTTTATCAAACAACTCATCATTTTGACAGGTTTTCATAAACCCCTGGAACAGGCAAAATATTTAATTTATTTGTGGCAAGATAAAGATAATGAGTAATACTTTTAAAAGTTTGTTAACATAGAATGTCCTGGCACAGTCATACTTACATACTTCTATTGTTTAAATTATATTTTCTAAGAACTCAAAAAAGCCTTACAAAAGAGAGCTTCTCATTGCAAAAGCCTTCAAAATTGTCCTCATCATCTGTATTCATAGAAAAGCAAACCAAATAAACAACATAAACTAAACTGGATACAAATGCCAGCAGTACCTCAAACTGGAAAACACTTGTATGCAGCAGAAAATATGGATCCAATATGGAAACAATAGACTGCTGTAATAGTCCATATCAAACATGTTAAAACAACAACAAAAAAAGTAAATTATAACAGAAATGCTGATGCCATCTTAACGATGGGATTCCCAGCAGACGCTATTCCAGATGCCACAGGCCAAGCAAACAGAGCAAAGCAGCATATGCTGGTACTGCTTTCTGTTACTTTGCTGCTGCAAATAGCTTGTCTTCCAGAGAGAATAAAAATTATTTTGTGGGGGGGGTTGTTTGTGTTACGCTTACCCTTGAACATCTACTCTGTGTGATAAAGGATAAGAGCTAATGAAATCATATGAGGAGTGACATACATGACGTGCTCCTTTCTTTTCAGTTTGTGAGACAAACCAAATCCTGCATTTTGTCTGCCTGCTCTGGTAAGTACAACAAACAAGGAGTACTCCAGAATGATTCTGTAAATGGAAAATTGATTGATTGATTGATTGATTACAGATGAGGATAGGCTCTCTCTGTACTAGAGAGAGATTATTTATCCCAGCCCCTGCAAAAGGCAAGATATGCTTATTGTGACAGAAGATTGTTCTTCCAGCCAGGATACACTTGAAAAGCAGCTGACTCTACCCAGCACAGAAAGAAGAGGCTTGCATTTTTGATAAAGACAAGTCTGCACGACATGCATCCTTTAAGATCACCACTAAAAGACAAGTCTGCACGACATGCATCCTATAAGATCACCACTAAAAGACAAGTCTGCACGACATGCATCCTATAAGATCACCACTAAAAGACAAGTCTGCATGACATGCATCCTATAAGATCACCACTTCACCTACAGAGAGGGTACCCCATGAGTTCATTCCTCCCGCTGCTGATCTCCTTTCACAGCACAATTTCTCCCAGGAGATTTTTTGAACAACTAAAGGCTTAAAAACTCGGAGGTGAGCTTTGAGGAATGAAATACATCAATCTCTCCTTCAGATGGGTTTCCTCACGGCGAAACGAGCGAAAGAGTCGCAGGGTCATTGATTCTAAGCGGTCTGCAATGCAAAGCTGCGGCTGGCGGAGCAGCTG
Organism: Pithys albifrons albifrons; assembly: GCF_047495875.1. Classification (NCBI taxonomy): domain Eukaryota; kingdom Metazoa; phylum Chordata; class Aves; order Passeriformes; family Thamnophilidae; genus Pithys; species Pithys albifrons. Next base: position 46,840,047 of record NC_092464.1, on the reverse strand, counting down.
CAGTGCGCGGCGCTGCCGGCAGGCGGCAGTGCTGGGAGCGCGGGCCGAGCCGGGGCTGCTCCCACGGTCTTCCAAGATCGTTATCCCGAGTCCCGGAGCTGCTGGCAGGAATCCAACCCGCACGGCCTGATCGTGCTCCTGCTCCACCGAAATGCTCTCCTGGTTTGTTCTCAGAATGCCGTTTTTCTTGTCACTCGTCTGCCCTTGCAGGACCGTTCGCCTTTACTGTCCCCGCATTTAGTGTAACTTAGCTTATTTCATCTGGAAACAAAAGATGGTTTTATAAAGAATCCCTACTTATTGTTGTTTTCCAAATACAAAGATTAAGCAATTTACTGATTAATTTTGTTCTTCAGTAAATTATCTATATGACATTATAGCTGGTATAAGTATGAAATCCTCCCTGCTATTTCTTCTTGGCTTCTGAGTCAAGCGAAGCACACTCAATTAAACATTAATACCCGATCTGTCCTACTGACTGACAGTACCACACATACAGAGGGCAATGATCTGACAATCATGAGCAGTCTTTTAAAGATCCATCCATCAGGATATGTTCAGGTAACACACTTGAGCAAACTGGGGTAATCCTGCACAGATCTGCTGAAACTTCTGCCAGCTCTGCAGTTTCATGAGTATTATACCCATTATTAAAGAAGCAATACTACAAGTTTTAATAATTATACTAAATTGCCCAGCTCTCTAACTGATTAATGAAACCCTGGATATTCTGCATGTGCTTAAACCAAGCAGACAAGAGTACACACACAAAACCAAAAAACAAAACAAAAAAACCCCACCAACAAACCAAAAGCAGAAATTCATTAAAAATCCATCTCATTTTGCTACCGATTCACCCAGGTCAGATTAATCTCAGACCTTCACAAAAAAGAAAACACAGAGCCACTTGGGCAAGAGAAAAAAAATGTACTTCCAGAAGGCAGTATAATTCATCTCCCTGCCTCCCAGCTATCTAAGGCTCTTTAAGGAGGAGATGAAAGCAATATTAAATGTGCCAGAGGTGGGCTTTTGGTGTCATTAGACAAATCTGCAGGGAGTTTCTGCCAATTCCCCAAGTTCTCTGACAGTAGCATACCTCCAAATACATCATTTAGAAGCATGAGGTGAACAGAGGCAAGGAATAGTATTTACTTTGGGAAAGTATCAGTCACATGTCTTGTATATATTAGCAGGTTAAACCCAGGAGAGTCAGCTGAATTACTTGTGACCAAAGAAAACAATTAATCAACAGTTTTAAGGCTTCACAGAATTTTAAATATGTATTTACATGTGGTATATGCTATTTATTTTAGGTATCTTTAAACCTAGACTCTGAAGTCTCAAGGTGATGGCTGGCAGGTATTTCAACATACAAAACAACATCTTGTGAAAGTCTGATTGGTAATAAGCTATTTTCAGACAGAATGGAATTTATGGCTTAGGGGATTTGGGGTTTTAATTAGGCTAACTTAAAAAACAACACAGAACTACCTTTTTACCAAATCACTTAAAATTCTAACTGGTTTTAATATTGTTAAATATTATTTTAATATTGATCAAACTGTCTTTAGCATTCTTATCTTTGGATTAAACTGAAGGCAGTCTGTATGGCTGTAGCATAACTTGTATCAGCATGAAAGTCAGATAATAAATGAGAAAACTATTAACAAAGAGAAGATTACGGTGCTGGATGTATTTTGGAAACTGCTCACCATGTTAATAGACCACATATGTTTCCCTGGAAATATTTACACATCAGAGTAGTTCCAATGAGGTCAATAAAAATAATCACATTATGGGCAGAAGGTCCTCTCCTGTAGACCCTTGTTACAGCAGGTGCCCAGAGGGAGCCAGGATAACTCCATTCAAAAGTGAGGGACCACAGCATGATGATGCCACCATGTTCAAGGTTCACTTCTTGTTGGGCCACCCAAGAAACAGGTCTCTTCTTCCAGAGGGGCTGTATCTCCTCGTGCCCCAAAGAGTAGGGATTTGGGTGTGTAGCTCTCTAAAAGTGGCAGCACTGAGTGTTGTGCACACAGCCAGCCACACCTCTGGCGTGGGGGTATGTGATTGTGGTCCACAAGCAACCTAGGACACCCCACCCCATTAGTTAGCCCTTGCATTCCAACTGGCAAGAGACCTAAATTAACCTACAAACTCAGCTAAGCGTCTTGTAAGCATCTAGGGTCTCCCGAGCTTCCGTGGGAGGCAGTGGTGTCATGGAAACTGCACAGAAAGTCCAGCTGGAAACCTTTGGAAACAAGGTGTGAGGCTGCCCCATACTTACAGACCGTGCCAAGCAAGCTGTGTGACTTGGCTTCCTGCTGGCATTGCTTGGATGGCTTGTGTGGGATGCACACAGCATGGGGCACCTGCAAGGTGAAGACCCCAACTTTTCCCAAAGGGATCACCCAGGATGGCACTTCTTAACTTCCAAAGTCATTTTCTTAGATGGATTTGCTTTGAAGTATGTGTTTACCTTCATAAATGTTCATACAAAGAAAGAAAAATACCAAATAATAAATTTCAGATCTGAGGGTTTTGCTGTCCCACAGTGGAGCTGCTTTCAGTTCTGCTGTACCAGCAGTAATGAAAACAACTGCACTTCTTAAAGATTATTTCTGTACATCTTTATTTAAAAGAAAAAAATCAACCCTACACTACAAATGATGAATTGACATCTGAGCATTCCACAAAATGACAATACAGGCCATCTATTAGAGAAAATAATATTGTGCACACTAGCCAGCACTCACAACAGTTCCATGCTTTGCTTTTGGATCTGCTCCAGCTGGATGAATAGACAGCACAATTCCCAAAATGCAGGAATTTTGCTGCTATGAAGCATTCTGAGGACAACAATCAAGTCTCGGCTTTGTAATGATAGGATTTCAAAAAATGGCTATTTAATTTAAAATAGCCTCTGTGGTTTGTAAAGCTCTTTCTGCAGAGCACACAGAGGATAAAATACACATACTTTTGCAGGCTTTCAGCTGCTGGCCCAAGTGCAGAAAAGGATTAAGGCAAGACAGTTTGAATTTGCATGATGCAAACTAGAGGAATCAGGAAGAAAAGATGTCTCTGAAAGCTATACTGTTTTGTCCTAGAAGAGGTGTAATGCAAATTATTTTTTTCATAGCTAGCAGAATCCAGCCAGATTGCAAAGGTAGGAGCATGGGAGCAGCTGAACAATAGCTCTATTCTCCCACAACCAAATTCTCCAAATCTGGAGTCTCACTTTCTGGGTTCTCAGACTGAGCCATGGGCCTTGAGTTTCACTGAAGTACCTAAAAATGAGCACAGTCCAAATGACTGGTTAGTTTTGATAATGCAGGCCTCAGCCAGGGAAAGGACAGGGACTGAGTCAAGCCTAGCAAAGAGAGCATAGTATATTAACCCAAAGATATTCCCATAGGCACACAGTGAAGATGAAGAGACATGGGGAAGACTGTACAGAGAGGTAAAAATCTCACTTCAGTATTTTCTAAACACCACCTGGTGCTATAGTTTACAGACGGTGGAAAATATATAAAGGGAAGCCAGAATACAACTCTGATATGAACCAGTCAAAAGCACAAAGCTGCAGGAATCAATGTCAAGTCTTAAGGGATGCTGGCACAGCCTCTGCTGGAGTTTTGAGCAGGAGTAAGACATTTACCCTTGAGAAGTAAAGTTGAACATCCCTGTTTCTGGTTCTGTTCAGGAGCACAGAGGAGCCTGTGCCTATGTGGGAAGTGGGAAGGGCTAGCGCATGGCTGTCCAGGCAGCCTGTCAGAGCCTTGACTACCCCAGTTTTGGTTTGTCTTTGCTGAGAATACAACCCACAACCTTTTCACCACAGAAGCCACATGACTAACAGTCCAGCCTCAAGCAATGATGAAGTAGGCACAAAAAATTAGGAAAGAGAAGGGTGCTCCTTTTACTTATGCCCTCTGGCTAGTTTTTTTCTGAACAAAAATGTCCCCTGGCCACTTTGGTGAGTAAGTTCACCATTATGGAAACTGCCCCACCACACCCGCAGGGGGGTGAATCAGTGAGTTATACAACTCTGCTGTTCACGGGCGGTGTGAGCTGCTTAACTCTGCTGCGCTGCTCTCCTCTCTGCGCACTCTGCAGCAGTGCACAACCAGTTCTGAAGGATAGGTAGCTACCAATAGGAATAAAAGTGATGTGGAAAAGGAATAATTTATCTTTAAAGTTGGTGAATAAGAACTGCAGTAGTGAGGAGAATGCCCAGAGAGAAAGAGACAAACTAATTTCAAGTCAGAAAGTGATTTGGTAAGAAACCCCCATACAAAAAGTCACAGTGCATGTGGGTTTCCATAAATGTTATCACAAAGCCTGCAGCAATCCAAATAAACAAATATACAGGTAAAGGCCTGAACTCACTTCCTAGCTCAGCCCCTGTGGCATGGACATGTCCCCTGATTTGAGACCTAAGAAGCCTAACTCAGCTAAACAGTTCAGGGTTCAGATTTGTGTACAGAGTATCTCTAAACAGCAGAGAAGTGTAAGAGCATTTGTAGAAGCTGTTCTTCTGGACAGTGCAATAATCCTGAACAAGTAGAACCAGACTGTACTTCTGTGTCTATTGGTTTCAGTGTGATCAAACTGTCAAGCTGAAGGTAGGAAGCTCACTAGGCTTAGCAATCTCTCTGCATACTGTAAACTGGAAACCCAAAGTCAATGGCTAGGCTTGAAAAGGTTGATCCTGATGAGAAGCAAGAAAGGTTAAATGCACGAACTCTGTTAGTCATTGGGATTTGTTTGTTCAGTTCTAATTTTAACTTTGGTTAGCCCAGTAAAAGGTATCACATCACCGTCTGGGTAGCTGTCGTACAAAAAACAATGCAGCTACCAACTTTCCTCTGTTGGATGACATACTTGGGCAGTAGCCCTTTAAAAAAAAAAGCTTCAACTTCTTTAGTGCACATTTGGTTTTCCATTCATTTCTTTCCTGATGCTGAAAGCAAAGTTATTCATCCCAGAGAAGAATAGATACATTGTGTTTCAAAAGTTTAACTGAAACACTCATTTTTCTGCAAGTTTTCCTTCTTTCAGGATTTTTAAAACTTACACCTACAAGTGGCTGCTGGGCAAAATCATCAATTTACAGTCAATGGGATTTGGAAGGGAAAAAGGCAAAAAGAAAACAGGATTGCAAGAGTGACTGCACCTCCAAAAATGTGGATGATGAGAAGGATTAAAAGCACAAAAAGACTCCTCTCCCCATGAGATGAGCTAATGAATGCTAAACATGGAATGACTTATAAAAGAAGAGACAAAAATAGAAAAAAGAAAAGAACTCTTAACACACTAAGTGTGCACCATCCACAATCTATAACCACCTACACATTTCCAACTCTCTAGCAGTTTTTGCCAACCTTTGGCGCTTGCCCAGAAAAGCACATGTTGCCTTCTCCAGCCCTGCTCACCTGCAGGGAGGAAGTGTCACCCACTTCTTGGACCTTGCTAGATAGGTGTTAACAGCAATGATAAATCAGTTATTCTGAAAGGCCACTATAGTGTCCATATTCTTTTTTGGTTGCCTGGCCACAGAAACATCCATTTCCAGTCTTCTTTTTATGATGTCAAGCTGGTTGTTATCACTGCATTCAGCCCTGCTATCTGACCACCAAACACCCATATCTATAATCCTGGAGGCACAGTCTTACACGTGTGAGGCAGGATTCCTCTTCTCAAGAGAATACATTTCTCTGGGGTAGCCAGCATGGGACACGATTCTGCTGGGAATTCAGCTCTGTGGGCCTCCTCTTCCTCCTCCCAGGCCTTCTAATTAACTGCCAGAAGGGACAAACCCTTACATTTGAAATACTTGTTGCCCAGATCAATAGGGGAATGCTCCTCTCCCAGGTGACAGACCTCCTGACTGCTTTTGGGACCTGCATCCTGAAATACATAAAAGCTTCTGTCCAGTGTCATGGTGAAAAAATTGTGTCATACACCACAAAATATCTAGTTAATGCTGGATCATGGCATTCAAACACACTGCCAAGAGAAACTCTCTGTGTTTCTACTGGATCAGAAGCAATCTCACCATGTTAACCAAGCTGTACTCTTACCAGTTCCTAGTTACAGTCACTGTTCAAGGAAGACACTCCACATTCAGGCAGCTGGAAAAAGCAGACCCTGCTATATATGCAGCAACTTGACTGTTCTCCAATATTTATGGATCCCAACCATCTTGACTTCATTATGCCATCGGGGTAAAATAGTACAATAATCCCCTTTATGTCTCTTGTAATTGAATCCAACCACAATTATAATATATTGTTGGCATTTGAAGTAATTATTAATTACTGAATGCTTGCTTCATAATGAATTTGAATATTATTTGTTATAGACCAACTTTTTCATATATTCTCTAATACTTCCAAGATGCTGTGGAACTGAACAATCCTTTAAAATGAATAAAGTATTAAAATCAACATAATAAAAAACTTTTCTTTCCCAAACACACTCTAAACTTTGCAATAAGGTCTCAGCAGATTCAATACAGAGGACTAGTCCAAGACATCCTTGGATCAAAACCCTTGCTCTTTCCTAAGGTTGTCTAAGAATAGCACCTATGCTACATTCATTAACAATGATAAAATGTCTCAGTATAATTAGAGGACACTGGAGCTGCCAATTTTTGAATAGTACATGACATTCAGGAAATAGCAATCATGATAACAGCATCAATTTAGAGAAACCATGGTAACTTTTTAAAAGACAGAGGGCCAAGCTTTCTGCTGATCAAATGTCAAATTAATTAGGTGCATTCTTCTTAATAGAATGTGTTCTGGAAATACATCCTTCCCATACTGCCTTGGTTGAGGAGCAGAAGGAGAGCTGTTCATTGCTTGATTTCCTAAATTATTTAATAGTGTCGCTATGACTGTTGAAAAGCTGCTACACATCATCCTGAGAGTGACTGCATCTCGTAAGTGGCTGAAGTAACATGTATAGAATGCTCTGGGGTTTCATTTTGCAAGGACCTATTTCACATACAGCATCTCTCTACAGAGAAGCAATCACTTCTAGGGTGGAAACCGGCAGTTCTTTAATGAATACTGACTAGCTAAGCCTCATGTATTTCAGGAATAGTACCTTTTGGAGCAACCCTCATATTTTATTACATCACCTTGCTAGGAGTTCAGTGGTGCTTATATGTCATCTTATTTTGACATGCAGCCCCCAACAGAAGAGTATGGATGCTCCCCTGTCAAAATCAATGGCAAAACACTCCGTTAAATTCATTGAAAATAGATTTGGGCCTCTAATCAGATCACAGTAATGACTCAGAATGACTGACCTCCCTTCAAGATTTCAGATCAGGCAACAGTTTACATAATGAGAACAGCTTTTATCTTGTCTCTGCTGCTGAATACACTGTCAGCCTGCACCCAGCTGGAGCTGTAGTGGAGGGCGAGTTATGATCAGCATTGATCATTGCCACTTAGGAAGAACTCCAAGTCTCTACTCTGCTTATGAAGATGAATGAAAATATCTTATCAAACACTGTTACCACTTTGCTCTAGAGTATTACCTGATTTTGCAAAATACAATTTCCAAAAGAAGTATTTTTTTATGATGAGAGGGTAATATTAAACTGGTGCTAGCAAACACATGAACAACACAATATGCTGATGCAATATTGAGAGAAAAATATTTCCATTAGAGTTAATATCAACTTACATGGTATAGCCTGAGGGTGTGGATCTTTTCCAGGGCTCCTGGTTACTTTAGCAACTTTTTTCCTCATACATACAAGTAAGATTTTGCACAATCCTTTCACTTAAAAGCATGAGGATGAATACTGAAAGCTTCAATACAGCAGGTTCAACCACAAGCATGGATGCTTCACACACATATCAAAACATGTAGCAATGCATGCAAAGGAAACATCAATCTATAGTGATTGCATATGAAAATAAATTGGTATTTTACTCCCTTTCCTGATTTCAACAACATGAAGCTCTTGAAGAACACCACAGTATTTTAAAGTAAGTTATACTTATTTAAGTGCACATTTATATTGCATTTGCTTTTACTCCTTGATATGACAGAGGTAAAGATACAGCAATCAAGATGCATTGTCAGAGGAGATGAGGTGAGTTCAATTAGCTGGGTTATGCTTCCATCCCATGATAGCTAAATCACTTGCCATACATTTAATGCTAACAGAAGTGATGGGCGTCTCTGCTGGGATCTCCTGGTTTCCTGGAAAAAGCATATTCCCCCATGTTAACAGCTTCTATACAGCAAACAACCAGTTATCTTGCAAAGGAGCACAGAAATAATTATTCCTAATACTACTGACTACTATAAGAATTTACAAGACGGGACAAACAAGCAGAGAGGAGGTTCAGGACTCTAAAGCAAGCAATGTCTTTCAGTCTTCATACACACAACAAACTTGTGTTGAACCTGGTCTACTGAAATATTAGAATAAATTCTCATTGAAGCAACGCATTTACTTCTAACCTGGGACAATTTTGTTAATTGCAAGCCTGGCCCTGTGAGCATTCTGTCCCCTCGACAGGATCAAGGCTTGTGAACCAGCATAATGCTATATGCAAACTTTACCTTTGAGCTGCAAAGGAACTAAGTCAGCTGCAAACAGCATATGAAGATACCACATAAATACAGGAGGAACCTTATACTGCAAAGAAATAAATGAACAGAGCAGCAAGATGTGAAACAAACCAAACTATGGGAAACGCAAGGTTCATTTCAAATGAAGAAGTGATACAGAAGTTTGGTTTCAGGAGTATGTCATACATTTTACAGCACATTTGCAGAGGGTTTTTTTAATAGATTTTTTTTATAAACAGGATATTCTGATAAGAACGAAGGATACTTACTCAATATGATGCATATCCTATTCTTTTTTTAATGCTGGAAGGACTTCACATAGAAATACAATCTCTGCTCAGCAAATTTCAGTTTATGACAGTGAATTACTCTTTACAAGCAATACAAGAATAGTGAAACTTATCTCTAATTCTCGCTGTACAGTAAAGGCTGAAGAAAACAACAAGACATTATAAAGCAAAACCCAGCCCCCTTGAAAGTAGAGAAATGTTGTTTTTCTGTGTCATAGTTGAATAATATTTGGACAGAAGAATCAATCTGGGGCTGGCAACCTCAGTCTTAGTTTGAACTCAGCATTGTGTACAAAGCCCAAAAGATCAGCAGAGTCCAGACCTCCAGATTTTGGTCATCAGAGCAGTAATTGTTTTAATCTGTTTTTCTAAAATGCAATGGCAGAAAAACAAAATTAAAGAAAAGCCCTTGGACAATAACATTCCAAAAATAAACTCTACCAAGAAAATAATCCTTAGAAGTATTGTTTAACAGAAAAATATATTTTTTATGTTAGGGACTTATTTTAGAAAATGTATTTCCAATTTCTATGTAATAAAGATGTCGCGACACAGAATGATTTTCAAAATGTCACAAAATTCCTTTCAGATATAACAAATTATTTTCATTAAAGTTATCATTTAAAATTAATTGTTATCTGTGAGCCACCTAATCATATAAAATTCTACTAAAATAGCTAAAGTAAAGACAGGCTGCATATTCAAGCTGACCACAACAGCTGACCAGGCGTTACTCTAAAATCCTGTTCAGAACAGTTTGACTGGGTAGCAACATCTCTTTCAGCCTCAGAAACATCACTGATGAGAACAAAACATTTGTTCCCCCTGAACTAGCAAAGTTTCCTTACATTTTTCAGCTGGTCAACTTTCTGCCTTCCAAGATTCCTGTAACTGGCTTGATTTTTTCCCAGCCAAAAAGAACTTCCTTAAAAATTCAAACTCCATTTAAGAACTGCTAAGAATTACTTTACAATATTTCCTCTTAGGCTGATGTGTAAATGACTACATTTCAATTACTTCCTTCCTCTGAATTAGATGGACTATTTGGCATTGGGGGAAACTAAGTAATTTTTACTCAATGCAACTTTTAAATCCTGATGATACTCTCAAACACTGCAATTCAGTGCAATATACAGAGGTCATACATTACTACTATAGACACCTCTACCTTTTTCTTTCCTCTCATCTTTATTACCAGCGTGGTTTTCCCCTTTTTGTATAACTATTCTCATGAGACCCTATTTTACAAAGCATGGAGCAGAAAAGGCAACTAGGAATGCTTCTGAGCCTTACATCTTAAAATGACAGAAAATAACTTAAATAAGAGTGAGTGATATAATTGACCTGAGTGCCTACTCGTCATTTACCCTAAAATCCCACAGAAGCCAGGCAGCTCTGAGCACTGGGATCACATTCAATAATGGGAATTGTGACAGAGTAATATATTTCACAGAAGTCTCATAGCAGTGTACTTTCCAGCTGTATTATATGCCTACAGCTAAGGATTCTTTGGGCCAGGATTCTGCACAATTATGGCACAGACTTTTGGTAGTTACTGTGCTTGATTTTTCTGGAGTCCCTGGTAGCCACTGACAAGAGGACAAAAGAAGATTTGAGAGCTATAGTTAACATTTAAACCTAATAGCTACAGTAATTGATTAGTTCTCCATGGATTTTCTTTGGTCACTGAGGTGTGTACAGAGACTACAGGAGATTATTTTATTGTGTAATTTTCAGCAGGGTCCCCTGACAATGGGTTGGATGCCACCCTCCTGACAAAAACCACGGGGGAGGGATCACAGTGAAGAGCAATCAGAGAGCACAATCACTCCATAATGAGCAGGGGGTAAGATTTTTCCTTCCTGGGAAAGAAGAAAGATTTCTGGCCCCACAACTTGTAGATATCTGAGGTCTCCTGGGGGACAGAGTAATTTTTATCAGGAGTTACGGCTCACTTCAGTCCTAGAGGTATCAGAGGCCTTACCCAGTTCCCTGGCTACTGAGCTCTATTTAATAGCTAACCTCTTTAAAAAAGGCTCCTTGAAACAGTTTTATCATGTTTACTGAGCCAAAGCAGGACCAGAGGGTTAAGCAGCAGTCACACAAGTGGTGCAAAACCGGTTTTGTTTTAGGGATGGATGCAAAGAGGTTGAAATTAGATATGGAGATGATGAAAGTGGATGGCTTAAGACACCCTGGAAAAATAATGTCTCCTTATAATCCACAAATTGAGCTGGCATTGACCACAGCAACTGTCACAACCTCCTCTGAAACGGCACAAAAGTGAGTTGGAGGGGCCTATTCTACAGCGAGAACAGGAGCTGGTGAATCCCCATTGAGGAAACCAACAGGAGCATGGAATGTGGAGATGGCCCATGTAATTGCACCTACGAAAAACTTAACTGAGACTATCAGTGCATTTTCTATCTGCCATTCAAGAGACTGCAACTTGTATTTTGGTATGAACCAGCAACAGCCAGGAGAGGCCTCATTCAAATGCCTTTTTATACAGTTGACCCAGGTCTCAGTTATTTTCAGTTCCAAGTATATTTTAGTAATATCTTAACTCACTCACAGAAATCCAGACACAGCCCTGACTCTTCTAAACTGTAGGCCAAGGTCCTCTCAAAGTTCACCTCAGTTCTTGGGTGTTGCATTTCAGGTACCTTGCATGGACCCGACCTTCAGAAGATGAATACTCAGCACTTTCTAAATACACAACACTCAAAGCATCCTCAAACTGGATTAATAAAAATTAAGGCACTCAAAAAATGTTAGTTACTTTTGAAAATCTTGCCCATAACTAGAATAGACTGGTTGACAAGAAAAACACAGGTAACCATAAAAAGATCCATGTGTTGCTGTGCTCAAGGTACTTACAGTGTAAACTTTATTCCCATTCATATTGACATAGTTGATGGCAAAAGGGTTTGCCCTTTATGTCCAGTAACCATATTTTACTCTATATCTCTAGAGAGCAGGAGTCTGTATAAGCAATGAGAGAGGAGAAAAAGAGTTGATGGATTACCAGTTTTTCTTCTGGTGGTGAATTCAGCTGTCTGGAATTGTGAATGTTAGTACAAGAGGAAACGAGATAGTTATCTTTTGTCAAAACTGTGATATAACAAATGTTAATATAATCTCAAAGGGAGGTGCAGTTCAGAACATCTTTTTTAAAAAGATAAAACATATCCTGAAACAAAGGCTGCTTTTAACTATGTGTAAACAGTCTTTGATCAATCAACTGAATCCTTAGAAAGGGATGATATACTGTAAAATACAACACAACACCCCTACAACAGTTGGGTGCTTAAACTTTGCTCTCAGAAAGGATGCAAGGGAGATCCAACCAAAATTATTAGAATGGAATTTTTTTCTTATAAGTTAACACAGTCCTCTTCTTCTGGAAGCTGCAGTCAGTACAGAGTAAAATGGATCCATACTGCTGCATTAGAAATGCATCTGGTATAAGATAGAAATTCATCCTGAGGGTTGTCTTCAGATTTCATGGCTTTTTGCTTCCTCTGCTGCATCCTCAGACAAACCTGTAAAGCAGAAGGAAGATACGTAAAAATTTAGTGTACTTTGGAACTATACGTACTATATTGTTGATTCCATCAGCTTGTGAAACCTTGGTTATAGCTGAAGGAAACAATTTATTGCATGCAAAACAGGATAAAAATGCATAACTTGCAAATTCAAGTGGTCACAAGTTTAGAAAACATAAAAAATTGGGTCAATAAGGGCAGTTTCACATCAGCTCTTTTATGCATATCATAGATGATAACAGTCTAAGTTATAAAATCATAGGCTACTTTTCCATCAGAAAAAAATGACAGAGAACAACTGGGCATATGACCTGAGACACAGTTACTTCAATTTACTTGCATTTTCCCTGTCCTCTTCTGAGTAAAACTGAATCACAGACTCACAGACTATTCTGAGTTGGAAGGGACCCACACAGATCATTGAGTCCAACTCTTCAGTCAATGGCCCATACAGGAGATTGAACCCATGACCTTGGCATTATTACAACCAAGTTTTAACCAATACAAATTGCATAACAATAGAAAGTTGACTCCATAAATTCATTAACATATATATGACTATCAGCTTGGGCAAGGGGAAAACAGCCAAACTCCTGCATGACAAATAACTTCTGCCTTAAGCCAAGAGAATGAGTTTCCTATTTTCAAATATTAGTTCAAGAGATTAATCAATCTTGAACAGGATCATATTCTTTGCAATAATGAACCTGACAGAATTAAAAAAGAGGGTAGAAACTCATAAAAAATTGCTTGGAATATCTAGGGAGAAAAAGAACAGTGGAAAATCACACAAATTTGTATATCCACATACTTGCATAACTTCAATTAAAAGTTATTACTTCACCCAGCAGATTCTTATATACCCACTCTTACTTTAGGTTGAAAGCAATTTAACTTAAATCCTTTTCAATTAATATAAAGCAATCCAAAATAAATTAGCACCATCTCAAAATGATATATGAATAATAATAAAAACAACATAGAGATTTTATGAGGTTTATTTTGGTTTTTTTAATCTTATAAGCCACGTCTGAAGAAGGCTGAAATCCCCACACACCAAGTGAAATGATGCAGCAGGTCAGCAGAATAAACTTTGAGCACCCAGGTGTTCTGAACCCAAGCCTGTCAGCCTAACTGCCTTCACAAACATGTTCACACAGAATTTAGCACAAACAGCCTACATAATTTTAATCCAAGATGCTTTCACTTAGATCTTGCTGTTCCATATGATGGAAACCATCTAGATTTTTTTTTCCCCCAGTTTTTATTTTACACTTCCAATCTTTCTGGTGCTTGGGAATTGTAGTATTTACAATGGTTTTCATGGGTGATGGTACTAAACTGAACAAATGTTATCTCAAGCCTTGAAATACAAAAGACTAGAGCAGTAAAATTTCAGCAACAGCTGGAAGCCCAAGGCCCCAAGGGGATAAGAAGTTCCCCTTACTGAAGTTTCTACTTTTTTTTTTTTTTGTAAGGACAACTAAAAATACTATGTTAAGAGCTGACTTGGGCTTCCAAAGGTCAGCCCTTGAATGGCAGTTCCTTTGTTCCAAACTCTTCTCACCCAGCACACGCTGGGATCCCAAAGGGACCAGCAGCAGGTCCCACCTTGTTTCATTAGTGGTCATGGGGAAGGAGGTAGGTAGCATGATAATGAAGAATTACAAGAAACCAAGATGGGCTTCACACACTGCAGAGGAGAAAGAAATATTGCTCTAGGACAGAGAGATTAACAAATCAGAGAGAAGATAAAAGGACACACCACTTGAAATGCATCGTGGAAATTACAAAATTAAACACAGAGATTTGCTGTGAAAATATTGTTAAAGACATGTATTTGCAGTGAAATACCCCATGAAGCTCAATGCAGTGTAGAAACCACTGCAAAGCTCACAGGTAATATTGCTCCTGATTACACAGCTTTGTTGAGATCACATCTGCAGCTGCTCACAGCTCTGTGTTAACAAACTACCAAAGAATATCTCACTTTCCCATCATAATCAAGGAAAAGAGTGAAAGAATGATGAAACTGGCTGCTGCACGCTCTTATAAAAGCTGCATACACATAGAGTCCAGATGAGAAACAGAAAAAAAGGAGTTATGGCTATGGTCAGTATTTTGTGCCTGGACAGAAAGGCTGCAGATTTACCAGCAACCAAGAGTTTACTAATCTGTGCATGTAAGGCATGATACTGCCACTGCACAGTGCCCTCAGCCTGCCCACATTTGAGGACTGGCTGGCTAGAGGACCTCTAAGAAGCATAAGAGAGCAGAAAATAAGGGATGTTTAAAAAATATTGGGGAGGGGGGGAGCTTCATGAAAAGGTTTTAATATCCTACTGCATCTTTTCCTTTATTAGGCTGAGCACGTGACATGCTTAAAATTAAAATGCAATTATAAATTCATAATGTAAAACATATTCCTTTGAGGCAAAAATAGTGCCCGAGATACTGCTTTGAAAATATTTTTACTTCCTTGACACTGATGTCTTGCAAATAACCCTTGTGTCTGTTCCCTCAAAATCCTCTGCCAGTTAAAAATGACCCAAGGGAATGGTTACTTTCAAGCTCATGCAACGTGGTGGATCCACTAAAACTAACACTGGGCTGGCAGAACTGAAGTTATGCAGCAGGATTTACCTCAGTTTTACAAAAGTTTGCCCAACAGCACTATGTATGGCTACAGGGAACCTGGAATGCTTCTGCCTGGATCATGAGCAAACTGTGGGAGAGAGAGGTTTGCTGACAGGTGAGCTGCAGACTGCAGCGATTGGTATTGTGCAATTTCAGAGTGGGAGGCAGCACAGAACCACGAAAACACGGCTTGCAATAACCAGCCTGCCCACCTCTACCCTGTATTTTTAAAAGCTAATATTTATTAGTCATCCAGGAGAAAAACATAAATGTCACACTGATCTAACTGGCACATGCTACGTTATAGCGGATTAGATAATTAACATCAGAGAGGTTTCTCAGCAGCATATTTTGACAAGCTTAGGCAGATCCTAAAAAATACAGGGTATAAATAATAAGTTCTGCAGATTAATGCTCCTTGACCTCATTAAAACTGCTTCCTTTCATCTTCATATACCCAATTATGAAGCTCTCAATGTTTCATTTTACAGTTCATCCAAAAATACTATCAGAATAACACTGGTCTGACCACACACAAGTAGAAAAATGTGTATTTGAAGGTTTATATCTCTATTTATCAACATAGCTACAAATTGGGAAGCTGCTTTTGGAAATAATCGCGATAAGTTTTAACTCTACAGTAGGCAACTCCAAGCAACTCCAAGAGATTTTGGAGGTCGTTTTTCAAAACAGAGCCAAAATACATGATTAAATTAATATCCTGATTAGTAACGTGGGATTAAGTATATCTGACAGCAAAACAGTCCCTTAAATCCCTCAAATTTTGTGTATTTGTCAATCAAAGGGCATTAGCACCCTCAAGAAATCAGATCCTATAAACAAAGACACAGAATACCTCAGTCATATTAATTTGCCTCTTGAAAAGCATGATTAATACACACATATCACTGAGTCACAGAAAGTTCATCTGTAGATCATAATGTACTTTTGAGCCTTGAAAACTGAAAGTTCAAAGATTAGTTACAGTGACAGAAGCACCAAAGACAGCTGAAAACCCCCAGCTTTCCTGGAATTATTATTCATGTAGTTGGAAAAAAACCAAAAAACCAACAATGACACATTTAAAGGGAGAGATGATATTTGAGCATGATGGCAGAAGGGAGGAGAAAGAATCATTTTCTGTAATCATAAATGGATCACGCTAAGCATGATGGTGTAAGGTTTAAAGATGCTCAGGTTAAGCAATTAGGCAATGGAACAAACTACTCAGGGAAGTGTCTGAGTCAGGGATATGAGAAGTTTGCAGAAATAGGGTAGATGAAATCTAGTGGGGATTAGTGAGAAGGAAGATACACAGGTTTTGAATTGGATGACCTAAAGGATATTCTCCAATCCTATCATTTATGCTGCTATGATTCATCCTAAGGAGAACATTTTGGACTCTTATGAATTACTGGCCGAGTTTCCTGGATACTATTGTACATTAGTCTACTCTAAAGCATGCATAAAACTAAGTAAAAGTTGGCTTTGAAGTGTTTGATCTACAATAACCAACACTTCCAGTCTCTTTTTTGTACAATGACTCAGAAAAAGGGCAGTTAAAACACGACAAAAGTTATTTTGAGTTCAGATTAAGTTAGAGAAGGGAGGCACCCTGTTCTTCAGCTATTCCCACCTAAAAGAGGGGAAAAAACCAGCCCATCTCATGGCCTAATGGTTAGTATTGCTATGTTTAGACCTGACATAAAACAGCTTTAGAACAAACTACTGCTTTACAGTAACTGTTTTTCATAAAATTTTGGATCCAGAACTAATGTTCCAAACGAACAAAGTTAATAGCTTTTTGGGGTTTTGTTAACAAAAGATGACAGATCTTGCCCAGCACCTTCATGACATGTTTCTGAAAATCATATTTCTCTTTTCAAAAATGCCCGTCTATTCACTGCTATTAATTTTCTTTATCATTATAAACTGCTTGAGGAAATGTATACAGCTTCTTTTTTCTTAGCATTTAATCTTCATTCCATGAACACAATCCAAAGCGGTTTTCAGAAAAGTCTAAAAGTAACAGTGTCTTGCTTATCCCAAGCAAACTCACATAGTTTACTTGGAGTGCAGAATGGATTAGTGTAAAATCATCAGCTTCAATGGGGTGCAAAAGATCAATCACCACAACAGACAAGCTACAATCTTTCCTACATTGCTTTGAGAGAAATTGGACCTGACTGGTAGTCTGTATCATTTTTCTTGGGCTAATAAGCCAAGAGTGAGCCTCCCCAAGTCACCAATGAGTCACTGATCACTGCATACATAATTTAAAAATGCTCACATTTTGGTATCTGAAAGTGGAGTGATGGTAGCTGAGTGAGTGGGAAGCATGGACTGACTCATTCATTAAAGAATTGTGTAAAACAAATAAATTTGTTTTTCATTTAGGAAGTACTGTGACTGAGAGAAAGGACTTCATTCAGTGAACTTTGCTTTGTCCTAAGGGACCATATACATCACAGGATGGATAATGTGAAACAACCGTTTCCATCACTCTAAATATGCCCCCTACCAACTGCGACTAACGTGACAAATCCAACCTACACAAAGCTATCAACTACTCAATATCCCACTGCCACAAAATAGCAGGGGTAGAAGGGGCAGCTCCCACCTTGGGGAAAGAGGAAGGTCTATTCCCACAAATCTTACAGAAACCTTGCTAAAATCTTCCTTTTGTCATTCTGACTTACTAGTGACATGTAGAAGCCACATAACACAATGTAGTTAATAAGGAGATAACAATGACAAAGGCAACATTTACCAAGTGTCCACATAGGAGGTGTTTTTAATTAAGTTTTAAACAACTTTTTAAAAAAAGGTTCTTGCGCATTCATGCCTCTGGGAATCAGCCCTCAACAGCAAGCTAAGCTTTCCTTAGGTCTTTCTTCTGATTTGTATTTGGAAAATGTCCAAGACATATGAAATGTGTCTAATATAAAGTTATCAAATTTGAGCACCAGGAAAAATGTCCAGTGACATGACCAAAATTTCCCAAGGCACACAGCTGATTCTGCTAATGACCCCAGTTACACACACACACATATAAACACAATAAGCACACACACACACGCTCCCCATACACACACAGCTGGAATAAACACATTGCCTGAGAAATGAGGAGCTGCCAAGACACCAAATCCAGGTTATATGTATAAATACCGAGGAGATCAACAGAAAAGGGATGCTGGTTAATTTGAAGCAACATAGAGCTCTGTAAGCTGCACTCCAATAACAGTGTTTTAAGTTCCATTCAGGAACCAAAATTAAAAACAAACCCCAAAATTATTACAGAGCAAACTGAATATGCTTGCAGGAGGACAAGCAGCTTGAAAAGCAGTTACCTGCCTAAAATGAGGTCATTGATCATTACTGTGGGAACTATAATTTCAATGAAGCCAAAATGTTGGGTGACAAAATCCTTATTTTCTCCAAATATCTGGCTTATCACAATTACCTATCAAATCCTGGGCATTTTTCTAGGAAAGCTTGCAAAGTTCATGAGAAATGGTTGTTTTCATTTAGAGATGATCACTAGAAGTCGTCACAAATGACATATTTGAGCTGGAACAGATATTTCTTGCCAGGAAATAAATCCCTAAAAATTATTTTGCTTTTAAGTGACCAAACCTCCCTTCTTTCTAATTAGCTATCAGCCTTTGTTAAGGTGGTAAATTAATTCAGTGCCTTCTAACGCAAATGTGCATAATACAAATCTAAAACTTAAGTAATTATGGCCACTCAAATGCCAGTGCTTCAATTTATTCTTCGTCATGCCTTTACCTTCTTACTGCAACCCACAATCCTATTAAGCTTTTCAGAAATGTTGGGTCTTTAACAATTTGATGTCAGCAAAAATGTATATTGAGATTAGACAGATTATAATATATTAAAAACAGGGTCTTCTTTGTGTAGACTAACCCTTCTCTTTTTCCTGGGGAGAAGTAATGCCACAGCAATCAGTCCCTTGCCTGCTTGATTCGTTGTGCTGTTTTGTTGCCTTCACAGACAGACGACTATTTACAAATCTTTTATCTTCCCTCACCGTGACAGAAGGGCAGAACTGCAGGGGGAGGTTGGCTTTAGGGCAGGATTTTCCACCATTTTCATATGAATGGCAGTGGGTCCTACTCCTTGAGACACCCACCCAGTGTCTGCCTGCAGGAAGATCTCAGGTCCTTCATGGATACAAGATATATTACAATCAGTTTCTGCTCCTAGAGATTGGCTCGTAACTGACATCTGAGAACCTACAACCTCCCTGGTAGCATGAATTCAAGCATTCCACATTAACTTTAGCTAATACTGAGCAGCCATTTCAGCTGAGATTATTTTCATTAGTAATATGTAAATAAAAGTCAAATTCAGCAGTCAAATTTTCTGCTGAATATGTTGGATCAATTTGATTTGAAAAAAAAAGTGAATGATTACAGTAATTAATATTTTCCAAATCCTTTAAATTTTCATTTCACACTGAAGTATTGCAAATAAACTTCCTTGAATATAGTAATATAATATTATATATCTAATATCATATACATGTTATATATATATACACACATACATATATATATTATATATTTATATATATTCTATATATATATAAAAATATATATATACACATATATATATAATACATGTATAATAATGTTGGGATTTTTTAAAAAAATAAGCAGATATGAAGTCTAAGCGAAATACTTCATTTGAGGAGAAAAATAAAGAAATCTGAATAAATTATTGAAGACTGTCCCCAAATAACAAATATTCCAATTTTTTTACTTCAAGTCAGTAACTTTTAAAAAAACAACAAACAACCAGTTATTCACAGACCTCTTGTTAGTGTGTACCTGTAACTTCAGTCAAATTAGTGCCATTATTCCTATAATATGCATGACATATAATTGTTAGAATGAAGCTTTCAACAAATGTATCTACAACACATCAATGCAAAGTACAGGCAGCTTTATCCAACACCATCTTCAGGAAAACATAGAATTAAAAGTATATTAAGTTTATAGGAAAAAAAACCACAGATTTTTATGATTAAAGAATCCAATATTGTATTTAGGGCCTGGGCTGAGCTTTTTGTGTGAGCTTAACTTGTAGGGCCACAAAACAATGCAGCAACTTCATCCACAAACATCAGTTTCTGAAGCAGAGATTTCCAACACGTTCATTAGAGCCTACAGTACACATAAGTCCACACCTCCTCAGTACAGAAAAATATAACACAATAGAAGAAATTCCAAAAAGAAGAGCATAAATAATTGTGTGATTTTGTGCAAAACAGAAAAGAGGAGAGGGAAAGAAACAAAAAAGCTAGAGGCAAAGCAACATTAGGAATTGTTCAGTACAATGTAGAGATATGAAAGAGGATCGAGATGAAGTCAAGGAAAGGAACATTCAGGGCTGCTTTAATGCCATATATTCTCCCAAGGGAAGTGGTGGAAGCCACATGGCTTATGACATTTTAAAATCAGTACCACAATGAAGACAACAGTCTGGTGGTGTCAGAGATGGTGCAGCTGATATAACAAGTTTTCCATTTCTAACTTCTATTATCGTAGAGGAAATCTGAGGTGCTACAAATTCCTAAGCATTTTGTAATATTCACAGAAACATCAGCTTTTGCTTACCATCAAGTGTTCAGCCACTGAATACTCTTCAGTATGTTGCTCCTTGTTAAAATGGAACATTACAGTGCAAATGATAAAATCATATTCAAGATTTCCATGGATTCTTCTGGAAATAACATACAACAGGATTTTGCCATTTGATGTCATTTTTCCTTTAGAGTCTTGTGGGAAAAAAGACTTGGGTAGAGAAGCAGGTTTGGGTAAAAATGTGTTTAAAAAAAAAGAAAAAATGCTTCTGTATAATACTTTCCAATCTTGGATTTCACACATTCCTTTTAAGCTACAGTATATGAGAAAAATGCTTTAAGAAGTTTTTCCTCAATGCAATCTTTTGATAAGTCTCAGTGTTGGCTTAAAAGCAAAAGAACAATATAAAAAAGCCTGTACTAAAGTAACAGATGAAGTGTCTTATAAATGGACACTTAACTCCTTTCTATTGCTCACAAAAATCTGTATCTGTTTTTTCTCTTTGTTGTCTTGTATTTTTTTGGTCCCATTTCCCACTTTCCCTCAGATTTTAACTGGAAATGCAAAGGATGATTTTCAGGGGGGTGGTGTATCACAGAATCATAGAATAACCTGAGTTGGAAGGGATCAGGAAGGATCATGAAGTCCAACTCCTGTGTAAAAGCAGATTGTAATTTTTATCTGTGTTCTAAACTATGTAATATCTCAACATACTACAGACCTGTAATGCAATTTTCCTTATTTCCACTACTTTTCCACTGCCAACAGTCTTCCCTCCTACAGATGGAAGGAGAGTTACCCCCTGCTACACCCCTGAATATTTCCAGGCATATCTTGGCCATGGGAAGTATAATGGCAATTTCAGTACTCACAGCAAAAATTGTAAAGCTACTCAGGTTTGATGATCCAGTTAAGGATCCCAATGGCCCAAAGCAGAGCAACAACTAGACACACCAAGATCAGCAGAACCAGAAGGGAAGCACTTTGTGGGACCGAGGCTTTAGCCTTTTAGCACCTCCAAAAAGGGAGTAAAAGCCAACACACCCTCATCTAAGGCTTGGAATGATGAAAGTAACAGCTTTAGATGTCTTATGGATTTTCTCATGGGCTCAGGAAGCAATAAAAACTAAAGTACAGTCAGACTGCAGGAAACCAATATAGCTTTCATAATTTTTTGTGACTTTAGGGAAAACATGCTCAGCTTTTATAGACAGGCTATTCAGTATTACAAATTTTCAGGAAATGTCACTGCTATGGGATTCCCACAACAAATGCAGGCTATTTGGAAATTACTGTTTTCTGCAACAACACTGTTTAAAATGGCAGGTAAACAACATGAATTTACATTGCAACACAACTAACTCCTTGATCACAGGGCTTCTCATGGAACTGGACACTCAAGATGCTGGAAGAGCAATTGATTTCATTCTGCTGTTTATTTAATGTTGACTATTTCCTCATTGACTAATAAGGTAAGTGCCTGAACAAAGCTAAGAAAGCAAAGACAAACATGCTCAATCACAAAGCAATCCCCCAAAGATCCAATACAGTAAATTATTTCCAAAAAATACCCTGTAATTTAGGGAAAAGGAGATCTTTCGTTGTGCAATGTTTCTATTTATCAATCACTGCAGTTCTTTCCAGGTTTGGAGGAAGTTTAAACAGCATCAGTGGCTTGGAACAGTTTAAAACAAAACTCTAAATCCCAACCTAGTTAAAGGGTATATCGCAGATAGTTAAAAAGAAAAAAAAAATCTTTGATTTAAGGTCAGGTACTGTAAACACTTACTGTAGTTTATGGATAAGTAATTCAACTGAACTTAAGGAGCCCTATAGGAATTCTCAAACATGTAAATGCTTGCAGTGGAGCCTAATTTTCATGCTATATTGGTTTTGGGGCTGCCAATGAATTTTCTCTTTTTATTCTGATGACTAGTATAAAATACTATCAATTAAATATTATGAGTTAATGCAAACAAATGATCTTCTTTAAGTATGAAATTCAGACTTCCCTGATAACAATGCTCATTTAGAAACAAAAATAATTTTTTAAAAATATTTTGCATTTTACTGTGCATGTGACCAGCAAGTAATGTTGATACGGGTTTTTGTGGGAGGTTGTAAGCCTAAAAAGAATCTGGTGACATCATCCAAGGAAAATACCTAAATCCTATATTACATTTAACTCAATACAATTTTGTTTAAAACTCTGAAGACAGAAAAGCATCTGTTTCCTAAGAAAGTGGTCTCAAAGGAGTCTCTGCTTTTACACATGGCATTTCTGATCTCTCCCTGCAGGACAGCTTTACATCAAAGTTCACACAGAGCTCCAAAAGCTCCAATGGAGCCTCTCAAGGTGATAGTTTCGGCAAAATTACAGCAAGTGAAATGTTACTGAGGGACACTGTGTTAAAGCAAAAGTGAAATCTAAATACAGTAGATGAAGATTTATCAAAATGTAGACATAGTCCCACTGTGTCTGCCAATTATCTGTTCCTGCCAGGATCTTGCAACAAGCTGTTGCTTCTCTCCCAATGCATGTGCAGTTTATAGGTCTTGTTGATGTGATCAGGGATTTTGTTGGAAGAAAGGCAATATACCCCACATGTAAGCTGTTTTGAAAGGAGCCGTGAGTTAAGGCACAGATAAGTTTTGTTTTAACCCTTACTTGGAATGGGAAAAGTGTTTTCCAATCTCTCATCCATGAAGTCATGGTCTGCAGCCCATGAAATCAGACTAAACAAGGAAATAAACATCATACTTACAGTACTTTCAGCTAACAGTACAAAGATATGATCACCGGGAGGAAACAGGCTGGCAGAAATACATGATTCTGGAAGTGTGAAGGCCACTCCTTCAATGGTGTGTGCAAATGAGACCTTAATTTACACATGATGAACAAGAAAGCAGCAAAACATGAACAACATGTAACAAAGTTTCAAATACACCCTTTAAAGTCACACCTACCCTTCTGTCCTGCCTCTCAGAAACCAATAAAACTGAAGCGCTGTTGAAATAGGTCCAGGTATTAGCAGGTATTTAACAGGTTCCTCTAAGGACTACCAAGCAGCTCAAGACAGAGGGTTCCATCAGGCATGGTGGAATAGTCTGATGGCTTACACTGGACAGGGCCACATCTTCTGCACCCACACAGGAGAACTTTACCAGCCTGAGTTCCTGTGCAGTAGCTTGGAAAAGGATGGTGAGTCATCTTAACAAGTTACAGATTTAAAGAAGAATGAGCTATCACCACTATTCATGGGATGACAAGTTAAATGACTTCATGTTTGTAAAACTAAGCTGGATCATACTGAGATACTTATCTTCCGAGATGCTGCTACACTGCTTCCTATTCAAGCCAAGACTGTTTTGAATGTCATCATAGAAATGCTTCTAATGCTTCTTTACCTTCCAAATTTCAGGATCAAAATGCTCTCTTCCTTTATTCTTTTGCTTAAATCTGACTTAAAAATCCCTTTGTCTAGCATATGATACCACCTTCATATGACAATGCCCAGATCTGGCATATCTCAAGCCTTATCTGTTTTTCCAGGCTTTTCCAGGAGAGGCAAAAATGTATGAGGAAGATGATAAAGTCTGAATACAGTTTGAAATAAACCACTTTCTTTGTGTTATGGGTTTAGCCAGGTGGGCCTAAACTTAGGTTTTAAAGTTCAGCTAGGCCTAGGATTGTCAGCTGATTTAAGCTGGGCTGAGCTAGCTAACAGCTGACTTCTTCCAGCCAATAATATTGTATTCCACACCATACTACATCATCTCAAAGGGTGTAAAATCCAGTGTGTGGGAGTGGCTTGGTTAGTTCCACCATGGCTGCACTAAGAGGAAGACATCTAGCAGCTCCTCTACTATGCTAGGCCCTGCTTCTGTTGCCTCGCATTTTGTTTGCATTCAGGGAAGTAGAAATATTTTGTTGTTATACTTTCTCTTTCTTGCTGAGTGTCTTTTGGAGTGCTTATGAATTTAGAGCAATGGACTTTGTATTAATTGGGGAGTGGGCAGTTATTCCTTGTTATATATATGTAACTTGTGTAAGTGTGTGTTATATTGTAGCATCCTCCTAATTTTCTCTTTTCTGTATAAATACATGTAGTTAGTTTCAGCATAGACCTGGCTTTGGAAGTTTTTTTTTCCTCTCTCCCTCTTCTTTTCCCCTTAGCTGGTTGGGGGGAGGAGGAACCCTTTTCACTCTGTCTTGGACAGTTGGCATTTTGCCAGCTCAACCCAGGACACTTTGTGTGATCTTTCTGTGTCATTTTGACACACTGAGCTCTATGGTTGGATCTTAAAAGTCTTTTCCAATTTCTACAATTCTATGATTAGTGCAATCTATCTAAAACCTTGGGTGTACACTACTATAAATATGAATATACATAATCTTAATTAAAGTGATGGAAATAACACAAGGCTCTACCATAACTTCCTTAAAGGCCCTTGCTCATTTGTCCACAAAGCACATCATCTACTTTCTTAATCAATGGGTACTCAAATCATGACAGGACCTGCACTGGGCTTCAGGGTGGGAACAGAAGTGACCCTCAAAGCTCAACGGGATCATGAGTCAAGTGAAGCCATGAGTCAACAGCAGCCTGTTGCTGACTGACTCTGCCTCACCGGTAGGTGTTACTTTAGCCATTAATGCAGATTGCTGTGTGGCTGCAGGGACATGCATGCCTGCCAAGGTACATAAAAAATATCCAAACCAAACTAAAAAGTGCCAGATCCTGAAAATATCATGTAACACCCTGCTCTGCATCTGCAACAGCATCCAAAGTAATGTTTGGGAGAGCTGATCACGACCACACCCATGCCTGTGTCTGCAACACAGCCTGAAGGGTTTTCATTGACAGCCATTCCACTTAATCACTCAGAGCAACGCTTGGCTATTTGATTGCTGTGATTTAACACAGTAATAACAATAATCCAGACTATGCTTAAACCACTCATAGTACTTCCAAAACTGTTTATTAGCATTGGCTTCTGCTTTACTAGCTATTTTCAACACCCTTAATACTGAAGTTCCTCTGGCACCTCCAAGAAGGCCAAGAGTATATGAAAAAGACTGCCTTATTTTTTGTTGGATTGAGTGGTTGATAACTGCACTTAACTTCACAGTTTATTTATTTAACCTCAACTCAGACTCAAGCCATCTAAAATGCCCTGTGCATTGTAACTTTAGGTCCAAGACAGAACTTTATACAGAACACAGTCTCTTTCATTTCTCTCGAAGTAACATTCAACAGCTCCTCTTCAACCCATGAGTCAACTGCAAGGCCATCGTTTAATAATCCCATCCTTTTGTTGCAGTCATAGTCTGAAAATTCATGTCCCTGTGCTCAACACCTCCGAGTAAAGCATCAGACACACCAGACTGAGGACTTCTGTCATGCTTTGACTAAAGCCTAGATTTGAGCTACTACTTTCCAACTGGTAACCCAGACTCTTTCTGAAGACCTCCAAAAAGGGAAGCTCACTACTGGCAGTCTGGTCTGTCATGTTCCTTCAACACAAGTAACAATTTCCATGCACTGGAATGAATTTTTTTTTAATGCATGAAATTCATCCCTCTTAACAACAGAATTCATGGGAACTAAATTCAAAATTTATGACTTTTACCTTAACAGAAGTGAACATTTTACCAAGCACTCATTAAAATTGGACAAAAAAGGTGCATTTTTCCCTTAGAAGTAGGTTTTGTTCAAAAGGCAATGCACAAGAGCAATACTGAACAGATTTATTTGTTATTGAATATAAAATCTCACTTTTTTCTGAAAAATGTCATCTGCTTAATGTAGACACTAATATTTTTATCAATGTTTCTATAAAACTTACACAACTTACCTACACAAATCCAGTATGCAAAAGGCAGAAATATGCATCCTCTCATCTACATACAATGAGAAAGAGCAGCATTTCTCTACACTTTTTAACAGTAGATCCAATGCTTACAAAAGCAGTGCAATTGAAAGCAGGCGGGATGCACTACAAGGGTTTCTCACCATTCTAAGCATACAGTTCAGCTCACTCAAATAATAAAACCTCTGTGCTCATTCAGTCTTGTACTTCTCTTAAAGCTAGGCCACTCAATTGTGCCAAACACTGTGTTTTGTTCAACTTGGACTCAACTGAGAACACTAAACACATTTTCCTAGCAGAACTGTTCTGTACTTGTACAATTTCTACATTACAAACAGACATTATCTGTAAGAAAACAGAAAAATTTCTAAAGTCAGCTCTGTTTCAAATTTCTTGTACTACTGATGAAAACTTAAAGGACAATATACTTGAGATTGAAACTTAAAAAGGCCGTTATTACCATGATATAAATATACCTATACAATCATATATAATTAGGTAACCATGTACATACATATATTCCCTCTGCCAAACTCTGCACCATCGCTGTTATTTCTATTTGATCTGGTTGCTGGAAGACACTCCTTAGACCATTTTATAGGATCATCCTTTGCAGTCATAAAGATTAACAAGTTGCTAACAAAACTTCTACCACATACATTTTTTGCTAACTTAAAAGTAAGAAGATAAAAGGGTAACTTGCATCTCATTATGTTGAATTGTAACAGTGAGAAAGAAAAACAAAGAAGATAAAGCAGAGGTTTACATGGTAAATCTGCTGATTACTGTACATGTCAAGATAAAATAAAGGCCATAAATCAGCTTGAAACAGTTGAAAGTATTAAAAAGATCAGGTAACTTTCTGCTGCCTTTCATTCTTATCCCTTCATGTTATCTATTTTAATAATTACTTCTAAATTTCGCTAGTGGTTGGCATCAAACACTACAATTAGGAGTGACTGCAAGAACAGCTCTTTCCTTCGAAATCTCACTTGCCAAGGAGTGGAATCTAAACTTGCAAAGGCAGTTCTTCTGAAATCTGTCTACAAAACTGAAGTGCCAAGAGGCCAGAATAAATTTTTAAGTCTGGTTTTCAGTACTTCTCCTGGACAAATATGTACATATATAATATATATATACACTCTGAACTGTGCAGTCTGTTGTAACTCAGTTCGGGAAGTGGAATGCTTGCTTTATGGAAATGTTGGTATTTGCTATATCAAAACATGGAAATATAGCAAATAAAAGAACTTTTCACTAAGTTTCAGATTAGCAATGTCACCATAAGACAAGTTGGAGTTATGAAGAAAAACAGAAATTACGATGTCTCATTTTCTGTGCTGATTCTTACTCCTGATTTCTGTCAGATTCACACACTTCCTCCCCCATGGTCTGCCCAGCTAAAGCCACCTGTTTCCTACCATCTCACCTCACAGGACATGTAGCTACACTTCACACCTCCTGATTTCTTCCCAAGCAAGAACCATAAATTAGGCTGGGTTTGATGTAAGGCTGCACTTACTCAAACTCCCATCAAACACAATAGGCAACTTAAATTCATTCCTGTTTGAGTCTTCCCCCTAGTCACCTGAACTTCCCCTCCACACCCACCTGACAACTTCAATGAAATTTCTATGAAATTAAGTATTTTTTGAGATGTTTTTCTCTCAAATGCATAAGAAACTGGCCATGGGGGTTCAACAAGGCAAGGAAATAAGGACAAGAAAAACCAGTCATGATTACAAAAGGTTTAAAAGCAGATTAAAAATGGAAGGTATTTTTGTTCAATATAAAACAACTGGATGTAAACCACACATTTTGAAATTATGATTTTGATATATTCTAGTTCAGCAAATCCAAATGCCCCACCTCAATATGTGCAATTCCTTCATGTCAAAAATAGATGCATTTTCAGCTTGGTTTCCTACAATCCATCTATGTCTCAGATATTCACTGAAGCTGTATGAAAAAGTTTATGTAAACTAATCCACCACAGTGGAAAAAAAAGGTATTGATGATTTTCCCTTGATAAAAGTAGCTTAAGATGAGAAATTTTGGAGAACCAAAAAAAACTCAAAAGCCCACACCATGACATTTAATTACATACTCAAGTAGCAAAACAGTCCATAAGGAAGCACTTCTAAATTAGAGGCTGACACTAAACTTAAAAAATAACCCTAGGATTTATGCCACCAGTTAGCTTTATAAAATGCCACATGTTGAAGAGCTATCATAATTTAAAAAGCAGGGTGACTTTAACACCTCTAAAAACTGCTTCCTGATTGTAAATGTTCTGTAGAAAGGT
Source organism: Pithys albifrons albifrons (assembly GCF_047495875.1). Lineage (NCBI taxonomy): Eukaryota > Metazoa > Chordata > Aves > Passeriformes > Thamnophilidae > Pithys > Pithys albifrons. The sequence goes on along the minus strand of NC_092464.1, from coordinate 46,811,180 downwards.
GGCACAGCTCCCTGTGTGCACATGGACAACCCCAAGTGCCACCAAAGTCACTCTTCAATGGCTCAGGAAGGAAGGGAAGATACGGTTCTGCATCTGGCACATGCACACCAAACACACAGTGCCTCTGTGCTGGGGAAACCCCCTGTTAGAAACCTACAAAAAACCTGTTGGAGCTAAACTGGGGAGAATTTGTCTGTTTTAAAGTAATAACGGGTATTTTTGAGCAACCTTTACAATGGTGCTGTCCACTGGGGCACACCACTTGAGAAAACACAGCACAGTAACATGAAAACATGTGCCAGCAACCTTCACTGTTCACAGATTTTAGATTTTATTTAAAGAACAGAAAGGCTTCAACTATGATGATCTCAATATAACCAATCTAGTTGGATGCCTGGAACAAGGGAATATAGAATTTCACCCAATAATTTACTCAACAAGCCCTTAACTTCAAGTTGAGCTTTTTGATGTAAAACTTCAAGTGAAGAATGAATCACATCTGTAAGAAAATTATTTCTCTCTGCCCTATATTTTCCTTTATTTCTAGGTCCAAATTTTCTTGCTTCTGCTTCCAGCCATGTACATGTGCAATACATTGGCTCTAAAATCATTATCTGCTTTTGTTCATCTCTATTTTACATCAAACAAAACACAAGAGGAAGTAAAAAAATAGCTGTAATGTGCACATTACAGAGCACTTAATCTCATGTCTAGTGACATACAAACTATGAGATAGCAATCTTGAATACCAAACACATTGTCTACTGGCACTGTCATTGCTTGGACAGTGAGTTCAATTTGCCTGTACTAGAAGGATTAAGTCTAGGTAAAGCACATATTTGAGCAAACCATGCCCAACATGAACAGCTTCCTCATTTGTTAGGGAGCACTTATGGAATGAAGGAGACAGAAATGACACTCACTACCCTGTACTTTTGATGACTTGACTTGTGCAAAAAGCTTTGCTTTAAGAAGTTATTCTACTGCAAAATAGTAATAGTACTTCTGTTAACCAAATCTGCTACTCTGCACATTGAAACTTTATACCAGAAAGGTCCCTGCTGATTAGGGAAGGACACAGATATTTTCTTCAGCAGATGGCACTGGCAGACATATCTCCCCAGAAGCCTTCAACTTCAGTGTCATAACACAGTATAAGCTTTTTGTTGAGAAATATTCATACTTTATCAATACAGAAGACATTATGAAGCTCAGAGGAGCAATGTGTAGAGAGATGAAGACAAACTGTACATTTGTTCAGTGTCCTAAAAATACCATTTGAGCACATGAGGTAGGAAAACTAGTACCGGAATACAGTTGCACCAAATTGCATCAGTAGCATAAGAGGGAAAGGGAAGACCACAATTTTGTGCTGTTTCTGAGCCAGGAGTGGTTTGCCATCACCTCTGACGGATGACACTGACCAAAGACTGTGGCTGGTGGTGGAAGCATCAGCCAGGCTTGCAAGATGGAATGGCAGACAGGAACAGAGCAGGGCAAGCTCTCTGTGGGACGCTGGCTGAGCTGAGCTAACAGAATTTGCAGAGTAAATATAACATTTCAGAAAACTGCCATTTGACCATGTTCATCAACAAACCAAGAACAATACCAGGAACAGAGTTACATCCACATCTTCATCATCTCTTAGCATAGCCTCAAGCCCTGAAGCCACTCCTGGAAGCTGCCCTGCAGAAGGCAGCTATTGCCAGATTAAAGGCAGCAGCTCAGCAATCGTGATACACACAGATACTGGGACCAGGTCCCCGATCGGGTCATCTGGCTGAGAATCAACAGGCTACTGTTGCTTTGCTTCTAACCACTTCCTGACTACAGTTTGGCTATTTAGTCTTTTGCCACCTGGTTTATATTTGATTTGTAAAAATAAAAATAAACAATCTCCCCCAAGGAACTACGAGAATATTGCACAGTTCGCAGTTTGTGACCAGAGAGGCGAGGAGATGAGGCAATACATTCTCTGGTACCTAAGCCACAGGTCAGACTGGTTGCCATCTAAGCCAATATTTCTGGTTTGAAGCATCTGCTGAACTCTTTCAGACAATTAGATTTGTTCCATCACTGAAATAGAAAACCATATTTCAGAACGGCTGTGTAAATAAACTGGAAGTTCACCCAAAACCAGGGACACAGAGGCCAGCTATTTCTGGAATATAAAGAAAATTAGGCTGGAAAAAAATCCTAAAGTTTGAAACTATAATTCTGCTGATTTCCTTCAATATGCATGTATAAACAGAAATAAAAATGGCTCCAAAATAAAACATGTAAAGAACAAGATTAATATTTTTTAATGTTTCTCTGTGGATAGAAGTAGGGGTTTTATTTTATTCTTAACCTTAAAAGACACCTGATGAACTAAAAAGCTGGATTCCTATTTCTTTCTAGTAAATTTGTAGATAAACCAATCCAGTGTAAATTTTATGGGTATCTTGCACCTTATCCTTTTAATTTATCAATTTTTCATTAACTTTGGGATTAGTTCTTCCTACACAATTATCTTTCAGGCTTAAAGTAAAATCTATATTTCAAATACCTGTTTAAAGCTGATCATGTAGCATGTTTGCTTAAAAATACAATTTGTCCATCAAGCCAAAGGGAATACTATCATTCTGGAACTCTGTGTAGACCTTAAATTCCCAAATGAATTCAGGGTTACCCAAATCTTACTGGAATGTGATTATCATTATGCTCCTTAACAGTCTTTTAACATGGTGATGGGACCCAGAAATGAATCAAATGGGCACTTACAATGAATCTCCAGTAAGTATAAAGCAAGCACATTTCACTGCCCAGCAAGCTGGACAGATAATGCTCAGTGCTGGCAGTAGGGCAGGGTGAGAAGAGAAAATAATACTTTTATTGACCACCCCTTATTTTCTTATGCTCCAAACCACCTACACATCTCATTCCCTATCTACTAATTCCACCTCCCAATTAAGCAATAGAAGAAAACTAAAAACTATTTTCTGGCAATGACTGCACTTATTTTCACTTTGAATAGCTGGGGGTAAAAACCTGTTGCCATTGCACATGTCCACATGGTGCCACATGCCACCGCAGTAAACCAGGAAAGAACTTCATCTATGCCAACCTTTTAGGACACACATATTTCTGTTCATTTCTGTGTCAGTGTTCACAAGTTTAAAGTTCAGCATGATCCAAACTTTTGGAAACAAAGGGGTGACTCCTGGTTCCCATTTCCTTCTATGACTTTTGTTCCTGCAGGAATATGTACTGCAATTTATGTGCCATGTAGAAGGGAATCCCCCTTTTTTTTTTTTGCAAGCTGCTGCCTGATATTTAACTCCTAAGTTTAGTATTTTGAGAACCATTGAACAACTTAGAGGTGGTGGATGCCCACACCCGGAAACTTCCAAGGTCAGGTTGGACAGAATGGTCTGCAAACGGATTGAGTTGAAAATGTTTCTACTTACTGCAGAGGGTTGGACTAGGTGATCTTTAAAGGTTTCTTCCAACCCAAACCACTCTATTATTCTATCTCTCCTGACTCCACACCATTCCATCTTCTCTACGTCTCTACTATATCATCTTATGCCTCATTCACCTTTCTTCTATTCCAGAAAATACTACCATGAAGTCCCATGTCTTTAGCTTAAATTTGCTCTTTCAATCTGTCCCTTCCCTCTTCTTTGTCTTTGCTGTCTCTGTGGATTATGATCAGCATTCCCCTCTCCATTTTCTAGCAGTTCCTTTAAGTGTCTTAATAAGTCTGTGTCATATCTGAACACCAATTTCCTACCTCAAATAGGAATCTGCCCCTCTTTGGTAAGTGGCCACATCAGGATAAACTATGTTTTTTCTCCCAAGTTAGACTCTGAAAAGACTTCCAGTCACATACTCTTGCCTCCCACAACAGGCCCAGGAGGAGATAGCACAGGTATGGACAACACTTCTGTTTGCAAAAGGCTCCATTGTTCTGGCAGGTGAGACACAGATAATGCTAAAATGGCTGGATTGCCTCCTTGCACCCTCCCAGACACTGTGCTCCCACTCCTGCTCCTCAGGTGCCAAATTCCTGCCAGCAGAATGTCCTCATTCATGACTGTCACAAGTACAAACAAGATTCACAAAATAAATGGATTCATAACTGAACCTAATCCCCAAACTGTGACAGGAGCCATTTGAGTAATCCTTTATCTGTCAGAGCTCTGCTCCACTTCCTCTCCACCCTCCCCACCAAAGAGGGCACAGATGAGCACTGCAGTCAGTTGTGGGAAGCTGCTGGCATGGAAGGAAGCTCCAGCTGAGCTTATAATGGAAACCACCTGCCCCTTCATTCTGACAGAACAGAATTTCTCATTATATTCCCTCTATACTACTTAGAAGACAGGAGATTTCCAGTGTCATGTTAAAAAAGAGAGGGCAATTTCAAAGGATAAATGCACACGAAGGAGGTTAAAAACAAAAAACTCATTTTGGAGATATTTTTTTAGTGAGTACACCCAGCTCCTTGGTGGGTTAGTAAAACAAAATCATATATGAACAAGGTACGAAATATGATGAAAAGGACAGAAACAGAAAGTAAGAGTTATTACAGCAATTTCTTTTTATCTCAAGATAATGTCATCATTACAGACAATAGGGAAAAGTCCATCTGCTTTCAATAACCAATGTTGTATTGCTGGCCTATCAGTGGGTTCCAAAAGCAAGAACTAACACCACTGGCACAAGTTCCTTACCCTCTTGTCCAGCCCAGCTCTCTTTCCTAGTTTGTGCTGTGTACTATGGAATACTTACCACATTCTGCCCCAGGGGTGGGTCTGTTTCAGTGCTGGGTGAAGGGATCTTATTTAAACATTACTTAGCTTACAGGAGTGTTGTGAAACTTAATTAAATTAATGCCTGCAAAGTGCTTTGAGGTTCTCAGATGAAAGGTGCTACAGAAATCCAAAGTACTATTAGTATTTCTAAGGATGGGTGAAACAGTTTGGATAAACTAAAAACCTCCATAAATCTTCCCTCAAAGTAAAAGTTTTTTGCAATTTCAGTTAACCTACTTTTAAATTTCGTTTTCATTTTTGAAACTTTTACTTTCAATTTAAATAACCATTTTAGAACTACACAAGACAAAGCATACTAATACCTCATTCCTTTTCAGCCTCAACTTTACCTCTGCTTGAAAAGGTGCACTCACTATTTCAACCTACACCACTGCTGAACATCATTGCCATCTTTTCCTGTGATCCACTGTGCAGGGAACTCTGCTAGATAGAAAATAATGAGCTCTGGGATCTTCAGTGAATCTACAATTATGGAATTAGCAATCAACTGCTATTGGAGAGGTAGCTTCAGTCTCTAACTGAATAGAGGAACAACAACACGCTGAAATGAAAATACAAGCCATAGCTACAATCATCATCTTGATTCTACACTCAGGAGAAACAACAGCTTCAGAGGAGGAAACAATAGCTTGGAAAGACAGGGTTTTTTCTTCAGTCTCTGTGAATGCCTCTGGAACACTACACTTTTTCGTATGTCCAAACTAGGACACTTCAGAGGATCTTCTTTCTTAAAAGAAAAAAAAGTTCAAAAGATTGTAACCAAAGTACTCTATTACCATGCAAACAGAGGGCAGCCACTTACATGACACAGAACTGAAGACTACATAAGAAATGCATTTATAAAAAGCATAAACACAGAGCATTATTAAAATCATGCCACAACATGTAAAACTTATATTCACATAGAAGGTAATTAAAGCCCAGAAAACTCATGAAAATGCTTGTTCTCATGAAATTCCCATATTAATTTCCAAGTCAAAACAATATGAATAAATATCCTAAACAGAAAAATGCAGAAATAGAGCTTTTAATTCTTCTGAGATTTGCTCATCACTATTTATTTCCTTTGCAGTCTGGAAATGAGGGGAAGAACGATGAAACTCTGCCACCTGCAAGAGTACTGAGGGTTGTGGGTATGTAAAACAGTGTGGCTGCTCCACCAGTATCGCTTTAGTTTATGAAGACCAAGAGGAATTTTTATTGATTTGGCATCTCGTTACACAACTGTGTAGAAACTAGTTTTAACCTTGAGCATGCATCTCTGCTTATGACTACTTTTATATTATGAGGTAACTGTACAGGAACAGAGGCGGCCGTGGTCAAAAGGAAGGAAGTCCCAATCTCTGCCCTATATATATCCACTGTAATTGCTATCTGTGAATGAAAATATATGCTCAGTTTGACTAAAACCACATAGAACATACGTGTTCTTTTGAAAGAGCACAAGGATATCAACACGAAGCAAGAGAGCATAATGCATAGAAAGTTGCCCAAATATGACAATGCAATTTAGCAAGCAAATAAACACACCCACCAGCCTAGAGACTGATCAAACCACAGAGTATTCTACTTAAACACAACCATAAACACTGGATCTGGTGATTGTACTAGAGCATACACTTCAAAATATGTGCCACAACCTCCATGGTGAACTGCCCCTACCAGAGCTGGCCCATATTTTTGTTTCCTGTGTTGCCTACCATGGGCCAGAAAGCATTCATAGACAGATTTCCATTCATTCAGAGAATAAAAGAACCCATCTAGGACATCTCCCTCATTTAACTCTGAATACGTTCGCTACACATTTTCTTTCAAATACTTAACCATCTTTTTTCTGAAAACTGTATTAGTTGCTCCTCTGTTGCCTTTTCTCTGGAAGCTCTACAATATTAATAACCATCTTTGCAGATCAGCAATTCTTCCTCAACTCTTTTCACACATGGCACTTCAGTTCTTGTCCATATTTCCTTGTTTTCTGCCCCAGACTCCAGGCCCAAAAGTCTTTAAAATCCCACTCTTTCAATTCCCTTAAAAGTTACACAGATTTTAACATGGAATCCTTCTTACTTCAGTAAGATCCTCTTCTTTCCTAGAGAACTCAGATCCAGTTATTTGGCATACTTGAAGGGCCTGTATTACTGCATTACTCTAGCTGTCCTTTGCTCTGCTTTAACTTTTCTCTCTTGGTGTTTTTCTCTCTTTAAAAATAACATGCATTCCTTACACAGACCTAAAATTATTTCCCGCAGCCATTCCAGAAATTTTAAACAGTTATTTTTGAAGTTTAATACAAACAATATTTATACAATGCCTTCTATCCAAAAAGCTTGAAGAACTTAACACTTTATGTTAAGTTTTACCATGAACTGCCTCTTTATTTACAACACTCTTCCCTCTGGCCAAGACTAAATCCACATTACAGATCCAGAATCCAGTGCAGTGGGGACCAGAAAAGCCTATGGGCATGGCTTCACCCTTGGCTGAAGCTCATCTAAGTATGGGCTGCAGCCAGAATGGAGGTCCACCCTTCCTCCTCCTCCCTCCTCTTGGGTCCCTGCGAACAGGGCTCACACAGACACATCAGGCAAAGGATACAGCTGAAAACAGACCTCTTTTCTTTTGTCAGATTGCTGTCTCAGCTCAGCTGGTCATCCCACCATGTGTTGTGGTGTCACCACAAGGCAGAGAAAGCACACATGGCTGAGAAGCAAGTGTAGCTCCCACTCCTTTCAGCAGGAGCTGGAACTTAAAGTATTCAGGTAGTTGTTAAACTGCAGCCACAGAGTCATTAATACAAAATGGATTCTTAGCCCTTGTATCTTCCTCCAGCTGTTTGTTCCCATTTCTTCCTGGTGCTGGTGCTAAGGCTCGCCAGACTTCACAACTGAATTATCACATAACAACAAGGAAAGCTGAAGTGACAAAAAACACACTTTTATTTTCTGATGGTTTAGTGAACAAAGTGCTAGCACATGGGCAAGGCAGGGGGTGGGCTCCAAAGCTAGGGGGCAAGGGCAGGAGAAAAGAAGGAGAACAATCTCCTCTTTCCAGCAAGGAATGATCCTAGACCAGCTCAGTCATCTCATGTAACTCCACACTAAAGCACTTCTGCAAAGGGTCACAAGCCAGTACTGCCTGTCTAGTGCTGTACTTGCAAACACTTCAGGCTTTTATCTCAAACAGACTTAGACCTTTTGTCCACTCATTGTTTGCCAGTATATGTCAACTTCCTACTTTCTTTTTCAACCTCTTAGTTTTTAATATCTTACAATTCACCAATTAAGCTCTGATGAGTGTTTGCTGACTCCCACATTCCCGTTACCCAAACTCTGAATCACCCTATTCTCTGTGTATTAAGCCTCTTCATCTTCCTTAACTGTTCCACCTTTCACTCAGTTTCTTCAAAATATTTCTCACACTACAAATCCTGTCCCCCTTTTAATTTTTTTCTTCACTAAAGCAGAATTTACCCAGATTTACAATCACATCTTTCCTTAACACATCTCTGAACTTCCAGCCTTCCCCTTGGATCTAGCTCCTAGCAGACTCTCTTTTCTCTGCTAGGGAAGAAAGGCCACCTCTTTCCAAATGCAAGGATAGGCAGCAGTGGTGTTGTACACACCGCAACAGAATCCCATCTCAGGCATAACACACACACATACACAAGTCAATAGAGACAAACTGGCTACCGAATGATATATTTATTGTAACAAGAATCAGTCATAGTCTCCCAGTTACCTCCATTACACCAAATGTGTTACAAGGATCACATCATAAGTTTTAAATTGAATTTCACCTTCTATCTATTGGCCCTTCATCTTAAATTCAGATCCAATTAGACTATCTTAATAGACAGTGGTGAATGAAAACCCATATCAAAGGGACAGAGTAAGAGCTGAGCAATATTCTCAGCAGAAGGGCCTGATCCCATGAGGTTGTGAGTGCCCAGAGAACCAACACTATTAATGTGAGGGCACCAACTGCACAGATCTGAGCAAAGTTTATGTGCCACCCTATCCAGCCCTGCTCCAGCAAATCTCTAGAGGCATAATTTACAGGAATGCTTTTCCAGAAAACAGTAGACAGTCTCTTGCCTACATGGCACAAGCATTCATACAAAAGCAGTTGCTCCAGCCATGAGAACCTGTGGTTGCCCTTGACTGTAAACTCTTGGCCAGTGATGAAGATTAGAAAGGCTTTTGCAGGCTTCTTCAGAGAATGAGATACACATTTCTTTATACTAAGAAACTCTTTTTTATTTTTAATGCAGGGATGCAATCTATTTTATAATTTTAGTACTTCTTTTAATATCAGAGCACGTTTAGGTTACTGTATTTTCTTCCACAAGTGCTCATGCAAAGAACAAAACTCCCAAGGAGAATGTCATCCCTTACCTTCAGCTTAAGAAGCCTCCAAAAGCCAATTTTAATACATTACTACTAAGAGGACAAATTGGCTATTCTGTCAGCAAAGAACACCAAGAAGTCGACTAAGACTTCTTAGGGCAAAGATGAAATGTGATGAATATGCTGCTGATGAAGGAAATGTATAGTGAAAACTTTTCAGGATGGTACTCAGTCTGCTAGCAGAGGGCTCTGCCTTGCCAGCTGCCAGAGCTCAAACAAAGCCTTTGATGAAATCACAACTACCCTTGTCTCAGTTTCACAAAAAAAAAGGAGACTGTGGACAGTTTAATTATCACAGAACCATTACCATCAGCAGCAGTTTCATAATCTTGAAATGCTGCCATTCTCAAAAGCCATTTGCCTGAAAAAAAATCCTTAAAACACAAGAGGCTGTCATACTGTCCAAACAATAGAGCAATTCTTATACAATCAGACGCCACAACTAATTATTCAAAACAAAAACACAGCCCCCCCCTATTTTTAAACAAGGGAACAAAGGATGTAAATTTTATACAGAAACATTAGATTTTAAAAGGAGTAAAAATATCCAAAAATCAAAACAGATGAACACTGTAGACTTGCCTTTCTTTCATGCCTGTACGTGCACAAAACTGATTCTGTATTGAAGGAATGAGTACATACACTGTTCATGTTCCTAATAAATGCAATAAAAAATAATAAGTAATAAAAGCGAATTCTGTAGGAGCTGTTTTGGTCACTTTCACTTACATTTCAAAGGAACTGCCTGCTTCATTCACACTTTATCTTATTTAGGTTAATCAAACTCTATTTTATTTTTTTCTTTGGCACCTATAAAGATTGTACCGATAAAGAGCCTATTAAGATAAGTGTTTCAATGTTCTTTCTTACCATTAGTCACAATTTCCTAACGCTGATACTTTGCCAGGAAGACAGAGGAAGCAGTTACAAATGCAAGTGATTAGCATGTGTGTGAGTGCCTTGACACACAGTTTTGGTCACTTACTAATACAAATACTGAGCTGGCCTAAGGGCATCTTTGTGTCATTTTCCATTAATAGAAAAATATGAACTCTTTGTAGCAAGTTGCTACTAAGCGTTATGTCCTTGACTTCTATTGAGTTAACTTTTCAAACATCTGATGTTTGTTATTCATTTTGTACAGCATTTGGACGTCCTAAAAACTCAGTAATCAAAGCAATATGCGCATTGGAGAATGTTCTTTTTGTTAGTCTGTACTGGTCATATATCAATCATCTGACTCTACAGAGACTGGAGTAAGTTCAGCTTATTCTTCTTTTATGAGACAGACCCATATGTAACAATTATATATGCAAATAGTGCCCAAACACATGGGAAAAAACAACACAAAGAGATAGATGGCAAAATCCTCAGCCAGTTGACTTGAGTAGGGCCAGAATTACATTCCTAAAATTTTGGCTTAAGAAATCGTGTTTGAGAAGGTAGAAGGAGTCCAAAATTATGGGTTTTATGAAGAGGAGATTCAAAGACTGGAATAAAAACACACTGCCAAGATAGGAAGACAAGCTAGGAACAGCTAGAGAGGAACTGCCACAGGAAAAGCACAAATACAGCTGAAAGTCTGAAAGGGTTGTTTGAAAACTCTGAAATGAGAGGAACAAGCATAGGTGATTCAAACAGGAGACAGAAATTAACAGAGGCAAATAACACCAGGGGCTGCCAGTAAGGGAAGTGATAGAAGAGGTGTATCTACTTTGCAGTACAGTTCATTTGACATAACTGAGTGGGAGGAATACGGTTACTAGTTGTCAGGAAGGGGTCCTGGACCAGCAGAGGGTTTTTAGAAGTGCTACAAGCAGTGTGTGTGATCCAAGCCTTCTCACTTCTGATTGCCCAGTACTTAGAGGTGAGGGCCATGGCCCGGAGATTTCAGAGGTTTGCATGGTACATAAGGAGAATGGAGGCAGCTAAGGGAAGCAGAACCAGTCCAAGGCTTGAAAAAAAATCAAGTGAATCAAGTGACAGGAGCAGACTACTGAAGAAAGAAGGCTTGTACCTGGAGGCTCTGAACACCATGTAGCAGCTCCTGTTTCTAGGGTGGCTGACCTGTACTACTAAGACTCAAAGAAAACCTCTGGAAGAAATCCAAAAGGATTTCTGCTGCCACAGGAGAGTCCTGGTATTTGTGGTCACCTATTGTCCGAGAGAATGTTTCTCTGGCTGACCCCAAATGAGAACAAGGCAGAAACATTTTCTTTCCCTTGTTTTTCTGAGCTGGCTGCTTTTCCTGGAGTCTCTTAAACCAGTAGCAAAAATGTGTAAGACAGATTCTACAAAAATACATCAGTGGGGATCCATGGAAACAGGTTACTGTAACCAAGACAAGACTTCCTTGATTTTAGCTAGATATTTTCTAGCTGCATTAGAAGAGGAAAAACACTCCTTTCTGTTTCTTCAGTGCCTACTTTCTCTTTTTTGCCCTAACAAACAGAAAATTAACATATAAAGTCATTTGGGAAAGGTGTGCTGCACTATGTACATTATCTTTATAGGACACACAACTGCCCATGGGGAATAACCCTGAAGATGGCTCTGGCTCACATCCACATTGAAGTAACTTCTGCACAGCCATCAATATGGGGAACCAAAAGGTCACTTCAGTGCAACTTTCAGCTGTGCCCCGACCAAAATAACCATGTCTAGAGCAAAATGTTTTCAACTCTGTATAGAAGCAAGGGCAGGGGGAAAAAAGCAATCCCTTCACTTCCACAAAATCAGTTAGGGAAGGCATAAATTACAAAATCAATCCTATATGTAACTAGAGTTGAAGTGAGGTGAACTAGTAAAGCAGCAAGGTACCGCTGGCATCCTGCAAGACATTTCCATGAAGTCTACCTTTTTTTTTTTTGCCTTCTCCTCAGAAGACAAAAAGGCTGTTTAAGCAGCCTGCAGAGCCCGAACTAACACATTCTGAACACAGTCAAACACTTGGGAGTCTCAGTGGCTGCCCCTGCACAAACAAGGAAAGCAGACTGGTGTGGCAGGAGATTACCTACGCATGTGGCAAAGCACTTGGATCTTGCAGCCATTGCATCAATGTCAGCTACAAGAGGCTTTGGGGATATTCTGCTTGGCAGCTGGATTGGCCTTACATTGAATCTGAAAGCACAACACTGCCTGCATGCCTGGGGGTATAACTTTCTGGAGGAGGTAAAATACGATGCAGAGAATATTTCAACCACCCTGGTAACAGTGAAGTGGCTGAATGTAAAATAATACAACATAATATAGGTGACATATAATTCAGACTATCAGTCTTCCACAGAATTAATTCATTTATATATCAGCTGAGCTTAGACAGGAGGAAGAAAGATTATTTGGAAAGATACCACATTATACAACAGAACAAATGCATAAGAAAATATGCATCCTTTATGTGGGACTTGGCATGAAACTGAAGGGAGGGAGAAACACCACCATACATTGTCGACAGAACAGAAATGTATTTAACACTTCTTCGATCTTACATAAATAGCAAGCTTATTCTATGAAGATTTATGACACTAATTCCACTAGATTATTTATTTTAAATGAGGTATTTAAATCAATTCACAAATGGATTGTTCCGCGCCAACTTGGATAGCTCACAGGCACCGTACAAGGAGTTTAACATAGTAGCCCTTTTGGCAGGGGAGGGGAAATAGTCATGTTTTTCCTTCCCCACCAAAAGAGGCTTTTCTATTAGAAATATAAACTCAAATCCAGGGTGACAGCTCATCTCTCCCTAAATCTAGGCATGTTTTTTTTAAAAAGTCTATGAAATTATAAAGAGTTAGGAATTATATACAAAATAAAAATATGACAGAAAGGGAAGCTTTCATCTCTCATGGAAGCAAAGACTGTTTTTGTTGATACATATGGAAAAAATTAGGCCCAATTATATGTTGTGCTTTGGCACTGGGGTTCCAACTTCACCACAGGCTTATTTTTTTCACAGATATACCATTACAGCCAATTCTACCCTTGAACATTTGAACTCAAACCTTGTAACACAGGCATTTTTGTTACTATATTACTTGTACCCTGGATGAAATGCTCTGTGTTACCCTTGTACTATATTTAGAGGTTAAAAGAGGGTTATCTGTATAGACTTCAGAGAACATACAGTCATAAAAAATGTAACAAGCTTAAACCATCTTGTAAATAAAGCACACCTTATTGCAGGATAACATCTTGCAATATAGTGCAATCTAGTTTTATAAATTAGATTGTAAAGAGACTGAACGTGATATGATAAGAGACAAAATAGCAGAGACGGTCAGAGAGACAGAGGCAAAAATTATCTTAGAATAAGAGATTTGTATCATTTTTAATCAGGAGAGATGATGGAGAGGAAGCCATGGTGGAGAGAAGACCATAACAGTCATGGTAATGACAGAAAGGACATAAAGGGGAAAATAGATAAAAAGTTCGAGGTTTACAGATGAAGATTGCTATGAAAATTTTATTATTTGTCACATAGAAATGAAAATTAATAAAACTCCAAAATAGGCATCTTTAATTTGTAATCAATGGTCTACTAAAGGCCTTAAAAAATCCAAATTTTCATCACAGTGCTACAGCTCTTTGGGAAACTATCACAGTTTACAAATCAAAACACTTGGAAAAAGCACTAGTCCTAATTACTGCATAAGCATCTCTGTAGCTAAGTCCTTTTATGAGTTTAATTATATTTTATGATTTGAACAGAGAACACAGACACAGCTATCTTAAAATTCTGCATTGAACAGATGTGTCTGCAATATCTGTGAAGATCATTAGTCATACCTGGGTTAAGGAATGAAGCTTCCCAAATATCACAGCCATAAGGAAACATGGCCAGGCTGTCTATAACCTGGGAGAATGAAATGCCAGAGCAGCCAAGCCATCTGTGGCATTTTCCAAATGCCTAATAGACCTAGATATACAATGTCACCTCACTGAAATACTATAACAATAATTGGTCCTTCCTGTACTTAGTCAAGAATGAGCATTATACACAGAAAATGGAGAGGGATGCAAAGGACAAGGGAGAAATATTAAGTGGAAACATAATGCATGTAGTGAATACTAATAACTTGAGCTATTGTGGCTTATGGGGAAGGGGACTGAGGTTTTCCCCAGTGTAGCAAAGGCTGCAGCAAAACGAGGAAAGAATTCTTTTCCAGTGGATTCAGTCTGATAACTACATGAACACAACAGGAAAAATTTCTGCAGACCAAGATATTTTAATTAAACCTCAAAATTACTAGAGCTTAGAACTTCTTCAAGAATCAGCAAATTATGCATCCTGAATAAAGTTTACAATAGCTCTTCACCTAAGAAACAATGGGAGAAAAACTGAAAGTGACTAAATGTATCCAACATTTATCCAGTATTTGGTGATGAAAACACCAGAAATGCGTTTTTCTGATGCCTGTTTAGGACATGCAATTTATTTTCTTAACAATTAATATTGCCCAAGACTATCAACAAATCACCAATATTATTAAATAGAATGTGAACCTAAATGGTTTGTTTGAAATGAACTCCAGCCACCTTGAAAATACCAAAGATGCTTTTGTAAATACAGTGCCCCTTCTAGTCTTTCACGGGAAAATACAGCTACTGTTGATATCTGCAATCTTGACAGTATGGATAATCACATTCTGATAAGATCATGTTGTCTGGGCACTGCAAAATTGCATAGCTCTGTAGTCTGCCACAGGTTTTTCATTACATGCACAAAGACAGAGTGAGCTGCAAGTTCTAAAACAGTTCACCTCTATCAGTCTGATGTCACATTTTCTCTGGATAACTCAAATCAAATTTGTAACTAAAACCCAGAGTTTGACAAATAGACTTGAATACGAACTTTATGATAAAATTTTAGAACTCGTGTTTAAAAACCTGCTGAGTAAGTATGACATGAACAGAAAAAGACACCCAAATATATGGTCTCCTAATGTATCTGTTATTTATTTCCAGTTTTTCTATATTCCAATTTTCCCATTTTTCAAAAACTCTATTAAGGAGTTAGGCTTATAAAGAATTTTGACTACTCTAGATTAGGAACATGAAAGTTATAATGAATGATGGAATAACTTCAGCAAGATGAACTTTTTAAATTGAATTATTATATATTTGGCCTGGTACATCATATTTAAAAAAACAACTATCATTTTTATGTTTTAAATCTGGCCTTACTGATTCTGCTTCAAAACACACAACTGAAAATCATGCTTTTTTTTAAACTATTTTTTCATTAATAAAGAAGGAGACAACACAGTAAAAAGTTATTAAAAAAACCAGTAATGCATCCTTTAAAGGTGTATACTCACATTAGAGCAGCCACGTTCTCCTACAGCACTGATTATTGATTCAGTGGGATTTGAAAAAAATCACACCATTGGACATTTTATGTTTTCTGGAAAGTTTCCTGGGATAGCTGGTCATGAATGACGCTTCATTCAGTAGGAGACCAAACTTTCTCACATGAGTCTCACAATGCACAATGAGAATGATGCTGAGACTGAAAAAGCCTAAGTTAGTCAATCTATACAGTGCTATGGAGTACTAAGTGTATTTAACACACAATGGCCATGGGAGTAGTGTAACTGTTTTCATGTGCCCCTTTCACTTTTGGAGTAAAAGTTGGTTTTTTTTTTTCCAACAAAATCTTCCTGTTCTGTTCACATGATGACATTAAGTTCCAAGGAAATCCAGTGTTACCACTCCAAGAGTGAGGCAGCGGCCCACTGACTGGATTAGCCACGTACATCTGGGTTCATTCAGGGAGGTCAAAGCGATTAAGCAAAAAGTTTCGAAGACAAATGCATTAAATAACTTTTGCTAAACCTTGTGAGGAGAGTATTTTTAGCACCCTTGTGGCACTATGTACCATCATCTTAATTCCAGAATGAGACCCTTCACAAGTACATTCAATTTTGGTTTAAATGCTTTATTGCTCTATCTTAAATAAATTTACTCTCACTTCCTTAAGCATCCCGCTATACACAAGCACTACTCTGGAAACAATTCACTCCAATCTTTTTCCTTTCCTCTGCCTCCACAGAGAATTATCCAGGCCACAGTTTTAAAGAAAACACACTTTATGAGTCAAAAAAGACTGTTTGGGAAAATAAAAAGTAGATGACAGATGTGTAATGCAATATGGAACTTGCATATGTGTATGCAGGGGCATACAGGTTAAATTATTGCCTGATGCATTTCCCATGGCAGTGAAATACAGGCAGTCATTCTGACCTTTTAAAAGTTGTTCATTGGTGCTCTGGTGCTGAAAAACAATCATTAAAAATTATTTTCTGTAGTAAACAGATGGCTCACCTTTGCAGTGGAACTCTCAGGTGCTCAGTGACATGGATAATGACTCCTATATTTCCTTATGTCCCACCTGCTGGTCACAAGGCAGGAAAAACGAGAAATAACTGTTATAGCCCTGACTCTGAGTAGACTCCTGCTGTCAGTCTTTTGGGTTCAGTACAGGTGCATGGAATTTATGGCAACTATTAGAAGAATGAATTTGAACACTATGGAGAAGCAAAGAGATTATACTGCTCATGGATGTCAGGTCATCAAAATCTCTGTTTAGGCAGTGAAAGGCAATCCAAGAAAGTAATACATTTTTATTGGACACTTCCTTTGTGAATTTTGCCTGAGTAACACTACTACTTTTTGGCCTGAGCAGGAAACCAAAATTTAGCATCCTTAGGGTATTTCTACTACAAAGAGAAAATTATGAGAAAGTTGCAGGCTTCTTTGAACTGATTTCTCACTAACAAAGTTATTTGACTTTCACTCCATATTTGGCTCGATCTTAGCTCACTCTGTGCTTTCTCCTGAGTCTCAGCTTTCAGAGTTGTGTGCCTCACAATTCTCCAGAGGCTCGGTTTGTCCTCCACACATTTCCATAGAGAGAGCGAAGGTTTATCAGGAGTTCTGATGAGCATCTCTGTGAACATGTGGTCCCGAAGACAAGCTGCAATCCCTCCAGGGGTTCCCATGCTCCTTGGGACTGCTGGCTTGTACCACCACATTGCCCCTGGTGCTGCCACCAGCGCTGGAGCAAAGCTTTCTGTGCTGAAGTCACATTCATTTACTTAGACATGTAAACATGTAAACAATAGTCAAGAAGGCTCTTGAGTCAACAGAAATTTTGCTAAGAGCTAATGTTAAGTGGCAAAATATATCTGTATTTTGGCTGGAAACTGCTTCTGCCACCCCTCGCCCCCAGGCAATTCCACAGAAGTTTTACTGCTTCTTATATTGATTTAAGTCTTAAATTGCAATGTAATAGCAGTATTATTAAAAAAAAAAAAAACCACAAAAAACCACAAACAAAAATCAAACAAAGTCAGGGAATAGGATTTAAGTTTTTGATTGAATTCAGGGGAAAAAACCAAAACACTGTTGAGGAACTGTTCTAAGATGTAAGATTTGGGGGCAAAATCAAGATTGGACACAATGTTCATTCTGCACCACAGCACTTACTGACAACAAGATGATGTCCATAGTTCAGACCAAAATCAACTACAAACAACTTCACAGTCCAGCTCTGGAAGACACTTTCCATCCTTAGAGATGCTCGCTGAAGCTCAGACACTCTCACAATAAAAATTTGTAAATATTGCAGCAGTTTTTAGCTACTACCCCAATACTCCCATTTCATTGACATTTACTGAAATCTGGACCTATCAAGGAGGATGTTCTGGGAACATACAGGGGAGGGGGAGGTGTGACAGATTACATTCACTGTGTTTTGAAATGAATTCTAATTCCCTTTTGATGTCTAGCATCAGAAATACATTTTTTTCCAGATTTTCTGTAATTATGTACTTGTATCTATACACATGCACAAAAGCAATACTTTGATCATGGATTTCCTAATTCTTTGAAGTAGAAAAACTCCCTTTTTTAAGCCAACACTACCCCTTTGATAAGGCCCTGGTACCAGACTACTTAACTAGTCATTTCATTTTAATGATGCAATGAAAATACCACAAGGCTGTCCTTATAGTCCTAATTACTACTAAAGGGATCTAAGAGGATACTTTAGAACATATTCATCCTGTACTCCATTTACCATAAATTCAATTAGCAAGCTATAAGTTCATACTTAGATTAATATACTTCAGAGAAATTAATTCTTCGTTAGTGACAGGTATACTAAATACTTCATTCCTCTTTGTACCAGTTGCGACCCTAATTGTGATTTATTCCAGGGATTACTTTTAAGACTTTGATGTAATGTAAGATTACTGTTGAGTAGCAAATAGAAGCAATATTTTAATGTACATAGATTTATCATTCTGAAGCGGTTAATATCAACAAGTCTATCCAGATAAAATAAAAAAACAGTCTGCTTTTCCAGATAGCAAACGTCCAAGCTGGATAAAATAGCAGAATTTAACAATGAGACTTTTTGGATTTCTTGCTTTACTGACCCTGCTTCAGTATTTTCCTATGTCCTACATGCCCCATGTCTCTATGCTTTTTTAGATGTAAGTTGCATTTAATTTTTAAAAGTTCCACATAAAAGGACAAGTTTAAACATCCTAAACAATGAAATTAGATCCACGGGAACTTCTGAGGCAATTAAAAAAACTATACCCCAAATATGGAGTTTTTATAGACCTAGTTTAAATTCTTCTCTGAAGAATTGTTAAAGTAATTCTCTTCTTCCCAAATTTCCTTTTTCCAGGACAAGTCTGAATATGCTCTTAAAAATCAGCAGGATGATTATTAACTATAATATTCAAGATTAACATTAACCACTACATCATTCAAGACTGATATTCTTAAAGTAGATTGGCCTTTTTTGAGTCTTTTTTCAACCTGTCAAAAACAGAAACCACAGGTTCTTGTTCATTTCAGTGCAAGTGTATAGAAGCTGCATTATTTCACTGTCCACCGGCACAGATTTCCTTTTCTCTTACATTCTATTTATAAATGAAAACAGATGAACTCAATAAAACGTAAGTCTACAGAATTATGGCTTCCTTTATTCTAGTAGTAGGCAAGTTTTTACATAATTGGCACATAATTTTATCCAGTGGTTGGAACTTTTTCTTAAATTCAAAAAAGGAACCACTCTGTTTAAGAAACTGATGGTTTCATTTTGGTGCAATCTATCATATTTTCTGATGCTGGTAAAATGTGGATTGACTAAGCAGCACTGACCTACTACACTGCTTGATACTCAGGAAAGCTTCTTTAGTTCAGTCTCATGCCTGAAGCCCACACCATTCCAGTGGACCCAGAAAACCAGATAAGCTACTGAGCTTATAAACAATAAAGACAGGGCGGCTTAAGAAGATGGAGGCCAAATTCTCCTTTCATATTAATAATGTCAGGAAATTGAATTCCATTTAACAGAAAGCAGAAATTTGTCTTCTGTTACTCCAATACACTATAAATGAAAGGATCCACTCTATACATTTCATAGTTATATGTCAAGTTTTATTTCAGGTATATACTAGAGCATAACATTTTGGTTTCCTGCCAGCAGTGAGATGGCAAAAACTGCTTTGTATTTTTATTTGGTTATTTCTGGGTAAAACAATCAACCAGCAAATCTTTACGTGATTCACAAGCAATTAATAAATGCCAATTCTAAAGTTACTGACATAAAGGTATGGTAGTGCAGTGTGTTTTAGAGACACCAATAAAGTAAAAAGGAAACATGAAAGTCCTCCACACTAGCTCCAGAAGACAGGACAGATCTTCAGCTCACGCAACATCACCAAAGTACACTGACTTCAGAAGAAGGACGTTCATTTCTACAAGCAGTGAGTTTCTGGGTCTTTATTAAAGACACTATTTCTTTCAAAGTCTGAGAACACTGCAATAGACACTAATAATGATAATGGTTCATTTGTTACTAACTGTAGTTTGATCTAGCAACTGACTTCATTATATGGGGAATGGGGACGGGGGGAACACGACGGGTGGGAGAGCAGGATTCAGCTCACGCAATGGTAACTGGGCAAAAATGAGGCATCCATTTGGACGTAATAAAATAGTCTCCTTTGACAGATAACCGAGAAAGGAATTCACAACCACGGAGTAATCCATTTCATTATGTAAGGCATCCATCTTAGAGCAGGATGATGTTTCATCCCATCCTACTTTTCTGCATACTCCAAAGCCCAAGCAGTCAGCACTGATCACACATCAGACTGACACAGTAATTGTGAAAAGTTGCTGATTTTGCTATTTCATTTCTCTTTTTCTCCAGCTTACCTGAAGCTGAAAGACGAATTAATCACAGTGCAGAATGTCTGTATTAGCTGACTCTTTGCTACATTATGAATTAACATTGACAAGAACTCCACTTTTTAAAAAAACTTTTGAGTTGAAAATAAGACAGGCTGTGTAGCACTAACATTTGCCAACACATCACTAAAGATAAGTCACTTTAAGATCAGAAAGCAGTATTGTTTCCATCTTAAACTACAGTATACTTACAACATACAGGCACTTTGAAAAGATACAATGGGAAGAGATTAAAAATTATAATCCAGTCATTAACTTGAAGTTCTTCCCATCATATCATACATAATCACTTTTGCCTTTCTAATCTCCCTCACCATTCAAAAGAAACTAGTTTTGGAAAATTTTAGTGGTATGAATATATTTGTGTGGATAAATACAGAAATTCCACTTTTCAAGTCACTCAGGCCACTCAACCAAAGACACACTGGTTTATAATGCATACCTTGTTGTGTGCTGTAACTTGCACAAAAATATTATTCATACAAAGTTTGTAATAACATCCTTTTCACATTATCATAATAAACATTGTTAACAAATGTTCTATAGTTGGTAGGAACACTGCTCCACCTTACACGAGCTACTAGTCTTGTAGAATAAAGTTTCACTTCTAATAATTCTAAATCCAGAAGATTCTAGAGATGTTTTTGTGAAACCACTTGGAAATTAAAATTATCAAAGAAGCAGAAAAAAGACAAAAAAAAGAAAAGTAGTATTAAAACCATCAAATATTATGTTACAGATTAAATTAAGGTTAGAACTCATCAAGAAGTTTTCCATATACTTTTTTAAACTGGAAAATGCAAATTTCCCAGCTTTAAAAAGGGGAAAAAGATGATTAAAAAAATGTCTCCAGGTAGACTATACACTTGGAAAAAGAGTCTTCATTCCAAGTCGTGAATTCCACTATTTCCCCAGCTACCTGGGCATTCCCTACCTATCAGTGTGTTGTCTTCTCAGACTCACTCTCTGCAACCATTTCATTTTTGACAATTAAAATTCACTGAAGCAAAGACAGGACATCAAAACCCTCCATTTCCTAAGACAATTCAATGGCACGGCCCTTCAGTTTGGTCTTACCCTCCCATCAATACTTATTTAAAATGAAATTATTCCAATAGAATAGACTGAAAATAAGTGAGACCAAAATTCTCAGCATATCTGAGTATACAAACACATTCATCTGTGTCTTAAGAGAGCACTGATCATGCCTCTGCTTTGGACAGTGAATAAACATCAATTATTAAGACACACTTGGAGGAACAATTTAAACTGACATTCTCATTAAAGTTACTTTGAAACTAAAAACATCTAATAGTAAAGTGGAAAGAAACACTAACCAGCATTATATAACCTACAGAAGGCATTTAATTAAGCAGGCATGCCGTTATTTTGCATGGGTGAACCAATCCTGTCCCTCAGCTTCTGCCCTTGGTGGGGAAGCTCCAGCCCTGCCCACCAACTAATTCATCCCACTGCAGCACTTCACACTAGCCTTGAATTTAATGAATTTCCTATTGGCCCTTTCCTCCAGCTCACCTGGGCCATGCTGAGTGGCACCCCTGACCTTGAGGATCTCAGCTGGTCACCCCATTTCATTTGGTGCACACCTGGTGAGAGTGCACTGCGATCACCTCTTCCTATTGGATGCCACAGATGCTCAATTGCACTTAGTCACAGCCAGATCTCATTTAGGATTGGCCTCCAGGCAGACTATGTCTCACCACTATCCTTTAAGCAGTTTTTTGCTCCCCTACTTGTCTCTCCCTCTCCAGACCATGAGGCCTCACCTTGGATACCCTTCCTTTTGGGTTGTTAGAGTGCAGAGCAATGTTCTCATGTTCAATCTCCTTTTTAATTCTTCACAAACTGCAAAAGGTATAAAGGAGACTGATGACATGGAAAACAAAGCTTCTTTAAGGAATTTATCTTGCTAGTGAGCTATACATCATAATTAATATTCCAAAATGTGACATCTCATTTGGATAATTAATGTTTTTAGAGTATTCCGGCAGTTTTGCTAATTTTCTTTATAATTTGGGTTGCATTATCTTAATAATATTGTACTATGCCGTATTTAAAATTCTGATCATTGCCATAGGAACTAAGTACATGCAGTTCAGAATCTCTTCCCCCAGCTCAGTTTGGTCACAGAACTTGGTTCAGCCAATCCAGCCTATATACCTCTAATCCTTAGAAAAGGGTCTGCCATGGGTTGATATGCAGGTTACATTACAACAAAGTGAGCATCTGTTTTACCTGAGATTTTCTCAAAAAATGTTTAATATTTATACCACTATTTCCTTCCAGTTTCCATGGCTTGCAAATTTGCTTCCTTTTCAGTAAGACTGTGCTATCAGCATCATGCAAACAAAGCAGCTAAATAGAACTGTGGTAAACGCCCTGTTTAAGGGTAAACTTTCACTGTCAAGAACCCCAAGGTGCATCATAGCATATTTTATATATTTTTCTATGAGAGCCTTCTATTCTCATCCTGCTCTTTCTTTGAGCCTTTGGAAGACTCTCTGATTTAATGGATACATCAGGAAACTTAATCCCTCCTGACTTTATCTTAAGCACTCTTCTGATTAGAGAATCCAGACTACATGGAAGCTCTATTTGGTTTTTTTTGTTTATAGGAAAAATCTTCACAACAGTAGAAAGCATGTTCTTATTAACCAGAGAATAATGGAGTCCCTGAAATAAACTAGGAGATGCACCAGAAGAATACCCTTGGTTTTCAGTTATATACAAGGAAAGACTTAAACCTCATGCAACCTATTTTTCAGTATAGAAAGCAACTTCAGATCCTTAAAGAACAGAATTTCAATCCAGTTTTTGTTGTTAATAAAAAGCTGAAATCCCAGGAAAAATAAAGTACCACTTAAAACCCTTCAAAACATCAGCTAAAATGGAAAGAAGATTCAATTGCTACTGCTATTTTTTGTATTCCAGCCATATCCTTAATGCAAATCTGCCCAAGCCTCTGCAGCACTTGGACAGTATTTAGGTAACAAGAAGAAATTCATTACTATGAACACTGATGCTCACTTCATCTTCTGTCATTAATAGAACTGGACTATGGAACTAACTGCCACAAGAGGAAGAATTTAACAGGATTTCCAGATACATTAGCCTGTCTATAAACTAAATATTGAAAACTATATGAACATTAAGATTCATCAATGCGATTACTCCTCTGTGAAAAGCTACTGAAAGGGTAAAAGCTCTTTCAAACACCAGGCCAAGTTCTTTGTGGTCTGTTGCTATCATGAATCCTCCATTGCTGCTTCAGTCTTCCCTTCTGTCATACAACCTCTACTTGTTTTCAAAATTCATGTATTATTTGGCTGCACTTTACAGTAGGTGATGAATCATATCTGCTTCTCTCTTTCCACATCATATCCAGGTTACAAAAAAAGATTAGTCAGGAGTGCAGATCACAGCATTAAAAGAATAAGTGTTTGGGATTTTTTTGTCAGAAACATCACAGGAAAGCCAGACCAGAGCCAGGCAGGTCACATTAAGAAAGTAAACTCATTTGAGAAAAATATAAACACCAGTTCTAACACAGAAGGCTTTGAATGTTGCATAAAAACCATTGCAAGTCTCAGACAGCACTCTACATGCACGTGATCTGAGTCATCATCCTAATTACTCATATCAAAACACGTGAAAACCTTGCACAGACACAGTCACACCCACTAACATCACAACTAACAGCAGAAGACCAGCAATATCATCAGTAAAACAAGTGGGAGCTTCTAGGCTTGTCTTCACATGCCCAGCTTGAAAATAATGCAGTTACAATTTGAGCTCTGAAACTGAAACGGGTAACAGAGATGAGTAAGTCACTCTGCCCTGCCTGTGCCTTCATGAAGAGCTGATAATTCCAGCACTCAACAATGCTCCACAAAGGAAGTCCCAAAAATACCACCACGGAGTCATACATCACTGCCTAACACAGGATGTCCTTAGTGCTCATCAGTGTATGTACCTTCCATTAACACCTTCCTTTAGCTGCTCAATTTACTAGCGCATGATTCATTACTGTCAGAAACATACCTTGAAATGTTCTATGATGATTCAAGTCATTATTGTAATTGGCACCAGCCTAAACACATTCCCTTTTCTCATAGCTGAGAGCATCAAATGTGATTTAGTAGTCCTACATTTCTACACAGAGGTATGAAAAATCTAACATTTTTCTGGGACTTTAATACACTTTCTGGTTTGGTTCCAAAAAAGGTTTGCACTCTGCCTAGGATGAGTCACAGCACTTTCCTGTGTCAAGACTCCGTGACACATTCAGCACCTTCAATTCCTACCAAACTCACAGCACTTTGATCTTCAACTTTATGTCACCCTCCACAAAACCTTTAAGAGGTTTGGGAGTAGCTGCTGTTTATTTCCTTTCTTTCTCACAAAAATGATAATGCCAAGTCATCGTGTCTGGTTTGCCGCCCTGGGTGCTACCAAGAACATCCTGAAGCTTTTCCATCATGTTGTTTTGTCTTATTTGAAGAACACAAACAGAAAATTCGTCTTGAAGGTGAACAAGACGGCTCTGCTGTGAGATATCTGGTCCCTTCCAGCAATTTCTGTAAAAACTTAAATGTTGACAATTGCTTTTCTAAATTACTCACTAGCCTTTCCATAGGAAAGATAAATCATCTTCACTAATGACCACTAATCATCATATTGGGTTAAAAAAATTTCTCAAGTCCATTTTCCCTTTGATTTCGTCTTTGGGGAATTGGTTCCAGTTAATACACAGCACACCCCTTGCTTGGCTAACCATCATTGGCTGGAGGTGATTTATCCCACTGCCATTACCAAGGTAATTTGCCATGTATCATTACACTGTTGACCAGTGATTTGGGAGTCCCAGCAGTATCCCTGGGATGTAAAGCTAATGAGAACCCACTGTATGAAAGCTGGAGTTATTATACTGCTCCTCTCTGAGCTATTTATGCTACTTTTAGGAGACCCTGGAGCTTGCTCCTGAAAGTGCAGTATTTATTTTCCATGACAGTTACAGACTTAAAAGCTCAGGGCCTGATCCAAAGACTCTTGTACTCAATGGCAAACTTTCTACTGATCTCCTCTGCATCAAGGCTTTGCAGAAGTTACAGCCACAACAGGACCATGTTTTAAGGACAGAAATGATAGTTCAGAGGAGGTGAGCCCTTACACTTACCCCTATTGCTGCTACCAGCTGGGGAGAGGAGGAACATGCCTCAGAGACATTGTATTTCCAACTCACAGAATAGTACATAGGAAGCAAGAAGACCCTTGACTTCAAATCCTCAATTTCACATTTTGGAAACAATTCACTTTCTTGTTCTTTTTCACTGTCACACAGGAGACTTATTTGGGGGGTGTCATTTAAAAGAAAAAATTCTACAATTCCCAGTGAACAGAAATATTTGATTTTCAATGGCAGATGAAAGTGTCCTTTTCCTCCTAACTCTTCAGGATATTGTGGATTGAGTAATTTCTACACAAAGATTGAAAGTATTAGCTCCAACTTCATACTTTATAAAAATTCTTAATTAAGAAAACAAATAAATAAAAAGGGGGATGCAGACCATTCAGGAAAACAGTGTGTGGCTTCTACAAATTATCCTAATCCACAAATTAATGATTTTAAAACAGATACAACCAACATTCAAATATTTTGCTCTCTGATACTGCAATTTTTAAAGCAACTCTAGACATGCTTCATACCACAATGACTGTGACTATCATCTTTCTATAGCACCAAGACAGTTTACAGAACACTGACTCTGTCATTTATCCATTGGATTTGCTTTGTGCTTAAAAATCTCATGTTGTACATTTAAAACATCTGTTGTTCTCAAAGTTTCTCGCAATAAGGAAGGAACTAAATCCAAAAATAAGATCATAATATGGCTAAATCACTGCTCAGTTTTACTTCTGTCTTAAATCTGTTTTGGGGTTTATGAGCCAGAGAAAGTTTGTCTCATTACCAAAAGGAAATGAACATACACCTTGAAATGACTATTTAGAGCACAGATTGTCATCACACTCAGAGCTGTTGCTTTCAGAAGCTGGAAGGAGGCAATGACATGCACTGAGTGCTATCAAAATTATACAACACAACTAATATTCTCAAGTATTTTTACCCATTAAATATAATGGAAATTAATCTGGGTTTATAATATTAAATAGGAATTCTTCTCTGTCTCAGAAATGGTAAAACAATTCCTTTTAAGACCAAGCATGCAAAGTGTTTTTCTTTTCAATATAGACATCCTGAAAAACTGAAAGCACTTTTGCAGCTAAAGAAAAACAAGAACAAAAAAAGTCATTAAAAGGTAACTTGCTTTTTTTCCCCAGGGACTAGAATGTTAAAAAAGAAGCGGGGGGGGGGGGGGGGGGGGTGTGTAAAAAGGAGATAATTAGATTAAGCATGACTCCTACATATGCAGATTATACTTTTTATATAACAAAATGAAAGCAACCTCCTAAAATATTTATATTGTCTATTTCCAGACCACACATCCCTTTCTCTTGACTAAAGCTGACTGTAGGATCTTTCAGGTTGAATATCCTCATTTCACACCTGCCTCACAACAGCAGTGACACATGTTCAAGTTATTACATTGTGCACGTGTTCCTATGACATGCCAGGAGTTAATGTTAATCTGTAAAGAAAACAATGGCTTCCTATTATCAGCCAACCCCTCCACTGTGCCTGTGAGTGCACTGCACACGACTGCTGGGGAATTCCAGGTACCCACACACTGCTTTACCCAGTGCCAACAGTTTCCCACGTGCAGCTTTTGCACTCGATTTGTACAAACTCTTCTGAGGATTGTTCTGCCTCTTTCATTCCACACACCCCATCTAAGCACACCTTGGGCACAGCAGCTGCAGATAATCCTTGTTTTAACAATTCCACTAAAAGGTCAGCTATGCTTGTTAAGATATTTAAGGTGTCTGTTCTATTTAAATCAAGTCTAAAAAACATTTTTTTGAATGGAGTCTGGTAAGAGAGAACAATTCCACATAAATGAAAAACATGTGGAAATGTTCAATAGGTCAACTATGTAAAAACGTGTTATATACTGTGTTTATAGGTATTTTATTCACAGACAAGGCTGGCATTAGGGTTTTATTGATATCCTGGTGAAAAGCACATTAATCTAAGGGTTGCAAACCCCTTTTCTCTGCATTTTAATGCAGACCATGAAATAGCATAGTAACATGCAATTATTTTTGAAATGTATTAACTTTTTCTTAATCTATATTATATTTTGATTGTAAATCACTTCTGGCTTTGTATCCAGATATGTACAGGTGACCTGTACATATAGGCCATTTCCATTCATATGCCATATGAAGATTTCTGAACTTCACAGCTGAGATTATAGATCAAAAATCAGAAATCTGTATTATACTGCAGGCTCATCTTCACTCAAAAATGCTGGATATTTTACCACAACTAATTAGACAATCTAATCCAATTAATAAAGATAGTGACAGATTTCATTGTGCTTGAGAACATTCAAAATTTGGCCAAAAGCAACAGGACTAAGTCTAAACATGAAAGTCCGAAGGAAAAAGAGCTCTCACATAGCAAAGACAGAGAAACTAATGGTATGATTGTGAATAAAATATGATTTAGGCATGGTGGTGTATTGAAGCCTCTATTTCTTCCTTCATTTTGTGGTGGTTTTAATTACCCTGCACTCAACTGGCTTGTTGATGAGCTTCTGTCACCTCCTACAGTCCTATGCAACTGTTTCTAGATCTCATTCCAAGCACTTATCTGAAAACAATCCACATTTGCACAGTTCTGTAACTGTACCAAGACAGCACATTATAGTTCTGTTTGCCCCTAGAAATGCTGCCAGTTCTGTCCAAAGCACAGTGATCAGTCAGAGCCTGCCAGGGACCAGCTTGGTACCACCAGGTGCCAGTCAGGAACCTCAACACATACAGCTCACTTCAAACTCTCGCCTTGGTAACTGTCCTCATCCAGCTGTTCTCCAAAGCACACAAGGAGCTACAAGTCCTAGAGGGAATGCATGAGCAACTGCAGCAGGAAGTTGTTAGCTGCTGGACTCATGGCTCAGAAATCTGCTTTCCATTTACACCTGCTCCAGCCAGGGTCTGCAGAACAGAAACAAACCCTTGATTAAGGCTGGGAGATGGAATCGTGTGACTGCAGAGTACAGAAAAACATGTATGGGTTATGTCCTTTCTCAGACACTATTTAAGAAACAACTGTGGATACGGGATTTTTTCTTTTCTTTTTTTTTTTTAATTTTTGTTTTGAATCAACAGGCAAGCACAAGATGACTAAATGCCTACAGTTACACTACCAGAGCTGCTTCCACTCAACGCAAACATCTGAAATCCTACATAAAACCAGACAAACTTCTTTAGTATTTCAAAACTCCTTCTAATGGAATCCACTTTGGGAAGATACAATGCCCAAGATGAAAGATCAACCTTATTGTGATACACACTTAATGGATGTGCCAGTGTAAGCTTCTACACAGAAATGCAATTAAAAAAGATCTTCAATGTGGGTTGCTATTAAATGTACATGAATATGAAATTTAAAATGCAAAAGAGATTTCAACAGAGGAGCAAAACAGTGCCAGTGAGGAGAGGATGAGATATATGAAAGGAAACACAAACAAACTGAAGTTGGCGGAATTTTTCAGAGACAGAATAATGTAAAAAATTTGGGACAGAGAATGAGAAGTGTCACATAGTTCAACCACATGGAGTAGGATTTGGTAGAGGACATATTTGCAGCAGTGTTCTGAAAACTGAGACTTCGCAAGCTTCCTTTCTGGGATTTGACCTGCACAAGATTTTCAAAAGCACTTAAAAGCAACTTTGCTCCTTCTGAATAAAATCTCAAAACTCACATTACTCTTGAAAACACACTAACTCTTCAAGCAAGCATTTGAACCACACACATTTTATTCCTTACAATTTTCATTCAACTCACTTATGTGGGGAATGGGTGATCTGCAAGAATTTTTGGAAGCCTTATCAGAAGACATAAATAATACAGACACTGGGAATAGGAAATCTTATAATGAAAAGCATGATACACAGCTCAAAATCCTGAAACCAACCTGGTTTCCCAAAACATCTGGCTTTCTTTTGTGGGACGGATTTTATGCCCATAATAATAAGTCAGGTTTAGAGTGCCAGTTTATTAAGTATTTAAGAATGTCTTAGGCACAGCAGCTGCCTGGATCTCACAGCATGTCCAAATAGACCAAATGTTCCCTGTTGGTAACAGTCTATTCAAATACAAGTATTACTATTGTGGATCGATACTAATAAACACAGGTTTAATTTTAAATGGGGTTTAAAATCCATTTCCTTCCCTTACCATTTTTTATTTATTTTTAGCTACTGAATATTCCTGGACAGTTAACAAGAATCTTAAACATTTCATCACTTTGCAGTACTGTTGAAGGCTTTGGATGTAACAGTACAATATTTCTGAATTAAAGTTACTTTTCTGGAATCAAGTAAGTAAATACATACCATGTCTGTATATTTTTCTTTTGAGACTTTTATTTTAGTTCATGCCTTACAATTTCAACTCACCAATTCCTGTCATCTGCACTGAGACTGAGGGACAGTGAAAGAACAGGCTTTTAATGTCACCACTCCTCCTTCTTACTCTCTTGAATGCACTTTTCTCTCTTATAAGACTCTGAAGATGATTAAAAGACAATATTTTTTTGTCTGTATTTAGTTTAGAAAATGTGTAAACTCCATTTCTGAAACCAGGCTATCTTCACAACCAGCTAATAAGGAGTTTTGATCCTTTGGGTAGCCCTTTGGATTAGGCCACTAGGAATTTTGTTGCTTTGAAGGAAATCTCAGGGTAGCAGAAGAAGAACTGAATTGTTAATAAAGCTTGGTTTAGAAAATCATTGCACATCAGGTGCAGCATGGAGAGCGGAAAGAAGTTAACCACAGGGCTATAAGTGCTCTTTGCTAAGAGCCAACAGCTGCAGACAATTCTCACAGTCTGTTTATCAGGCTGGTTGGGTATTGTAATTCAGAGTTCATTACAGTGACTGTTTTCTAACAACTGTTTCCAGTTGCTTGGACAGAAGTAAGGAAGTCATGGAAGAGAAAACCCTTCAAGAATAGCTGCATATGACCACTGTAACGACTGAAAGAGGATGAGATCCGTTCTCTGCACATGAGACATAAAAAGGCATATAAATACACGGTATCTCTACATTTGCAAAATATGCAAATCTCATAAAATATTCCAGTGTCATTGACTAGCCCCTCTCAAAATGAGAAACAAAAATGCACAAAGGTGCGGCTCCTTTTGGAGACCCAAACAACCTACTGAAAAGGTGACACCTGCCTGGTGCTTGTGGCAAGACTGAATCCAACCCCATGCAATGACTTGGAGCAGCATGGCATTCTAGGATTTGGCACATGAATGGAATTCTTTTATCTAGTACTTTTGCTATGATATAAACATGACAATTAAAACAATTCAAGCCAAAAAGAAAGAAGTTTTGCTATACAAAATATTTTATTCATCTGGATTTTTTTGAAAACAATTTTATAATCCAAAACACAGCCTGCATAAAAACTAAGTGAATTAAATGGAATGTTTCTTTTCCTCCAAGAATGTTTTAGGTTGGAAAAAGGCTTTAAGATCATCAGATCCAACTGTTAACCTAATACACAAGTCGATCACTAAAGAAGGTCCCCAAAGGCCACACCTACATGTCTTTTAAACACCTTCAGGCACAGTGATTCAACCACTTCCCTGGGCAGCCTGTTCCACAGAACAATCCTTTCACTGAAGAACTTTTTCCTAATATCCAATCTAAACCTCCCCAGGGCACGACTTGAGGCCATTTCCTCTTGTCCTATCACTTGTTTCTTCCGAGAAGAGACACTCCCACCTCACTACAACCTTCTTTCAGGTAGTTGTGGAGAGCAATAAGGTCCCCCACAAACCTCCTTTTTTCCAGGTGTTAGTCCAGGTCCCTCAGCTGCTCCTCCTCGGGTTTGTGCTCCAGACCCTTCAACACTTTCCTTCTCTTCTCTGCAAACGTTCCAGCACCTCAATGTCTTCCACATATTGAGAAGCCCAGAACTGTTCCCAGCACTCAAGGTGCAGCTTCACCAGTGCAGGGAGACAATCCTTGCCATGGTCCTGCTGGCCATCCTATTGCCCTTGGCCCTATTGGACACCTGGGCACTCTGCTGGCTCTGCTGACCAACACCGCAGGGCCTTTTCCCAGGCAGCTTTCCAGACACTTCCTGAACGCTGTATGGGGTTGTGGTGACCCATGTGCAGCACACAGCACTTGGCCTTGCTGACCCTCACACAACTGGCCTCAGCCCATGGATCCAGCCTGTCCAGAGCAAGTTCTGTGAGGTTTACTTGATACACTAATTCAGTGAAGGAAGGTTTGGAGCTACACATCTCAACCCTCCTCACCAAGAACATCCACCTTCTTCAGAGCAGCCCAGAATTTTCTTCCCTAATGTATTTCAGACAAAACAAGTGAGGTTGATTTAAGAATGTAAACAGTAGGTTTTGCTAAGCAAGGTCATTTTGTCTGAAGCAGTTTAGACAGCATTCAGCAATTAGCTCCACTCACAAGTCTAAATTGTTGCTAAACTCTGACAGGGAAAACAAAGAGGGGGAAGAGGAAGAGAAAAACACTGTTCATCTGTGAAAAGGCTACAGATTATTTATTTCACTGACAAGCAAAATATGAAAAACTGTTTGTGACCTGAAGCATTAGACAATTGCACTTGTGAACTCCCATAATGCCTATTTCAGATAATAAAAATCTTTGGGAATGAAAGCCTGTCTGGATTGGTTAAGTCATCAGATTCAAAGTGTTAGAATTGCTGGCCTTGTTTCCCTGTTTAATCTCTTGTTGAGGAAGTCCCCAAGGCACTCTTTAATTGTGTTTATACAGCAAAG
The DNA here is from genome assembly GCF_047495875.1 of Pithys albifrons albifrons. Lineage (NCBI taxonomy): Eukaryota > Metazoa > Chordata > Aves > Passeriformes > Thamnophilidae > Pithys > Pithys albifrons. The sequence goes on along the minus strand of NC_092464.1, from coordinate 46,778,706 downwards.
CAATGATATATCACATGTGGCAGTACAAAAATATTTTCATGCTGATTATATAGGTTTGCATAACTCTGATTAAGGTACTTTTCCTGGTTTAACTTTACAGGTTGACTTTCAAATTAAAATTTGAATTTATAAGTGAACACTTGCAAAATTTGCACTTACAAAATTTAAAAGTATTCACAAAATTTACGCTTGATTCCGGTTCATTTTATTTGCATTTCTTTTCCATGATATAAGATGTTATACAAATGTTCACCGCGCATTTCTTGCGTATACCTTCCCAAACAAAAGCAAGTCTGTTCCCCGGTGATCACCCATTCAGGCAGCAGGGTACACAAGATTAACTGCAAGCCTGTGTAGAGACTTAATTCCAAGTATCTCTTAAGAAATGCAGACTGCAATAGTTTTCTATTTTACTTGCTTTTCACAATGCTGCACAGTTTCTAAGTACAAATGTATGAACAGTATCAGTTGAAGCCTTTATTCATAGCAGAGTCAATTTTCAGAGTAGTTACAGCTTAACACATAAACTACCACATGAAGAAAACCCTCTTTTTTTTTCTTTTTTTTTTCTTTTTCTCTTTTTAAAGCCTGGCAAATGTCTAAGGTTTGGAACATCTGTTTTGGTTTTGTTTTGGCTTCTTAATAATTGTATAATTCAGCATTGTTGAGAGGAGTCCTGGGTGGGGCCAAGGAAAACCCTCTAATGATCTCCATTGAAAATGGAAAGGTGAATATTTCAAATTGCAATCTCAAGAATTCACATTATTTGACAAACCTTTTTGGAGGGAACACCAATTAAAATTTGGGTTGTATTGCTGGAATAGGATGAGCTACACTGGAAGCAAACCTAGATTGGTGGGGGGGGGGATCAGCTGCCCATAAATATTTGAGTTAGACTTTATCTTGCAGCCCTACCATGTGAAAAAGGAGAGGATAACCAAACTGCAGCCCCCTGCAGTAGAACTAGTCTAGAGAAGGACAATTTATTGGGTTTAACTCCCATAAATGAATTCCATACATAGCAATACAAAATACTGATTTTGAAAAACAAGGAAAAGGCATCCCAAGCCTCAAAAGTGGAAATAGTCATACGTTCCTAAAAGAATAATCTCAGGTTTTGTGTGAAATTGCAGCTAACAGAGCCCTGTAACATATTGTTTATATCTATTTTACTCACAAATACATCCACACTCATGTATGAGCTGCATATATAAATGTTTATAGACACTCTAATACTACAGACTACACAAGTGGGCTGAGACTTCAATTCAGCAGTGTTAAGGGGTTGTTTTATCTGTTTATGGGTAATAATGAGAATCACACTATATCTTCTAACATGTAGCATGTATAGTAGCTATCAATCTGTATTAGGGTACAGTTATACAGCATAGCAGATACAAGCAAGGGAAAGTTACCCAAGCATCTTCCTGTGTATTTTGCTGATGTTGGGATCTCATACAAATCTGACGTCCAATAAACTACAAGGTTTTTTCACTTTTAAAACATATTATTTTCAGTAAAACTTATGGAGACCAAAGAATCAGCCAACATGAAACATTCTTGTTCAACTGATAGCATGTGGCCTGTGCAGAGACCTCCAAAAACTGCCACCAGTATTACACACCACTCATTAAACACAAATCAAAAGCCATCAGCGGTTAATCCCAACTGGTCTGCATTGCTGCCAACACACCTTGAAGTCAGATGTCCTTGTTTGCATGTATACCCTGTGCCTATGTTGCTTTCATATTGTGACAGAACATATCAAAGCCTTTGCACAATTTTTCAAAAGCTGTTTAATAAAAGCAAATGAGCCGGTGACTTTTTGAAAAAGAAACAGCGGTCGGCGCCCAATTTCTACTACGTTTCAAAGGAATTTAAGAAGTCAACTCCCTTAAGGTCTTTAATGTAGGTTAGCTACGTACCATTTATCAAAACAGCAACTATTTGATCTCCACTTGTGTAAAAATAAAAGATGGGCACCAAGAGGCAGCCTCAGCATCTTAAAGTCAGTGATTTACATATATCATTTTCAGCTTATGTGTGGTGCCTTCACAGTCATTGCCTAATAACTACTTTATTGCTTCCTGACAGGGGCCTCCTCCACTGTACCACAGCCATTAAACAATACACTCGGGCTCCCACACCTCTTCCACATCACAGGTCTATCACTGGATCACTAACCAAGCAGTTGTCATCTTAAGGTGGTAGTAGTTCAGAAAAAAAACTGACTAGATCAGGTATGATTTATCTTTTCAAAAGAACTTGGTAGAATTTTCATAGAGTGCTATCAGATCAACTGGGTGCACCTAAACCAATTTTTTCTATATACCAACTTCATCACTGCAAAAATACTCCTAACACTGCCTTTGAGGGAAGGAGGTATTTGAAAAGTGGGTGCTCCCATGTTTTTCCAAGATTTCTTCATACTAAGCCTAGGCATGGATGGTTCTTCAACGCCTCTAGGCAATTTTTCATTCTTCAGTTTAGTAGTTCTTCTCACAGTCTGTAGAAAAAGCAACTGCCATTCTTATTGCCCAAACAGTAAAAGCACAAAACCTTTACCACAAAAGCAAAGAATATGAGGTTACTACTCCCTCAGTATAGACCAGCAAGGGAGAAACTCACAGCAGAACCTAGAGGTTGACCTCATGTTGTTTTGTAACATAAGCACTTTCCACCCAAAGGGCAAAAGTCAAGGAGGGTTTGATTGTGGAGTCAAAATAGTCCTACCGCTCTGTTATTTTAGCCTCCCTTTCTTCCTCCAGATTATTCCACTCAACATAACCTACTGCATTTAGTGATAAACCTGCTGGCACACAATTTATAGAGAAACAACACTTGACTCTCCCTCAGCTACTTATCTTTTTAATCAGTGGAAAGAAAGAAACCCCACTATATATAGTGACTCCTTGGTGTCTGGCCTTCCCCCACCTCCCAGTTTTTGTAGGCACACAGGACATGATGGTCTTAAGCTGAGCAACAGAAACAGTTCACTTTCCCAAAAGGGCATAATAGATGCTTTTACACAACTGAAAGCAGCTTGTAATGCTTGGTTGACTGTGAAAAGTAACTGTGAAGGGATGGTAAGATCAAGTATCTTTGACTACACTGAGGAACCCAAAGCCATTAAGTTTATGCCGCTAATTAAGAATTAGTATGTGCTTGCATGATGTACAAACAAAACAAATATTATTCCATTATAAGAATAATTTAAGGCAACAAGAAGAATGTATTTTGAGAATTAGACAAGTATAAGAACAGCAAAGGAGTACCAAAAAAATTACTAAGTAAACTACTTTTTTTATTCTCATGAGATTGGAATCTCCAGTGGCTGATGTGTGGAAGAAAATCACAGAAAATATGAAAGGTATTTCATAATTACTTGCCAATCAGTAGTAAACTTTAATATTGTTATTGTTTTGAACTCTAATATTCTTATATGATTACCTTACACACTGCAAAATTAAATGGCATCTTTTACCTAACTATCTATTTTATAATCAGATTAATTAGTTTAGAAAACTAAATACCTAAAGAATTGTAAACAGCACCCCGGCAATAACTCAACTAATCAAACATTTCCTATTCAATTCTTTAATATATCAAACTGTTATTCCATCACTGATATAACCAGTGATAAAAAATAAGACACTTTCCCCTCAAACTTTAATTTGTAGGCCAATGCTGACCACCTTCTCAGATTGGAGAAACAGCTTTTTATGGAGTCAGGCAAATGTCATATTCAGTGCTTGATTTGATCTTCCATTTTTGTGTCCAGTATCATGAATGAGAAAGAGCTGAGGGACCTCCAAGAAGGTGGGTGGCAATTTGAAGGACTGAAAAAAAAAAAATACCAAAAAACCTGCAGCCTGAATTCTGGAAAGATCAGTTTCTCTGCCCACTATTTTATCCATCTCAGACAAAAGCAAGTATGTTGAAACCACAAGTGATGTGCACAAAGAAACAACATTTAATAGTGTGCAGAGAATTCTGATTTAAACCAGACAAAGCAGGGAGATGGTGATGTTACATAAAGAAACAAATCCAGAAAAGACTAATTTGAAATGTCATCAAAATTTTAGACGTGTCATAAAGTTCTCTGTATTTTTTAATTTGTTGTAGCTTGGTCAAGGAAAGAAGAGAAAAGGGCATTGTTCCATCTACTACAACCCTGCTCCTGCTATAGCAATCCTTGCATCTTTCTCAGCCTGTATATGCTCATTTTCTAGGCAAAAATAAATATATTTCTTTTTAATCACTTACCACAAAACAGTAAAAATAGGTTACAGGAAAAAACATGGATTTACAGATCTCTAAGATATCTACAATAGAAAAATACCAATAAGAAGGAATAATATTAGCTAATCCAACTGTGGGATCTGCATGCCTATATGTGGGTAACACTCCAGCCTGTAAGAGCCCAACCCAATCTTTGTGTAACAGAGTTTTGAGAAGAGAAATTTACAAAATGAGTGATTGACTTTTCCTTTATAATAAGAAAATAGATCATGTTTGATTTAGAAACTTAATTAGATACTCCTAGAAGCAACATTCTGTTTCATTCCACAGTCCAAAATTCTGTTTTTAAGACACTTTTTTGTTTGTTTTAATTTAAACCAGCTTTTGAACAGTAACTCTCAAGTGGTTTCAAAACCCAATTTGTTCACAATCTATGGCCAACATATGGTGACTATTGAAGGTGACCGTAAAAAAATGAATCAAATTAAGTGTACTTCAGAAAGATGTAGGCCTTCTGAGCTAACCCGACTTAGCACTTTCTGCAAATGTTTCTGCAACACAGATCTCCAATCTGCTTTTCACAGCTTTCTAACACAGATTAAAGGGCCAAATGCAGTAAGGATAATGTTATCCTATAAACAACTGTACAGAAAGTGCACCTACAGACAGTGGCAATAACTTGACTTGGCTCTCACATCAATAGCAGAGTGTGCTCTTGTGTGGTGGCCATATGCAGGCTGAGCGACTATGAAGAAATAGCCAAGGGACTCATTCATAGCTGGTTTTGCAGATGAGACAATTTAATCCGAGGATCCATGGGGTGCATAACTGTAAATCTTTGACTGCAAATTACATATGGAGACAGAAAGCAACGGAATTATTGCAATAGTTTGAGCCTAACAATGAACATCTCAGAGCTCCTGCAGCATCAGTACAGAGTGCCAAAACCATAAATTACTAGCCTGAATGAAAATGAAAATGTTTTATTTGTGTAAAAACATGAGAAAGGATGACTTAATTAGAGAACAAAACCCTCACTATACCCAGTTGATTTATATGTTTTTCTCATCTATGAGACAACATTATTTTGCATTAAATATCCCTGCAATAAAGGGCATGAGTTATCCTTCACTACCACAGTGAGCACAATAATACATCAAAGGGTTTAGGAAAGGTACATTTAATGATATCCCTTAGATAGTCCAGAAAGTAAACCAACCTGTATTGCCATTTCTTTAATCCCAACCCTCCTAAAACCATACATATCTCCAAAAGAAGGCAAGGTTACCAGCATTTTAACACAACTTTACTAGAAATAGACTGCCCTGAGTCTCCTACTGCTAAGCAAAACATTTTATGGTATTAGGTAGAGTATTTTACAGAGTTTACAGTACTAAGCCATGAATTAATACAATCATACAGGATGATCATACCTTTACAGAACAGAAACCTTGAGGGTCTCTGTTCCATTCAATCCTGCCCACAAAGCTTTTCAGTGACCTGGGTAAGCCTTTAAAATTCTCCCTGTTTGTGGTCTGTATTCTCCTGGGGCTGGAGATTAATGCAAGCACTCCAAAGCACAGGATGGTCTTCAAGACCCAGAACTTAACATTCCTATTTCTCCAAGTTCAGGCTATCCATATGCCTTGTCTGCCCAGCAGCAATGAGGTCAAACTCCTTCCAGCTCTCCTTTCTTATCAGCACCAGTTTCATGACAACATTTTAGGGGCAGGTGAGATCAGCAAGCCCCATGTGCCAGGCAGCATGCCCACCTTTCCATGCTGCAGGTGAGTGAGTCTGGAATGTTCTCCAAGTTGTCTTTGGAGGGGTCTGATTGTGTTACACTGGAACTGACACTACAGATAATCCACAACTAAGCTCAAGACATGGTAAATCTGACCTTCCTGTGCATAGCAGGTACAGACAGAGATTCTGCATTGCCCTTCCCCAGTGAGGAAAAGAAAATTCTCAGGTCCCTAACACATGAGCCTTAAAGGCAAGGGTCAAACACCTATCTCAGGCATTATACCACTATACATTACACCAGAGGGAGCCAGTTCCACCTGTGTTCTTGCACCACAATCTGTGGCATAAACCTGCAGAAACATCTAAACACAAAACACACAGTTGAGATAAATTAGGTGGAGTTTAGGTTACCTATATTTCATCCTGGTCCCCCAAAAGAGACGTAAGTAATGAAGCCTCTAAAGAGATGATCGAGTCTCATTTCTGCACAGTGCAATTAAGAAAAGTTGACATAATAAACAGAAACTTGTAGTAACAGCTAGTATTATTACCTACTAGGATTTAGGCAGCATATATAAGTGAGCAAGACATGTATGCATTTACCTTCTCCAATGCCAGCTTAGAGGACACATCGTTTTTGAATAAGGAGACAGGAATCAGTCCCTTTTTGTTAAACTGAATAAAAACCACACTGTGTTCCTCTTAGAATACTAAAATATGAGGCTGCTGGTGATTTTGGTCTTTAACCTCCCACTCTGGGACATATTAGGCATTCTACGGCTTCTACAGCAAAACTTTCCCAGAAGTACTACTGGAGCACAGCTTTTACCACCTCACCCAAATGCAGTAGTGTTTCAGCTGCAGAATAGTAAGGCTTAAGGCATGCTGAAATCACTGCTTTGCATGCATACTAACACTGTCCCCTTTTACTCCATTGTCTTCTCTAGTTCCACTTCCTCCCTGGTGTTTTGTTCTCCAACTGAGAGCTCGGGCACACGCTTGCCAGGCTGCTCTCCGTTTAGACAGCACATACTAGAGCAGGGTCACAGCCTGGGAAACAAATTCCAGGGCACTAAAAGACTATAAACAACCACCGCCAACAGGCCTGTCAGAGCAAATTAACAAAGTATATTTTGGTGATGCATGATTCCCAATGGCTTCTTAAGCAGTTTCTCTTCCTGATTTATGAAATCATCCAGTTTTCCACAATGAACTAGATGGCTGTTAGTGCAAATAATTGAAATTCTGCTTGACTTACGCAAAGCACTTTATAGGCAGATCCTCTGCTGGTGCAAGCTAAGAGCTTCAATAGCACACTAAGAGCAAGAACTTACACCACTGTCTGCCTCTTTATCCCCATTGACCTCAGCCCTCCTCATAACACTCCAGTTTTGAGGGTATGACTCAATACACATTCATATCTGAGTTCCCAGTCCTGAGGAAGGAAGTATCTCTTAGTGTAGGATGCTCAGTGAAATTTTCTATTGTATTTTCACACTTCACATATCTGCAAGTGGCCTTAGTTGGATGGGAGGGTGGAGCAGGCAGAGGGAAGGTTACAACTTCCCCTGCACTCTCCTGCTACTGGCAAAGCCATCCTTATGTTTCAACCATGAGACAGAAATGGATGGAATACATGGGACCTCCCTGGCAGCTAGAAGATTTTTCCCAGCAGTAGCTGGTGGCTACAGCTTGGTCTAGACATGAAGAATTTAAGAAGTTTCCTTGTAACCCCCATGGGAAAGGTCTAACTGTGAAAACTGCTGGAATTTCCTGATAACCACAGCGTCCTGCCCTGTAGTTTAGGATAAACAATGTTGACAGCAATAGTGCACCACAAGTAGACTTTACCAGTTTTCTGCAGAAACAGGGAACTTCCATCTACTTTTCACTTTTCCTTGTTATGAGAAGTGATATGCATTACATGAGCCATTCCTGCCACACTCACATCCATTCCTACAGTTACATAAGTGAGTACTTACAGAAGAACAGGGAATGCACGGCAAAGTAGGATTATTTCAAAAGCTTATAGCCATTATTCTGGTTTCTTTCATTATTATTCTTTATGACAAATTCTATAATCAATACTATCTTCAGCTTATTTTTAAAAAGTAATTACAGTAAAGTAAGAATTCATGTAGTGCATAAAATCACTCATGGGGAAAAATAATACTCAAAGTATACACCTCTTTTAACTTTTACCTCAAACTAGAGGAAGACATGAAACTGGCTTTATAACTTTTCTTTTTAAATCAGCATACACTCTGGGTTTACTGCCAGAAAGAGCAAGAGATACAATAACCTCAAATACACACAATCCATCTCTGTACACTTTTTCAATAATAATAAAAATAATTCATAGATTTAAAAAAATTAGAACTCAGATTTGCGTGCTACATTATTTTTAGCTATATCTCCACCTTTATGGAAAACTTTAAATATATGTTAAAAATCACTTTTACACCATTAACAAAGTGACACACCATGAACTCAAAAAAATTTATGTCACCTACTCAAGAATACATATCCTTGCACTCCCTAATAAGTAAAACCCACAGAATGTCAGGAAAGTTTTGTTTCCCCATGTGACTCTAGAGATAAGTGCCTGCACATTCAGCCATCAGATGAATGTGGTAACAAGCATTTGCTGTGGGGACATGCCATCAGGCATTGTCTGTTCCTCCTATCTGATGTATTCAAAATTTGACAAAACCACACTTTAGGACTCCAGGAAACTCCTGCATATACATCCACCAAGCCTAATTAGCCCGTAAAACCAGATGGTGGAGTGGTAGTTACAAAAGACAAGTTCAAAGGCAGGTCAGAAAGTAACAAAGCTCCATATGATCAGTTGGGTCCAGCTGCCTTCTGTGTGATCAGTGAAAATATCTGTCTTTCTTCAGGTCCTCCATCACCTTTTTCAAACTAAACTTCAGGAGCCAAATACAAATATCAAGCAGCAGACCCACAGCAAGTGAAGGGTCACAGTAGCATCAAAAGGACACAAACGGAGATGAACATCACCAACTGCTTCTAAATCAGGAGGGCTGCAGGCCACCAGCAACACCTGGTTATGCTGGCCAAAGGCAAAGAGATGAACAGAGTTGGAAGGTGCCCATAAAGTATCTTGATATGGGTGCCCTGGGAAAGGCATAATAGAAGATGGAAACTTAACGGCTAACAGGCCAAGAAAAAGAGAGAACAAATCTGTTCAAACCAGAATCACACTTCTGAATTAGCTGGATTAAGCCAGGCAGCTCATCTCACATTACGTTACACCACCATGGCACTTCTGTGAAGTTCAGACCAAGCCCCAGTGTGAAAGCACCAGTGCCAGACACACCATGGTGCTTGTGCCTTCTGTCAGACCATTAAACGTGCTCCAGGTCTCAGCCCTGGTCCAGGAGCAGGAGCTCCATGTGACCCCCCAAGCCAGCGAAGGTGGCAGTGGCAAGTGAGTGCTGATGTGCTGCCGCAGGGAGAGTTGAGTCACCGCGCGCTCTGCCAGCTGGATCCAAACAGCAGGTTAATAAACTGGTTCACTGCACTGATCATGCCTGGTTGTTGCTGGCACCAAATGCTTTCATCTCTAAATGTCACAGGCAGGTTAGTGTGGCTTTTCTCTTTTTTTCTTATTTTTTTTTCAGTAGGTGAACAGAAATGTGGAAATTCCAGCTAAGAAAAAACAGCAAGAAAGAACAGGAAAAAAAATAAAATTCTACTTTTGATGTTATTTGTTGCTAACATATACTGGCTCCACAATCCAGCTCCACATTAAAATAGGGACAAAAATGAGCCTGTCCTCTGTGGTCAGTTATAATTGCTGAAATCTTGGAATTATTTTCAGTGCAATCATTTTCTTGGAATGGGTTAGGGAAACATTAGGCAAGAAAGTAACTTCTTGTCAGACAACCTGAAGAAACATGTCCAGACAAGTGAGAGAGAGGTACCCAACCAATTGCTTGCCAGGAAAGTTGCATATAAAGGCCACTGAAAACCCTCAAGAAATGTATAATCTGCACTGCCTCGTTGTTTGCTGAATTCCTTCTCTGGTTGGGTTGGTCGATTTTTTCCTATACTGCACTTCAGGAAAAGAACTATCTTTACGTGGGTATAAACTCTATTTAGACCTTGTTAAGAGCTTTTAAACCAGACCTCAGCATGAAACTGATAATTACCTTCTTATCAAAAATGGGAAGAGCAAGGTCAGCAACAAGATTTCAGGGGAGAATCTTTGAATCTTAGTGCCCTAGTCAGCTACAAAATATTCTTAGCCCTCACTACTCAAAGTCACACCAAAATGTTTATCATCCCCAAATGCTGGTACCCAGGACACAGGGAATTTTATAGAATTTTGGTTTATCTGTTTTGCTGTGTCACACACATAAAAAAGGCCAATGATAAAGAAAACGAAGGTGAAGGATTATTTTTCATTCCTCATCCACCAGGCTGTATGTCTGCTGACCAGTGGACTTGTTTTATTTGCAAGGGCAGCAGGGAACAATAACGGTTCTCTAACAGAAAAGGAAACAGAAGAGTTACAGAATCACACACAACCCTCCCCAACATCCTTTCAACAATCAAAGGAAAAAAGATAACCATATTTCCATTGTGGATAATGAAATTTGAGATTCAGGTCATCTTCTTGCCTCCTTGTTGGCAGAATTAAGTTAAGGAGCAAGTCCTAATTTCACACTTCAAACACTTTTGCCATATTCAAAGATATTTTACCCTTCCCTTATCCTCGTCCATCAAAGAAACAGTACAGATTAAAACCAGGCTTTTAGAAATGGGAAGATCATAAATGTGATGATATTTAAAAGGAAAAAAAATGTGTATTTTTATAACTTTTCCAGCATCTAAATAGGAAAAATTGCTTGCTTTGCTCCTATTCATTCTGGATACAGGTCAGATGTGTCTCTCAACAGACTTGCGTCACCCCTGGCCTCACTAAGCATTGCCAAGCCTTTACAAGGCTGTTTCTAAGCTTTGATTATTGCCAAGAGAACAGAACTGCTTCACTATATTTCAGGGAGATGTGAGGAACTTGTGTATTATATTATCTCAGTTCTGTCTTGAGCTGAGGTTTAATAAGGTCCTGTTGCTTTGTGATAAAAGCTATTTCTTTAGAAATATAACCCAAATATAGCTTTACATGGACAACCAGCAAGTGTAGCAAGACAGCCAGGGCCATTCATAGTGCCATTGCCAGGCTAGACAAGCATGCAAAATCCTATGCACCATCTCACAAGGCTCATTATAGAAAACCACACAGAAAACAAAACAGGACCAAGTCAGCATTTTCTGCCAGGAAAAATATTATATGGCTTCCCAGCTACCGAGCACAGGAGTCTGAGTAAAAATTATGTGATCCAGGATCTAAGTGTCTCCTCAAGAAGAACTGGCGTGGGATAGTCAGGTGGTTGAGGCTGCCCATGGCAGAAGGTGTTAGCAGGATTACTGGAGATGACTCAGAGTAGGAAACATGAGCATGTTTATGTGTCTGCCCCTCAGCACCTTCCTGGACAACACACCAGACCTTTGAGTGAACTTCTAACTTCACTTTCCTAAACCCACTTGCACATCAATACTTTGGACTGCCATTTCTTTTGTTAATATCATGAGATCCATATTAAATTAATGATGATTCTTTATAAAAACAGTTTGTTCTCAGTTGGTGGCAGTAAATTTCTACCTCATTAGACAGTGCAGGGAATTGGGTGCTATATTTTAATCAAACAGGTTGATTCACAGCTCTGAGACAAATGCACAAATTTTGACTCGAAGCAAACATCATAAAACAAAAACACAATTAAAAAACCTTAAGCCAAACATTCTTTCTAATTATTTGCAAAATAAAAATGCAGTAACATAATTTCTCTTGTAGAAGCAGTTTATGTTTTTCCCCACTCTACAGATGACATGAAGTCTAACTTTGATATTGGGTCCTAAATAGCCACTTCTCTAACCAAATTCCTTTGGAGTTCCCTAATAAGCAAACAATGGTCCAATGTCATGCCTCATGTTGTTTTGCTTAGGTACTGACAGGCTGACATGGATTTCACTTTTCTAGAGTCTCTGGAAAGCACTTCACCATATGGCTGGACACACAGCAGCTGAGGGCAGGACACCAGATTGCATCTTTTCAGCATTACCAAAGTTTTTAGTGATGATCCAAAGCAGCATTTCGATGTCATGTATAAACATTATCACTCTCTTTACCTCAGAAAAAAGGCAGATGTTTAGATCATCAACTGCCTTCTCTTGATATTTAAAAAAAAATTGTTATATATTCTAATATAGAAGCCAATTTTCTCAATACAGAAGAATAATTCCCATTATAATAGAGCAAAATTTTAACCAAAGCAAAACTAGGTTTTGAAGATTTCATGATTCATGAAATCTAAAATGTTGGAGCTAATTGCAAAGATTTTTTTAAATTAGTTCTTGGCCCCCTTTTTTTTTCAGCACAAGGCCAGGCAAGTCACATAAGGCAGTATGAAATTATTTTATTCTAAAATTTTACTAATCATTGAGGATGCTTCTCTTCCTTTGAAGAGAAATCAGAGCCATCAGTCATGTGCAGTGTTTTTAAAAACTCAGCTTGTCACAGTCAGGGTAGTAATTCAGGTTATACCTGAATTTTCTCCAACACATGCCTATAACTAGTGAATTTGACTGCCATTAAGTGTAACACAGATAACAAAAATATCATGGTCTAACAAACTAATGTAAGATTCAAGTTAAGGAAATTCCATATTTTGGTCCCTAATTCCTTTTCATATTTATCAATTCTGCAATGTGTCTGCTTTGGTTTCTCTATGTGTATGTACATCTAATTATTATTACTTGCATCTCAGTGGTGTTTTGCTGAACCACCAATCTACAAAATGCTTATGCTCAGATCTGCAGAACTGCCATGAAGAAGTCTCTTGCAGGTAAGTGCAACTCCTCCCTCCCCTCACAGTCCTAATATATGCAGTTGTCTCTTGCAAAGTACTGCCAAATTTTGTTAAAGACATTGTGTACCAAGGAGTTATCACCATTCCTGGGACAAGCAATAAGGCAGAGAAACAGGTAACTACCTGGCACATCAGCTACAGCTGAAAGAAGGCACAGATTCAAAGACTCCTCCAAGAGACTCACAGCAGTGAGACATAATCCCCCTTGGATCGCTGCACAAAGCAGCACATATACCAAAATGGACTGGCCACTCATACTTGGCAAATGTCCTTAAACAATGACAGTTAAACGTCTGGAAGCCTTTTTTTTCTTCACCTTTTCTACATTTCAGAGGTGGACCAAATACAACTTTTACTTAATTCTGGGGTGATCAACTTGTGCAACTGGAAATACTTTTTATCCCATAATTCAAAATAAATGTCTGCATGCCCTTCCACCCTTCTAAGATAAAGGATACAGGAAACATGACATTGCCAGTTGAATGACTTATGCAAATATCCCTCATTGAAAGCAATTTTGGGAGGGTTAGCTTTAGATTCTTTTCTCCCACATAATCAATGACCTTTTCTTTGTTTCATCTCTCAACCCTTTTTCCTATCAGAAGGCTCACCATTCAAGCAACACCACCTCAGCAGATGAAAATGCTAAGAATGACAGCAAAAATGGTGGAAACATGAATGCGATTCAGATGCCTTGGGTGGTTTTGAAGAGCACATAAAGGCACAACATGAAACTCTTCCAAAGAAAACACAACTTCCACAACTTGTTTACTGCTTTAAATGTAATATTTTCTATCTACTACAGTGACAATTTCCCACTCTGGTAAAACATTGATTTTTAGATTGAAAACCTCTGTTGTAATTCAAGGTTTGAAGTGTTAGTGTGGACTCTTGACTGATTATATTATATCCACAAAACAAATTTTACAGTGTGCAAAACACAGAAGAAAATACAAAGGTAAAAAAAATTACTTTATTATTTATCTTCTGATGATTAATTTTAAAAATAAGCACCCTTTGCATCCCTGTGGGCCTCATATTTTCAGTGTATTAAGGTGAACAAGTTGTGTGACTTTTGTCAGTTTATTGGAAAAAATTTACCCATGGATTTCATCATGAAAGAGAAAGGTCATCAAAAGTTATCAAGATTTGATTAAGCCTTTTTGATCAAAAAACATGCCCCTTTGACCTTTCTTTTTCCTGTACTTGCAAGAAAGTTATTCCATACAAAACATTTTCTTGCAACTGCTCAGATTTCCTAAAGGCTATTGGACTGTTTGTTTTTCCAACTGCAAAAGTAGCAAGCAGCAGCCTTAATTGCAGACCTGCTAGAAATTTGCACCCAATTACATTGAACACAAACAGAAGAATGTCAGCAAATTTCCTTTCTACCCTTTTTCCTTTATATTTGCTTTCAGCATATTGTTAGATAAACTTATTTAGACATATATTTCTGTAAATTTTGTTGCAAATTACCTTACTTCCAGTATTCCCATGCTAGCAGCTGAGTGAATATGCTGAGATGATGTTGCCATTCTCTTTAGTGAAATGATATTCCACAGGATTAACTTCCACTATACCTTCATTTTCTGTAGCGATGCTTATGCTAGCAATCACTGTTAATGTTTTATTCAATTAATTTAGCACGGCTTTTTGCTAAAGCAATGAGGAAATACTAAGAAAAGAAAAGAATGAACAGTTAAAAAGTGAAAACAAACCAAATCACGGTCCAGTGAACTCTGGCTTTGCTTTAAACACATTAGCAAATATGTACCTCAGCCCCTCATTTCTCCCACATTTCATAAAGCACCATTAACCCCTTCCCTCTGGCTGTGGGTGGGAGCTCAGGGCACCAATAAGGTATGGTCAAACCCAGACAGCCTCCCATGAGTTAACTTTTCTTCCACAAAAGTAAAGAGTTTTGCTGACCCAGTGCAAGTCGGCCTGAATAAAATTCAATTCTGCTGTAGTCAACAGGAAAGTAGGAAGGAAAATAGGATTTAACAAACAAAGCATAAAAAGTCCACAGCAGGAAATCATTATTTGGGCAATTGTTCACTTTGTTAACAGACTGGACTGTATTAATATCTATCAGGGCATACTGCTGTGTTTGTGGTTTCTCTTTAGTGGCACGTCTGCTCTAATTAGTTACAAAGTGGTCATACAGGCAAGTGAAATCTGCAGTTGTGAAGGTCTCCGAAGAATACAGAATACATATGTCATTAATGCTTAATCTGGCACCAGCTTATTCTGGTTCAAGTTGGAGTGGTTGACTAAAATTAAATCAATACTAAAAGAAGCTCAGAATGCCAATAGAAGTGGTTTACATAAATATTTTCACTGACCATTACAGCTGCTATGGATTAGGCATGTTAAACGCTTCAGTTCAAGTGAACATTTTTGGTACAGATACACAAAAAACTGCAGCCACAGTATTCCGCCTGCATGTTTGCAGTTAAAAGCATTCTAGGAACACATACAACATTGTTCCCAGTTACCACTCTACATTTATCAATTTCAGTCATGCTTCTCACCACAAAAAGGTTAAATCAAAATATATTAAAATATATGTGTGTGTGCGTGCATATATATGTGTATATATGACACTGCAGTTAAGAAATAGATTTGTAGACAAAAATCCTATAAACTGCTGGGGAAAGCCTGACATTCTGTAAGGTTTTACATAATAATTATATTATGAAACTTAAAATGCTATCAATAATAACCAGCAAACATGGCAACACCAACAATGTTTGTACTGGAACAGTTCCTTAGCTTTCATGAGAGGAGCCATAAACCAGTTTCTTTAATGTATTTTGAAGGTTCTGGACACAAAGCAGCACAACAGACAGAACACTCCCTTCCCAGTCTAGCTACATTTTAGGTCCTCTTTGACCAAGGGAAGCATTTTCCTCCCTGCCTGCCTTACACAAGCTTCTCTGAAGC
Organism: Pithys albifrons albifrons; assembly: GCF_047495875.1. Lineage (NCBI taxonomy): Eukaryota > Metazoa > Chordata > Aves > Passeriformes > Thamnophilidae > Pithys > Pithys albifrons. The sequence continues at coordinate 46,762,810 of NC_092464.1, read as the reverse complement.
TCCCTTAAAAGCCACACCAACCTCTGAGAGATGAACTTCTGGTTGGAAGCTGCAGTGGTGAGGTCACAAAAGGTCTGCAATGTAATACAACCAAATGTTTTATCAGACTCATACCTTTTAGATCACTATGAAGGCAGTAGTGATGGCAAATTAAATTGATTGTGAATACAGTTCAGTGGTTGTTCTGAAGAAAGATTTTGATTTACTTTTTTTAGGATGGGAGCATGGCCATGCCAAATACTATTTCCCAATACTGCAGAGACTTAAACGAAACACATGTTGAACATATCACTCTGAGCTATTCATTTATCATCTTTTATGGTATTTGAGGGATTTATTAGGGCTACTCTCTTTCAACTATTAACATTTTATCCAGTTCACAGGGCATCAGCTATTCAGCAGAAAACTGGAAAAGGTCAATATGCATGGCCAGCAATTGCAAAACACATCACATCTCACTCCTGACCCAATAACTTCCCTTTCCCAACCTTGATATTTCAGAAAACATGGGTGTTTTTTGTATCTGATACTTGGTAGGACTATCATTAGCCAGCTGTCACAGCACTGTGCTTTGACCACTTTTCAAGGTGTGGGATCACATCCAGTATCTGGCAACATTCTGAATCCCCTTTAGACATGTAGTGTGTTGTAGGAAACTGGTGTGAGGCTCCTTGGAGCAGTTAAGCCCCACAGAAAACCAGTTTGGGAAAAAGCACCTGTGTAGGTTACCTGTCCCTCCTCTGCTCTTCATCTCTCAAAGAGCTTTGAGGTTTAGATTTTCAGGGCACCAGTGGCCCATTTGCCCCCATAACTAACACTGTGACTTCGACACTGGGCTGGCTCTGAGACATTGAGCCACCTTAACTAAAACTGTACCCTCCTTTTGGGATATCTTCTGAAACATAATTGAGCTGTCCTTTTGAAAAATGGGAACAGCAATAGTTTTTTTTTAATTCAGATTAAGACTGCCTTTTCTAGTAATAGCTCATTTATGGTAGCACAATAGTAAGAGAATCTTGACAAAAACCTATTCTAGAACTTTGGCCCACAATCTGCACTGACCTGAATTCAGGAAAAAGTGGGGCACATACGGACTTCACTGATTCCAAAATGAATATGACAACAGAAAGACTGTGCTAAGTGCCTGCAAAGTGAAATCTAGGCATATTAAATATAAAAACCATATAAATTTAAAAATAGCATGAACATGTAAGGAAAAAGCATCTCCAGCTATTTTATACTCCCTAAATTATGTTACAAACATTTAATATCTTTTAGACTTTTTTATCGAGTGACCTATGAATTGTATTTCAATTTCATAACAAATCAATACTAAGACAATGTGCAACTTTTTATTCGTTAGATTCATAGAGTAACTCTGGATAAAACAGTCTAAATCTAATTTCCTGCTCAAAGCCAGGGCAACACTGAATTCAGATGAGGTTGCTCAGGGTTTTAACCTCCCTAGGGCTGGAACCTCCAAGGAAGGAGATGCCACAGTCTGACTTAGAAGCCTGTACCAGTTTTAGCATCCTCACCATGAGAAGCTGGTGAAGATTTTTCCCTTTGTATCATCTGGGAACCTTTCCTATTTCAATTTACAGGCATTGTGTCCTCTCCTCCTGCCCTGTAGCTCTGTGAAAGCCCAGGCTCTTTCCTCTCAAAACCATCTTCTTAATATTGGCAAGCTGCTCTCAGGCTCAGACTAAGCATCATCCTCTTCTCCAAACTCAACAAGTCTCCCTCCCCCCACAGGACAAGTGCTCCAGCCCTCAACTTCACAGTCCTCTGCTGAACTCACACAATTTTATCAATACCTACCTTTTACTGGAGGGGACCAAAACTGAACACAATATTGCTCATTTGCATATTTCCAAGTTTCTTTGGGTTTTTTAACATAAATTATTTTTTGCCCAATTACTTGAGCTAATCTAAATTATCCAAAATATTAATATAAACCCCATGGCCTGCCTCCTCATACAGTTACAAACTCCAAAGATAAAGAAGGTTCTTTTCTGAGTATATATTTTATTTATCCTTTTTTACTTACATCAAGATTTTTTTCATTATATACTGGTTTTGGAGTGGCTATTTAACTATATTTCAATACAATTTTTTCAGAGATCAGATATATTTTAGAAAAAAATTCTCTGCATGTACAGGACAAGAATATTTTCTTAGTACTTACTCAAGAAAGAAACTGTCAGATATAGGCATTAAAATCCACATCAACTTTTCATATCGTAATTATCGACTCCTCTAACTTGCAATTTCTGTGGAGCAATTCCTGCATCAGCTATAATTATTCTGTTAGACAAAGTACTTAAATCCTTCTCAGAAGCCCCCACGTAGGTTCTTTCTCCCTTTGGACCACCCATGCACCAGGCTCGTGCTGGACTCTGGTTCCCAAATTCACAGCAAACTCTTTGCTTTAACACCATGAAATTCAATCCTACCCCTATGCTGTCTTTTAGAAAGCAAGAACCACCAGCCCACAAAGCATACCAAGCCTGCAGTAAAGCTTGCCTTATTTGCTGTTATTTTGATCTTTTCTCTTTATCAGTATCTCAACTTTTTCTCTCAACCAATATAAGGCCTTTGAATGAAAAAAATTGTCTTCAATCTTTTCATAGGCAACAATAATTGTTGCAATGCATGAGTCCCTTTTTATACAAAAAGCAATGCAACAATTACTTCATTTGTTAGGAAGAGGTTAACATTGCTCTGTGGGCTCCTTGCAGAGCTCCAGCAGTTACAAAATGTCTTTGTGTGATCTATCAGCATTCCTGAATTTTTGTGGAACAGAAGAGAAAAAAAATTCAATATTAAAAATCAGGGAGCTGGAGCCTCCACATGAAATACAGTTTTGTTCCTACCACAAAGCTAAGTGGTTTTGATCTTCTGAACTTCTCAATCATGTGTGACCAAAGAATTCTTTGCAATGAATTATGTTTGCCTTCTATGTTAATGAAAACCCAACATGCATAATTTATAGAAGCTAGGAACCAAACATTAAAAAATAAAGTCATAAAAAAGCCATAGGAGTCTTTGATGGCAGAGTCCTCACCATTTAAATGGAACTCTTATACGATATTTTTCTGTCAGATTTATTAGGTTTTATTTGAATATGTTAGACTTTGCAGTGATGTTTGTACAAAAATTCTAAAGAGGGAAAACATTATAAACCAACAAAAATCAAACAAATGAATGGTCAGAAATAAAACAAGGAGTCTATAGAAGACTCCATTTTCTTTGAAAGCCAGTATTAGGCTTACATCTCAACCATTAAAATCTAAAATACAATGTCCCTCTTTCACAAGGATGGATCCCAATATTTTGCTTGCTTTCCTGCTTTTATGCTGCTACTCCTCAGTACAATGACTTGCTGTAAGGAGTGGCATTCCACAAAGTGTCACCCTTTCTGCAGGGACAGGGAAAGGCTCCTTCCAGGGCAGAAATGGAAAAAGCAGTGGAAAACAAGAAAAGGTCTGAATCCTGAGCCACAAGCATCAACAAGGAGCACTTCCATCAACTTGTACAGGTTCAAAGTATACATATATTATATATAACTTTATGTATTTTGTAGTGTTCTACTGATAATAAGTTTGAAGGTATGTTTTGGGAGAACATTACAAACTAACAGTAACAAAACCTCATTCTGTGCTGATGCAAATTACTCACACGATCATGAGTGAGGTTAAGTAAGATCAGACTGCTCACAGGGTACTTGTGCAAGCAGAGGAACGGAAGAGTTTCTACTCTGAAAACAATTCAAGAGCTACATCTCATTCCCAAGGAAAGCCTAATCAGGCCAAAGTGTTTCATGAGGGAGCTGGTTAGACAGCACAAAATATCATTTACCTACAATAAAAACTAAGTTGTCAGTGCAGATGGAAAAGAGCTCTTTAGAACAATATGATCTCCTGCTTCTTAAAAATCAGTAACTGAGAAATTTGCCCTATCCATTTATTACTGCAATATTCTTCATGATTCATGAAAGTATTGGAGAGGAGCTGCTGTGAAATCCATTGCTAAGTGTAGTAAGTAATGGGTTGGATCCTACACTGCTTATAGCACTAATTAATGATCACAGATCCAGAAACATCTGTTCACCTTTTCTTCTTGCTAACCTGGAACCTTCTAGCATTTTCTTTTTGCCTGTAGAAGGTGTGGCCAGAGGTTACAAAGAAAACAAGTCTGGGAAGGAAATGTGTCCTCCTCACCTGCTGGCAGCCTTTTCTCCCTGAGCACAGCTCCTGCAATAAGCTACTCTTCTTCCTTATAAACACTTTAACATAAAAAACTACTTCCCAAGATCAGTCATAATAAATTCATCATCTTAGTACCAAGAAGACATACAGGCAAAGAGACCTGTTCTACAAGTTGTCAAAAACAGCTGTCTTAGACAGTTGATTGAAAGGAAGCAGTGACATTACTAAACAGAAATTATATATTATTTTTGTTTTCCACCTCCACATATAAAATCCACTGAATTAAAAAAAAAAAAAAAGAAAAAAGAAAGAATCACTGTCAGGTATTTCATTCCTGCACAGCATTTAAGAGTTAAAACATTAAATCAACTGCTTCAGTGTGTTGATTTGGCTGATATTATTACAGAAATTAAGTCTTCAGACATTAGAAAGCCCCACTAGCTTCTTACAAAAAGTATAAGCAACTCCATATATCCCTTATGCTTCATGATCACATTAACTCCATGATGATTAAACAGAGGAGGAATTGGAGAATAATTGCAATAACTCAAAATCCTCATTCCATATGTGAACATATTCATTACTGCTGGTATAAGTATTCTGATGTCTTTAATCAATGTACCAGAGGGTTAGAAATCAACACCACAAAAAGCTCAGCACAGAACTTGACAGGCTTTTCTGACACTTCTATCGTATTTAATTACATTCCTCTCAGATTTCTATGGGTAGATTCAAATTTGACACTCACCTCTATTAAAGTCTTTAAAACACTCAGAGTTAATAGATCTTTGGAAATTTTAGGTCTTAACTACTATTGGATTTTACAGAACTTTGCATTAGAAGCCTGGACACTAGTGACACATTGACAACCTCAGAGGCCAAAAATTAAAATAACTATACATGCTTTGATTTAGTGTCTGAAATATATGACAGACATACCATGGCAACAGGGCATGGAGCAAGCTGTACCTCTGCTGTGTCCTGATTTCCCTTTCCCTTGGAATATATGGCTAAATAGGTTACATGGATTCTTTAGCAACTACTCGTAGTGATTCACCAGAAAATAAGTTCTTTATGACTTAGAATCAATTTTTAAACCCCCAGAGTAATTAAGGGATTTTTTCCACCCTAACCCAAAGCCTTCTAAATGACTCCTCATGAACATTATGCAAATGTAAATTCCAATACCAGTTGAGCACAGATCCATCAATTCTGATTTATCTTCCCATAAGAAAAAAAAAATTCACCGTATACAGGATCACATACCACTCATTATAACTTCTCACACATGAAAACTCCATAACTACATTATTTATTATTTAATAGACTGCCACACTGAGTAACTGATTTATTCATTGATGTTAAACAATTTTAATTAACAGTAAATTCAATACTAATAATCTGTATATTTCCCTTAGGCACCTTCCGCAGTTGAAGTCTGAATTGCTGCAATGACTTGCACCCAAGAAGCCATTTGGCTGAATTCCAGTCAGGATTCTACTCTGTTATGCAAACTCAAAGCTTCAAGATTACAAAATTCAAATTATTTCTCAATGTGCATAAATGTATTTTTTAAGTGTAAAAAAGCATTTTTATAATAGCCTAGAAAATACTTACTGTTATAAGTTCTTGCTTTGCTGATACACAGTAATAAACTCAGCGAGAATTCCACTTTTTTGTCTTAATCATCTCAAAGTAAAATGAATGTCAACAGCAAGTAGGGCTACTTAAATCCATTTAAATCTCACCAACACTTTCTTTTTATAGAGAGACCAAAGGAAATTAATGCAATCCCATACTTTAATGGGAAAGTAGATCTCTATGGTTAACATAAGTAAGAAACTTAAATAGTTTCTAATCTGGTCAAACCGTCTATCAGGGTCCTTTCTCATAATCAGAGATCAGGAGAATGAAACTACTGCTCCATTATCTTATGCAGATACTCCACAAGCCAAATATGACTTTAACAGTTGACCTTCTCATCAAAAAAGTGTGATTTTCTCAGGCATCTTTGATGCTGTGATAGAAAGACTAAAAAATATTTCAATGATTGAAATAATCAGTGCTAAGAAAAAGGGAACTGAACATGTATGGGATGCACTTCTTCAATTAATTTTTATAATCTTTTTAGTTATTAACCTCTGAGTTACAAATCATAAAATAAAATTTATCTTGGCTAAAACAGAATTATATGTACAAACTTCATTCACATGCAGCTCATATTAGACTTTCCTACATGGCTGAAACCAAGGAAAGCAGCAAATGAAGCACAATCAATGACACAAAGACAAACCTGCAAATCCCATTTCTGATGATCACAACTACCACATGTCATAATGCACATAAACAAATTACCAGCTAGAATTCTCAAAAGTAATAAATTCTAAGCATGGTTGTATGTAAATAAAACAAAATTTCACCTTCTGGGTGTCTATGGTCTGAAGACATTTAACAACACTGATCCAAGGGTAAGGCAGCTGGGAGGCTTCCACAGCTGAGGAAGTGGCTGTGTCTTTTACCAGCTCAAACCCCAGTATTAGTCGGGGGAGTACTGACACTTTTAACCTGTTTATTAGTGATTTTTAACAAAACTATTAAATAATACTCAACAGCACACACATTCCCATTGATGGGCCGGCAAACAAAACCCTCCTAAAACAGGGGGGGAAAAAAAGGCAAACTAAATGCAGAAAAAAGCTTAATATTTACTTCCCTTCACATGTTGCAACCTTAATTGTGCAGTAGAGCAGCATTTCAGGGAAAAGAAAAAACCCAACAAAACGAACAAGCAAGTAACCTCAGTGAGCCTGTTTCTATTTAACTACTTTCCTCATTTTGACTTTTTAATAGCAAGAAGAGAAACACAATCCATACAAAGAATACAAATCTTCCTATAAAACCTCCTTCCCAGGTTGACTGTTAGTGAACATGAGAATTTAGTACATTTTCTGCTAAACTTCCAGTTTACACAAGGACGACTGAAAATATTACATCTCTGTTAAACTGACTTTCTACTTATCAGGTCTACAAGGCAGATTGATTTTGGTCAAAAAATTTAAGACTGAACAGAGACATGGCACAAAGACAAGCAGTTTTCCCTTTATTTTTAAAAAAGTCTTGCCTTCTACATCTCTGATTTGATCCTCATACACAGGTGACTTGACACCTACTTAAGCTGTCACTACACACACTGTGTCCATCACAGTCCTAAGCAGCAGAAAATTTCTAAGAGTTAAACTATTTACAATCAGCATCCTTTATTTTTTTCCTGAAAGAAAACACTGCAGCCTTATGTAATTGTTTTACAATGTCTATTGCTAAAGATTTCACAAGGAATGTATAAGTTTATGTGGAGAGCTGTTGTCTGTAAAGGGAGTAAGGTTACAGACCAACAACCAAATTTTACAGGAATTTTCACTGCCACCAAGGGGTCACTTTGGTTAACCCTTTATCAGTAAGGTTTTGCCTCAGGAATATAGCAATTTTCCAGTTTCAGAGAATTTTCCCCTTTCCTGTTCCAATAGCTTCACTTCTCAGAAATCTTTAATTTTAGATCTCTGTTAATTTACTTGGTAAAAATAGTAGTTCTGTCTTAATACTGTGCATTTTGAAATATTGCCCATTCTGTAGCACTTAGAGACATGTATATGAAAGGGGGGGAAAAAAGTAGTTATAAATATTCACTGCTTTCATGCAGAGAACAGAACCAGAAATCTAATACTGTGTCAAGAGACAGAGTGTTTCAGAACTACATCCACACGCTCTCTGGCAATATGCAACTGGCTGCCTCACCATTAGACATTTGCTTCTTCAAAGCAGATACCAAAGAAATGAGTTTGTCCCCAGTTTTTGAACATCAAAGACAGCAGAGCAAATTACTCCCTAGTGGAACTCCATGAAATTGGTCCTTGGTCCTCCTCCCCAAGGAAAGCCCTATTCCAAAACATACATTTAATTAATATCCTCTCCCGTCTATAGATTCCTATAGGGCTTTTAAACTTTTCCTTGCAGTGTGCTCTTTGCAACCAGTCTAAGTTCATACAAAGGCCCCTTCTATCCTGGTGCTTTATTAGGGTTAGGAAATAATTTTTAACATGTATGTTTAAAGATATTTCCACAAGCACATGGATAACATGGAGTGAACACTCAGCAGTGGAATTATGCAACCAATGTAAAGCAAAATCAAGGAAGTAGCTTTACAGTCTGTGACCATCTATGGAAAACTGGTGAAAGAGAAGGGCAGGCATTGGCTCAGGACAGATAAAACTGTATGGAAAAAAAAAGGATTGACCATTGATCCTATCTCACTCCATTAATAATCAAAGGCAAAGCTCCTATTAGCGAAAAATATACAAGACAAAGCTTTTCATGAAGTGGAATAAAATTCTCTCAGAGATTATCACTGAATTGATATAAGCACATACTGAAGAGTCTTTCTGAAAAAAAATCACCTTGGGTGTACATATAAACAGAAGAGAGATGCACAGTTTTTCCTGAATCAGAGATAACCTAAGGAAAACAGCAGACAGGAAGAGAACACTGAACAGGAGTGTGTAATGGAGAGCAGTAATGCAACTTGAACTGCCTTCAGCTTCTTGATATTAGAATTACACAAGCCAGGTAAATAATATAGACTCAGACTTCAGTGAATGCCTGTTTTAAAACTCCTTTAACTGCCTCTGTATCCATTACCGTTTCCAGCTCTGAGCTGAAGTGCAGTGATACTGGACAGCAGAGACACATGAATATTTTATGTTATAATTTGCAAATGTGTATTTTCACAAAGTTTCCTTGACAAAGAAAACCAAATATTCTCTCACACCCATGCCCCACGATTCTGAAACCCCGCCCCGAGTTAGCACACTTGGCCTCCAAATCCTGGTATGTAAGAGAGTGGAAGGGAGGAAAAGAACTACTCAGGAACTTTAGTTCCCATTCAGCAAATTATGCAAGTTTTAAACTTTCACCTTGAACACAAGAAAAATGTGAGGTTAGATTTTTAAAAAGACTCACCATATAATTGTGAACTTCTATATGAGGGAAAAAAAGTTTCCGAAATCTCTTGCAATACCATTCAGATCCCTAAATTACCTAGAATGGCAGGACCTGGGATTCCCAGAAGAGACCATCGTTGCCAGACCATGTGACCAAAACCACTGCTCTTGGCAAGGTATTTGCCAGATGTGGCTCATACCAAGTGTAGAAAAATCGTTGAAACTTTTGGTTCTTGGACTTTATCCTCTGCATCACATTTGCTCTGGAAATAGCCAACTGAACAGAATCACTAGCCATGCTAATGCAAATGCCTTTAATTACTAAGTATCCATAAGGTTAGAAAAACATCAAATACCAAGAATTAAGCTTCTGGAAGCATTTGAAATTACATCTCATTTTCCACAGCTGATAAGAATATGACTTAATGGAATATGCACTTTATGATGTGATGGGATCTTCTAGTATGAAGGTCATTCCAAACATTCCATATTTCATTATTTTCTTATGTGTGTTGGCTTTTTACATTAGAAAAATTTCAACTTTTATTGTATCATATTTTCAGCTGCTGAGATTCCTAATGTACAACGTGACTTTTTGAGAAGGAAATTAGAAGCAATCAGAGTTTGAAAACAAAATTAAGCTGGTACCTTTAAAATCTCTTCCCCCAAACTTAAGTGATTTTGCAACACACATCCAATTCTTAGCGCAATCAAGTCTAAAATAACTGATTATTTGCAAAGCCACTCTAAGACACAGCATCGACATGCTTTAGTCAACGGGGATAATTTATTGTGCATGCTATTAATTTGTGTCTTCCAAAAATTTATAACTGAGGAAAAAAGTCCATTAGAACAGCATTCAAAGTCACTGTTCACTCGAATGCACTCTGCAGGGAAAGCATCCCCAAGACCATGAGAAACAACTGAACATCAAGGTTCTAGAGACAACCTTCTTTTCAAGAGGTAACCTTTCTAACTTTATCTTCTGTTTTTGCTCAATTAAAAACTCAAAGCTCACAGAGCAGACAGATTATCCTAACCATACTCACATTTGGGTGAAATTCTGGACAAACAGCAGACCAAGGGAAAGGACTCCAAACTCCTCCAGGGGAGGAAGCTCCCAGTCCTGGTGTGCAGGATTATTCCTCCACAGGCACTTCCACTGCTCAGCAACTATGCAACTGCAGCAACACATGGTAGAATAACTACTCATACAGATCTTTTCAATTCTCCAAGAATAGCTATGTTAATTTAGCTTGAAGAATGATTTTTAAGAAAATATTTTGACCCCTAAACTTACTTCTGTCCTGACTTTCTGCATGACCTTGAGTAAATTTCAAACTCAAAATACCTCAGCTCCTTCTGCACTAAAATGAATGCAGCATAACACACCCACCACAATAAATCTTTATCCTGCTTAGATGAAATGCATTTTGCAATGTAAGTGCAAAATCTTGTTATTTATTAACGGAGGCTTCTGCCACAGCCTTTCACTTAATGTTGTTAGAGCCACCCTTTACCTTTAAATCTAGCAAGACAATTATTGACTAATGACCACATCACTTCTGTCAGAAATATAAAAGCAATATAAACATGGCTTTGCCTGACACATCAGCTGCTTAAGGAGAGATTTGCATAATTCTATCTATTTATCCTAATGTATCCCCAATTTAGGAGTTTCTAGTAGTCTTAAGTGGATACACTTCCATTAGCCAATCCCAGTCCCTGTGGGTGGTATGTTGGCTCTCAGCTGCAGTTTATGAGCTACTCAGAGGTTCTTTTTACACATCAGTTCCCTCTTCCTCACATTCAGGTTTCTCAGCTCATTGCACACAGAGGTTCAAATTTCCAACCTGATGGGTAGGACTAACAAGTAAAATATTGTCTTAACCCACAAAATACTTAGTACTTAATACTTAATATTATAAGTATACTAGTTATAATTGAAGCCACCCTATTAAACTTTACAGGAATCTGCACTATCCAGGGCCATATTGGCCAATTAAATCCTGAAAAGAAATAATTTATGCTGACTTCAGTGACACTATTCCATAAATGATGTGCTGGTGGGATCACTGTAGTTCTTAATACTGAATGCAATTTATTGCACTGGATTAATACGTCCCTTCAAAAAGCAAGGACTGAAAAGATAAATTAATACTTATTATTAGTAAGTAAAAGAAGCAAGTTAAGAATCTAATTTTTGCAGTATGTTATTGAAAGAAATGACCCAGTTATTACAGTGACCAGTTATTTGGTGTTGATGGCAACCATTTTATAGGTTACCAAAATTCATCTTAAAACCACACTTTGCCTGAACAAACCCAACTAGCAAGCTGCTTAAGAATATCACTGTGCTTTGCAGATGGCAAAGGGGTGACTTATTTAGATATTATTTTATCTTGGCAAGAAGTAATAAAAAGCAAGATATTCATGGAAAGTAACAATCTACCTAGAGCAGGTTATATTTATCCAAGAGTTGATATATTTAATTATCAAGTGTAGATCTGCTAAGAATAAAACACACCAACCCCTGCTAAAATTACTTATTTAAATTGGAACAGTGGGAGAGCAAACCTGTGGGAATGATAAGTGTTTGCTGACTGAAAAACATTACATTAGCAGTTGATAAACTGACTGAAATAAGTGGAATGTCAAAATATGACAGGAGTAATGTTGCACCCCAAATATGAGGACAGCTTTATAATGTGATAATAGATTATACCTAAGGAAGAATGCACATAAATTACTTTTTCATGCCTCACAACAAAAATCTTTTACAAACAGAAACAAACTACACATTCAAGATAAAATACCATCAGGACCCATGCATTTAAGAATTCAAAAGCAGTTTCTAAAACACTGGGATCAAAAATAACCAATTCCAAATATAACTCCTCTCCACTCACCAATTAATAAACTCATATATAGATCATTAGAAATTAAACAAACAAAACAACAGAGCAACAACAAAAAAAGTCCCTACCACAACCAAATACAAAACCCCCAAACACCTGCAGCAGGAGCTGCACCCTCTAGCAGTTTTTGTAGAAGAGCAGCAATTTTTTTAACAGTTGTAAAGGTATCTCATCCTAAAAGAGCCAAAAGATGCAAGGCACACCTTAACTGTGAATGTAGGTCCAAAAAGAACCTTGAAATCCCATGAAGCCTAAAGGAAAACTAAAGCTTCAAGGTACAGTGGAGCTGTTACAAGCATTTTTTTTGGTGTGTATCGCACTTGGAAAGCATCAGTAGGTACTGACAGTGATAAACACAGAAAGATCACAAAAAGAAAGTGCAATCACAGAATTGTTTAAAAACCCAGCCTAGCCTGAAATCAGGGAAATTGATAGTTTTTAATCAAATATACTTCGGCATGCTGATATCCTACATTCTGTTGAAAGCATTTATATCCAGTGGATAGCACAGGCAGTGCTGCCAGGCCACTGCATAGGAAGTCAAAAGTGTAGGATTTTGTAGGGAAAAAGCCTACTCCAAGCTAAACATACTGGTGCCTCTCCCACTAAGTTACCAGAAGTCCCACCACCAGACCTGGCTGCTTTTAGCTTTCCTTTATGCTCTGTTTTCTTCCTTGCTCCCAGTACATTTCTTGAGCATAGATATTTATTACCTTTCTAAAGAATCAGAGGCCTATAATTCAGCATCCACAGATCTGCAAGACAATTTTCCTGCCTTTGAAAATGCAGGAGTTGCATAAGTATAGTCTTCCAAGTCTTTCAGTGTTTAAATACAGGAAAAGAAATAATAAAAAAGAATTGTAAGAAGATCCTAAACAACAATCATTCCTTAGTTAGTAGAAAAATTTTACATATCCAAGTAATCAATAAATTATTTGTATGACTTTCATAGCCTCTGCGCCTCCTCTCCCCTTTCCTGGGAGTTCAGCAGGTACAAATGTGGTCTCTTGTATATCCATGATCCCTGTTTTGTTTTTTTTTCTCCAAGATCACGTTGCTCCGAGTTCTTCCTTTTCTTTAAACTACTTGGTGGAAAAGTTTTCTTTTAAAAGTTGCTGTTCATCAAGCAGATGACCCTTGATCATTTTCATTTTATGATCTGTTAAGTATTCATAAAAATTGAAATCAACAGAAACACTGAAGAAAAGGAGCACTGGTTTCCTTATAATTCAACACTGGGAAAAAATGATAAAGAACTTTAAGGCATTTTTTCAACAAAAGGGTTTGTCTTTGAAACAGTTATGAGTTCCACAATATAACTGGATGGACCTGTTCTCTACATCTCCCCATCTTTTCTCGCAAAATGCAGAATTTTTTCATTGCTAGCACTGTGCCATGAGCCTGGAATTCTACTCAAAGACTCAGAAAAAAGAGGTGAGGATGCAAGCAGCCTTCCAATAGAAATGAAATTTGCAATGTGATCGAAGTATATGCAAGGAGCTCACAATCTCAAGCCAGTATGTATGAACTGCAGATACACACAGTCCCTATGGAAAGCTTTTAAAGCTCTGCAGGAGCTGCAAATAGCAGCGAGGCCCAGCGCAAAGCCAAGGAACACTTGGAACCTCTGAGAAACTGAATGTCAACACAATATCATTTATGAAAGTATGCGGTAAATTTTGAGAAGTTGTCTCACAAGACTCAGTTCAACCAATGACTTTAGCAGGAGGCTTAACTGGTTTTCCTGCTACCCTTCTGCTTGAGCCGATTCTATTTTGACCATTGAGTGAAAAGCAACAGCCAGTGTAAATCTCCTAACCCGTCACTCATGACATTTAAACAGACTGTGCTGTCGTGAACAGGGTGATTCAGGTTAAATTTCCATTAAATACTTCCCTGCTTTAATTCTTTTTTGAATGAAAGTTGACACCAGTAACACACACACACATGTACAAAATATCATAAGTAGGCAAAGAGGCTGAACTCCATCAGGAACTGGCACCAGGCACAGTGAAGAACTCAGGATCAGATGGCATCAGCATCAACAGAGGAAAACTCATCAGATATAAAAAGGCTCATCTTTTCAGCCTGTATGAATTCCTGCTGATTGGGACATACTTATTTTTTTTCAAATAGTTAATACTGGAGTTCAGCAGAACCAAAGAACTCCAGAAATTCCAGACAGCAAAAAAGCAACACAAAGGTTTGTGTCAAACAATCTTACTTCTCTCTGTATTGGAGTCAATAATTCCAGGTATAAGGCATGCTGCAACCATATCCTTATTCGTATTGCAATGGCAATAGAAACACAGAGACTGAACATATAAAAGGACAGCTCCAGCCTTAAATTCCAGCTTGGTGCATGAAATAATCGAATGCATAAATCCATTCCTACTCAGTACAGCAGTCCACCGATACTAAAACACATTCTGGAAAACCACTGACTTTAGTGGTCTGAACGTAACAATTATCACATTAAAACAGGTGACTAATGAATGGGGTACACGTGTGGCTATTTCCATTACAAAATATATCCCAATATCTTCAGTCATTTAAATGCCATTATGAAGGGAGATAGTTGAAAAAACTGGACTCCATTAATTTGCATAATAAATATTAGACTATAAAATGGGATTTTCTCATTAGCCAATAAAAAGCTACCTGGTCTCTTTTTATGTGGCTGCTACTGTTTTCAACATCGGAAATAATAGCTGAAAACAAATTCAAAATACTTACACAACTGCAGGAAGAATTACTGGATCAATATAGTAATTTTAAGAAAAACTCTGCAAGGCTAACAGAATTATACCTATGACAAAATGCAGTCTGTTTGGAAATATCTCCTTTAGTTGGAATGAAGAATACCCAGTACCTTGACATCCGAAAAAATATATAAACTAGTAAAACATTATTCAACCTGACCAAAATCAAGCTAAAATTATACCAGCCCAACCCAATTATCTTCAAGCTAATTCATGCTGCTTCACAGACAGTTCTTAAAAACAGTTATCTATTTTTCTAATGTATTTGTTTTAATTCCCCAGTAGATCTAATCTTTTTTTCCACAGAATAATATTGTATATGACCATAGAGTCTTTTAGTGCCTTGAGCCTAAGTCCATAGGCCTACTTTTCATAGAGCAAATCAGTCAGCCTAAACACTAAGTTTGGAATAAGACCAAAATTAAAAAACCACACTAAAACCCACAAGAACTATTAGTTCTGCTTGTCAACTCCATTTAATAGTTTTTACAAGTCTAATTCTGACGTTGTGTGAGAAATAGCTGGCAAAAAAGCTAAGTATAACTTATCAGAGAAAACACAAAGAAATGTAAGCCATCTTGAGTGAGTCTCAACAGCTGCACTTTAAAAACAGAATCAGGACTGCAAGTGCATAAACTCTGATGAAAACACTGATTTATTTTTAAGTATGTTGTACTTGGAAAATCATTATAAACCAAAACAAGGCAGAACTCAGCAATGGAAAACAGCTAAAAGAAATCCATATGGGCCTTATTTTTTCACATTTTTTCCCCAGAGGAATCCTCTTGCCCTCACCATTCTTTTCTATGCCCCAAACTGTATTATCTACCCTTTTTGTATTCCTGTCACCTTAAGGACAAATCTCAGAGTTGCTTGTCTCTCTCCTTCCCTTCCTTAGAACTAACTATCCAACTGCTTGGCATTCAGATCCTTTCCATAAGTTCCTTTCTCCAACAACACTCAACAGACATATGCATTGACAAGGACATGTAAGACAAACCCAAATCCAGGGGAAATTAGGTCCCTAAGTGTACTTGCAAACCTGGATCTGAAAGGTCAGGCTGGAAAAACAAGAGATAACAACAGAGCAGTCAAATTTATTCTACATTTGACTCTGCAGATTGGATGGCCAATGTGCCAAAAGTTGAATTGGAATTGTGGGAGATTAAGAAGTACCTTCTCAGGAACCTCTAAGGGTTGAAATACCCAAGAAGTGGATGTCTGATTCCAGACTGTAATCCTGGTCTCTTGCCTAACATAGCCCACAGATACAGCAAAATATCTTCAAAGTAAGGGGTCCACAACCCCAATTGCTGTGTGTAAAGCCACTGAGGACAATGACTAGGAAATACTGTATTTACGTGTGTTTGGACTTCATTGCTCTTTTTCCATAAAAATCATGACTGCCTACCAAGATTCTCTCCAGCTGGAGTGGGTCAGGGACAGAATTCTCCACTGGAGACAGCTGTCTTAGTAGAGTTATCTCTCTAAAAAACAAATTTCTTGTGACTGAATATGTAGACCTGTCATGCCTGAGTTTTGATCTGAAACAGACATTGTGGGTGTATTTTAATAATACTCGGGGAATGCAACTCCAGCAATATTAGGTACATCCTCCCTTACCTGGTGAAAGGCAGCAAAATATGGGGAACTTCTAGTGCCATCGACTTTCTTAGTTCATTTAAGGCATTTCTACAGCTAAAGTAGAGCATAAGCTCACTATTGGTTTTTTAGGAATTTTGTCCACTCCTTCTAAGTCCTACTTTAAACACCAGAACAGGTGTTTCCAATCTTGCCTTTAGAAAAGGGGCCCTGTGAAATCAATTTCAGTTCAATGTACTACCATGAAGACTATGTAATCTAATAGACAGATAAACTACTGTACATCTTCATTTAAAAATAAAGATCTACATTGCTCTTGAAAAATAATTATTGTCGAATGTATTATTTCATGGTGGCTTCATCAAAAAGTACACACCACACAGTAAAAAGACTTTAAGAAAAAGATAAACCAAAAAGTTTCCTTAGTAAGAAGGTCTGTGTAGTACCTCAACAAGCATTTACCTGTATTGCAGCCCCAACTTCAATATTCGTGGCATTGCCTAGGTACAAAATTGCTGGTGACACAGCCCAATGAACAATACCCTGGTATACAGTTTCAGAAAAGAACAGAGAGACAACAGAAGAAAACTCATTCCAGCAGAAAGTTGAAGATACAAGGTTTGCTTCCATATCTCAGGAGAAAACTCCCACCTTGTGTTGCTTAAGAAACACACATGTAGACAAGAAGAAGAATATAAATCAAAATTTTGGCTCAGTACCACATTTGTAGATGATATAAAGGCACGAGGGTACGAGGACAGGGAGAAGGTGCCATGGGTGGGGAAGTGCCAAGCCCTGCATGGAAGGGGCTGAGAGATGACACTTCTGCTGAAACAGTTTGCAGGCCCTTGGGATCCCACCCCTGGCTGAGCACTGCCAGTGGTTACACAACACATTCCTGGAGTGAGATCAGCCTAAGGGAGCAAGGCTATGTTTAGTGCAGGGCAGAGTGGGGTATGAATCAGAAGCACTGAAGACAAGAAGCCAGTATCTCTTTTTTTAAAATAAAAAAGATGTTTCCAATGTGTATTAAACACACCAGTAAAATAGTGACTGCAACTCTCAAAATATCACTCCAGCCATTTATTCCATTTAGCAAACCACCTGTGTGACAGAAAACAAGAAAATGTGAATACAAATGGAAAGTAAAATTCCACAACAGTTAAATATACCACACACAGAGACCTTTTCATACGACATTATCAGTCAAAACAAGAAATGTCAGAAAACATAACGTCAGGGAAATCTACTCATAAAATTAAATTTCATCAAGGCTGAAGCCAGAGGAGACAGCAATAAAACCTTAGTAAACAACCTTACACTGTGTTATAGAAAAAATATCAGAGGAAGAAAAACTAGTATCATTTTTATTTTTATTTCAATCCTGACTATTTCAGTCTAATAGAGTTCTTTTTGCAATTAACTGGAGAACCAAATTAAGGGGGTTAGTCATTTAACTACCTTGTAGGCAGGTGCAATCGTGTGGGTAGGTGGACGAAATCTGTGCAATTAAACAGAAAACATAAATTTGTCCTTGCAAAATGACAGGTCATCTTTCAAAAACAACTCAGAATAAGAAGAAGAAAAAGAGTTCCTTATACTTTTTCTAAGACTTGCAAAGTAACTTATACTTCCGTGCCTGAAGGCTTTTGTGTTAGAATGAAATTTAAGTGTACAAACAAAATAATTTAAAATGAAAAGAATTTGTGGGAGGTTCATTAATAACAGGTACACTTCTTTGAGTTCCCTTTAATCTGCCATATTGCCTTATAATTAGACAGATCTGATCCAAGTGAGCCAAATTAACCTACAGGCTTGATTGAACCAAACCGCTAATTGAGGTTTCTACTCTCTGTTCTGTGGATCAAGTTATTAAATCACTTTTGCCTGTACCAGCACACATATAATATGCTTTCCTTCAAAGCTGCCAGGTTTGTAAAACCATGATTTTCTTTTTTTCAGAAGTCTCTATACAAATTCAAACACATGAAGCCATCCAACCTGACCAATGTGAAGTGGAGGCAGAGCAAAAAAATTCTCTCCCTGTTTAACTAGCCCCCAAATTTCTGTTAAATCAAAACTATGAAGTTATGTGGTGCAGCAAATTATCAAGTCAACTTGGTTACTTTTTCCTTTTTGTGTCTTTTCCTGCTGTAGCTCTTTAAAGTCCTGCCTGTGAATCAGTGCTATTTACAGCACTCATAAAGATACCTGAACATGGTAAAAAGGAAACACAGACAAGAAATGTAGCATTTTATGTAGAGGATAATTTTACAACAAGGCAGTACACAATACACAACCTCATGATGCTTCTCACATACTGAGTTAAAGAAAAATTAAACTATAAGAACACTTTAAAAAAAGTGGGTTTGTCTTACTCTTCATTTCAAAAAATAGTTTTATATACTTCACCAAAACATTACAGAGAACCATAAATTCAAGGTACATGGCATATGAACAACTATGAAAGCTGCAATTCCAAATAGTTACAGCAAAATACTTTAAGCTCACAACTCTCTAGTGGTAGTGAAGTGCTTTGGATTCAAAATACGTCCACGTTTGAACCAAAGATCAGAGACAAATATTTACTGGACAAACTAATAAGATTAGAACTAGCTCAGGTCTCAGTTCTGAAAACCTGTGAATAGCACCACTGCTTATACACTAAGTTATTGTCACAGCTTTGTGACCAGGGCCCAAAATAAGCACAGAATTTTGCTATAACGGTCAATATCCTGTTCATAATACTGAAAACATGCATATACATGGTCAAGCTAGAAGTGGCTACACATACATAATTGATCCTAAAAGCTGATATAATGAATCTTCAATATTTTGTTCTTTTTTAAAGTACTCCTTTTATCCTGCAGTACAAGATAAGAGAATATAAAACTAAACAAAACTTCAAATCAGATGAGAGCAAAGGAAGTTTAAAAATATTCATCCCTTGTGCATCATTCTTGTGAGAAAAGTTTTTGACTGTCAGACAAGAAGTGTCTAAGGGAGAATGCCCTTGAAGAAGGACTTTTCCCAAAGACAATTTCTGTTTATAGGAAACATGTTTGAATCAGAGGGGTTTAGATGTATAAATCTAATAAGACACAGCTGTACTTTTTCCTGCTCCAAAGAAATAATTGTAAAGCAGATTGAGAAAAATACAGTTAACAGTTAAAGAAGCAGAAAGGAAAAGTGGTTATGGTAAACACTTCTATACTGACCTTCTTCTTTATATGTTCATTTAAGAAAAAAAGGTAGATGTTCCTCAGACAATAGGTGAGTATCTTCCTCAGTGGTAATACACATCCCACAAGTGTGAATAGTCCATAGCAAAAATTTGAGTTAAAAAGCAGGTTTGAAGACTGAAGAAGGCTGATGCAATGTAACAGCCCCAGGTAAGAAGTGTGGCCACTTCCATCCCTACCTGACTGCTGAGGATTCCTTTGAAGGTAAGTGCAGATGGACAGATGTTATGCCTCTACCTGCAGAGCTAGGCAGAGATCTCATGAGTCTCTGTGAGTCCTGGGAAAGGAGATAAGGGCTCTGAAGAGCCAGCAAACAGAATCAGCCTGCACAGGGTAAGCTTGCACAGGGGATCAAGTCATACCAAAGTTAGAGCTCGTCAGAAAAACAATAACCTCATAAAGCAATTGAATGTGAAGAAAAGGTATTTTCTAATAAGAACCCATGAAAAAACCCCAACCACATTAAAATCTAATTGTCTAGATATTTGGGAACTATTGAGTTATTCTTTCTTAAATGGTACATGGCTCCTGAAGTACACTGAGCATGTTATTAAAGGTTCATTTCATTGACAGGTAAGTGTAAACTGACTGCAATATTTTGCACCTGAGCAATAAAGAGCTGGTTTCAAAATGATATTGAGGCTTTCAAAACTTCCCACAGCATTTCACTAGAGTTAAACTCTCTGACTAGAAGAATTCTAAAATGTCATCATCACCTGATTATTGTAATTTATGGATCTCTATGAAGGTTTGTACATTAAAAAGATGACACAGCACGTGACCTAATTAACTTTTATCCTGCTCATATCAAAGATGTATCCACTCCATGACCAGTGTAAACATGATGGTTGCACGAGGACCAGCTTAATCAGGCACCCCCAAAACACCATGACAATGATCTGTTTTGCAAAGTCTCTTTCAGAGCCTTATAAGAGAGAAGTCATAGAGGGGAGCAAAAGGTAAACTAAACCAGTATGGAAGACAGTTAAAAGTAGTTTTTTATCAAAAAGACTCATTTCTAGTTTTCCAAAAGTCGATCATGGATCATCCTGCAGATACCTCTCAGGCACTTAAAAATGCAGCTTCCATTTCATTGCACTAATTAAGACACTTTTGGCCAGTTCTTCATACAATAGGATAGCCCTTACCAGACAAGGTTGTTCAGGTTTTTTAAACCTCTGTTGCTCTAAATTTCTACAGAAAATCAGCCTATAGCAATATAAAACACTAACAGATGCACTAAGAAAAGTTCCTTTAAGTGGAGTATCACAATGTAGCAACATTCCTATTCCAGCTGGGGAGAGAAGCTGTAGGTATGTAGGTAAAACCAGTGCCCTTTGAGGTAGAAATATACTTTTCAGCTTTTACTTGAATGTGGGAGTACACTTAAATATAATGCATACTTCAATGATCCATAATAGGAAATAGTCATGGAAAAAGAACAGGAGGACAAAATGTACTAGATGAAAGCAACTGCATCTGTGATTACCATAAGAAAACACTTCATTCAAAGCTAAAGTAGCACGGGCAGAATTTGAATATATAATAGGCAGAAACCAGTTACTGAAATGCTTTACTCAAATATGAGTTAAAACTGAATAGCATGTTTGGTTAATTCTGTTGCCTCTATCAGTGCCATACACTGGATGTATCTACATTGCAATTTAAATGTGGAACAGAAGGGAGCTTTTGAAGTCATCCCTACTTTCTTTACTGTGGTTCATTTATCATGGAACAAACTAAAAGAATACAGATGAGAGTCCTTTCAGATGGAGCAATGCTAAAAAATGTACTCCAACCACTAATGGAGTCCACTGGACCAGATTAGAGAGAGTCGGAAGTGAGACCCCCTGAAATATAGACAGTGTGAACATCAAGCTTTCCACACAAACTGCTTCCTTCCACAAATGCTGAGGAGTTTCTGCCCTGCACTGTTTAGTGAAGCCATTACAATCACTATTTAGACCACAAATTATGCCTACTGTCATATGCCTTTGCATTTAGGTACTGCAAACTGTACAAGCAGCACAGAACCCGTTACTCACCCCTTTGGCATCGCAGCTTAAGAGTGCTTGGTATCCACAGCCCCAGGCAGAGAGGGAACCTGCTGATGCCACATTTCCACAAAGAGCACAAGCAACATTGATTCTGAAACAGCCAAGTCCACTCTTCCAACCCTCATCCTCTAACCTTCCAGGAGCAGCTCAAACATTTTTGCAGCTCATGTCACTGCTCGAGGTGAGACCAGCTCAGTGTGGAAAGCATGGCACGAGAAGTTCCAAAGCAAAGACACATCAGGACACGAATGTCTGAACCTTGTAGAGCTTCCCCCAGTGCCATGTGGCTCTCTGCACCCAAAACAATCCATGGAAAGATATGGGCACCCACACTACTTCTTCAGAGCAAACTGCTTCCTTCACTAACCATCCAGAAGCTGCTAATGCAGGTGGAATGAATGGATGAGAAAGCTTGAAACAAACACTCAGCTTATGCTGTCAGAGCCTGAAACACTTTCTCAGGGGCCCAAAGCAAGCAGCCAAAATACAGCTCTTCATGCTTGATGCAAAACGCATTGAATTCAAAAGAAAACTTATCAGTGGTATCCATGATCCTGAATATATATCTGTATATGATGTTGATATATAATAACCAATAAAATGGTCAAAATAATTTAAGGAAATATTATGCCAACTTCTTTCCCTATATAGAATAGTGAAATCAGTGGAACAAATGCCTGAGCTGTGGATTCACTGCAGACAGTAGAACCTTGTCCTCCCTTTTTCTCTTTTTAAAATGTTAGGTATCTGGTACAGCTGACCTTTGGAAAAGGCAAGAGTGTGCTTCTTTCCAATTCTAACAGATTAAGTAAATAACCTGAATATTTGGATAAACATTCCAATTAAATATGAGTAGGTCTACATAAATCTTGTAGAGATCCTGATGCTGAATTCAAAACTACACAGGTATAAACGTTCAAATAATAAATTATATCTATAGTAACTCAGAAGTTCATTCCAGGAGATATTGAAAATGTTCATAATTTGGTACAAAATTTTTGTTTAAAGTTTTAATGAATGAAATGTAACATACTGGCAGGTTTGCCTCATTGCACTGCTTGAGCTCAGTAGAATTAAAGGGATAGAAATGGGTGGACATGTATTTCGAGTCACATCAGCATGAGAAGTAAGAATGTCTTACACATATGGTTAGCATTGTTTTCTTTATTGTACTGTATGCTCAGTAATGTATTGGGCTAAACATACTTTCAGCTTCAAATGAACCATTTAAGCATGTTACACATCTGTATGTATCCACCAGGGGTGGAAATGTTCACACTTTCCTAGTCACACCTTTTTTATCTTGGATCAGTCTAATCGGTTACACTCAAACAAAACTGTACCAATTGTATTTGGTATCGCAGTGCCAGTGCTGGTTGTCTTCAATTTCCACTCCTGTCAAACCTCCCTGCAGGTACTCAGCCACCATTTCTCTCTCTTCCAGCAAACACCCAGTTGTTGACACATCATCTATAAAAGCATGAATTGAGACAGCATGGAAGAAACAAAGAGCAGAATATTAAATTTGTAATGTAGCTCCATCTTCACACACTTTGCAGGATGGGACAGTGGAGGAGTCAGCATTGAAGGTATTTTTATGCATTTTTGTTACTTAGAATTAATTTTTTTTATTGAATTTCTTCTTTAGTTTTTGAAAAATATGCCCTTATGAGCGTATTAATCCCTCATGGGCCTAAAATAACCCAAAAATGGCTATCAGTTGTCTGCTATATAGGACAAAAATTAACCAGTCTCAAAATAGATTCAGAGTTCATTCAGCCTTTAAAAAACTGGAATTCATAAACATTCAATATATTTCATCTCTTTATAAATTAGTCATCAAATAATTTTAAAGTATCACTATTCAGCACATTAATCTATACTAAGGCACCTTTAATCACAACACAACAGACTGTTTCTGATCTCACTGAACAGATACTATTCTTCAATGAAATTAAAATGCCCAATGTAAGTTTGGCAAGAGAAAAGAATTAAGTCTCTGCCACAAGGTCCTGCCCCGTGCCAATGTTTCTATCATCAAAATACCTGACACATCAGTTCACTTATCACCCAGTACCAGAATTCTTCTGCTACTTCACCAAAAGTGAATCAATAACCCAGACATTCCCTTTTCTATTGATTATAAATCTATGTTGGAAAGCCAAGTAAATTCTTAACATATTTCTCAAATTCAGCTTAATAGACAAATTGCATCTTGCCAGAACAATAAAAACACTGACTCCAGTTTGTGCTGGGATGGCAAAAGGAAAGAGGTGTCATACCACAGGACAAATGGATGCAAACAGGTAGAAGTGACAGGCAGATATTTTCCTGGAAGAAAGAAGATGCACAAAATAAAGGAATGTCTATGCAGAGATTCCTGTGGAAAGTTCTGTGGGTTGTTTTATATCTATACAAAAAGAGCAGGTCTCTTGGGATCTCTATCATCGTGAGCCTGTTAATTCTGCTTGAAGCAGTGCCTGCCAAGAACAGTCTTCCCCAGAAACTGTTACTTATGACAAAATCAGGTAAAATGCATTGCTTAATGTATATTGCAGATTATAAAACTCATCCCCATTTGTTGCAAAAGCAGAGATTTTCTTTGTGGTATTTTAGAACAAAGCACATCTGCATTAGGGACAGCAATATAAATATAGCAAAATCACATTTCAACAACCTAAAATGGCTTTAAAAACCTACCTCGAGAACGAAAATTCAGCTCCTATTTTTCTGTGCTAGCAGGTAATGGTGAGCAAACAAGCATAAAACCTGCTTTCAGAGAGTTAACAGAATATTTCAC
Source organism: Pithys albifrons albifrons (assembly GCF_047495875.1). Classification (NCBI taxonomy): domain Eukaryota; kingdom Metazoa; phylum Chordata; class Aves; order Passeriformes; family Thamnophilidae; genus Pithys; species Pithys albifrons. Next base: position 46,738,224 of record NC_092464.1, on the reverse strand, counting down.
TGGGAGTGAAGAAAGAGAAGGCAGGAGGGGAGGCCCTGCACCTCCTTTTGTGACATAAGAACCAAATACTTCACAATGAAAATTAAAAACATTACCACTCAGGATGCTGTGGTAACAAAAGGAACAAAAAAGCCACATAAACTAAAACAAAAAGACCTTACAGTCTGTGTCTGTCTCCCATAGCGTGAGACACATGGCAGGTAAACCATGAAAGGTGACTACCTTGAGAAGTACTGAAACCACAGGTAATTTGGAGACCAAATAACCGTTGACCAAAAAAAAATAATTTCTGTTCAAAATAGTGATTTAGGTGGAAGACTTTGAGAATTAGAAAATGGCTTGTAATACCTAATTTATCTTACACTAATTTTTAATTCCCACATAAACTTCAACTGCTATCATCTTTTCCACAGATGTGTTCCCACTCTTTTACAGAAATAAATCTGAAAACTCTCTTTTGGCTTTCATAATAACCAATAAGCATTAGTACCTTTTGCATCTCTACTAAATATTACAAGCTGAAAAGAATTCAATATTCTCCAGAAAGAAAAAAGGAGAATGAAAATTGGAGAATGAAAAGAAGAAAAGTGGGAGTAGAAGGGGCATCACTTCACAACAAAGCTGATCAACAGAAAAAAAAATCTGAAATACAGATCTTAAGAGTTATCACAGGAGAGGGGAATAGACTTGCTGGAAAAAATCAGCTTTGGCTAAACAGTCTATCCTAGTTTGCCTTAGAGTACACAATACAGGCCATGATTCATTACATAACTATAAATATGAAATACTCAAAATCCAGAAAAGAAAAAGTGAAATACAAGATATAACATATGACTTTTAGTCAGTGCACAGTTGTCAGAACACTACTTCAGAAGGCAAATGAAATTTAATTTTTTGTTTTGTTGGTTGGGCTTTTTTGTTTGGTCACATTTATTTTTATTACACTGTGTTTATCAGACAGCCTCTGTGGAAAGTCCTATTAACAAAGGGAAAAGAAAAGAAAGAATGGTATTTAATTTTAAACCATTCCAGTTGATTTCCAGTCCACACTCAGATAGCTGGAATTCTTCCAGAATAAAAATTGTATTTTACAGAAAATGAACTAACACAGCCCTTGAAGAGTTTATTATCCTAAAATTGAGCTGTTAGCTATAAATATTCCAAAGTTTAAAACTGCTGCTTGAGGGTATTTATGTGTTGGCTTAGCTTCTTGTTCACGATGAAGTCTTGACCTATTCTCCATTTGAGGAAACCAAGGAAATGCTAAGGAGCATAGGAAAGCAGCTGTCCTAATATGACATTTCTTTCAGGCTTACAACCAATTTCACTCCAAGGAAAACCAAATACAGTTGATATAGAAAGACCAGAGGGCGTTTTCACTTTGCCTACTATAATCCCTAGTGAATCCAGTGAGACTACATATGCTTGGAAGTGTATGTGCTTAGGAACTTCACTGGATTAAGTCCTGTGTGTCCACAGTTTTAGAGCTGTGAGAAAATTGTCAGGAAAAAGTGTAAATGAGTTCTGGCACAATGGACTGTGAACACAAGAATGAAGAGGCTCCCCATCACACCCAAACCACCTCCCATGGCATAAAAATAAACTAGTATTTCCAGTATCAGTTCATTGGGTAACAGAACTCAGAATTACTTTACAATTACACACTTAATAAGGCATAGCACACAATTTAAAAAATCCTAACAGTGTTCTGGGCTCTTTTCTCACTACCCCTGTTTATTGAGGGTCTGAATGTGCTTCAGCTACTGTGGCAATGTAAGCTAATGTAAGCTGGGGCAGCCATGGCTTTTCTGTTCCCCTCTCCCTCTTTCACCCAGCACTCCTGCAGCTACTTGTGAATGATGCCGGAGGCTGATCAAGTCACAAGCCAGGACACAATCCCATGTTGCCACATATTTGACATACCTATGGCCTGCTGCCATGTGGATAGTCATGCTCTCCTCTGCATATCACAATACACCAATCTCCTGCACTGCAGAACGAGCAGCTTTGCAGCTGCAGGCACAGTTATAGCTCACTGACCTTTTCTTTTAATGATCTAACTATAATGGATAAAGAGTAAGGTTAAAAAAAGAAAACCTGTTCAGCTACTTTTGGGGTGAAGTTTCAACCCATTCAGCTCCCAAAAGCTGCCCTTTCACCTGGGCACATGAAGAGCGGTGCAGGCACCAGTGAATGGTGGCTGAGGGGGTGAGCAGATAAAGCCAGGGCAAATTCCCTAGTGCAGGCCATGGCTCATTGGATCCAACAGCTGTGCCAGGCACTGCCAGCAGCCTCGCTCTGCAAAACTTATCTTCTCAGGCACGTTGTGCAATGTGCCCTCAGGAACAGTTGCAGTGAGCTTAATGCTCTTAGCAGTGCAGGCCAGATAAAAGCATGCATGCTTTTAATTATGCTTTTCACAATTAAAAACTTTGCTGGATTATGACTACAGGGGAGAGAACTAATACCTATGTGATGTGGAACATACAGTGTCTTTTCTATTTTTGTAATTTTCTACTATGCTATTTTCTTCTATCCCCTGTTCTGTTCTTATTTTTCATTTTTCTCATCAGCAATGACAGCAGTTGCCAATCTCAAAGTGACAAATTAATAGTACTAATAAAAAATATAACATTTGCTGGAATATGCACACCGCAATAAAGGTAGTAAAGAACACAATTTCTTGATAAACAGAGTCACCAGAAACATCTGACTCTGTCTAACTGGTATAATTTCAGTACTTTTTACTCCAAACTTTCCTATTTAAGAAGGTTTTTTGAATGAGATCAAGATCACATCAAACCCCAAGTTACAACTTTTTGCTCAGGCTACTTTCCAGAAAACAAATTTTTAAGTATTTTTCTCCAGGGTGCTAATACATAGCTGGGGTACTGCACAGTGTTGCACAGCCCATCCCTCTGGCTGTGACACTCAGGGCACCAGACCTGAAAACAGCTGTGACACCTGTAAGCCAAAATACAAGAAGAAAAAAATAATCACTGATTCAACGCGTCATTAACGTGAAGGCAAGGGCCCTGTAGAGGAATTTTTTAAGGCAACTAAAGTAAGGAAGAGTTCATATTTGATTAAGTGGTATGTTATTTGCTGTCTTACCAGACAGAAGCTATACAGGGAGATGAAAAGCAACATGGTCTGACTGGTGTCACAGTATTTTTCACTCTAGTTAGGAACTGAGAAAGCTAAGGAACTGCAGGGTTTCTCTGGTGGTTCACTTTGTCCTGTGAGGCAACATAAGCTGTAAATAACATGATCCTGATAAATGCAAATACATCCTCAGTAAGTGACAAAAAAACCATTTCTTTTGGGGATAGCACGAAAGGAATCAGACCCAGCTGTAAAACCACATCAGAGATCACATCCTGTGCTGATGAACATTTTGGAACATCTTTTTATTTATTCCTTTAAAACAGAACCAAACTTTGAAACTGAGGTGTGTGCAAGGAAATACAAAGTATTTTTGCATCAGCCATATGTTTCCAAAGACCTAAACTCGTTTACCCTCATGCACTGATGAACTGCTAACGATGAGGCAAAGGTAAAGATATACTCAGTAATAATAGGGGGGTTACACACACCAGCACTGCTTCATGCAGCACAAGTACTCATGGTCGTATGTTCCAGTAGCTATTGAAACATTCAGCACTTATCCTGTTTTTCATTCACTTCAGCCCCATGTCTCGCTTTTGGAAACACTTCAGTAGGCTTAGCACCGAATGGATGAGGGTGACACCCAACCACAGAAGACAGAATTACTGAAACAGGTGAAAAACTGAGAGGATACTCTGTGGAGTACAGCAATACAAAATAATTCAGAATTAGAATGTGCTTAGCAGAGGTGGCTGATAAATAGCTGATGAGGCCAATAAAATTACTATTTACCTCAGGGTAAGCAATAAGTACCGCATTGATGACTGTTGATTTTACAAGAAGTGCAATCACTCTCCTGTCACTTGTCCCTTTTGTCGAAGTCCTCCTGAAGTGTAATATTGTTTGATCCCAAGGTACTAAACAATTCTTTAAAAACCCATCCCATCACCCTCATCCAGCTTGGTGAACTCGAATCAATTCTAGAAGCCTAACTTTTTGAATTCAGTTATTGCAATGGATGTGTTTCTTGATCAGAAAACATCAGAAGAGCTGCATTACCTACAGTCAAAGTGTCAATAACCACTACATTTTCACTCTCCACTGAAGTTAGAAATAGGACACATCTGAGTATTAGGTACAAGAAAGTCACATGTGCTGCATCTCACAGCCATGGGCAATGAGAACCAATCCAAGAATCAAGGAGTTCATGACAGGCCACCAGCTATGATAGTTGTGAGATCACACAGAGGTAGGGCCCCAAAAGACATGACTATTAAAAACAGAATGTGGGTTCCTATGAATTAGGAATATGTTCCCTCTGGAGAACTGTGTCACCACTCAAAACCTGCAAGGAGCTCTTAACAATACTGCATATAAACATAAAATCAGAATTTTACCATCCATTTTAAGTAACCAATTTTAAGAACTACAACCAGCACGACCAAAATGTGTACTGCTCCAGCAGAACAAAGTGAGAACAACTTTGACCCACAACAGACTACGTGGATTCGGAGTCCAAGCCTCTCCTGAGACACATCAACACAAGCATCACAGTATCACAAGCTTGGCAATCACTTCTCCTCTATACAAAAGCTGTGAGTTGTAGAACCTTTATGGTGCACTAGCATTTTGAATATTTCATTTGAATAATTAAGAGGAAAAAACTGATGATTCAAACTGCAGAAACATTTCAAAACTACTTGCAATATTATTTAATTAAGATGCTATTTCCTGGCAATATCCATATTACCAACAATATCCATTCTTTGACAATTCAAAGCTCTAGCAAAACTCCAAAGTGGCTTAAAATGGCATGGATAATTTTCACAAGATGACATGGAAAACCTATTTGTAATTCCACTAACCCTCTCCAGCCAAGAGCATGTGGGAATGTGCTCCCTCACTTGAGGCGTGTCAGCAGTTCTTTAAATGAGAGTCACTGTTTCCATTCTAATCCCTTATTTTTCAAGAGGTTGCACAGTCAGCCCTGAGGGAGAGAGAACTGATCCTAGCAGTTTCAGGTGCTTTCATGCAATCCTCTATCTCAAAAACAGTCCTTTTCCTTCTTTCTAAAGAAAGTTTAAGCCATTAGCTCATAATATGGACATCTGCCTTCTGGAACAGTGAGGGGAGAAAGGGGTGTAAGACAGTAAAATTACTTCTAAAAGAAGATATTTTGGAAAATAACCTCTAACACCTCCACAATGTTATTTTTTTTTCCCAGCAAAGTTCCTAGAGACCTAGAGCTAATCTCCCTTTGGTGGCCAATGTTGACAAGCTCTAAAGTCAGTCTTGGCATTTTGTTTAACCTGGAAAAAAAGACATGGAAAACCATTTTAAAGGCTCATCCTGGATTTAACTAATAACTAATACTCATCTGATAGAGCAAACAATTACATTAAAACTAACTTCAGGATTCTGAGAAAGGTAGTGAAACAATCTGAGGACTGTATGTGTAATCTGATTTTCATATGAAATGTAAGCCATAAAATTCCAACTTAGAGTTTCTGCATCCGAAAAACTCCTTGGAGCATTCACTGACCTTTGGGGATTTCCTAAAATTTGCAGTACTGGTTTTCAGCAGTAGAGGAGATCTTAAAGTGGAGTGCTTGGCTCTGTTTTGTGCTGCTGAATGTCCCGCATTGAATTACCTCTTTTATATAAAGATGGATGGTAGAAGCCAAAAGTGTCTGCACTATCCTCTTCCCACCAACTGTGTTGTCCAGGCTATGGCAGCCCCTAAATTCTTAGCTTAGAATGTTGAAGAGTTTCTCTGTCTTTTTAATTTGTCAATAATAGAACTAGAACAGCACGAAATGTTTGTATTACTCAAAGACTGACATGAACTTATCTAACACAAATAAACAAGGAATCAACAGCAACTTTAAAGATACTATTCTATAATGTCAAGAAAGTAGCACAGATACCTGTGTACTATCTTACAAACCAATAAAGAGCTGATAAAAGTAGTGAAGCCAGGAATAATACAGTAATCCAAACAATTTATGAATTTCAAAGCTATCCATGTTCTGAACAAAATTATGATTTCACAGGCAGCAAAAAAATAGGTACAAAAATTTGAGTAGGAGAACCGGAGAGTCAGTAAAGCATTAGGTGGGAAAATAGAGGTTTTCAGAAACAAGATGTACTAAGTATTCAGTGAAAAGATTTCCTCAGACCTAAAGAAAACAGTAGCCAGCAGTTCATATTTATCGGGGAAAAAAGGTGGGCATATTTGCAGCGTACACTTTAGATGGCAACACTTGACACGGTGGAGGAAATAACTGGTGTGAGGAAACAAGAACAACACAAGAAATCTTACAAACACTAGTAAGGACAAGAGCATCAACCTTCACACTCACAGAGGAAAAGTGAGCAGCAGCCAAAACCAGAAGAGTTGGACTAGTCCCTGTCCTGCCCATCTTCCCTGGTGGAAGACAAGTGAATGAATCCTAGTGACAGATAATCCCCTGCTTCTCTTAAGGCTCATAGATATGCAAGACAATTGCCAAGAAAATTTGAAAACCAACATTTAGACACACAAGAAGCTTTTAAACTTCATTTATTCCTTCCACTGTACTGCAATTCCCCTTTCTAGCATACAATTCATAATTGCTGAAAATGTGTTTGGATTTGATTTTTGGTTTGGCATATTTAGCATGCCCTTTCTTATCTATTTATCTTTTTCTGTGTTTCTTATCTTCTCTTATCCATCAGGAGTTCTCATGTTCAGGTCTTGGTAAAATTAAGGAAAGGCTTTTTCATAAGTTTCTGAAGGCTTTGGATATGGCCACAAGCATATTTATGCCTTGTATCACTCTTTATTGCTCCCTAACTGCAACAATAGCAACCTTTTGTTAAAATTAAAAGAGTGCCTTTGAATTCAATTTTCATGAAACAAACCCAAAAATCTCACAGCTCCAAACTATTCTTTCCATTAAACTCACTGACTGTAAAAGAAAAGGGAAACAGTTCAAGGTCTCTATACCATGACTTGTTGATTTTGTACCTCTTTTCTGTGATATTACAGCAAATTCTGAGACAACCCATGAAGCAGAGTGTAAGGCAGACCTCAGTCCTTTGTCAGTTCTTTGTTACAGTGACAGTCATGAAACAAAGCAGAATTAGTCAGAGACTGTTTTAACCTTTGAACAGAAACATTTTGTAAAGCACCATCACAACCAATGGTAGGGGGCAAACAGAGACTGATCTTACTCACTGCAGTGAGTAATACCCATTGTAATATACTAAAATCTGCAAATAATGGAACATATTTAAGACTTGCTATGTTCTCATGTGTTACATTGTATTTCAGAGATGTATATACAAGTGCCTACTAAAAGAGAAACTGCACTTCATTTGGTATTGACTTAATGAAGAAATTCTCACATTAATCTCTTAAGCTGTTCTGCTCTTTAGGAAAACAGACTCTATGGAAAAGAAAACCTCCATAAATCTCTTCAGCTCTCTCCAGAAAAATGGGCTTTTTGTAGCCCACCGATTTTCTTTGCACCTTTCCTTGTGGAAACAATTAGCTTAGCAATTTTGAAGTATTAGGTGGGCACAGCTGCAGGCTCCTGGTATCTTTCCTACTGCACAGCAATGTCCATACACAAAGAAACAAGGATCTAGTACCACAATACATCAGTGGGAAACACCAATGTGGGGAAACTAATGAGGTCAGGTCTTGAAGGAGCTTTCACTTACCTGAGGCCATCAGAAGTTACCCCATTTTCACCAGATTTGTGTTGCAACTCACTTCTCAAATGCTTGAAACCAAACTCAGACTGTCAGAGGCACATTTACCCCCTCAGAAAAGCCCCATTAATTGGGCCTTCAATGATTTAAAAAAATAAGTCTGAAGTCAGACCTGTTGCTCTTATTTTTGTGATGAGTATAGCAACCAAACTTCAGACACAAGTTCAGGTTTAGAACTGTGGTCATGGAAGCTGAAAATCTGGACTGCCAATAATACTGATTTGTTTAGCTGATTGTTTTGAAAGTTCATTATGGGCATGAAATCCTATTCCAGACAGCACGTACATTTTTCCAAACTGATCTTTAGATTCATTTATACATTTCTTTTTTGTTTACTCTCATGTACAACACAGTATTACAATTGATTTCTGTCCTATTACACTGCCTAACCTGAACAAGTGAGCTGCTTGGCTACGTACATTGAAAATACTTTTGCTGTAATTGGCAAGAACAGCAGTATCCAAATGATTACCCGTGTAGCAAACGATGATAATTGCAATAACAGTGGTAAGGCCATCTGTATCTTTCTTACATGTGTTGAAAATTTAGGGTAGTTATTAGTCCAATACATAAACACTGTATATCTGATCTAGAGCAAAAAGAAGTCTCCATGAACCTGATTTAGAGTTTTCAGATCATATTTAAACACCCTTCGAAACAAATTCAAGAATATGCCTTTCCTTTTTTTTTTTCTTCAAGCAAAAGATAATATTAAGAACAGTACAGCACAAAAATAAAAAGACTCAGTGGAGAGCTGGCAACAATTTGTATCCAAAAGCTCTTTACTGTCTAACTGTTTGTACAAAGGCAAGTGTTTAAGAATGCGCCTTTCTAAAATCAAATAAATGAAACACTATCACAGATTTCATCTTAAATTACATCACTCTTTGATGAGCTACTTAACAGATGGCAGTTACACAGAGTTGTGTAGCCATGTAAACTCTGATTCATAAGAAAAATCAAGCACGTTGCTGAATTGAAATGTGTCACTAGACCCTTTAAAGGAAAGTAGTTTCAGTCTTATTCATTAACAAGGTTGTGCAACTAAGCATCTTTGTGGGCTGGAATCATGGGATAGTTCCTCCATAAATCTCTCAAAACCCCAGGCAAGGCTACCAAGTAATGGCTGTCCAGGCTACTGAAGAGAGCAAGTTTTGATTAGAAGGGTGAAGTTGAAAGATCCTCTTAAACAGCATCTACATGAACACTGCCATTCAATGCTGGAGGAAAAGTAACAAAATAAACAAAATACACTAAGTAATTCTTGCAGGGAAAGACATGCAGCTGTGCAATGTCTGGGTGCAACTTTGGAGGGTGTTTTGAAAATCTGGCTCAGAATGTCTTGTTTTACTGGAGTTTACAGTTCAGCCTCACAGTCATCTATGTATAGCTGCCAGTCTATTTAATCAAAAGTAACAAGCCAGATGCTTCAAATTAAAGACAGTTAAAAAAATCTATTCCAATACATAAATATAAATGCTGAGACAGTTTTTGGTCTTAGACTTTATGAGTATTAAACTATGAAAGTTTATTTACTTTACTAAATATAATCATAGAAGATGAGAACTTTGAAACTTAATCTTTAAGCCATCTAAATATTTGCATGACAGTAACATACAAAGAATTTAACTAAAACAGCGGCAGGACAGTAGCGAGACCAAATGCCAGGCCTTTAGTCCCATTTCATCTCATGAACAGCTTCTCAGAAATATTTGTGTTTAAACAATAAATGTAAATACTGAACCATGTAGGCTGCTCTCTCAGGAAGAGATGATTATTCTAAATTATCATGGCAAGGTCAGGCAAACATTTCCCTTATATATTGGACTTCTTTTGCTTTAGATAGACCATTGACAGGACAGATTTACAGGATCTTTGGTAAAAAATTCTGCCAGGAAAATAAAGTCTTACAAGTTGTGAAATTACAATACCTGCATGACATGACACGTGACAAATCTGACTCCCAGTGTTGTAAAATCCTGAACAAGTAAGCAAGCTACAAAGTAATCAGCACCATTGTTCCACAAAAACAAAAAAACAAACAAACAAAAAAAAAAACAAACCAAAAAAAAACACCACAAAACCAACTACAAAACCAAAGACAGGTTTCTTTAGCCCAATTGTTCTGATTTTCACAGTGACTCTTCACCTGGCTTTCCATCAATTTAGGGAAGTTACTCATGATTTACCACTGTAAAGCTTTTTACTCATAAAAAAGCAATCGGATCCCTTCTGTGTAAAGTATTCAGTAGGAATATTGCTTAGAAAAACATGTCTTCAGAAATTCTCTTTCAGAATAACTATCATGGCATATAGCATATCAGAAATTCAGAACATTTACTTTAAGGGTTACATCCAGATAAATGCATATGTTGTTATTAAATGCAAAAGCTCACCATGAGCAGTGTAACTGTTCAGAGAACAGTTGTTACAAGATTGTTTCCCATATCCCTTAGAGATGTCTCTAAAAAGCCAGCACATACAAGAACTTCCTTATACCTTTGTGACAAACCACATTTTCAACTCATTTAATCAGAAATATTTAAGCACAAGTGAGAACTTGAGAAGTGGAGCTCCGCAAATCTCTGTCCATTGTTACCTTCCAGACCATACGGATTTCTTTCTAGAGCTGCAGTTTACTTGAGTGGTTTCATTTCAAGGAGGTTTTCCTAACTTGTAAGAAAATGGAAGACACCAGGAACAGCATAACAAAGAGAAAGGAACTGCACAGGACCTACAGAGTCTACACTCACTCCATCTGTACTTGTGACTGCAGCAGAGCCCCCCCCATAACTGCATTGGTATTGTAGCTGTGAGCTCATGGAAAAAGTGGACTCAACTTCAAGTTCTGTTCACACTCCCCACCAGACATGTGAAGCCCAAAATGCCACCTGTGCTGCTCTGTCCTCACTCTAACCAAAACACCAGGATCTAAATTAGCAGTGATTTATTATGCTAGCATTGATCTTCCAACTGCAGTGCACACAGACTCACTGTCTTGAGGCGATAAGCAGGGAGAATTATTTTCCATTCACTGGGATAGAGAACGTTCAAGGGAGTATTTTGAATTACTCAAAGCAAAAGCCATCATCAAGAAGCTACTCCTACAACTGCAATAATATCATAATTTCCAAATATGAACATGATCCTATTCTTTGCTGGGGGATCACAACACACTTGGATTAGAACAGAAATAAATAAGAAAAAAAAGCAAACCCAGTGAGAACTGTTTCAGTAATTTAAAGAAGACACCATACAACCAGTAACCCCCTTCCAAAGAGACTCTGTGACTGGGCTAAAACCATTCATTCTCTCCTTGCACAGACTTGCAGCGTGACTACTAGATGTCATTTTCTGCTTTCCTAAGTAACTATTCCAATTAAAGACATTCCCTCAGGTCCTATCACCAGTACCCAGAGAGAAGAAATTGATGTTTGCCCCTCTGCTTCCCCTCATGCCAAAGCTGTAGAATGCCATGAGGTCTCCCTTCAGTCTCCTCTTCTCCAGGCTGAAAAGGCAAAGTGCCCTCATCTACTGATAAGGCTTCCCCTCAAGGCCCTTCCCATCTTTGTTGCCCTCCTTTCGACATTCTCTAATAGCTCAGAATCTTTCTTACACTGTGGTGCCCAAACCTGCACACAGTACTCGAGGTGAGGTCACACCAAGCAAACAGTGAAGCCTCAGGACCAAGAGAAGTCAATTCTGTGTTTTATATGCACAAGCAATTTAGCTACAAACAAGGGTGTCCAAGGACAGCACACATCTGAGAACATTTGTTTCTTTCTCAGTAAGGAATTCCAGTTGCTTCCCACTGAGACCCTTGTGATTCAGGTCTTACATTTCTTTTCACTAGATAAGGCACTTTGTTCTGCTTGAGTATTGTTCTAATCCAGCAATACTGTATCAGTGGGAGAAATCAGAGCTAACCCTTTGCTCTGATACAGAAATTCATGTGTTCCACCTAAAGCAAGTTCATTATGCCTTCTTTGTCTTTTCCCTGCACTACCTTGTGCTTAACCATTGATTGCTTCTAAGACTTGGTATGGTACCAGATAGAGCAAATATGTAACTACACCTCTCCCTCCATTTCGATGGATGCATCCAGCTGAAGTACAGGCGCAGCCTACAGAATTCTTTGGGATATTCCAACTCAATCAGCTCATTTTACCCATTTGATTGCCACCTTCCACTGTGAATGCAATCTGTGAATATCTCTCTTCAGGTTTCCCACACAGGGATATCAGCCACTCTGTCCATGTGCATATCAAACTACACCTGAAGAAACCCCAAGGAGACCTTGATTTTTCTCTTCAGTTTTCAGCTCTTTGGTGTTGCAGCCTCCACCTATTTTATATATTTAGACCTCCATCATTAAACTGTAGGAATTTCTTGGTAAAGAACATTAAAGAAGTTGAGCATATCAGGTCAGCTGATACAGCCCAATGAAAAATATTAGCTAAATATAGAAAGCTCACTAAAGACAGTATAATTTGCATTTTGCAACTACCTCTATAGCTACAGATAGGAGTAACAAGTTACAAGAAGAAAAAACCTTCTAAGTTCTCATAATCCAAACCTATCTTGAATTCCCTTCAGGAAATGAAGGAAGATACATCAAGAAAAATTATTTTTACTTTACTTTGTCCTTTTTTTCTCTTATTTACTGCACATAGTTAAATTAAATGCAAACTCAAATAAAAAGATACATAAGACACAACAAATAAATTCCTTGAGGGCTCTTTGTAATCACCATGGTCTTGCTGGAGTCTCCAGTGCCTGAGTAAGAACTTAGTCCAAATATATCATGTCCAGAAAAACATTGAAATGCTGTGATTTCATGCCTACTGTTACCTTCAAGTTTAAGTAGCTCCCTTGGCTCTTACACTTGTAGCAATTAGAATTTCCAGACAGCTCAGTGGCAGATATTCGAGGTGTTCTCTATTGCAGCACTAACTGGCACATGGAAGTCAATTTTTACCATGAATGAATTCAATTCACTCGTGTAACATGTGGCTGTAAACCTAAAGACATTTTAAAAGCTTTCAAAGTTTTCATTCTGCCTTTTATAGTTACAAAGCAACAACACCCAGTTAAGTGACGTAAGTCTCAATTTTTATCATGGGCTAAGACTCACAGTAAGATATGCAGGTCCCCATGCTGTTGTTTCTGGATCTCATGAATACATCTCTACACTTTTCCATTTGTGCTAATCTTTTCAGCAATAAGGCTATTTCAATATAGCAGAACAATTTCTACTCAAGAACAAATATGTGCTTGATCAGGATGTGTTTATTGGTCTAGTTGCATGAAGTTGGAATTTTATCAGGATTGTGTTCTACATCAAAGAAATGATACACTTTTCCATTGTGAGGAGGGTATTAACATACCTAGATGGCAAAGGTTAAAATATATGTATGTCGATTTTGACAGGTCCCCTTCTTCCATGACCTGAAGTCCATGAGAACCACAAGTAACTAGCAAGCTAGAAAAGTCTGAGCTTTAGGCCTTCAGGGGATTTTTCAGGTTATTTTTGTGAGGAGATACTAATTCTGGAGTTTCAAGTCACTCTGTGGCATTATTATACATTGCAGCATTAGATGCCCTTCTTTCCTGCCCACTATTAAAAATTTGCCAGTGTAAATTCTGCTATTGCAATTAACTATATATACTATGTATTCCACCTACCTGCCTGCCTGTGCCACAGTTATCGGGCAAACAAGCAGATAAAGACATTTTAAATACACAATTAACTGGTTTTTTCATATTTATAAGGACTTTCTACTTCTGGCCATTGTTGGTTGCAACCTCTAAACTGCTCTTTTAACTTCAACAACCATCTATAATGAACACTTCTGATTTACAAACAACATTCAAATACACTGCAATATTACAAGACAAAATCAGACAAGGAAGGGGGGGAAAGAGGAGGGAAGGTACTTAGTAAGCAAACTTAGTAAGCAAAAGGTGAAAGTGCTGTAGTCAAAGCCCGAGAACTTACCAGGCACTTTATTAAACTGCAAAGCACTACTTTACAGCACTGCTTTTAAAATATGTTAACACTATATCACTGTTCCCGGCAGCATGAAGTCTTTCCAGAAAATGTGTCATCACTGTATGCAGCATATTTTATAGCCAGTATAATTCCATTTTATTATATCCAATAATATTTTTCTGAAATTCTAGGAAGTCTCCCCACAAAAGATAAGTAATGACCATGTTTTAATCAGCTGGCACAAAGTGTAACCACCACACCACAAGAAAAAGAAGCCTTTATTCCATCAAAATGTCCTCAGCTTCACTTTGCTTCTGCGGAAAAGGTCATGAAAAAAACCTGTGAGAATCTCATTCAAATATGATGTAGCACAAAACCTTTCCACTGTGAAGTGATTTAATTCTAAGAATGATTTCTATAGCTGAACCATTCTTGACAGAAGATGCTGAGTAAGTTCAGAATCCCACATATTTTATTATTGTAGCAAGGAAAACTGAAAATTATGCTAACAACACCTGAAACATTTCATTTGCCAACAAACATCCTGAAAAGATGAGCTGCACACCCCTAAGCAAAATAATACCATAATTTTCCTTTTCTTACCAGGCTTGGATTTCTGCTTTGTGATGTGCCCGTGGCTGGAAGCCCTTGCCACGGAGCCTGGGATCACAGCTCCTTCCTCCACATCAGCCTCTGGGATTGTAGCACAGCCACCTAGTCCAAAATGGAAGAAACTTGATGTGGTGTTTATGTAACAAAACAAATTCACTGGTGCATAATTGAGGAAAGGAGGTGATAAATTAGCTGACAGGAACATATAAAACGAAAACAGTCTTTACTTTCACTACACGGAAATGTTCGTTAAAGAAAACTATTACCATTGTTTAGAAGGGTGATTATGTCTTAACGACTTCACTACTGACACAGTTTGGAAAAAGGTTTGAATGTATTTAGAGCACAGAATAGGTAAAACTGGTTCCACATAAAACATGGAAAACAATTTGATTTATGTTAAAGATCAGATTACTGGGAGCTATTTTTGTAATAAAAATAATTGTGAATGAAATAACTACAAAATCAGCAAATGAAGGTTGTTAGCTTGCCACTGAGCATGACGACCCTTTTTTTGGATGGGCTACTAAATACCGTATTTTTATTACTTAGTGCTAGAGATATGGAGCACAGGGACACTTTCAGTGTACTGCCAACGCCTTACTCAAGTGATTTCAGAATGTGCAGCATAACAGATTCTTTGTGTTTTTCAACATTTATGAGCAGTTCATTAGACAACAACAATTACTTCCAGCGTTCCCTTCAAACACGTTTAAATGCCTATGTTTAAAACATGAAGAAAGGGATAACCCAGCAGTGGTTATCAGCTGAAGAGAGCTGCAATGGCTTGCAGTGGAATAGGCTGATGTGAATTTACTTCAGAACAGCTGTGCTCAGGACATGGAAGGATGTGTCACTATCCCACAGCAAAAACGTGGCCCTGCAGTAAGTGCACTGCCAGTAATACAGTGCACAGCTGAGCTGCATCTCTTTCTCACAGCCCTCCCAGGATCACCACCAGCAAGTAAACAAACCCATGTACTTATCTGTAGTGTTCTGAAAACACGTGTTTAGAAGCATCACATCAACTCTCAATGGAGCCCACAGACTTTCCACCTTTATGTCAGAGTTGGTTTATTTTGAAAAGACATGTTCTACTCCAGGTCCCATAAGAAGTGCATCCAATTTTCAGGAACACAGCCTATTCTCTCTTTACAAATTAAATGTAGAACAGTTAAAAATGAGGTTGCATTCCAAAGTAGGAGAGTTACATTTTCCCCAGAGTTTCAGAAGTGCTGGCAAACCAATGCACAACCTCCTGCAGAAAGCACCGCCCTGACAGCTCCGGTGAATCCCGTGCAAACATTCATTCCTACCAGATAAAGAACTCTTAGAGCATCTTTTGCTGCTAAGGAAGACAAAGGACACAAGGTCCTACATGCAACTACTTCCCAAGAGAAAGGATAAGATGCATCACGGGGGTTATGTTTGATTCACAGCAAGCACATTTTTTTGGTAAGAAAGGAAGGTTAGGAGTGATTGTGTCAGCAACATGCAGATTACAGCCCAGGACAGCTGCAAATATTTAGGGTACCTGCTATGAAAATGAAAGAGAAAATGGGAAATTAGAAAAAAATCTTCATGTTAAAATACTGTAACATTGGGGTAATGGCTGGCATTGCATTAAAGATAAATGTACCTACAGCGTAAATGGAAATAAATATCAGTAAACTAATACTTCTGTTCCCATCTGAAAACTCTGACTAAATGTAAATGATGAGATTTGAGAAAATGGAAATCCGTGTTTTAGAAGTCAATTTAGATGTTTTCCATTCTTATTGTTCAGATAAAATCTACCCCATTAAAGATTAATCTGTAAATAGAGAATACAAAATTAATAGCTCTATTAGGCAAGAAACCTTAAGAATGGAATCACATATTTTAAAAGGTCTCATAACATTTTCTAACAGCATGAGTGAAAAGTCACCAAGTCAATTAGTATCTATTCAATTTCTACATGAAAATAAAAACTTTTACAACATTCATTCTAAAACCTGAAATTCAGTAACTTACATAGCCTTGAGAATTGATGCCAAAATATTTCATTAGTCATCAATGCTGACAGTAGCAGTGTAAGAGTTGGAAAAGATCTATTTGTCCTCAGCTATAACACACTATTTGCTGAAAGGAAGCAGGACTTCCTGCTCTTGATTTTGATGTGAGAGATGTATTGAAATCTACTTGTCACGATACTATCAGAAGTTACTACAATTAAAAGCAAAATTAACTTCCTCCATAATTTTATTTTCTTGAGAATAGTAAGAACTGAAATGCTATCAGTGACAGACTATTTTACATTAAAAAAAAATCTAAACAAAAAAACCCCAAAGCAATACTATTGGCATCAACATTAAGAATAGCAAATATGTGTTACTTCTGCAAGGACACCAAAAACTGTTCCCTATGAATCGTGTTTTAAATACTATTGTTTCATAAGGGCATTCCATGTACTAAAAGCAGGGCAGGATTTCACCAGGACTCCAGTGACAATAATTATTTAAATGAGTGACCAAACAAGAAAGTAATATAATAGCAATACTTTTACTTTTTTGAGACAGTGAGGCTTATGGAATCAAAGTCTTTGTGCCCCCTTAATTCTGCTTTACTTTCCTAATACCAGTATTACCTTCTAAATGAAGGAACTACTCAAATTTGCTAAACATATGTCCCTTCACTTGTCCAGATGCCTAGGGCTAGGCTGAATGACTGGACCCACATCACACATCAACACAAGTGATATCCACATCTTCCAATGGAACTAATGGGATATTCCAGTTTCTCATTCCCACAGGTCCACATCCTCAGGATAATGATTGATACCCTTGACAAGATGCTCTGACTGCCCACAGGAAGAAAGGAGTGGAAACCACACTAAGACAGCACTATAACCTTTTTAATTTCAAACTTCAGAGGTTCTACTGATGATATCTACTCTGACTTCTCTGTGCAGAATGTCTAGTGGAAGTTAAAAATTCTCTTTGATTTTTTGGTATATCTCTCTATTTATTTCAATAAATGTTTTACTGAATGTCCATTTTAGCAAACATTTCGAGTTTTTGTGCACCTGGAGTGCTACAAGAAATCACAGCAGCAAAATAACTCACATTCATTCATAATTAACTGAATGGTACAAATCTGAAAAGTGAAATATTTAAGGAAAAAGGGGGGAAAGAGGAAGGAATAGTAGTACATAAATCTACACACTGGAAATGATTCAAGTTGAGAAGTCCTCCAGATGTCAGTCTGTAAACAGTGCTTCATAAAATTCATTTCCCCACTAATTGTTGGCAAGAATAACATCTAGAATATGTTATTACATTTGACCCACTCTTTCCCCCTTTACTGTGTAGCTAAATTCTTGTCTGACATCACAGATCTTTTATCAGTTGTGATAAATCCAAGAAAGAAAGCTTTTGTCAGCAGAAGTGTTTGATAGGGTTCAATATCCATAAAATTACACTCCAGCTAATTGTGAACTTTGCTCACCAAAGGAAATGAAACTTCTCTTGCTTATTTTCACTACATCTGTTTTTGTAACACATTTGGTTCTTAGGTTAGAAAAAGATACCCACACCCAAAGGAAACATAAACATATAACACATATTGAACAAAAATTAAGTACTGACAGTTTTCCTACAGGTTCCTATCACCATGTTTTTACACATTTTATTACAGCTCTAAAAGTGGGAAAACAGGAAAACAAAAGTGGTATACATCTAAAAAATGAAAAGGCACTTTGAGGTAAAGATTATTTGAGTTTCCTCTTTCTATTCCACTCAATCATAACCTAAACTGTACATAAAGTTTCCATTTTCCTCTGAAATTAACTATTAAAAGAGTCCACAGAAAGAAGAAAAAAGCTTCCTGAGCAGTCTTTGGCAGGAAGACAGTCAAAATGTGAGCAGGAAACTTTGTAAACAGTAGGTTTTACATCCATATGTATAACATTATACAAGGGAGATAATCTAAACAGCAAAATTATTTCACAGAGATTCCAAAAAACTATATCCAAACACATATTCACTTGGGTTTTCTTGTTCGGAAGGGGAGAGGGAAGGGGAGAGGGAAGGGGAGAGGGAAGGGGAGAGGGAAGGGGAGAGGGAAGGGGAGAGGGAAGGGGAGAGGGAAGGGGAGAGGGAAGGGGAGAGGGAAGGGGAGAGGGAAGGGGAGAGGGAAGGGGAGAGGGAAGGGGAGAGGGAAGGGGAGAGGGAAGGGGAGAGGGAAGGGGAGAGGGAAGGGGAGAGGGAAGGGGAGAGAGAAACACAAAGAAGGATTTTCTCCCAAATGGGTGTCTGATAACACACACAGTTACAATTCACAGTAGAAAACAGTCCACATCCTCGCTAGCAAAATGTAGATTTCAGAACACAGCACTTCAGTCTAACAGTGTGGCTACAATCGTGCAGTTACACAATTTCATTGTTTTGCATCTCATCTGACATAACCAAATTCATCAAAATGATGGAAAATATTCCTGTATTACATTCCATTAGAGTAACAAATTAGGGGAAAAGAAAATCACGCCAACAGAATATGCAGTTCAAGATCATTGAAAAATCACCAAAACATATATTCAATGGGAGCACACAGAGAAATACCAGACTGTTGTTCTGATTTATTCATGTTTTACTGACATGTTTCTTAACAAAAGTCCAGTTCTTAAGTTCCATAGCTTGTCACTATTTTCACCTACAGCTATGCAGAGATAATTTGCACCAAGTGTGTGGCTTCTGTTTGAGCTTGTAGCCCATTCAAATATTTTGAACACGCCTGAGTCCATAAAACCCTGTCTTGAGAAACTCAGGATACTTTGGCAGCATAAATTCTTCATGGGAACAGTGATGGTGTTTAAACTGTCAAACTGTCTTGGCCATTCCTGCAGCATGAGGTTCAGTGCATGTGGTATGCAAGTCATAGGAATGGCATTGGGAAACGCACTGCAAAGAACAGATCTAACAGCTGCTTTCATTAAAGCAGCATTACTGGACATTGGGCCAAGAACACAAACTCAGCATTTAGCAGTGCCCTTTCTAACTCAGGGCTCAGAAGGCAGCACCATTAACCTGTATAATGCCATCCAATATCTACCAAAGGAATGTGGCAGCTCCATGAACAAAGGATGAACAATGATAGTTGTGCTTTCACCACGTAAGTGCACTGGTCCATCCAACAAACTCTTCACCTGAGGAGCACAGACTGCCTGACAAACATGCTTTGTGTTCTGCTCTGCATTGAGAGAGGGAATCTACTGAATTGTGTACTGCTTGGAGGATTTCCATCTGTTTTCATACAACAGACCAGAAAAATCAGCTTACAAGAACTTTTCAAGGGGAATATCAACTCTTGACAAACACCATAGCCACAAAAATCACCATATTTTTCAGAGTACACATAACACCTAGTGGGTTTGGTTGACTCACATACTCTTCCCCATATTCACTGTATCACTAAGTATAGCTTTTGTTTAGCATAACTAGACTGGTTTTCTTTAAAAATACTTAAATACAGCAGTAGCAGAAGTTACAGAATATACTGTCAACAATATATTTTCAAAACAACATTCTCCATTCAGTAACAAACTTAATTTCATGCTACTCTTTTGGGGAGCAGGAAGAACATGCAAGGCTTTTGTTTTGTTTTACACATATAAATTCATTTTGTGCATATATATGTTCATATAAATGTATTGGGATATATGCATAAGAAACATATAAAGAATTTTATACAAAACTTTTTTTCAGTAAGACATTTTTTCAAATTTCTAGAGCCTGAATTCCTTGCACTTTCAGCAGTGTACAGTTGTAAGGAGGCTACCCAGATCTTTAGACATTTTACTAATTTACATAAAAAAATAAGTAACACTCCCTTTGACACGCTTTCTGGATTTTTTTTCTAAAAGTGTATTCAAATGAATTTCCACTGTCAGTCCTGGTTTCCATCTGTCAGCACACCCCAAGACAACACCTCAAAGTCAAGGTTTGGAGCAGCTGGGATGTCTGGAGTGTGCTTGTCAAAAAACCTTCCCAACATTGTCTTTATGTAGTCTCTAACCTTTCTTTGGCATACAGTGAAAAGTAAACAGACTAAAATTTGGCTGTTACAATCTTGATAACAAACCTTCCTGGTATTCATCATTCTAGAAAATTTAGAAAAATATTTTGCTGCTATTTCCATTTAAAACACTTTTATTTCCTGGAGCACACGTATGAAGCTTTCTGCCAGCTGAAGATGCAAGTGTGCAGATGCATATACAGACACTTTATACTTGTATGTAAATATATATATGAGTTTCAGAAGTGTTCCACCACACAATCACACCATAAGACTTTGAAAATGAGTAGTCTTTGGCTGGGTATGGGGAACAGATCACTATTTACCTTCAAGGAGATCATGGTATATTGACCTAAGGAAAACACTCTGCAGTAGGAGGAAGCTCCATAGTACAGGTTAACGAAAGTGATATTTTTGTCTTAACTGCCAACAAAAAATAAAAGATAATGTGATTTTCTGCGTGAGGTCTTGTTATACAGAGTATTTTGGATGTCTAAGACAGTCTTGCAGGAACAGCAGTAAGACAGAAACAGTTAATGAGAGGCTTATGGCTAATCCAGATCAGAAACTGAGTGAAATCAAAGAAAAAGCATTTAAGATGTACCCTAACCCAGGATTTTGGGCTAAAGAACACAGGAACAAAACCTGCTGACAGCAGATGTAATACCAGATACACTGTGCATAACAGAAGACAGCAGACTAGGGATGAAAATGTAGGCACTGAAGAATGTATGTTTCTTAGAAAAGCAAAATGAAATTGGTAGAGTAATACTTCATAACACCATTGTGATGGGCTACTGAAAGAGTGGTATACAGAAATGGTCAATGTGGAAAATTATTGTAAAGTAGTTTAATACACAAAATGTCAAAGTTTAGCTACAGAACAAAATATCAGATTTCTACAGCAACTGCAGTTCCTTTAATATTATGAGTGAGAAATTATGGTATTATGGAAATAAAAGAAAATGTGAAACCCATAGAAATAATCACAGGGTGAAAGAAGGAAAAGGTTCCGGTGTGATGACTACTAAAGAGGTAAAGGCACTTTTGGAATCCACCTGACAATGTTCCATGTAAGCATCAAGAAAAGAGTAATACTATTGACCAAGACACTGGCAAGACATCTGGAATACTGGGTTCAATTCTTTTTACCATGTTCATGACAGGTTAAATAAACCTAGAAAAGATCAGCTGAAGGTTCTTAAGATCATAGAGGAATCACTCACCTTGCTGACACATGAGCAGATATGACCAGTCTTGCTTTGCTAAGAGGACTGAAAATGGAACAGATTGACCTTTACCAGTAATGCAATTAGGCCAGACACATTCAGTGTCTCACAAAGTAAAAGACACTCTTAGAACATGAGGGAATTGTTGACAAATTAATTTTTATTTGAACCTAGGTTTCTGACTACTGAGAGAGCAAAGGCTTTGAGCCACCCATGAACAGAAACCACAGTGGTAAATAATTCTGTTTATGAATGGGACTAAATTACCTTATTCTAACACAGAGTTTCTAAACAAAGGATTTCTTTTATTCCTTCCTCTCCACTCCCTCCAAATAGAAAACATAGATAATAGAGGACAAAAGAGATCTAGATTTACCTATTAGTATTCTGAAATTATCCAATTTTTGATTATCTAATTATGAGTAGTTATCTGAGAGCCTTTTGTCATATAATGGAAATTTCTACTTTCTAAACTGTACCCAAATATCAGATTTGTCCATACCATATAAAATACATGAATAACATTATATTTGTTTAGACCTTAAAAATGTTGCTTTTACTTAATTACCAACTACAATTTCTATAAATTATACTGGGAGCTAAGAACAAATGAAATTATAATAACCTATCTTTGCTCCAACACTGCAATAGGAAACGTACATTACTTACATTTACTTTATTCTCGCTTGCATTAAATATGTAATTTACTATATACTCCACTGGCCAAATAAATCCAGGTATTACCTTGTGTTAGTTCAACCTTTTACAACATTAAAATCTCTGGAATTGATTTTAGGAGAAATAAAACAAAAAAAGAGCAACTGACTCCGTTAAGTCATCATAAAGCCACTCAATTAATTTAGTTTATTTGGAGGAAATAAGCATAGAACTACACATAATTTTAAATTACATCTTATCCTGAGACAGATTTTTTCCTTTGTTTAGAAGAACTTCCTACTCCACAAATTTACTCTACAAACTGCACAGAATTTCCTTCTTTCACTGGTATCACACTTATGGCTGTGCAGATCATGCAATTTTACTAAAATCAATACCATTCAAATGTACGAAAACAACACAACTGAAGAATAAACAACTTTTCATATATAAACATTTTTACTGTCACTTCTGCAAGTATTTTAAGAAGTAGCCAAGTGATTGATGTGACTCACATGATAAACCTTAAAGAAAATCAACTTTGCAAAATTGCAAAGCATCAAATCAAAGCATCTGAAGATCCAAGAAACCACACCCCCAAAAACTGTAATAACTCAGGAGAACCTTGGCACTGAACTTCTCAGAGAGGAGGATGAGACTCGATTTGGCTAATGTCATAAAATGAATTACATCCACTAGAAGATAATGGATAGTTAGGGAGAAGTCTGCACAAATCCAGCCGACTCTTTTTGTGAAAAGCAAGGTCTGTTTTTACAATGAAAATGTTATGCCTGAAACAAAGTGGCTTTTTATACAAGAAGGCACAGGATTAACTGTTCTTTTTCATCATATTTAAAAGCTGACATTGCTGCTACTCTCCAAGATAATAAATAAAGTGACAGAACAAGTAGAATACAGAGATGCTCTCAGTCCGCTACTTTTATGCCTTATGCTTATTAAATTCTTTCAATCAGCTCTGGTTTTGGAGGATTATCTTGTAGCTTGACCAGGACATGGGGTTACTAGTTTTAAAAAAAGTGTATATGTGACTGGATACCCTGAAATCTGCTACAGTACAAAGTGAAAGTTCTATGACAAGGGGAGCCCCTATTTCCCTTTCCTTCCAAATCACATTTTTCTTTGTTTTGTACAACAGCAGTACATGCTAAAGGAAGACTATGTCAAATTAACCATAAATTTTGTAATGCTTATTTTAAATAAAATATAATTTAGGAATGTCTACCTCATTTGCAAGGAAGCTATACAAAGCAAGATAAAGACAAAATTAACAAGTATGCTATTCAAAATACAAATAAAAGTATTAGACAAAACACATGAAACTGGAGACAAGAATGAATTGAAGTGAGAGAATTTTACAGATTGCTTTGCACAGTCACATCAAAAAAAAAGAGGGGCTGCTCCAGTGCAGAATGTCCATAACAATCACAACCTCCTTCGGGCACATCCACCTCCATGGGCTGCAGGTGAATAACCTGCCCCACCATCCACTACCATGGGCTGAAGGTGAATAATCTGCCCCCCACCATCCACCTCCATGGGCTGCAGGTGAATAATCTGCCCCCCCCCCATCCACCTCAGTGGGCTGCAGGTGAATTATCTGCCCCCCACCATCCACCTCAGTGGGCTGCAGGTGAATTATCTGCCCCCCACCATCCACCTCAGTGGGCTGCAGGTGAATTATCTGCCCCCCACCATCCACCTCAGTGGGCTGCAGGTGAATAATCTGCCCCCCACCATCCACCTGAGTGGGCTGCAGGGGCAACAGCTGCCTCACCATGGTCTCCACCACAGGCTGCAGGGGAACCTTCGCTCCCACTCCTGCAGGAGCTGCACCATCTCCCTCTCCACTGCCCCCGGCACTGCAGAGCTGTTCCTCTGGCACATTCTCACTCCTCTATGGCTGCAGATGCACAGATTTTTTTTTGCCTCCCTTCCTGCAATACCCCAGAGGCGCTGCCACCGTGGCTGACGGCTCAGGCTCAGCCAGTGGTGGGTCTGTGCTGGAGCCAGCTGGCACTGGCTGCATCGGACGTGGGGGAAGCTTCTGGCAGCTTCTCACAGAAGCCACCCCTCTAACTCCCCCACTAACAAAACCTGGCCAAGAAAACTCAACACACTCTCTTACAGCACTAGACAAAAAGAACATACTAGAATCCCTAATTCTAGGCTTTAAACAGACTTGGTTAGAGAGGTCAAGGTAAGTATTATTTGAAATGTTTTTTTGCTGTCTAAAACCATTCCCAGATGAACATAGCCTTTTGCAAATTTAGATACGCTTTAAATTATTTGGTGGACTTTATGAAGCTACTGATTGAAATAACACCATGGTTGCTGCTTCTCCTGCAATTCAGCAGTGTCACTCCTCTTTATCAGTTTTTTCTACAGTCCACGTCTTCTTTCAATGCTCCTGCCACCACACTAACATACCAGGTACTCTACCTGGACATGAAAGAAACTAACTTAAGTCCAAATACCTGCACCTGAGGGGCAAACTAAAGATCTGGTACAAATGTGGCATCCAGAGATCATCACTGTCACTTGCTGCCTTCAAACCTATAATATTCTATATTAACTCCTCCTGACAATATGTTTTAACTGAAGTTCAATCACAGCTCAAGCAATCTCTTAGTCCACCAAATTATGCAATATTTCAAGTTATTCTACATATTTTACAGTCAAATTGACTATAAACACTATTATCAAATGTTACCCTCTTAATATCATTAGATAGCAGAAGTATTTAATATGAAAAATCAATTACATCTTTTTTACTGATGCGTTGGTGGTTTTATGGACTTGATATCAACTTTTACTCTGACAGCACCAAAACTCATCCTGACATCAGTAAGATTTGAATTCCTTCATTAAAAACAGTAACTTGATGGGAACAATTTAAAAAAAAATACCTATCAAAAAAACACAAATCACATACTCCTCACAAAAAAAAAAAAATTTCACTATGTAACCATCATCCTACTTAATTTCCTTGCATTAAAAGTCTGTGTTCATATAAACAATTTGTTGTATAGCCAAGCTCACCAAATGTCTGTGGCATTCTGATTCTTTTGCCTAATCCAAATGACTGAAACACACTGTAGGTTGTCTTGGCTCCTCTCCCTAAAATATGCTTAATGACTTCAAACACAGAATAACCAAAGGTCATTGGTAAAAAAGTGTTCTCTGCCCCTTTGCTTTAATTTGGTCATGTCTAAATATAAAGTAAAGCAGAGCAGTAGTCACCTGTCTTGAGAGTATAGAAGACTTCACACTGAAGATTCAGCGTCAGATTTTTTTTAACTCTGTCCTTTTCTGAAACTTCAAGTTTTGTTCATGATTTCATTTTGGACAAACAGTTCCCTACAGGTCAATGTACTTTACTCCTCATATAAAATGTCTGAAATCAGACCAGTATCCAGAATGCAACACATCCTTCAACATTCTGAGTACACAACAACACATCATAGGTTTCTAAAGACTTGAGAACGCTCATGAAGTTTTCTTTAAGGTGCAACTAACAACCATTTGACAGGACTCAGGAATTACTTTTCATAAAAGATAAAGTGATTACATTATTGTTATGAGGCACTACAACACCTGCACTAAAACACTAGCTGTATTTCATTCATATATAAAAAAATTATTTATTAGACATACTAAACAAGAAGCTCCAACAGCTGAAGAGATTTTCCCTTTCCAAATGACCCAGAACTAAAAGAGAAATTGGAAAAGCATTGACTAGATAATGATTTACCTAAATAGAGTTACTGAAATCCAGATTTAGTTTCCGTTCTGCAGTCGAACAGCCTGCAGGTATAATATCTTCAGCCGGCACCAGGCTTAATGCTTTTTTTATCGATCGGCCCACAGCTTAAGTGCACACATAGGATATGGATTGTTAAACAATTCTTGTTATCTACCACTGATTATGGAAATATAATACATCCTGCAGCAGCATCTGCACTTTCTCTAACATGAAATGCTACTAAAAGCAAACTGTTCATTTTATCCTGTGAACCCTCTAACACCTGGGGGGGGTGGGTTTTGTGCACCAGTAAATGGCTGAAATTGTTAAGCACCAATTACACAAAAAGCTCTCTCTGTTACAGCCCATGGAATAAGCGACGATGCATCATGAGATTCTTTGTATCTGTTGCATCAAATGTTCAATTATAACTTCAGTTAATACAGTACATTCAGATTCTATCTCTTCTCTTCCTCAAGTCATCCGTAGCTGCTTCTCATTTGAAGCTTTCAAAAAATTTGTATGATTTGCTTAAGTCAGTCTTTGCAAAGGGCTTGGTACAGCTATTAATGCTACATATAAGTGTTTCCTATTCGCTGCTCATTAGGAATGAAGAGGAAAAAAAATCATTGCAATTTTCATACTTTTGTTATACTCCTGTCTCTGTACTTGTCACAAAGGGTATAGCACTGCCATCAATACAGCAAAGGCACAGGGGAAATGAGGCTTTTGCACCCTTTGGATTTATGTTTGTTACCCTCCCAGAACACCATCACATCATTGTGGTTCTCTTTCTGCTACCACCACATGTGCAATGAGTTAACACCTTCTGCACACCTTTCTTTTGTCCAAACACTGAAGAAAGACCCACCTGAACTGAATTCAAACCCTAAAGGTACTTCTGAAAGAAGTCTGCTTCAGGGTTTGCTCTCTTTCCTTCTGCTGTCAGAAGGTTACCAACCACTGCCTGAATATGTGTAAAACAGTAACATACACTACTGACAACAGGAGAAACCCTGACTAAAATTAAGGCAATGGCAAAGCTCCCAGAGCCTTCAATGGGGCCAGGATTTCATCCTTATCTTGTTGATCAAAGCAATTATTTAGCTGTTCAGAAGGACCAGACTGCTGCACCTGCCAAGAATTTCTTAAAGCAACCTACTATGGTGAGTCTTAATTGTATATACCTCTGTAACAATTCCTTTTTTCATTCTACCAAGGTAAACTCTTGACTTGTCAAAAATATAACAAAATAAACAGCACAAAGATCTTTCTTTTGTATTATCACATGAGCCAGATGCACCAAAGCTCTCAGCATAACCTTACTACAGGTCTGCCAATGAGTTATTATCACTGCTCAACGCCTATTACCAACCACTGATAGTCATACCTGATGAAATGTCATACCTACATTAAATATGAATGATTTGAACCTATAACAAGAGTTTTCCTGGTTTCAACACCTATTACCAATCACTGATAGTCATACCTGATGAAATGTCATACCTACATTAAATATGAACGATGTGAACCTATAACTGAAGAGTTTTCTTGGTTTGGCAACACTGTGGTACAAAAAAAACTTCCTATTTTACAGTGAATCCCAAAGTACACACAGTACTGTACCTACTTTACAGTAAAGCAGTATCTTTACATACCATGGACCCAAATCCAGAATACCTTAACCAAGAACAAGAAGGCCTCTTCTATTTTTCACAGGGTTTGCAATATACACTGTAACTCCACAACCAAAATGCATATGCAATTCAATAGCCAGAGAGAAACAACTTTTCCACACGAGAATCAATTTTACAGTAAGCTAGAAAAAACCTCTGTTTTTAACGTGCTGCAAAGAGGACCAGAAACAAAGGCTCTTTTTGACATAGATAGCAGTAATTATTTATTTGGAAATATCTGAGAAATCTGTTGTAAGATTGTACAACAACCATTTTTCCCTTGATAACTAATTAAATGAAATAACCAAGCAGAACTGCTTTGTTTCTTTTCTCCTCAGACTGGGAAATTATTGCAAAGTATTAATTTTGCCAGTACAGTTCCTTTGTAGGGAAACACGGCAGTTGTTTACTGCCAAAGGCATCATAAGAACCTGTCTTACTTTCAGGAGGACATTTAGGATTGAATCACAGGAGCATAAGAAAAGCCTGTCTGTAACACACGATATGAGCCTTTCCATACCTTAACCCCTTTACTTACCTCATCATACCCAGCTGGAGTCTATTTTACATTTCTCCACAGGATTTTTTGTCTCAACACTTTATGGTAGAATGTAATCAGACCCAAGATATCTAACATAATTTATTCCACTAACTTTAATATCCTGCGTAACTCCTGTCACATTGTTGCATGCTTTATCAATGACCTGATTCAAATGAGAATGTCAGTTCATAACTTCATTTAAGTATCTCTGAACAGCAACCTGATACTCCTAATGATTGCTCTGGTTACAAGAAACATGCTCCATTTCAGAGAAGATAAAAACCAACTAATTCGTATCTATTTAAATAGATTTTAAGTCTGGAAAGAAACAGGCTGATCATTTAGCCAGACTTTACCCTGAAATTTCCTCCACAAATTCCTATATGTAATTCAAGCATCCATTTATTTCTAAGCTGCTTTCAAGAATGTCACCAGCAATTATTTTTGCTTTAAAAAAACCCTCAGTTTTGACTGAAAAGTTTATTTGAAAAAAAAAAGTGCTAGAAGAAACACATGCTTATCAGTACTCTGAAACAGTTTTAAGATAATCACGAAAAATTTCTCAGTGCAGCTATAAAACAATATAGTTCAGCACCACATAACTTACATTAAAAAGGTTGTTCATAATATTTATTACCCTCCAGTTGCACTATTTCTGTTCAGCCATCCATTTGAATTGAGGCATCCTTCATCATCCATATACATCAGACCTTCTCTTTGATGTCTAATGGTAAATTCAAAGGCTGAGTAAATGTTCTTTGAAACACAGAGTGTGGTACAGCTGCTTATTGTTACATAGAAGACAGTAGCTCATTAAAATTGAAACTTGATTAAAACAGTGGAACTTCCCCCTAATCATATCCCAACTTTGAAGTAATACCCTCTTCAGTGATATCTCTAATTTACAGTTAACCAGTTTTCTTCAAGTGGAATAAGTCAAGCCTTGGTTCAGGTCAGAATTGATAAAGTACATCTTTCATCAGAAGACAGAGCTCCCAGCCATGCACCCTGCTGTGGTATTTGCACTTATGACACACAAACACTCAATGTATACACAGCCTACCACGTTCATGTCATGAAACTCATCAACCCTGAGGTTCTTACCAGTTTGCTGAAAGTTTTTATAATCCTACAAAAAAGAACTTCAGTACTATGTACTTAACTACACATTATTCTTTTATTAGCAACATTCTAATTGGCAAAGGGTGAGCTGAATCTTTGCCTTAAAGTGTAACTGAATCAAAACAAGACCTTGGGGACTCAAGTTTATGTAGCTCTTCACTTTTGCATGCCCCCCCTTATCACCCCTGTTTGTGTTTCAGCCAGGACACAATCAGGAAAAAAAGAATGACTTTTTAAAAAATTTCAAATCTGCCAGAGTCATGAAGCACCTCATATGTTTGATTTCATTATATTTTTGAGCTTAAATACCAGATGAAAGTTTGAGGGATGGGTGAATCTGAACAAACACAGGGGCCAGGGAAACATGGATTTATGGACTTTCACTTACCATGTTTATTGGCTGAACTACTGACACCAGGCTCATGAGCAGACTAACAGGTGACTGCTCCCAAAAAAAGTGGAACAGTCATAAACATGCTCTCATTCTTTTAAAATTAAGAAAAAAAAATCTGCAAGTTCAATACTGACAAAACACAACTTTGTAGCAATGTCAGATTCAGGAAGAAATCACCCTTTCATCCATCAAGACCACGGTGGGGACAATTCACAATGTAGCTCCTGAGGAATGTTACTGCAGCCAGACCTGCATCCTCTCCGTGCTGGAGGTGATCACCCCAAAAGCCAAAGAAATAAAAGTGAAATGAAGAGACATTCTACACCTCACTGCCTGGCATTCACAACCCAAGATGCTGCCTTAAAATGGCACTCTTAATTGCAGGCTGATACACCACGGTCGGAGCTGTGCCTGCTGAGGCACTGGCTGTGCCCCCACTCTCTAAACCCCAGCACATTCAACCTCATCGACCTCAAAGTGCTGATCCAACCACCCAGAGGCAACGAAAACTGCTCTGCATCACCAGATGGATCTGCCTGTGCAATGTGTTCCCTGAAGTTTGAGAGCTCTCTGTCAAATTAGTGCAGTTAACCTCAGGGAATTATTCTTTAATTGCGGTGTAGTTTTCCACTGCAGGGAAAAAAAAATTAGAAACCCCAAACCAAAACAAAAACAAAGAAGAAAATCAACAAAAAGAGAAATTTACTGGTGCAGACATCTCTGGCTCTCCAAAACTCATGACCCAAGAAAATTTTAGCTGAAGTTATAATAAAACTGCAGTTTTAAGCTTTGTTATCATATAGTTATACATTTTAAAAACAATCTTCTTACACAGAGTTTATCATGCTTAGACTAAGACCCAAGACAATTTCAGCTTCACACGTTAAAGCCACTCTTTTACCTACTAAAATCATAAGACCTTTAAAATTAATTTTTTTTGTTTCAAAAAAGCACAGGGAACTTTTCTGTATGCAACTCAAAACCAGCTGTTCTTTGCAAGTGAAAACTTTCCAAGTGCCTGGCTCTCTGCAGATTTTTGGCAAATCTGTTTGAAAAATTGAAAAGTGGGGGCCTGAGCCAAAGCTTACTGAAGTCTATGGAAAAACTCCCACAGATTTCATCAGGATTTGGATTAAGCTCTGAAAAAGTCTGAAGTAATTGAAAAATCAGTTCTGCATGTACAAAATATGAAATTTTCACTAGGTTTAGATTTATTAGACTCCTTTATGGTAACGTGGAAGAGCAAATACACTGTAAATGGTGTTAGTGATGTACATACAGTTTTACACTGTTAATTCACCACAGACTTCCACAGACTTGTACATGTTACTTACAGTGTCTACATAATAGAAATGATGAAATCAATCCCACATACACAAACACCTTTATTTTAAAAAACCCTGATTATTGAGGAAAAAAATTAAAACCTTCACTGCTCAACTGTTTGGTTTTTTTTAATTTTTTTAATGTTTTCAATTGAAGACCAAACAAGATATGGAGTAAGACTTTCCCTTCAAAAGTTGTAAGACAAAAGTGATAACACACAAACCCATCATTATACAAACAACTATCTCATTCTGGGCACACTGGCTAAGGACAGTTTATAATAATACAACACTAGCAATTTCAGCTAGGTTGCATCTAATTTATGGGAGTGCAAGAGAATAGTCAGGTTTACTCCAGCTAAATGTGCCAGAAAACAAAGTAAAGTGGCAAATGCAAAACAAATGGGTTGTGGTACCTAAAATAGTGGCCACAGCATCTCCTGATGTGTGGACAGCTGCATCTCTGCTGGCTAAAGGATGCTACTTCCACTCAGAAGAAACTAAATAAGCCATTAACCTTGACATATTCTGCTTTGAGCTATATATCACATTAAAATAAATACAACCAACTTAAGAGAAATGTTGCAAACACATATGAAAAAAAAAAAGGAAAAGGCTTTCAAATAATCTGTGTTCAGAATTTTAAGAGAAGAGGAGAATTTGGAAATTATTTTCTAAACCACCCCCATCTCCTTCATCCCTCTGTACTACCTCTTCCCCCAATACCTTTTTGTGGATGGATACTTTGCCATGGTTGTACTTATGAAAAGTAGGTAATCACTGTAATTTTAGGTTGGTCTTGTCTAGATATGGACTGGAAAAGTAATGTCATCCAAACTAGAGCTAATTATGGTCTTTAAATGCCTGCAGCTCAGGTAGGAATGCCAGTGCACTCCATCATATAGGCTGTTCTTTAAATATCACTGGAACCAAGCAACTTAAGTGGACAAGACTGAATCTCCATTAATATCATACCTTAAATAAAATGATTATGCCATATTATTAAAGCTTGGCTTTACTTTTTAAAAAAGACATAATTTTTACAGCCTCTTGAAATAACTATCTAGGTTTTAGCTTTCCTTTTTTTATCTGCTACTAATGAGCCTTCTGAAACAGAAGGTAAGAGGCTTTCCACTTTCTCCTTTCGCAATCCTTTTTCCATAGTTTTGAACAATTACCTTATTAATACATATTTTAGAAGTTTATTTCTGCTTGTGGTCTCTCAAGGACTCCAACAACATAGAAAATAAAGCCCAATGACAAGCAGGATCATTAGGGGAAACTCTTTCAACTGACAATTATTTTCACCAAAAGCTTACCTCAACATTATGAATCATTTGTGACCACTTATACCTAAGTAGGACATATTAAAATTTAATGGATTTTAAAGCGAAGAGCCAGCAACAGAATTGTGCACACCAAGGCACTAATGTGTTGATCCGAACTGTACTTAGATGAGGCAAGTTGGAATTGCAATGCTGCCAACTAAATTTCACAGTACCACAAATGAATGAATCCCAGATCTCAAGTGGGATTTCTTTTTTATTCATTATGCATGACATTTTCCTCTTTAAATTATTCATTTTTTAAAAAATGTTATTGCTTTAGCCTTCTTAACCTTTGTACTCCTTCTCCCTGTGGTTTTTGCCAGCTGTAATATCAATTGAGGAGGGGAGATGTTCTAAACAACATAATAAAAACCTTTTCACAACCCTACAAAAACGTGTCTTGTTACATCTTATTTTGCCCTGTTTTGCAATACTGGAACTTGGAATGCCCTGAAAAAAATTATATGAATTTTCTCTCAATGCCTTCATTTCAATAAAAAATTAATTCCAATGTCTTACCATTGTTTACATAATCCCAGAAATTTAACCACTTGGAGAACTATCACTTGAGTCCTTTTGAGGATGACAAAAGTTGACCAAATGAATTTAAATTAAAGACCACCTCAGACATTCTTGCTTGCTTTCTCCCCCTGTCTGATATTCAGATTTTGATTTTTAAATGCCCTCACCTAAACCATGCCAGAGGATTTAAGAACAGGCAGCAATGTATCATTAAACTCACCACAATCTATTCATCTGCACTCTGTGTTTTAACAGTGAGACACCTGAAGCCAGCTGTGGGCACAAACTGTGGCACAGGACTGCAAGTCGTACTTGAGCTCTGTTTAAACACAGGTACTATGGTATGACCTTGGGAAAGTCACTTATTTTCTGTATAGTTCAATTTTCCTTTC
Organism: Pithys albifrons albifrons; assembly: GCF_047495875.1. Lineage (NCBI taxonomy): Eukaryota > Metazoa > Chordata > Aves > Passeriformes > Thamnophilidae > Pithys > Pithys albifrons. The sequence continues at coordinate 46,704,754 of NC_092464.1, read as the reverse complement.
TGCATAAATAAATGAGCAAAGCGACTAAAACAATAGAAATAACAGTTTTAAAGAGTAAAGTAACTTGCAATGGAAAGAAGTTACAAAGAGTAAAGTTCCCTGCCAGAGAGCCAAACAATCAAATTTCTGACTCCACTAAACTGCTCTTAAGCTTTTCTTGAGCAACCACAAAATCTTGTTGCTGTAAGCTCTCCCAAAATTCTCCCTAATGATTTGCTACTCCCCTTCCTTTTCACTAAATCTGCTTTATCGGGCAAGGGACATATTTTAGTCTCAAAAATAGAATGCAAATAATTTATTGAAAATGTTTGATACATTACTATTTGCTTATTTCTAGGCTTTTATATTAAGACAGAATTGCTCAACATGAACAGCTGAAAATTTTCTGCAAAAATATTTTAAACATGGAGAACTAGAAGCCAAATTAAAGTTGCAGCATTGTATTATGCTCCATTAGATCCCACATCATGTCTCATGGTTAGCTGGCACAACACAATTTAACAGGAGCACATGACAATGCTACAAAGGCTGTAAGAGTTACAGCAACTTCTCTGTTCTTATAATTCTTATGTGATTACCATCTACAATTAGCTGGAGAGAAGGAAGTTATGTTTGAACTGGCACAGCATCTCAGCCGAGCAGAGCTGCCCAAATTGGACACAGCAGTGCACAATAATTATGCTGTTTACAGATTTAGTTTCTGCTACGCCTTTGTCAAACCTTGTTAAAATCTTCTTGCCTGACAGACCCACACCAGTGCCACAGGGTTTCCTCTGCAGTTGCTGCTTTGGGCCATCCAGGTTTGACATCTGACCAGGAAAAGTGTCTTCCTACCCTTTTGTTGCTGCCTCTCCCTGTCAGTCACTCACTCCCTTGGGTGGCCAGTGACAGGGTGACCTGCTCCAGCCATCTCAGGGAAGGAACTGCACAGAGTTGCAAGGACATCAAAGGGCACAGTATGGAGAAGGAAAACAGCCTAATGTAGAAAGGACAAATACAGAAAACGATTATGGAAAACCAAATGTCTGTTTCCCTTCAGGCAGTACGAAAAATACAGAAATTTTGAAAAACCTTATACAGTGATGATGGATTTGTTTGGGTTTCAATGAAAGCAGTTCAGAAGTTCCCATAGAGTAACCTTTACCTGGCTATGGGAACCCTGCCTTGCACAGGCAAAAGAGAAAAGAACATGTGCTTGCTAAAATGGAAACACACATTAACTTTCCAAACAGATAAATACAAGTTTTGAGCACTTAAGAAAATGAAGAATAATAAATGCCATACTTCAGTGATACACAGTTATACCTCAGATATATATTAAACAGATTTAGAGACAGATGTAGTCTCTTGTTACATCATCTCATATATTAAAACAATACTTTTTCACTACTAATAAACAACCCACTTCCTGGTGGAATCGGTCTTCAAGGTATCCAACTGATCAACCTGTATGATTCTAAGGAAGTCAGAAAAGATGAGTTAGAGTTTTCCTTGCAACAGTTAAAGTCACTAATTTCCAATTTCATATTTAAGGGGCTGAGCTAACAAATCCACAGGAATGAAATGGCATGTTTTGTATGTTGTAAAAGCCACTGGGTACATCTAAGAAAGAAGTCCTAGCAAACTGACTTTCTATGAGAAATAAGCACCATTATTAAGGTTTAGATCCTGAGCTCACAAACACTCACCAACATCTCTTGGATGCTTTTGCAAAAGTTACTACAATGGAAACAAGTGGGGAATAGTGGAAACAAATAAGGAACTCTATGAAAAAGATGGAGAAAATGCTGAATCTAATTTGGTTCGTGACAGTTCCCACTGACCTCAGTGGACTCCCAGCCATTACCCAGTACTGACCAGTGTTCAGGTCTACAAAATCCTTGCAAGTGCTTGCAGTAAGCTCTGTGGATGCTTTTCCTTACACAGATTTAACAAGCAGTGCTCAAAAGCTTTATGAATACCCAATATACTGAAACTAAATTAAGACAAAAATACACCTAAAAGAATTATTTGAAGGGTTGCTAAAGGAAAACCAAAAAGCAGTTTAATATTTTATTGCTACAGAAAACATATGGAAAATACCTTAAGTGAGACTCACACTTCATAACGGACCATAGTCTTCTGCAAAAATAAACTACACTGACTTGCGTCTCATCTATGAGGAAAAGAAAACGTATTTTTATATCTTTCTTTGCACCAATATGGGGGGCCATCAAAGATGTCAATGCACCACGATCTCAGACTCCCAATACTCAGAAAGATTTCCAATCATGCCCTGTCAGCCTCAAATGACTGACCATATTTCATCATAGTTCAAAAGCCTTGTCTAGTCCTCAGTGCTGACTTGTGCCTGTGCCCTCTTCAGGCTGCTTGAAATTTAAACTACACAATTCTAACTTCTCCAGGGGAAAAAAATCATGGGAATCTGAACACAAATGGCAGCCACTTCATTTTTCAAGATATTCTGCATTAAAGTCCACACAAAGTTTGAGAATACCTGACATATGCTGCATGTTCCCCTAATGACAAATGAAGAGTTGATAATTAATGGTGTAAAGGAGGAATTTGCAAATACAATCCTAATTTTTCAGACCAAACAATTACTAGTCTTTCTTTACACTACACTCCCTGTACTAAGAACTTTGCAGCAATGTTTATGTCTAATTCTTATATATAAATTAATATTCCTCTTCCAGGAGCTCAAGTCCACATGTTTTTCCAATTAGTACTAACATTCTCAAGTTTAATAGCATGTAAACAGAGAGTTCCTTAAGGAATATGACACATTCTGTTGCATCCCAGTTTCCCAGTGAGGAACAGAGCTTTCAAATGGACTATTCCCTCACAGATATCACTACAGGATTTTGAAAAGAAGTTTTTAAAAGCTTATGCAAGAAAAAAAAACCTAGAAAAACTTTTGTCTTCTAAAGCATTACTATATATTCTAGTTGCATATATATATATATATTTATTATGGTGAGGAACATCATCTTTAAAGTTTGCATTTACTCATAATCTAAATGATAAAAACATGATTACGTAAAGCAGAATTATAATCAACTTGATAAATTGAACAATGAATACAAAGTATCAAGTCAAGTAAACACTGCCATGCTTCTTCTGTTTAAATACAGAACAGGAAACATCTGGTTAGGCCACAAATTTGTAGAAAATGGTCTTGAAATGGAAATGGGGCAGAGTAGAGCAGGGTATACACCCCTGCTACAGAACAAAGGAAAAGCATTCCATTTTGGAAAACAAACAGTAAGAACTGAAAATCATCATGAAAAGGCTGAGATAATTCAGTCACAATTAGCATAAAACTTACTGAAGGAATGTACTATTATATTACAAAGTTTTAAGCAATTAAAGAACATAATTAATTGTCATTTCCATCTCCAATATTCACAAAAAACTGTTTGATTTGCAGGAAAAACAACATATATTAAACATTATGAAAACCTTCCAACAAGGACTCTAAGCTACCATAAAAGCTACCAAGAGATATTGTTTCACCTTGTTTGAGGTGTTTAAGGGTTCAGATAAACTTCATCCCTGATGCTCTGGACACATTAACCCCATTGCAACACAGAGGGGAAAACTAGAAGGGCAGTTGGATTGACTTTTAGCTCCAACATTATATAAATTTTAAATATTACACAAAACTATCGGTAAATCACATTTCCCGGATGCAAACCATTCCTCCTTTTCCTTATAATTGCAGTTCTAAAGATTCAGTCAACCTGGGGATATGACAATCTTTGGCATTTCACTGCATCGATTTCAGTGATGCAGATCAGTAAATGACTTTGAGGTTAAATAATAGTCTCTCTGCTGCTCCAGCTACATTCAACTATGCAAGGAAATCATGCTCAAGCACTGTAAAAAGATCTCCTAACAAAACAAAGAGGAAAAAAATTACTAAACTCCAGTTAAAAAAAAAAGTAGAAGAAAAAGGATTGTAAAGAAAAATGAAGTCCTAATTTAAAATTAAAAATACTTGCTTGAACAAAGCCTTGAACTGATTCAAGTGCCACTGGCACATCACATCAAGAGCTAATATAGGAAAAGCAGGATCACATTCCAGCTGAGATACCCGAAACACGGGTGAAGCAACATTGCCAACAGAGCTCCTATCAGACTGACACTTAAACAAGTCTTCAAAGAGCCACAGCTAATACTGATTATAGTTTAAAAAGCAATCCTGAAAAACACATGGATATTACACAAGACCATTGAAAACTGCCGAATTAACTCACTGCAGGTCATTGGGATTTGTGCTATTAATTCTCACACCCATTAAACTCGATACATGACGACCTGGGTGGCCCAAATCACCTTTCCCAGCACTTCCCTGGCACTGACCCGCACTTGGGGTTGGCACCACTCCCTTAAGCCCCTCACCATTCCCCTCATCCAGCTGTTTATGCACTGCCAAAGGCAACACAGTGCACGATAGAGCCCAATGTGGCTTACAGTTATAATCGTATTTAGCCAATGATTCTGATTAACTTTTAATCACTCATATAAAAACATCTTACATACTGGAAAACTATCATGCCCCTCCCCAAACTTCTCTTTATTTTTTCCTCACAAGAAACAAAAAGCAAAATTGCTTCCATCACTTATAATTTTTGAGCTCTTCTCTGAACTCTATTTAATTGGTCTAGGTTTTTCTTAAATTGTGTTCCCCTCTGAATCTTTCTCATGAAGAAATGAAAGAAATATCCATATCTCCTCTCTGGAAGCCATATGACTACATCCCAGAGTTGGACTCCACCTTTAATGGGATCACAGTGCTGGCTTTTATTCAGTTGCTGGTTCACCATAACACCCCTGAGCCTATTCTACGGCAACACTGCTTCAGGAACCATTTCTCAAATTTCAGTTTGCCACAGTCTTACTTGCCAGAGTCCTTGGCACTTGTCTCATCTGAAAACCCTCTTACTAACTTCAGGCCCTTCCTCTAATTTATCAAGATCAGCACTATTTTTCTTTCAATATGCCTGAAACTACTGCACGCTTGTTGCAAACCCACATTTTTAACATTCATGCCCGTGTGCCACCACTGAAGCCATTAAAGAACACAATGAACACAATCAGAGCCAGCAGGAACCATGGCCTACCTCTGACAGATACTCTTGAATTAATTACAAATACTGACAACTACTTTTGATGGCATCTTTCAAACAGTTGCACACTTAAAAATAATCATCAGCTTTTCAATGTGGTTTAAAGCAATTTCTCCCGATTTTAGGGTACACCATCTTGAACATATTAAATATAATTTCTAGAAAATGAGTCTACTGTTACAGTGCTGCAATGCCAAAAGGGTCAACTTTAAAACAAATTTTTAATAGTTGGTTGCTATGGAAAAAAGAAGTTTCTACCATTAAGAAATGGAACGGGTTTAAGAAAAAGTGGCATTGAATGAAATTCTCCAGCTAATGACAACTTCAGTACTGAACAATTATGGGACCATCTCTGGCTTAGCTTGGAGTTTAAACATCCTGCAGAATTTTCCCCTACATTAACATTCAGTATTTAGCCATAAATCCTCAGATACAAACACAATTCTCCATCTTCCTCTCCACATACAGTTCTACCTCATTCATCTCTACCTATTCCTGTTCTCTCCTTTAAGGACTGAGAGAAGTTCCTCTATTTTCTAGGCATTATCAAAGAGATCTTTATCAACAGCATAATTAACTAATTTGCATACTGGTTTCCCTATATAAGGCATCATTTTCATTTTCTTCTTGGTGTAGACAGAACAGGCTTTTTAGTCGTAATCAACAGTAGGGAAACTTCCAGGTTGTCCCCACTAACTGCTCTGTTTTCACACTGAGGAATGGTCTTGGGCACATGAACTCATTTCATGTAGCTAAATTTCACCTGGCAAATGAATCCCAGGAGTGCACCTAGAGGTCTCTGGCTGCTGATGGAGAACCAGGACATCAGACAGGCACAGAGCTAGTTCTGAAACTCAAAGTCATGTTTCCAGCCTCAGCTACAGCTCCCTGCAGATCTGCTCCTAACAGACCACACTCCTTGCCAGAGTAGAGATAGCTACAGAAAACCCAAACAGGTGACAAGACAAACATTTAAAAAGCACCAGTAAACCCTTTATTCTCCAAAAGAAAAAAAATGCTCTAAGTTTTCTCCAGTGAGCTCAAACACACACTCAACAGTTTCAAATCATACAGCACATCCTGCTGGAGAGTAAATACTTAAATACTGTGCCATCTGAGCATTTGGCACAAGTATTTACCCCTAATCACTGAACATTCTGTATTGGAAGGGACCCACAAGGATCATGGAGTCCAGCTCTTCAGTGAATGGCCCATGATGGGACCAAACCCACCACCTTGGTGTTTTTGCACCACGTTCCAACCAACTGAACTATCTCAGTGTCAATGAGCCAGTCCTGTGACTAAAGATAAAATTTCTTATTTACGAGCTCTTTCAAAAACAATATTCTCTCAACAGTTGAGTAAATACATAAGCCTTTTATCAAGCCTTCAGGCTGAACTGTTAATGAAAATAAGAAAGTTGCCTTAGGTTTTATGATTTCTTTATATGTTGCCTTTTTGTGACACTCTGAAGTGTTAGTCTAATTAGGTCATAATTTGATTCTTAATTAGGTGATTTGATATTCAAAAGGGCTACACATTAGAGTCAGTGATTTTAAAAGTAAAATGATTTATTTTAAAATCTGCATTTGGTTTATAGGTTTTCATTCATTTTAATGTTAATTATGGCCAGAGGGTATTTCAAGCACAGCTAGAACAGTTTATGTTGGGTGTGATGCTGCTACACCAGGTCTCACCCAGTTCCTTACAGGTACCCAATTTTTCACTGTTCATTATGTAAAATGGTAATGCTGGTCCCACATACCAGTAACACATGACTAACAGCCTACAGTCAAATACTTCATGTTTTTCTTGGAATGTACTTCTTCCTTGTTTTAAGGTAATATAACTGTCTACCTGTACAGCAGTAAAAATTATTCTTTACATGTCACTCATGCCTCCTTGGTATTATTTTGGCCTCATGGAGTAGAAAACAGTGGGTTTAACATTTTTGAAGATTTTAGTCTTTGTATACATGATGTGGAGAGCATGATCGAACCCTTTCCCAAGGTCCTTCATCAAGAATAAGACTTCTTTCTAAGTTTTCCCAATTTTTACAGATTTTACTCTTTTCCTAACAGAATTATTCATAATCAAATTGCAGTTCCCTGAACTCAGTAACACTAATCAACTGAACAGGCAGAAGTGAATTTCTTTGCTAAATCAGTTCACCTTATTAGCATAGGTGGAAAAAGATGAACTGCAGCTATTTACACCTCTTCAGAGTTCTTTGATGGAAAAATAATGGTTATATAATCAAAGGTCAACAAAAGAAATGCCTTTTACACATACTTCAGTCTTGCAAAAGAATACAAACAAAAATTTCTAAAACTAATATGACACTTGTTTTGCCTCACTTCTTCACATCACCTGATTGTGAGTCTGCTTCCAGATACGGGAATAGCGTTAACACTAAAAAATTATGTATATATAATTTGTGCCACTGCATAGTCACAGCCATTTTACCATGATCTTTTCCAGTAGCACACACAAAGGAGGGCTGCACATACCAATAACAAGGACTTTGGAGTTGCTGAAACATTGTACAGGCCATTCATGTTAAATGGGAATTTAGTTATTCCTTCAAAGTACTGGTAATCAAGATAATGCCCAACTCCAAACTTTATCAAAAACAATACCCATGAAGCCAAAATAACAAACTCCCAACTTTAAGCACAAACTATACATACAATATATACCTTTCCCTATAGATGTGAAAACTGCTGTAGGGGAAGGAATCATTGAGGTCAAAGACCATGGTCTTATTATGTGTTTTAGGAGTGTATGAAGCTGAATGAACAGCCAATCCAAACTTAGACCAGAAAGCCAGGAAAAAATACCTGTTTCCAAGTCAGCAGGAGTATCTGATGTTTACTGAGAGACTATCTGTTTCACTAGAGGAAAAAGCCAGGAAGAAAATGTCTGTGACAGTGCAAAGATGCTAAACTTAAGACTCAGCAGAAAAAGCGTGGCTTTGCTCCCACTATTATTATAAAACAGAAATATAAAAAAACACATGAATAAAACTTCCTTTAAAAATGGTAATTCCATAACATTAATCTATATCATTGTGCATTGTGAAATCTTGCTCCCTCTCTTCTATATGAGAAATATTATTCAACACATACTTAAATTAGTTTCATCTTCAATTTCATGCTTTCTGTGAGATCATCCAGCAAACTAATACTTTCTAAAGCTGCAGATTTTTTTCCTCTTGTGTTATCATTACTTCATAATTGCCATAAAGCCACTAATGTAATCATAATCATTTATCTATCAAGACAGCAGGACTTTTCACTCCTTTATTCAGCCCATTAGAAACATATAAAGATATGCACGCAATAAAAAGTGCAAAGAAATAAGTGATAAGACTTTTAGAGGATAAAGATGACTATGTGGGGTTCATTTGCTGCATTATGTGCACATTGTAGAAGACCAACAATAAGCGATTAAATTGAAAAAAATTCAGATTTAAAATCATCTTATTACCCAAGTCATTCTACTGGTCTGCAACGAAAACAGTGTTTGGTTTCCACAACCAAAGAAAAACAAACTGCCAAGAAAATAAAACATGCAAAACTTTTAGTTTTGATATGCACATGGATATTTTGAGTTCCAAAGGTGTCCTTCCAACCTTACCTGGCAGGACAGCAGCTTGCTGGGTGGCTGAGTCTGTGCTCAGTGAAAGGCGACCACCTTTGGCCAGTCTGTCACAGAAGAGGGTGATGTTCTTCTTCAGCCTGCTGGTATCTTTGGGCATGCTCAGCTGGCTGCTGAGAGTCAGGGCCTGCTCCTTGGAGCTCTTTGACAAACAAGTTCTTAACAAGTAAGAAACTGCAGCATCCACAGTTTCTTCCCAGCCCTGCGTTAAAGGAAAGGAAGTTAAATAAAATTAGGTGAACTGTAATATGATATAGCATATTAAAAATAAAGTAACAAAACACAGACTGAGAATTTTCAAATTATACTGATAGATAAAATATAATCTGGGGGTTAGTGTCATGAACACCCAACTTCAACTTCTACAAGCAAGAGCTGAAAAAACAAACTTGTTTCAATATCAAGATTGACAGAGAAATCTAATTTCAATAATAATAGTACACAGACAGGATGTGATATAACAGTTAAATTCAGTATTAATAACTGAAAACTAGACTTTCCTGGTTGTGCCATTTAGAATTAAGAACAGAATGGAGATTTAAATAAAAACATTATACATAGTGTATGACATTGTAATGAAGATATACCAAGGCCAGGAAGAACAAAAAAAAAGCGTAGATTCTTGGAATGACATCTAATATTCTGATAACACACCCATAGCAGAGGACATCATGACTGCAACCCAAAGCTGCAGATACTCAGTGCCCAGGTACCAGCTTTGATACCCACAGCATGGGCACAGCTGTGTCAGTGCTGTGATGAACAGGGACTTCGATTTTAGCACAAAGTCAAGCTGTTCACATTTCTGAAAAAAACAGCTTAGGTATCACTTCAATTAAAATAAGCAGCTACCTATGGAAAAGCTTTTAGGAGAAAAAGATATATTCAGTGTCATATTCATTGTACATATTTCTACAAAATAAAATGCTAACTTCTGCAAATCACACTCAGTAAAAACAAGAAGGTTTCTTTTCATGAGGCACCTCGGAAAGCACATTTCAAACTTAACTTCAAGTCTGTAACTTGTACTGTGGTTTTCAGTGAAACAAACAGACCAAAAGATGTTCCTTTAAGAAAGAATCCTGGATAGCAGAAGTCTTATTATTTGTGACAAGGTTATTAGGTTAATGCATAAAATCTAAAATATAACATCTATCTCATTTTTCCAGCATGAAATGCAGATTGACTCCTCTTGATACATTCTGAAATCTTAAATTACACTCTGTGATGAGACCATATGATTAATGCAAAGCATCTAAAATGAACCTGCAAGACACTCACAAAGCCTGCTCATGACAATCTTACAGAGCTTGGATAGTCTTCTGGTTTTTAAGCTCTTTCTCATTATGCGTTCTACTTGATTGAAAACACTCAGCTGCACAGCAAAATCACCTTCCTATCTGAATTTCCCTACTTGCTAAGTGCAACATTTGAAAGAATGATGGTGTCAACCCTGCCATAGTCCACTGACAAGCAAATAAGGTTAATGAATTTCTTTAATTAAATACATATGGCTTTTGTGAGGGGTACTACTTTTAACATAGAGAAGCAAAGGCCACCCTTCTTGACCTTGTTAAATTCCTAAGAACAGATCCAGGTCAGATGCTCACTAGTGGTCAAGTACATCAGTAAGACCACACAGTCATATGTACCTCAACCTTATCCAAACATGCACCATACTTAGTGTCCTTAAAATGTGCTCTATTCTATAAAATACTTGTATTTTGCAGAGGAACAGGATCACCTGGTGAGGTTTTTTTTACTCATCGTTTGCCTTTCCTAACCTCAGAAAGACGATGACATTAACCTACTATCTTACCAGGATTTACCACCCCCTAAAATAATGTAAATTAGAAAAATCATGTCAATCAATCAATCAGTGCTGTGGTAGCTTAACATTTTTCAAATATTCTAAAAAGAGTCCATTAGAGTGTGATGCATCCACTGACCTGTGATGGTGACAGGAAATCATCCATTCTATAGCCAATTTAAAGAGGTTAATGAGCTGGTAAATGCTGTCTACATTCCCACATACTGGGCAATGAAACTCAATACGTACAAAGCACCAAAAACAGCCAAGCCAGGCACTCCTAATTATACTACAAATCATGAAAAATACGATAACATAAACATAAGAATCTTAAGTTTCACCAAAAGACAAAGAAACATGTGATTAACTGGTGTCAGCATACAGTAGCCAAGAAGCTGGCCAGTATGTCTGTGCAAATAAGTTGTAAAAATGCAGGCAAAAGAAGCATTTCAATAAAAGCATTGAAATACAAGCTAACAAAAGTCAGGAAATTAAAAGTGGCTAGAATTCTGTCCTTGGCTCACATAGGTATGTTTTACTTTGTACCATAGCCTTAACATTTTCCAACCCTTGTTCTTGTATTTAATTTCCATGTAAAACTGGTTTCTCAGTAGACCATAAAACTATCTTCTCCAATTCAAGGTCTGTTGACCTGCTAAGTCCAGTCGAATCCAAAGCAGCCTTTGTGATAGTGAAAGAGTATACAAAAGCTACATCCAAATGAAAAAAGAAAAAAGGGATGAAAAACTGTTGAGGTGATTTTACACAACTCAGAATTAACAGCTGCAAACAGGGCTGCATTTGTCAGCAATTTTTATCGGTACAAGGGGAGAACTGAAGGAACAAGAAGAATTCTTCACTCTTTACACATTAAAAAAGCTGAGATGTTTGAAAATGAAAGTGTTCTAGTCTACAGTCCACACTGCAGAAGGATTCTACAGCCACAGTTGTAATATTCACTTATGGCTTCCTGTGCAGCATTCTGCATATTTGAGGTCTGACAGGAACACCTTCACCGTGAGAGGGATCCCAGCAATCCATCACTGTGTGCCGTGACTGCCACAACAAATGAGATGCAAGGCTCACAGAGAGAGGCATTATTGAACCATTCAGAGCCTTCCTATAATTGAAAGAGATATAAAAACACATAATTCATCAATTTTGCTTTTTCACTGGCAAAGATTGGGCTTCATACTTTGCACATACACAATTTTTCTCTTGTAGGTAATAGGTAGAGATGGGCACTTTCTTTTTACCACATCACACACATTGCAGGAGTCTGAACACTAAATGTGATACTAGAATGACTAAGATTATAGTAATACACATCACTTATATTCCACACAAACTATTATTAAGCCATCCCTAAAGATTCCCAGGTGTCATGGCATATCTGAGTGTGACCATAATTACACATTCAATCTCACTTTGGCATAAGGCTTCATATAGAGAAGCTAATTTTTAGGAAGATTTTTTGGTTGTACTATTTGCAGAACAAGAAAAAACCCCTCCAAAATTATGTTCCCTGCAGGGTAAATGACTAATCCACTGTTATTCTAAAATTCCAGACAATAATACTGGAGGCATTTCCAGCATGGGAGATGTCATGCTGCAAATCAGCTGTCAGGCTGTAGCAAAATACAAATGTGAGGAATGTGGTTGTGAGAGAGGTCTGAGTGTTGGGAGGCACAGCATTGCAGCCTGGCATTTGGTGAGACTCCACCATTAGGAGCTTAGCTGGTCAACAGACAAGGTCACCTGGACACAGAGAGGGGCAGGACTTGAAAGGAGAATTTCAAAGGAGGATTGTTGTTGTTAGGACACATAAGGCAGACATATATGTAGGGAGAAATGTGGGACAGGGCCTGTTCTCAGATTTGATAGGTTTACTCATGTAGTGTAGCTTCTCAACACATTTATGCAGTTAGTATAATTTAGAGATCTACAAATGAATAATATTTGTCTTAAGTGCAAATAAATCAGTCTAATAGAGTACCAGTCAAGCTTGAACAAGATTGTTCCTAAGTTGGTTCATAAGCCAGATATATATTTGATTCTGTATTTTTTATCTTGAAAGCCTTTATCATTATTAATAATATTCCCAAGGCAACAGCCATTTTTGAGCTGCCTATGATGGAGTGACAATCAGGACAGTTCTAGAAGAATTCAAATGCAATGTGGAACATACTGCAAAAACTATGGAAAATCGGTGCAAGCTAAATTATTGGAATTCTTAATAGCTATTAACTCAGGAATTTGCCTGGCTGTTATGTTATCTCTTGATTTTAGATGTAATAGTGATTTCATCAGCTCTCAGAAACGCTAGAATACTTGAAAGCTCACCATAGGGAATGACAATCTTGGCATTTTTGCTTATCCAAACCATCAAATAAGAGCTTTCTATATCTGAAAGCATTGCACACACTAATTCACAAGAAACACCAGCCATGTGTGTCTCAACATTTTGCTTTTAAAGTCATTAAAACAAAATAATGTCTCACACACACAATCCACTAATCCACAGCTACTGAACTGGCAGCCTCCAACACAAGCACAGATAATTTAGCAAATTTTGCCCAGAATTCACTGCCATCCTAAGCCATATTCCTCAAACATTTAAAGTGCTTCTGACTGATTTGTCTCCAAGAGGATGTAACAGACACAGCAGATGTGAAATAGCCATGCAGCCCTTGCCTGTGCTGCCAGACATGGAAATGGCAAACTCCTTGTAGTGACCCTGAAAAATTACTGCTAAAAATGAATTGATATTGCACTTAGGAGCCCTTTCAAAAAGAATAAAACAAAAGGAAAAGCCAAGCAAAAAGACTGGATATCTATATAACACTCAGAAAAAAACACAGGAAAATATTAGTGAAGTCTTAATGTATTAAATTTGAACTGTGTCAACAGACCACATTTTTTTAAGAAAAAGTGTTTTAAGAAAAAATTCTTATTGGTTGAAGAATTATCCTTGTAACACTATAAAACCAATTTTCTCTAACACAGTTCATTAGAAACACTAGTCACAGATTATTCTAGAATCTTCTACAATTCACTTTTGTATAAAAAAAACAAAACTCAAAACCTCCATATATTTGAAAAACAAAAGTGTAACTGGAACACCTCAAAAACAAGGACATAGCAAAGTCCTACAGACTAGTGAAACTCAAGTATGATGAAAATCCAGACAAATTACTCAATCTGAAATCCATTATAAGCCTATTAAGTGCCTAAGAAGGACATTTGTATTGAGCACACAATAAAAAAGCACTAACTGAAATTCAAATAATAATCCTGCTCTCCCTAGTTATATCTTTCTTTAAATCAAATACAGTAATTAATGTTCATAATATTAACTGATCAGATTTTTATTTCTATTGGCATTTAAAATAATTCAGTTCTAGCAGGAATTTGCAGACTGACGAAAACAGTATCAAAGTCAGGATATAGTTGAACATCAAAGACAAGGTGAGAGACAGAACAACCAAATGAAAAAAATGAATTAAGACATAGTTCTAGAGGAATAGTTTGAAGCAGTAGGGGAATCAATTTCATTTTAAATCAAGTAAAGAATTTGATGCAGAAAACAATCTTCACTTGTGAGACTGTTCTCTGAAGTCAACCTACATTATAGGCACTATAGACATTCAAATCTTACTTAGCAAACTTATCTAGTTCAAACAAATTACAATATACTTCAAACACAAAGCATAGAAGCCAAACAAAGGATAAAAGATAATGCAAAACCCAGAGAAGTTCAAGGCAACATCTTGATAACTCTGACCACAGTGTGTCATCTCTGGAGCAATCTCTGAGCACATCCTGAGCAATCAAGCTCTGCACAAATCCTGACACAACAGAGATTTAAGGTGTGAAAGTTTAAAGAGTCTCTGAACAACAAAAAATAGAAGCGTACAGAAATGAATCAAGACTTATACAGGCAACTGGATGAGATCTCTAGAGTATTTATTGAACTGGTTCCAGTACAGCACAACAGACCTGTGCAGAGCGATTTCACAGTAAGTGTTCACACACCAATCTTCAAGCTACTTCAGAGCATCTAATTCAAATATTAATCTCTTACAATTTGGGACCAATAGACTGCAGATATCAGCTTTAGAAAAAAGCCTTTGTGAATAAGGTGGGTTTATTTAAAAGTCTGTCACAGGCACACTTGTCACTGCAGAGCCATACTGTGATCGCCTGCCACAACAGAAACAGCAACTTATTTTTGCATTGAAGAGATAATTTATTTAACAGAAAGCCCAGCAGCATAAACAACTCTCTGCAAGAACTTCTCATTTTGAGTCCTAATTGGTAAACATATGTTAACATCCTATGGCAACTTCACCTCAGAAAAATCTATGACAGATTCTTTCCTGCAAAGTACACTTGCCATTTAAGAGTTGCTCTGGCATTTCTGTCCTCTGAAGCTCAATTCCCAAACCACCAATTAAATATTATTCTGCATTAAATATAAGTGTAGTTTCTTATGGATTTTATTTTATGGACATTTAACTTTAAAACAAGATTTGCTAAAGTCTCCTATAATGTCTTCAGGTATGGAAGTAAAGCTAAAAATGCATATGGCCTAGTAATCAAAATTGTGTTTTTAAAAATATCTTATAGAATGCAATATTATTCTTTTAGGAATGGTGCTCCTAAATTAATATGTTAGCAAGAATCTTATGGAAAAATCATAATGCATGAGAGCAGTATTAAAGCAGTGGGTGTTTCAGAAATCCAGCAAATTGAGCATTACTAAACAAAGGTTCTGAAAGCTGCATCTATCAAGATGATGTCCTCTATCATTCAAGATTTTAATATATTTTTCAAGTCCAACTCAGAAGAAAGTCCTGCTCACAGAAACAAATTATGATTATCAGCACTTGTAGGGTTTTGTGTATTAATGGAACAACTGGTAACGTGATTAGAGAGTGTTTCACCTGTAAGGCAGCAAAACTCCAGGTGGGGCTCACAGTCATATTATTTCTACAGCTGCTTAACTCTTCCATGCTTCTGAGTTTAGCTGCTTCATCAAAAATGATATACCAGTGTGACTACAGATGATGGTTTTATTAGCTATTCCATTAAAATTTCATCTCTGTCTGCTGTAGCCAAATTTCCACGTGGGCTGCATCATTTTGCATTGGATGCTCTTCATCTGCACAAAAAACTTTCCAAATTAGGTTAGAATTAGAGTAGATCACCAGTTCTCTTCTTGACAAGGAATGGATCTTTGTATCACCCAGCTCTTCTTTCAAATTGCCTCATATCTAAAAACTGGAGCAATACAGAGTGTGTCCTAACACCATTTTTTTGTTTTGGGTTTTTTTCTGGACAACAGAGGGTTTTTAAGAGCAAGTGAGAAGGAGAGAAAAGAGCACATTTTTTCAACAGATAAATTCTACCTATGTAACTGCAGAGTTACTCCTCCAG
Organism: Pithys albifrons albifrons; assembly: GCF_047495875.1. NCBI lineage: Eukaryota > Metazoa > Chordata > Aves > Passeriformes > Thamnophilidae > Pithys > Pithys albifrons. The sequence goes on along the minus strand of NC_092464.1, from coordinate 46,688,713 downwards.
TAATGCTTATTTGTTGTACTAGAAATGCATCCTGGCTGGAATAGTGAAAGTTCAAACACTTCATGGGCTTCTATAGAAGCTATTCCTGAATCCTGAATTTTTGAGGTATTTTCGTCATCTTGCCATTAACAAAAAAAACCTTCCATCTGAAAAAAAATGACTATTCTAAAAACCAAGGTATAAAAAGCAAGTGAGGGTTTGGGGTTTTTTTCTGGGATATTGTAACAAGATCAAAGTTTCAGATGACATCATTGTGTGATATCTGCATCTGTCTGTGCCTACCTGATGACAGGTTATCTTAGTAAATTCCAGTAGGGAGATTACACAGCAGCACAGCATGTGACCAATAGCTGTGGGTTATCTAATAATGACCAAAAAATGCTACATTACAATTGCAACTTAGAACCATAAACAACCACCACCACCTTCAGAGCCAAAAGCAGTCACAGCATAACTGGTTCTCTCCACTCCTCTGTCATTCCCTCAAAACAAAGATTAGTTTAGTGATTAGATCTTGATACACCCTCCCAAAGACATTTCTGATTGTCAGATCTAAGGGAAATGATGAATTTAGCTGCCTATCCTTGTCATATGTGGAATATAAATAGAATTACTGGGAGTAACTCATTTTCTCAGAAAATGCCATGATATACGGTTAGATACAATGCTACTAACCTAGCCCTAGAGTATGATAAAAATATCACAGCTTTGAAATGATGTGAGACAATCAAATAACAAAACCAGCAGCAAATATGCAATTTTTAATTCTATAAACTCTGCCCTATTATTAATAAAAAGGTCATAGACTAATGGTGCTGAAACATACGCCTTGTTTCAGTATTTATATAATTTCAGCAGAATTTTACAATCAATCATAAATCACATTAAATTTCTAAAACACTGGTACAATACTGCTCAATGTATAGATTCATAGAATAACAGAATGTTTTGGGAAGGGATTTTAAAGATCACCTAGTTCCAACACCTTTACCATACGCAGAGATACTTTTCACCAGACCAGACTGCTCAAAGCCCCATCCAGCCTTGTCCTGAACACTTCAGGGATGGGGAATCCACAGCCTCTCTGGACAGTCACCCTTCTTACAGTAAAGAATTTGTTCCTAATTTCTAACCTAAATTTACCCCCTCAGCTTAAGGCCCTTTCCCCTTGACCTAATACTATGTGCCCTCCTGAAAATCCCTCTCTATCCTTCTTGTAAGCCCTTTTTGGTACTGGAAGGCTGCATAGTAAGAATCTGCAGATCTTTCAATTAGGACACAATATCAAGGGAATTCTCCACTGACAATAAACTTCTTTAAAAGAAAAAGCCAAAGACAGAGCCGCTGATTATGTATATTGAGTGTTAAGACCCTTTGGTGAACAACCCTGCTGTAATCACTGTAATGCATCACTCTTGTCATTAAGCAGTTTAGATGACAACTGATCTGAACTCCTGGTATGCAGCACATACTCAGTAATTACTACTACACTAAAATAGCTCTTTGTACCTGAACTAGACAGATTACCCTAACAAAGAGAAAGTTTAGAGGTCCCCACCATAATATCACATAGAGAAAGACATCTGATAACAGAAGCTTATTTAATTTATCAAACAAAAGATGTGTCTCTTGGGACAACTGCAGTACTTTGCAGGGTCTCCAAATGAGTTTAAAAGGAGGTGATATATGCTGGAAGCAAATTAATCACAGCAGAACACAGTTCTGCCTTGACTAATTTACACCAAGAAATGAGATCCCCGAGTAGGCTTCTGCTCACAACAGAGACAGCCCACTGAAGATTAACTTCAGTACCTCCAATACTGGCAGAAAAAAAATAAGGAGTTGGCTCAAGTTAAAAACAAAATTAATTCTCAAAACTTCTTAATTAAAATATAGCTAACCAACAGATACATCAGACTCTCCATTAGCATAAGATTTATACCGAGGCTCAATCACTAATCCTTCTGTCCACCTGCTCATATGAGGAGCAACTGAGGGAGCTGGGGTTGTTTAGGCTGGAGAAAAAAAGGCTCAGGAAAGACCTTATTGCTCTCTACAACTACCTGAAAGGAGACTGTAGTGAGGTGGGGGTCACTCTCTTCTCCCAGGCAACAAGTGACAGGACCAGACGTCACAGCCTCAAGCTGTACCAGGGGAGGTTCAGGTTGGACATGAGGAAGAATGTCCTCACTGAAGGGGTGGTCAGGCACTGGCACAGCAGGTGATGGAGTCACCATCCCTGGAGGTGTTCAGGAAATGACTGGATGTGGCACTGGATGTCTAGTTGACAAGGTGGTGTTTGGTCAAAGATTGGACACTGATCTTGGAGGTCTTTTCCAACCTTAATGATTCTATGATTCTGGATACCTCTGGTGTAGTCTGGCCCTCTCCAAAGCAGGCCTGCAGCAGAGCACTGATAACTTCCACATCAAAACACACTATCAAAAAAGGCTGGTACTTGAACCATGGTGTCACATCTCTCATACTCCAGCTGGGTCACACACACATGCCTGAGTAAGAGATCCAGGCACCACTACTCCACTTTTGACCCTTCTCCCCCATACTGGACTTTGCCGGTCCAGGGAGGAGTGGGAATCTCATTCCTTAAACCTTCCTCATCTCACTTGACAATCTTACATTGCCCTGAACCAAAACTAAACTTCAAGCTGACCAACCTTTTTTACTTCCAAATCATGGGGTTTATGGGTAAAGCTTAAAGCTACTTTCTTTTACTTTGTGTGATTAAAGAGTTAAAACTCACTAGCTTTTTTACCCACACACACACTTTTTTTAGACTTAGATGCTTCACTGTACAAGAACAGTTTTTCTGAATTGTTCTGTTGTATGGTCTTGATTCAAATAGGAGGATGACTTATAAATTAGTTTTGACTTTTAAAAGAAGATACTCAATGTCATTCAATGTAAAGTAATTTTCCCTGCTGGAAAAAAGGCAACAAATTTAATGTGCTTGTCCCTCTAAAACTACTTATTTTCAGATGTATTATCCACTTTGTTTCCAGAAAGAAGAGGGGGAATAAATATAATGTATCTGCTGTAAACTTGATCTTGTTTGCAGAAATATAGAACATAGTTATATGGAGAACTGGCTCCAAGTTACCAGTCACTAATGCTCACTACACTTTGTGTTGATTTTGGAGTTTCTTTTGTTGGTTAATTGAGTTGGGGGTTGGGTTTTTTGTTTTGTTTAAGAAAATGTTTAAGTATTTACAAAATACCAAAAGATAATTTGTACTGGCCTATGGCAAACAAGAAAATGTGAAATATTTCAGCCTATTTTAATATATTTTAGTCCGCTAGACAGTCACAACTTTCATTTTAAATGTGGATACAGTGAGAAGTTGGTTACAGTGACAAGTGGAGTATAGGAAATATGAGGCACAAAAAACCTAATTCCAGATATATTTTACTGTGATCAAGATCTATGTTGAATTACAAGAATTAGTGAAAGTGACAATTTCCAATAAATTATAAGAATTGGGGTTCATAAAAATTACTCTTGCCAAAGATGTAATTACCAGCTCAAAGCTTCAAAAGCACTAAACATTAATGGAAAACGAAGAAAACTTTGGGTATTGTCAGTTGTGACAGAATTAAGCCTGCTGGAATTACAGAAATAACCTTATCTTTGATTTTGAGAACTTCAACTCACTAAAGGATCTTTCCACAAAAGGGTATTTTCTACCTTTCTCAAGAACTCTACAGTAAATCCCACCTGCCATCATGCACAGAACCTAACAGGCTATGTAGGCTTTCCCAAATGATCTTTTCTTTTCCTCATGATTTACATTGAGATCATCATCTTATAGAAAGCACAGACACTTTTGACAGTAACTCCTACCACTTTTACCAGGCACCTCACGATTTTCTTCGGACATCATTTCTTTTCAATGTTGCCTTAGAGTATATTTTTCAACTTTATCTAATCAACATTGTGAAGTGGTAACTTTATAGTCTCTAACACAAGTTAATTACACTAAATCATAGAGTCACATAAAATATGCATTTCACCCTTAGGCATATTTTCCTTCCAAATTACAACTTCAATAAAAAATTAAGACCTAATACAGACATTTACTTGGTTTGTAGGATCACAGACAGAGATGGAAATGTACCTCCTCAATGCCAGTTTAAAGGTATTCCTATTGACTACAGCATCACAAATGTGACTGTGACAGGAAACGGATGATTCTGACCAATGAAGCACCTGTATGTCATTATTTGGTAACATCACAAGAACTATGAAAATATTTATTCTTCAGTACAGCTACTGTTGATGGCTCTACCACCAAGGGTCCTCCATCAGTTTTAAAGTCAGAATGTTAGTGTGGACAGACACTTTTTCCCTTTGTAACATCCTAAACAAAGAAAGCATTAATAGCCTAATGATCAGACACATGAGCCATCAGTTCATGCAGACACCATGCAACCATTTTATCAAAACTACCCCATGCAGCATGAACCCTTTGAACCCTCTAAATTAGCCTGGACAAATTCCCTCCTTTCCCAAACGGATTTCCTATTGCAAACATCACAAATGCAGCATTTTTCAAACATCTTTTTCCATCCATAAAACCCAGCTTGGGAAAGTATAATCACTGGAAAACACCCCCTAACATTTCCTTGAATTTTTTTATCATTATTTCAGACTTTATAATACTTCAAATTGCTGTCATCCCCTGAAATATGCTAATAACAAATATGTTAGTCTTGCAGAACAGTGACTGACTTTCCTGAAAAAAGTGAATTGCGTAATGAAATCTATTGTATTTTATTCACATTATTTTGATGATCACGTACTCTTTTGTCTCCAAAAGCATCCTAAAATATTTTTCTACCATATATTTCAACAGAAAAACATGAGACTCGAAACCAGTATACATCTGAAAGTACAGTTAGCATGGAGCTGTAACACTGTGCTCTGGAACAGTGACAATCTACAGTCCCATATTTTGAATTGAACAAAACTGCAGCTAACTTTCATGCAAATATGATTAATTTGTATTGCTTTGGCACCACTTTCTCATTTCATCAATAGCAGAAGAATTAGCTCATTTATCCCACCAAGACCTGAGAGATCTCATTCAATTGCTGGTGTTACACTTCCACAACTATGCAGAAGTCATGAAAGCATCACAGAAAAAGGAGAATGTCCTTGTATTTCTAACACTGAACAAGATCAACCCTTTCAGACAGTTTATTCAGAGCAATCCTATTTAGGTGCTAGTTAGAACTTTACTGCCAGAAATAAAATATGATGCCAAATATCTGTTACTCCCCAAAAATATGCAAGTTTGCAAGATTACTCCCACTATATCTTTGTAGAAAAGAAAAATCCAAATTTTTTATGTTCTTAGACAAAAATTTTGCAGCTATGGGAACACAAAATGCCACTTTCATATTTCCTAAATATCTAAGTGAATTGATTGCCAGGTCTAGAAAACAAGATACAATCTGTTCTAAATGAAATGGCATGTATGAGAATAATGTTGATGTTATGGTCAAAGAAGCATTTCTTTTTATGGTAACAGTATATTCCAAACATTTCCCTTTTATTAAAAAAACACTTCCATAGTTTAATGCTCACAGGGCAGAAAATGCTCTGGAGATGTAGACTGCATCCAAACAGTCTTCCAACACATTCCCTCAGAACAGAAATACAACAAACCATTGTGCAGAATTGTTTGAAGAGTAAATAAAAATTCTTCAGAGCACTTTCTTTCACCAGTGTTCCACCCGACTGCTTGCAAGGAAACCTGAACACAGGGTAGGAGCTTCTGTCTGTAAACACCACTGGTATGTCAGATTTCCCCATTCCCTGTCCAAGCTCCTCAAATTACATTCAGATTTCTGTGATAGCATAACAACTTCAATATGGCACGTAATCCAGGATTTTGTAAAGGTTTCATTTCCATTTCCACCTCCAGTTATTGTTGGTTTACATTTTTCATCCTGACTGCTCTGCAGGATACACATCCTTAAATATTTATGTGAAGTCTCACAGATTTAACATGGAATATTGGTGACTACTATATTAAAACCACACCAAGATACATGAAGTGATATCCTGTGTTATAGGACACACAACAAATTTGACCATATTGAATCAAAACACGTGCCAAAGCGACGCAATTCCTGACAGCAAAATAAAGGAGTCATGCAAAAAATTGTTGTTTGGGCTTTTAGGAGATTCATAGGACCTTCCCTTCAATCCATTCATGGGAATGAATACTCCTCAGTTGCAAAGCTTGATTTTCCCAGTTTACATGAGAACTAAATCGAAAACAAATCTCAATAAAACTGGGGGAGTTTGCCTGCAATGAGTCAATGTCATGTAAAATGCCAAAACACCTTTTGCCCCCCAGGTGGAAATGGCAGATGATCCTAAATTCAGTTGGAACCCAATACAAGCTTTCTAAAAGGCCACAAACCACTCTTAAGTATTCTGAGTATGCACCAAAATCTGGATTCATTGTAGAGAGCATGAAAATTAAAACCAAAATGTACTTAAGGTAATTCTTATTTTTTATTCCCCAGAAGTCACTTGTGAGAGGTTATGCACTGCACTTCAAAGTTCAGAAGCCTAAAATAAAGTGTTGAGATGTATTAATGCCAGAGTTTATTTCTCTTCTAACTGTGGCAAACTATTTTTAAGCACTTTATTCTGGAATCCAGTAAGAAAACTAAACTTGAAACTAACTGGGGATCAACTCTTAATTAAGTTGAGCACATTGCTTAATTCAGCTAAAGCAGTGTCTAACTGGGGACCTTAGGCATGGACAGAATACAGCATTATTTTTCTTCACAGACCATTCTCCAAATTTTGCACACAATCTCACATGGTCACACTTGTTAAATCAGAGCAGAATTTGCAAGATATCTACACAATACTGGACTATGTAGACAATGGTTTGGAGAATACAAGGACCTTATCTACACACAGTATTTTCTTTGGACAACTTTCAACCATTATATAAACTACTGTAAAAACACTGAGGGCAAAGTATGGCAAATGCTCAATAGATGAAATACACTGTATTTTTACTCTCTGTACATGTCTATATCTTACATTTCTATTGAAATGAGTGCATGCACATTATATGGCATTTAGATTACAGTCTTTAAAAAGTGAGGGTATTCTGCTTGTGCTAACAACTGGACAGAAGGTAAAATCAGCTGAATATGTGTGAGACTCCTACTTCACTTGTTATGGAAACATTAAGCACAATTTATCTGGTAATGAAACATTCTAAAATCTACTCCTACTTTTCCACTTTCCTGTGAAATTAAGGTAGTTTGCATCAAACATTAAACTTAATAAAGCCACTTAAATTACTTCAAAGGACAGTCTTCAGTAAAGGGCAGGGGAAAATATGCAAATTTAAGGGCTTAAAGCTCTATGAATGAGTGTTTTTCAAGTAGCTCTTACAGATTCTTACCAGCTCTTGTGTATCTTCTGCTAATGGCAAAAACGTAGCTTCCAGAATAGCAACTTGATCAGTGCTGAGCTTCTGCCACAAACTAATCAGCATAATCACCAGATGGGTGGCACTTTTCAACTTTGTGAATGCCTGCAACATGTTGGCTTGATTTTCTTCTGCTGCATCTGCTAAAGCTATTACCTGCAAAAATTACAAACATCTGTTAAATATAATTTTACCATCCGTGAACACTCAACACTGAAATTACCTTTGGCACACCCTTGTTTTCCTTTAGAAGATCCTGAGGAATTCTGTTTTCCATAAACACAAACCATAGAGCATTAAATGAGTTATCACTTATCTAGATTTCTCTCTTGCATACCCAAAGCAATTTCAAGTCCATATGGCAACAGGATTAAACTACTACAATCATTGTAGAAAGGATTTTGTTTAGACCATATTTTTAAGGCATTCCTAAAATTGATCCCCATCATATCACATAATACATGGCAACAAACTTTCAGGTTTACACCACACAAGGCACTAAACTCCATATGACCAGCAACCCTACTGTATTAATGAAAACCAACACATTGCAATTAAAAGTGCACTATATAATTATTTCCACAGGAACATAACTGCCATCTGTTATTTCATTAACTCTTGTGTCTCTCCATGTCTTGCCCTGGAGTTGCTTCAGCTTTTATGCCAAAATGCAAACATTATGGATCATGTATATGAAGGCAATACCACTCTAAGTGCCAGACACTGTGAAAGAATTTTCAAAATCAAATAACAGATTCACTTGGAATATGGTAAAACAGTTTTGCTGAGTACTTCAAGATGGGGAAAGGCAGAAGAGCTATTATAAAGATATTCTACTCAGCTCAGTAATAACTTGTCATTGTGTATAATAACAGCATTACAAAAAGAGTTATTTTGAAAAATACTGCTATAAATGTCTTCTGTCTTGAAATACAACATTTATACATTTTCCATCACTGGTGAAAAGTGAAGATGACAGTGATTTCAACAGGCAATTGCTCTGATGTCAATATGACGAGATTTTCCATGGTATTTGCACTGAATTACTTGAAGTAAAGCGAAGGAACAAAGGTTAGGGGTTTATCCTGGGGGAGCACAACTTCAGAGATCTGTTCTTGTGCCTGCCACTACATCTTCGTGTTGCCCCAGTAATACTTGGTTTACAGAAGCACTGATTGTCATTTAAATCAACACAAAGCACCTCCTTCCACCACTTTCTCTTTCTGTTTGTTTATCTACAGGATGGGACAATGGGTGCTTGACTGCGGTGTTAAAAAGCCTCACAGAAAGGCTGTTTAAAGTGTAATTAGTATTGCAACAGAATTTACCAAGTAAAACTTGCAGAGCCTGAGCCATTAGCATTCGGCAACAGCGGGGAAATGAAAATACTATATGATGCATCTTCAGCAGGGAAAGAAAGCCAACCAGCTGTTAGCATTTGGTGGAGGAAAAATATTTTTAATCTGCAACGCTGGCATTAGAGATGTGTGTGTGTTCCCTCCAAACTCCCATGTGACTGGGAAGATAAAGAAAACAGAATTTTAGGGAACCATAAATATGAAACATTTCAAACAAAATGTGTTGATAGTTTTTGTTTTAGATTTTAAAATGTAATGTTTCCAAATAAAACGGAGAACCCACAGGACACTCCTGAGTCCAAACAATACATAAATCAGAGCCAAGTATCAAAACAAACAAACAAAAAAGCCCAGCTAACCAAGCGAAGAAGAGCTGAGAAATGAATCCCAAGTAGTGAAAACCAACGTGACACACTTTGGTTAGAGAAGAGTAACGATTTCACCACATCACCTGCTGTATTTGTGTTGGCAGGCAGTTTGCTCTGACCAAACCATTGATGTTTTCCACACCTTGTGCTCTACACAAGGTGAAGTTCCACATTGCTGTCACTTTTCAGCAGTTGTGGGTGACAAAGCCACGTGACAAGCACAGCACTGTGGCATCCCACATCAGCTGCACCTCACCCCTGGAACCAGGAATTGCAGGAACTGTGCAGCTTCACCTTTCTGAGCAGACAGGCAGCAGCAGGAAAATCTTCCTCAGCCTAACAGGGGCCTTCAAATATCTCATCACTTTTCCTGTCTAATACACAATTGAAAATTTTGGGAAGATCAATGAATGAAGATGAATTTAACATGCTGATGCATGTGCTCATTCACTTGTATGCTTCCTGTAGCACATTACTGAATGGGATAGCACAATCCAGCATTCCTGGAATCTGGACTAAGGGCAAGCCACCTATTCTATTATGGATGATGCTCAGATCATCTCAGTTTTGCAGAAGACACTGGCAAACACAGTTGCACTTGTATGACAACTGCCTGAACCCACTTAGACAACAAAGGCCAAGGCCACGTTCCAGACCGAGTCATTCATAAATTCCTAGGTGGTCTCTCACTATGTGCTGTATTTCCACTGACACTCTACTCCACAATTCAAAAGCATAAATTGCATCAAGAGAACTTACACGGCCTTTCACCTTAAGGATCTTTCAGTTTAGAATATGCTTTGTTCATTTTATAACCATGAACAAAGGAGATGCTCAGCTTTTCGTAGGCTATAGATGTAAAACAAATATCCCAGTGCTCCCAAACAATACCTCATGTACCAAGTCAACAACTTTTTTTGAAAGCAGTTTCATAAAAAACTCTAAAAAGTTCAAGTCTTCAAAAAGTTTGTCCTTGGCACAAAATTCTCACACATAATAGTGCAAGATAAATATCATGTCAGTGATAGACCTAAGTTTCTAAAGGAGAGGTGCAGTCTTTGGGAGCATTGCAGGTCACTAAATCATACAGCAATTAAATTTTTAGATAACTGAATATATACAAGTTCTACTTTACACTTGCAGACAAAACAAGGAGGGAAAAAATATGTCTAAGTACTAATTATTCTGTTAACAGACGAAGAAATTACCCGATATAGTTTTCTGAGATCTCAAATATCCAGGACAAGACAATATTAATTACCATACCATAATGCAGGCATGCACAGTGATGGTAATTTTTAAAAAGCCAACACCACAAACAGAAGGAAGGTGATCAAAACAGCATAGTTAGAAATATGCTGAGACTTGAAAGCCAAAGTAACACTGAAAGCAGCTGGAAGATACCTTGGCAATACTGGTTACACAGTAAATACTTGATAGGAGGGGGGGGGGAAATTTTCCTGAGTAAAATTACTCTAAAAATCTCTATAAATTTTAGAAGTGTTCTGGTGCTCCTTATTCAAACACTTGCAGAATTTAAGGATGACTAAGTTCCAAAAACATGACATGCATATTTTGAATTATTTGATTTTCACCTGAACAATATCTTTAATTATATTTCACAACAGTTGAAGAAGATAAAGAATCTGTGCCCTTTGCAATCTGAGATCATAATCTTTTCAGACTCAGTCATGGTTTGTCCCAATTTTATTTTCAATTCTCACAGTAGTTGTTCAATCTGTTTAAGATCTATTTTTCAATCTTTCTAAATATGTATATTTTTTTTAAAAAAAAAGAAAACCTCTCCCCGTTTCACTTTGCCACAGGATAGGTAGGAGAATACATTGCAACTGGCAGTCTCAAGTGTAACTTACATACAAAAATCTTAGACCAGCTAGTAACTATCAAGTAAAAACTCCATCTATATTGTGTAAGACCTATCATTGCCTATTTAATATTTTTCTTCTTCTGTAATATCACAAAGCTTTTAAATAAAAAAAATAAAAATTAAGGTTTTCAACCTTTCATTCTAAAAAGTAATGAAAGAAAGGAAAGTGTCTGATGCAGGAATATTTGAGAGATACTGAAATGGTTTGGAAGGACAGTGTTGAATATATATTTTTATAACTGATCAAAACTTGGTTTTCATTTACATTATTTTTTTGTTTAATTTTTTCTGAACAAACTCATGCTCTGTGTCAACATACATGCCTACAGCAAAGTAAAAGCCAGTGAAGTTATTAATGAAAGTATATTGTAAAAATAACAAAAATAGAGAACTGTTCTCAAAATGTCCATAAACTTGATCATATTTAAGATTTTTACTAAATTTCATATTCACAGTTGCAAAAGTAGAGCTGAAATCCAGATTTCTTTTTATAATCTCGAGAACTGTCCACCTCAACACTATTATGAGAATAATTTCCAAGAACATTTTCCTTTTTCAACCTGAAGTGTTCAAGTAGAAAGAAGTCTCTCAATGCTTATTTCATTGCTAAGTAGACCTTGTAAGGTGCCAAGCATTTAAAAGCTGTAAACTAATGGTGATGCAAGTTTTAAAAACAAACAAGATTTCTCCATTATTAGTGCTTATGTAAGATATTTTTAGGGCATTTTTTTAACATCCAGCAACAACTTCAGAATTACTAACCCTCTTGAAAAAGGTTTGCAACACAACCCATTCTGGCACATGGAGAGAAATTCCTCGGAGCAATAATGCCCATCACTCTCCCAGGCTTATTCTAATAACACCAAAAAAGACAAATACAATTCTAAAAACACATAAATGCCTTCTTATTAGCTGGATAGCAAGTTGAAGAAAACTTTGAGAAAGGGCAAGAAATAAGCACAAGTTCCAAGGAGCTTTCTCTTGAGTTGGTAGAGGGTTCAAGAGAAATTTGGCATTTAAGGAACACAGAATGCCTTTACATTTCATCCATAGCACTTGGGAGCAAGTCTGCTATGAAGAAATTGTTAAATTATGAAAAACAAGATCAGAAATTTAATTATTCTGAAAAGACACAGGTATGGTGAACCATCACCAGCTCACAGGTATTTTCTGCCAGTTGTTCTTATGGAATTATTTACTGCAAGGTAGTAAATTAATCTGATGCCTTGCAACTATTTTTAAGCGGAATTAAATCTTCATAAAGCAAGATGTTAATGAATGAAAAAACAGGAAGAGAGCTGAGAAATGCTAATTATTGCTTGTTCATTGCTATTGCCACAGGACATTGACTACTGTTCTTACCCTTTCCCCCACATGTAAGAGAAGAAAATACAACTGAGTTGTCAAACCTAAAATAAGATCAAATGGAATTTTTTGTACTTTTTAAGAAGTCTCCATCACATATCAATTCACTAAGAATGTTTAAGCATTTAAAGTAAAGTCTGTTTTTCTTTGCAAGCCCCATTGTTTCCCTTGCACTTATGGCATGCAGCCACACAGAAAAACTAAGACACCAGCAAAACAAACCTTTAAAACAGGTAAGACAATATAAGTGATAACATCAATTTAATTAATAAAATTCTTAATAGCCCTTATACTAGGAGTAAACTTTGGGTTTTTTAAACAGGCAGGTCTCCGAGTAGTTTCCAACATAAAGAAACAGTGATTAGCAGCCTGATTCCCAGCGCAGACCATCTCACTCAACAACCATTGTGCTCAGGGCTTTGGAGTGCTGACTCAGCTTTATGGAATGCAGGCAGAGATATCCATGTCAGAGGGCGATCTTTATCAGCCGCTCCGTCACCAGCAAGAATAACCACGTCCCTCCCACCGGGGAGCACTTCCAAGAGCCCTGGCATTCCCAAAGTCCCTCGAGCCACAATGATCCGACCCTTATGGTTGTGCCACAGCCTGTGCTGCCCATGGCCACAGCTTTCAAAAGTGCGGCACGGGACACGGCGATGGCAAAAGCATCAATTCACTAAACACCAAATACTCGATTTTGCAGTGAAGCTCAACATGGCCTTGATCAGAGAAGACAGCAGAGACAAAAGTACTGCAGCAAGACGAGCCCTGCTTTCACTGCATGCACCCAGCTCCCTCCTGGAATTCTGCTGCCTCACTCGAGGAATGGGAAACTACCACGAGTAACTACCCTGGCAACCTGTGCCTCTGGAAACAAGAACAGTGAGCCTAAGAAAATACTCCAGGAAAGTTGTGTGAGTTTGTTTTCTTCTGCTACTTCCATGACAGAATTATTGCTAACAGCCCTACCCCACCTTTCTTTCCACCTTGGATTTTGCAGTAAAGCTGTATCGTCTACAAGGATATCACAAGTTGCACACTATGATGACAGTGAAACACTCTACAAGAGCCAAATGCATGTCTTGCTTAAATTCAGAACCCTCTGTTGAAATGTCACACATATCAAAGCTGTGTCTTACCTCCACAAAACCAAAGTGACAGTGAATTATTACCAGAGAGTCCCGCTGCATCCTTATTTTAATGCTTCCATTTTAAGAACTAGTGACAATGATGTAAGACAATTGTTTAAGGGTAAAGTAACTATCATTTCAGCTCTATAGCAACACAGTAGCATGAATATGGTCAGTTCAACAGGAAAAAGAAACCTCTAGCTTCTTCATTTTTCCTCTTTCAAACACTCCATAAGAAAACAGCCTTTGTCTTCACAAGTATTTCTCCCCCCAGGTTTATCTACACCATTATAGTCTAACTAGTGAGTTTGTTGAAAATTACTACAAACCACTTAGTGGGTTCAGAACTCCAGGCCCCTGCATGCATTATCCAAAAGTACTTGACTGCTAATACATTTAAACCCAAATTAAAACTCTGATAGACCAATGTCACCCTGTTCCATAGGAATTTTCTATTTTGTCTGGATGAACTATTTAAAAATCTATTCCAGTAAAATGCAAGCAGGAAGACCACCTGGTTATCTCTACTTTAAATTAGTACAGTATAATAAAGTAAGCAAATTAACATTCCTCTAATTCTAAACATGCAGCTCTTCATATGCATAAATCAATTCTGAATTTTTTTCTGTCATAGCAATGTTAATATAATGATGAAAACCTTCTTGCTTTTCTGTTGCCAATTTACTGCTCATTTAAACACATCTTAGTGTTTTATAGTGCTGCCCACCATCATCTGACCAGCTCTGTGTAAAGCCAGGGGAGCAGAAATGAGGAATTCCTTTTGTCTCTGGTGTCCCATTTGCAGTAAGGATTACAGTTGAGATTATTTTAACTTGACTAATATACTTGTCTTCATTTGTCTCTTTTTTATGTGCATTTGGCTTTTTGTGGTTTTTTTTTTTTAAGGGCTTCACATTTTTGAGACACCAGATAAATTAACATGGTCAACAGTAACAATACACAGATTATTACTGAAGTACCTCATACTTCACCTCCTCTCAATAGCCTGTCCACAAGTAAATACTGCAACCAGTTTTGCACGTGAGTAACTGCTTGTTCTTTGGTACAACTATGAAATACCAACATGAGGAGGAGGGAAATTCTTGAAGGAAGGCTACAAACATGTTCCAAAATACATATGATACTTTGCAATGCATTTAGAAGCAAGATCTACATCATAGATCCAAATTTAAAAGTGGAATTGCAAAATTAGTAGCTTGTCCCATAAAGTAACATCTGTTACAAATTACATAAAACCCAAGAATCCAGTGAGTTACAATGAATCCTTTACTTATCCATTCAAAACAAAAGTCCTATTTAATCAAAGGGATGTGCTAAATAACACACAGATATGTCACATGATCTGTGATAGTCAATGAATGTCACAGTTTCACTGTGAGGCTGTGGTTAAATTGGCAGCAATGTATACAAAATATAGCCAAGCATGAGCTAAATGGAGACAGAGGAGGAGAGCTTTGTTTATATCACCAAAGACATGGTATTATGTAATGACAACCAAAAAAATTTTACAATAAGGGAACAAATTTAAACATTTGAAGTTGCACACTTTGTGTGTTAATGCAAGCTGCGAACCTAAACAGTTTAAAAGACAGAACTCTCAACTTGCAAATTTTTAATTGCATTGCAGTGCAGTGGGATTTATGGATGGTCAAGAAATCAAGACAAACCCTTTAGATGGTATTTCTGCAAACATTTAAGCACAGTGAAGCTCTATGGGTTAAATTAAGGATTTGCTAATTCCAGTGGGAACACTGCATTGATTCAGTAAATGCAGGATTTCATCCCATTAAAGACTGCTACTCTCATTGCCATCAGTCACACTCACCTAGTGGGGACAAAAAGCATTTCCAGCACGTTAGATAGCAGGTGATCAGTGTAGTTTTAGAAATCTAAAATAAATGCACAAATTATTGCTTCCCAGTAAGCACACAGTAACACAAATGTCCTAGATAGGCTTCATTTCATATTTGCATTATATTGCAATAATGAAAAATAAAAACATGTTGACAAACATATCTTGCAAATCCAACAAACACAAAATATAGATATTTTCCAATCTCTATAGATGAGCACAAAGCCACTCCAGCAAACTCTATTCCAACACCTTTAACCATAAAAGTATCATCATCAAACAAATCACCAGCCAACCAAGACAGTGAAGTTCTAAGCCACATTACAAGCCATTGCCAATCCCACTTGCAATTTTGGCAGTTCTGCTTTATACTGAACTACCTGAAGAAACTCCAGAACTCCCCATTCAGGCTGAGCTAGAATATAATTTTAAGTGATTAAAGAACACTGTGGTTACTAACACAGTGTCTGGGAGTAAAAGTAAGACTAAGAATGATTAAATTAAAATTACACACTCTGGAAACAAATTCTAAACATAGCAATCAACGAAAATAGATGGCTGGCTAATTAGAAGTTCAAACTTAACTATAACACTAATTTCAGGACATCTCTCATTAAAATTGCTTTTCTATTTTAAGACACATTATAAAATTTCTCTATTATTAGTAAAACCTTGAGAACACATGCAAGAACATTTGGAAATAAAATGGACTTCTTAAGCCAGAGTGCAAAGGTCACCAAACACATGAATTCCTTGCTTGAATATTTTATCTTGGAATTACAAGTTTTCTGTAATTTCTTCTATTTTTTTGTTCTGAAATAGACATAACCATTTCAAAAAAAAAAAAAAGGAACATCATGATGAAATGCAGGTTTTGCAAAACTCAGTCAAAAAAACCCACAGTTTATAAACCTTGAGGAGCATTCAGCAAAGAGAAGAGTTCACTTGGTCTTACTGGATTTACTAGGGAAAAAAAAAGAAAAAAAGAAAGAGCTTCAGGAGTGTCATTTAGTGAAAGTAAAAACTTATTATTCATGCAAGGTGCAATAATAAGTATCAGACAAAGCAGACTCTTGCATTCCTCCACAGATGAAGCACAGCACAGACCACATTAATGTTTGCTCCACAGCAATACCCAGCAAGAGCCTTTACGAACTGCATCCTATTTCATTTGACATTCGACTTCTAAGCCAACAGTCACCGTCATACAGGTATGATTACTTCCAGTGATGTAGATTTTATTTTCTGAGGGCAAGACAAGTATTGAAAGACCAAAAATATTCTACTGCCAAGTCACACAGCAGGAGGACTTAACCTAACAATGAAGAAGCCAAAAGCTTATCAGATCTCTACCTGAAATCCTCCATCTACAGAAAGAAAACAAGAAAAAAGGACCCACCTGAAGTAACATTACAGTGTGTTCAACAGCAACTCTTCAGGTGTTGATGAAAAGAACATGTATTTTTAGGTCACCAAATTGGTTGTGCTGCAGATAATGGCCAATGATAGTCATTATTCTGCACACCTGGAACTGCACCTTCTAACTCTCTTCTCTCAAACTGACAAATTAAGAAAATACCCACCTGAAATTCCCTGCTAATTCCCAAGCACAAAGCCCACAGGAACACAGTCAGGTGCACTTTGCCTTACATGCACACCTGCCCTAGCCACACACTAAACTCAGGCAGTGCATTCTGCCAGTTAAACAGAAGAGTTAGAACCTAGAAACACAAAAAAACCCTGACCCAAAATAAGAAAACATTCATCCCCAAAACTGCTTCATTTTATGTTAAAAATAAGATGAGCAGCAAAACTAGTAATTATTTAAGACTGTAAAAATCATTTCATCAGATGATTATTCTGATGATAAGCACGTCTCTCCATAAGCTAAGGGTTAGTTTCCAGTCAATGCCACCATTACATATGCACATAAGACTGACAGGATTGGGGTTTGCCTATTAATCACAACATTCTATGTTGTTCTCCTGCTGCACCTCGAAACAGTCAAAGCTATATGGCTTTCTAACTTTCATTTCAAAATACATCATTTAATGGTGCACTTACAATCTCCTAGTCTGAGAAGTGTCACCAAAGAACAATTCACAACTGGCACTACAGGCAAAAGTCCTTTACCCATGTCTTTGGAGACATTGCTTTTTACCTACGTTCAGTAAGGCGACTGCTAACTCCACTCATATCCCACACTGCTGTTTTTCCTTAAAATGAATGAAAATATATAAGAGCTAATAAACAGTATAATGAAACATCTTCCAATATGTTTAGCACCAATTCTCTACCAAAAGAAGTGCTGGGTGGCAAACTTGCCAGTTTTGAGATAAACACATTTTTGACCCGGCCTCTCTTCCTGTTACCCCAGAATGCTGACAGAAAAGCCAGACAGCTCAAGCCACCTGGAGTTAAATGGGAACAGTTTCTCACCTTTAAAAAGGCTTTGGAGACACACTCAAAGATTCACAGTTCAATTCAACATTACTTTCTAGAAGAAAGTCATTTTTTCCATGAAGGAAATAAGTGTTAAATAGCCTACCATCAAATGCAGAAGGATTAATGTATCTAGACAGCAACCCTCGATGCAAACACCTCGCTCCTTGACTTCTCCTTTGCTCCAACAGGCAGCTGAGCCTATGGAGGAGATGGGATGTGTACAAGCTTTTTCAATTCCTGCTATCCCAGACTAAGATTCCCACTGGGGCTGCTGGAGGTAGGAAGGAGAGGAAGGAGATAGCAAATGTCAGCTACGCTTCAGTGCCTGAAATGTGACAATTAACCTTCTAACTTTCCCTGGTTTAAATCTAGAAAAATCTCCTCATTGTCTGAGCAGAAGTTTATGGATAGTTCTACTGCACAATATTTGGATTAACAATTATGTAGAGCAGGAAAGAGCTCACTTTTCAACGCTAATATATAACCACATGCAAACACACTCCACTAAATTAGTAACAAATGCTCTTACTGATTTTGGCTGAGATAGGCTTTCTGATAAGAAAAACTTTTCCTTTAAAAAAAATTCTAAAAAAAAGTTCAATTTGTTCCCCTGATGTAATACAGCTGAAGTTCATGCCCCAGTTCAGTCAAATCTAATAGTTTTAACTTAGTTTCAACTATTACTGGTCATAACAAGATGCATTCAAAAGGGTATTTATGTTTGCTTTACTCTATTGCATCAAAGTTAGGAAAACACATCTGGGTAGCCACACTGCAGACCAAAACTCCAGATAAAGGTTTTGTCTAGAGGGATGACTAAATAAGTTGGCCAAATATCAGAACAAATTCACTTTGATGTTTTAAGTTGCTGGAGCTCAGGAAAATGACATCCTCTGAAAGGGTAGCAACATTTTTCTTCATTTACCATCTGCTGAGGTGGGGCAGGGGGGAAAGAAGGATTTGTTAAGAGTGACAGTAGAATTCAACATGAATAAAATGAGAGGAACCTAAGGGAAAACATTTGTCTGCTTTCACTCATATCCATGAATAGTTCATATTCATATCTTTTCCAGGACCACCTCAGTGGTTCCCTCCACTCTTATCAACAAATGCCTTGGAGTCTGCTTAGGAGCCCATGAAGAAGGACAACATCTGAGATTGCCACTGCAGGTGACCACAGCTGAAATCAGACTGCACCAAGAGGTACCACATAAGCAATACCCTCAAGAGTGATACTGAGACACTTGTCAAAAATTAATGGTGAAAATATATAAAAATAGCTAAAACCTCACATCAGGTGTAGAACTAACTTGCTGAGCTCCACGGACCACGTAAGAAGGCAGACAGCTGCCATGGTGTTAAATGACAGGACTGAAGGGAATTACTGAGCACCATTCCTGTGGGAAGGAGTGCTAAAGAAAACCTGCTGTGCAATGATAATATGAACCAAACATTATGTTCTTCACTAAATGGAAAATTCCTAGGGGAATATATGAAACAAAAATCATTTCCCAAAGGAAATAACACTGTTGCATTTGGAGAAAATGCAAAAACACAGGTGTCTAAAACAGAGTGAGATGCACAAAGACAAATTCTAAGATGAGGTGGCTACTTTCCCTTAATTTCCTTTATAAACTGTGGAGGGACCACTACCTTCTTTTTTTTTTTTTAACCACAGAGGGTATCTAACTTTCAGTGCCTCTGACTCCAGAAGACCCTTCTTTGTCTCCACTGACTACAGAGGAAGCCTTACTTCCTAGATGAAAACTGCTTTGGTGACAGAACACAAGAGAAACAGCATCAAAGGACAACTGAATCTCCTCAGAGCCAATCAATTCACCATCAATAAATGTCTTTCTATTAGCTGTGTTGAAAGGAGAAACTGATTTTGAGCAAGATGTTGCTGTAAGTTTAGGTACTCCAGTATAGATATATTCTTGTGCCTCACAACGTTGTACATCAGGACCCCCTCAAACTGTATAAAGGAGGTGGAAATCTATTTTCTTCTTGCCTAAGAACAGCTATAAAAGTTGGAGGACATCACAAATACTAATTTTTACAATATCAGCTATCCTTAATATAGGACTTGTAGGCATGAGTTAGTGACCATCTCTTAAGCGACAATGAGATAAACTAAATTTTTTGTAGCACATATGCTTACAAATGGCATTTTTTCACAGCGTTCACAACACTTCAAGACAAAAACAAAATATGGACAACAATCAATTTCACATGATGAGAATGATTTTTCAGATTTCATTAAAACTGAATTCAAGGGAACATTTGGAACTTAACACTGCAATCCTTAGTATTAAAAGATCTCCTTGGAATTTTTTATATTTACAAATCTAAAAAGCACAGTAACCAATTTTGTGAGTTAGATATTGATCACTTCCTACACAGACATACTTTGTTAATTCTACATGAGAGGCACGTCCAGCATTTCACCATCATTTGGAGTTATTTCCACTACTTCCCACAGGGAAGTCTTTCAGCTAAAGGCACTGGCTCTTTCTTACAGCACACACAAGAATAACTGTGCACACCCTGAAGTTTCCTCAACTATCAGTCTGACTCTCTACACACTCAGCTGGCAAAGCTGTAACTCCCACAGGTGTACCTCGTAGCCGCAGTCACTCACTTGATTAGCATTCTCCATCTCGTGGAATGCCTGAGCTGCCAACACACAGAGGCACAGGAGGGGGAAGTAGTTTAAAAATTACACTAATAATCTGTATCCCTAAGTTACATGTTTCTGAAAATCCTGCTCTTCTTCAAAAGACTTTAGGATTACTGTAGGTCCCTTCCAATTCATATTCTGTGAAAAGAAGGTACCCTGAAAGCAGCTTTCACTGCCTTACTCTAGAGTTAAAAATACAGCTATCCCCAAGACTGGCAGGTCACTTGGCACTACTCTAAGCCTTCTTAGGGCAAGAGAATAGAGCAACAACACCACACCACTTATCAGCCCTCCTGTTCTGAACATTAGAGATACACCTCAAACAATCCCTTATGATCAAGCACAAAGCTATCCATGATATTGTTAGGTTCTATTTTCCACAACTCCTACTAGACTGGAACAAGCAGTGTCCTCTCTACTCTCCCTCCTTTATCCACTTCTCTTCAATATATCCTGGAAGCACAAATAGGTGTCTTGAGATGCCTCGACATCAAGGCATGAATTCTCAGAGTCAGGGCTCCACATGACAGCAAAAGCACAGAATAAATTAAAAAGCAATTTTTTTAAAAGGAAAGTATGAATAAAGCAGGTATAAGTGAATGGTTCAAAGCCTGGTATTTACCATAACTTTTTCTTCCACATAGTGGCACAATAGTAAAGACACCAAATTCCCAACACTTTACTGTGAATGTTTTTTACATGTTTTAAACCTGCAAAAGCAGCCAAGAAAGTGGTCCACAGAAAAATTGACCACAAATATTTTAGTTCCCTTAAGACCAAAATTTTAGTACATTTGGGTTTGGATTCATGACCTATACAGCTCAAAAGCTAATTAATTCTATGAGCAACTAAAGCTTTACCTGAAAACTTTTAGGAATATTTCCTTCCCACTGAAACAAACTCCAACCTAAGTCTGTATAGCAGAACCTTCAATTTAAAACAAACTACAGTTTTAAAATAATTGAACAGAAACCCAGAAAAAACAGAAAGCAAACAGCTATCCTTTTTTGGAGGCTCCATTTTTTCCCCATTTTCCACGCTACAGATAAGACATATCCCTAGTATTAATAAAAGCTATAGGTAAACCACATTTTGTGATGGAGGCAAGTGATTTTGGAACACTAACATTGGTTATTCTCTATTTGAATCTGAAGTTTTAACACAGGCATCATTAGTCTGAATTCACATAACAAGTTTTGAAACAGAATCCCATATGTTGTAGACTAAACTCCAATAACATCCACAGTATAAAACATTAATATTAACAAGGAAGGCATAAAAATTACAGTATAGGATACACCTCACATGCTGAGGTAGCTGAGGGTGTCACAGTGCTCACATGCCAAGATACACACAAAAAAGCCTAAGTGTTTATTAGAAAGTTATTGCTTCAAAAGGTCTCATTGATGTGGCTAACTTTAGTCAGGGAAAAAACACCTTTGTATCCTGCAGTCATTTCTCCAGTATGACCTGAGCACTTTAACTGAAATAGTTTTTCTTAAATAAAGTATATGTAGGTCAAACTTCCTAGTCTTGGTTGTTTTTGCCAACAAGTCTAAAAACATAGATTTTTGCTCCACAGTTGTTCTACAGCGATTCTATGAAAAAAGCTAAACCTTGTCCAATTATAAAAAATAAAATTGACTCTATTGAAGCCAGGTATTTTCCTTACGTCAAAAATAAAGCTTTGTCACTGACTTCAGTCTGAGACTTTACATGAGAAAAAAAAGAAACGTAGAACGTAAAGCTAGAAAAATGCAATTCCTCCATTAGATAATCTTAGTATATTTTCATACAATTATATATTAAGAATTACGTATGCATAATTCAGTTTTCTGTGTGTGGATGCTATTTGCTGCCATTACTCATAACAATATTCCAGAAACAAAAAAACTGAAACAAACTGAAGCAAGGGGTTACCCTGATGCAATAATTCACTTTATAAAAAGTAGCTCTGTATTAAATGAAAAAACCCTTTCCCCCACAGTTAATATTTAGCATTTTCAACATTCAAAGATCACTACCATTATCAGGAGTTATTATCACAGTACTGATGGACAAAATCCCTTTCAAAATGGCAAGGGGGTACTTCTGTCAGTAATTATCTCTGCTAATTGGAACCTGCCCTCTTTCATTTAGTCTTTTCTAGTGAGTGCTCCTCTTATCTGTTTGTCTTAATGTGGTATCAGCCAGTGCCCCTCTCAGTTCACCTGCTGCTCCATTTAACAGTGTTACCCCTCCATAATTACTTGCTTTCTTTTGAAATGTCTTCTAATTTTCCAATATGTTTCAACTGGGTATTTCTCAGTTTAGTCCTTTATTATCAATCTATGAAAATATTGCAAAGGGTTTTCTTTGCTCATTTGATACAGCTGGTGGATGAGTTAAGAATATATCTTACATATGACAGGACATCATGATGTTCTTTTCTTTCAGCTTTGATGGTGATGTTTCACAGCTCACACACAAAAAGATTTCACAGAAAGGTTTTATCTGAATCTGTAATCTATCGACAGGTCTCTGAAAAGCAGCATAGTTTCCATCCCCTCTCCTTTATCTTCAGGTACTCCCAATCTTCCCTGTCCTCTTGTGATGATTTTGCAAATAATATTCATAACAAAAAGTCAAAATGGGATACAAACCATACAGAACAACAACAATCCTGAACATACAGATTTTTCCTCAGCCACTGCACAATAAAATTCAATAGCTTATAATCAATAAGGAGTAAATTATTTTTTAATAAACTAAGCATATAATAAAGGAAGAGGAATAAACTATTATTGATTATATTGTATTCCTACATGACTTTAACACAATTCCATTTCAGCCATGCCTTTATTTTAGCCATGATTAATGTCAGGCCAATATCCTCATCTTAGTCTTCCATTCATTCATTTGAATATCAGCTTGACCCAGTTCTCTGGAACTGCCCTCCTCTGTTGCTTCATATTGGCCTTAATTGTACAGAGAATTTAACATTCTTAAATATCAGCTAAAGTGTCACTGAGGATTTTAAAAAGTTTACAGTAATGTTTAATATTCTCCTTAGTGACTGCTGGAAACTATTACATCATTTGATAGGAACAAAAAACTTTTCCCTTTAGATCGATGAAGAATATACATCCAACACTTCTGCTTCTCGAAGTTACTACATCACACCACAGCTGGAAAAAACCCCAACCAATAAAGTAACACTTCTAATGGCAAAAGGTGTCTAACATAAATGTACCAGCCTTAAGTAACGGATGCTTTTCAGGTTCTGAAAGATTTAAATGCAAAGTAACACTCTAACGTCCTTGTTTGCAGAATGGCTTCCCTATACAGACCCTTCCACATGCATTCAAAACTGCTCAGAGGAAAGCTTGAGGAAAAATTTGCTATTAACTAATTAACTTAAGTAGGCAGGGGATCAGACAGGCTCCTTTCCTTTTGTGCTGCAATCTTTTATCCCTGTCTGTTCTCAGCCCAACCAATACCATTTCAAGACACACAAATACCTCTGCAGGAAAGAAAACTCACACCTGCAGTAAAGGTATTCTTAGAGCTTTTCCTTAATCTGTGTCACAAATGTAAATACAACTGAATTTCTATTTCCTTCCATTCCTCTCTGCCTCAAAAACATCTGATGCCGCAAGTTCAATAAGCAAAATATCAGCTCATTCGCTTTAAGACTAACCCAATGAAGTAACTTACAATTCATTTCTTATGGAGTTCAGTTTACATACACAGAAACTGTAAATATTATTAGCAGTGTGTCCTTAGATTTCACATGATGAGAAAAGTATCTAAGTACGTATAGAGACTTTTTAGTATGTAAATGCCTTGTGAAATGTTTGAAATCATCAGTGGCATTTATAAACCGATGGGCTTGTCAATCTGCTACAAGATAATTAATTATACTATCAAATAAGGTCTTGGGTGGCTATAATTCAATTTTCCACTATATTTTACAGTATTCAAACTTCTGATTATGGTACAAAGCTTCATATAAACTGGCAGCACAGGGGCAGTTATGTTCCATGGTAATGCAGCATCACCCAAAGGGTGTTTGCTCCCCAGGGAAGGTCAGAGTTTGTTTATATTGCATGGTCCTCTCACAGTTGGCTGCCACACTACTTGTACTTGGCATTTCTCATGGGAGTTAAGATGGGCAGGATTCAACCACCAAAGATTCCTGGGTTTTATTCTCCACAGCCAGGGGGAATACAGGACAGAATATTTATAGAATAGGATATTTTGAGAGAGAGAATTTGCATATTTTTGCCATACATGGAGAACACATTATATATAATATAGAAACTGAAATATATATAAAACACAAATTCTACATATAATATAAAAAGGATATTTTAGGAACACATCTTCATTGCTGCAAACTATTCTCACAAGAAAGCAATTAGCATTTAATATGAGTAACTGTCAGGCAGAACATGAGACTTCTGTCTCTGGTCTTAGTCCTATTAATTTTTAGGAGACAAACAAGTAAAGAGCTTTTCCCTATATCCCAGCATATATATATAGATGTTCAAATAATTGATGTGACAATAGGCACAAATATACTTGTCAAAACAAATATATTCCACATATTACCTGAATAAGATCCCTATAATTGAAAGGCTAATACACTAACCCCTGGCACCATGTACTATGTGGGGAGCAAGCAAAGTACATGTTCTCATTACATATTCACCACTTTGTTTCCACCCTTACTGTGACTGCTTGGCAGCCCATGAAATTATTTTAATGTAAAAACGCCCAGCTTTAAAAATAAATTGGGCTGTCTAATCTTTTTCTGTAACAGAGTGTTTTCATTCATAAACTAATAGAAAAAGCAAGAAAAGAAAATCCCCGCCAGGTTTTTCATATCACTGCTAGAACATGGTAGCCAGATTTTTTCCAATTCCAACACAATTTGTAATTCCTTTATAATGCATTAGTTGAATGCGCTTTAATTTGAATCATTAATCTGGATAATTTTTACTTTCATTTGCTTTATTTTCTGAGTCTTAACTCAGTCTTCTGTTAATGAAAGGTATGCTTTGATTTTGCTTAAGATCACTTAATTATCACAAGACTTAAGGGCAGTTTTATGACTTCACTTCCTTAAGTGGTATCAGCTTCTTATCAAAAAATTTGATTGCAAGCTTAATTAAAACATGATGGAAAACAAAGAATGAGTTCATTTGAAATGGAAATATAAAACATATCCTAAGTATAACACACGGACTGTACATCACTACAGGCTAGAGAGCAAAGTACAGCTCTGCATTAGATTATGTCAGCATCCAGCATAGAACTGGTTTGCAAACAGGTCAGAATCTGTACAAGCCCTTGGAAGAAGTTGTGATTATACAGGACAATTTTAAAAGCAACAGCCCTCCACGCCCATGAGGTTACTGTGAACGGCAATCACATTCCTCACAGCATAGGATGACCTTTATTGTTTCTAACTGCATTCCTGTGTTTTCTTCAAGCCAGGGAAAATCCTGTCTCAAACCGACAAATTTCTACAGCCACCCGGTTGCGATGAACAGGAATACTGAGAAATGTTAGTGAACTTCAAACAGTACAGTGTGCACTTTGACCTCTGAAGTCAAGTGTACTTGCAAATACAGCCCTGCAATATTTCAAGAAGGCAATTTGTACTGGTGCATATTAAAATGCAAATTGTAGGAGATTAGCCTAATAACTCACAATTGCTCACCTTAAAATAATCTGCTTCTAATCCTCCCTCAATTTAAACCCAAATATTTTAATAAGCAGGCTCTTTACCAACTATTTTTCCCATCAATATTTTCCCCCCTTAACAGTTATATTATTCTTCTACAGTGTTGATTTGATGATATTTTCCCTTCAATGGAAATAAGGCAAAGATTCTGCCAAAGAAACAGAATACTTTTTGACTGAACTATGTTCTCTACACATTTAGCTGCCTCCAATGCTTTCAGAACAAGCCTTACTATCTCATTTTTAATCTTTAACTTAACAAAAGAACTTGATACAGTAGAAATGTTACAAGCCCTTTGTATCTCAGGTGTAGAAGAATAACATCACTGGGTATGTTTTCCTCTTTGTCCTAGTTAGTGCTATTGAGACCTTTTAAGTGAGTATTTTAACAAGTATATTCCTGATTCCAAACCTTTATCTCAACTTGTCAACAAGCTCTGCTCCCCATGGAAACTAACAATAAAAGACTAAATTGACATCTTTAACAAAGGCTCTGTCCTTCAAAGACACTGGGGTGAAGGAGCAATTTAATTAAGATGGGAAAAGAAGCTGCCAATCAAATTTTAAAACACCATTCATTAGATGGGTTAGGGGGTAAAAAGAGTGCCACAATTTCGGAATCCAATCTCTTTGACTGCTGCAAGCAATACCTCACTGAGCATGAATTGCTAAAAGGATTGACATAATATATTTGGGGGGGGAAGGGTTAGAAATGTTCACATATTCCAGTGAATCACTCTGACATAATGCTTGCAAAGTAAGACTGGTGTGTTCCCCTTGGGCAAACACCTGTTTACGGATCAGGACATATCATTAAAGTGACTTCACCTTCTTTTATGCTCCATGCCAAAGTCAGTACAATTCATTTGGGCTATTCCAGACCAGCATTCCATTCCCATGTTCTGGACAATTAATTGCAACCTGCAGTTTGACTACTTATCTAAGGTGGTTAAAGCACTGCCTGAAAACATAGAAAGGAACAAGAAATAGCTTTCAGATTTTCCACCTGAAGAAATGGTGCTGCTAGTTTAGTCACCACAAATACACCCTCAAAAACTATGAATGAATGAGGCAAATTATTAACCCACAAAGTGTATGGCACTTCTCATTTATTCATTGATGATGTCATACAAAGTTATAGAGTAACCTTTCTGAAATACCAAAATATAAACAAATATGTCAGCACACAGTGGGGAAAACGTTCTACTCCAAAAATTACTCTAAGGACTAAAAAAACCTTTTGTCATCAACAGCATTTCTGCCAAATTCAGTATGTAGATACTTGTATTTTGGAGGTTTTGCTGAAAATTATTCAACAAATAAGAAAAAAGTAAAATGATGATGTATCTATTCCTTTGAATAACAGTAAGAGTCACATGGACAAAATCGGAAACCTAATTCAGTAATAAATTCAATAATTCAGTAATATGTAAACTACTTAAGTACCATAGGCTGATGTTAAAATGCATGAAATCTCTTCCAATAATTTTGGAGCATACAAATATTCTAAACAGCTTAAAGTTCATTGTTACTTCAGGTACCTAAGTAAGGCCTAGGAACCTACAGTATATGATGTAAAATTTGAAAGGGTAAAGACTGGCACTTTTAATATTAAAAAAAAATCACTCATATGCATTTTATTACTGCACATTCTCATTTTTATTATTGCCATCAGTCATCTCTTCTTTTGACTGTGCTGTAGAACTGAAGATAACCATGGTTAGAAATAACATGAGAAAGACCGATGGAACACTACAAAAACACACCGTTTCAGTTGTAGTGGATCACATCCTGGTTACCAGGCAGATGTTTGCTTTCTGCAAACATACAGTAAATGCAAACCGTCTCAGCCAAAACAGGGTTCACTTCCTACACTGCTTCCTCCAGCATCAGAGACTTCAGAGCAGCCAAGCCAGCTCTGTGCCTGTAGGATCCCCTCCCAGCCTGCCCAGCCTGTCTCTGCCATCCCAGGGGAGCACCCACTGCACTACCCCACAGAGCTGCACAGCACACAAGGCACACAGGCAGGCAGATGCCAAGATCAAAAATGCCCTAGAGGACATCTGGGATATGCTGGCACGTTGTCCCCACACAATATTCTCGAGGGAGCACTGGGGTCCCCCTTTAAAGCAATATGGTCAACAGGGTCCATAACATGCCCCCATACTCCATTCCAAGAATAGCCATCAGTGATACTGAGTGAAACAAAATTCACTTTGAAGCCCTTGACAGCCAAACAGGAGGTACAGAGTTTCCTAAATTCCCCTGACAGGCTAGACAGTCCTTTTTGGTGATAAATATTGAGAAGCAAGATATAAATTGTGAGGGTAGGGTGAGTTATGGTGGTGAGAAGAGGTCGAGACAGGTTCATGCAGCAGCAGAACAAAGAACTAAGAACTTTATTTTTAGTTACAACTTCACTTTTATCTACATGCTGTATACAGTGTGTTGTCACATAATTGGTTAGTTAGTTCTCTAAACATAGATGGAAACATTTTATTGGCTACAAGGTCTGTTACATTCTTCAGGTGACTCCCTGCTCCTTAGGAATGCACTCCAAACTGCTCTTCTTTCAAGGATACACCTTGAACTGTTCAAGATGCATTTCCTAACCAATTACCTCAGACATTAGAGGATCCAGACCCACTGTCACCACTAGAATAAATGTGCTAGCTGAAGTTTTCCTCAAGTTTTATACCAGCCAGGCCTAAGGATTGCACACCCAATGTTATGAAGACACTGGATTGACTTAATAGTTTATGCCAAATATTTACATTCCGATTTTTTATTTATTAATGAAAATATAAATTAAACACTCCCACACTTTAAAGCTGAGAAAACTATTGCCTGGCACTTTATAAAATAAATCAAGATAATTTAGATGAATTCGTATTACTGTTCTCAACAGTATTTACATGACAGTTCCCTGTGTGTTTCAAAAATATTACATAAGAACAGTAAAATTAGTAAAATTAAAGTGTGGGAGTGTTTAATTTATATTTTCATTAATAAACAGAAAATATGTGTGTGTGTATATATATACACACACACACACAGACATACATAAAAAACCCTTTTATAAAAATGAAATTATTTTCTGTGAGGGGGGTAAGACACTGGCACAGACACTCCCCATCCCTGCAGTGTTCAAGACCATGCTGGATAGGGCATTGAACAACCTGGTCCAGTGGGAGGTGTCCCTGCCCATGGCAGGGTGTTGGAACAAGATGATCTTTAAGACACCTTCAAACCCAAACCATTCTATGAAAGGACTAAATATTAAATGACAGACTCTGTTGACTAACATCAATCATTTCCATGTCACTCCATATGTAGCATTTCCCTCTAGATTTTTCTGATGTCTGTGGCCAATTTGTTGTGCTGTTATTAAGCAAAAGCTACAACATATATTTGTGGTTTATATTAATGACCCGGGAGGAACATGGCTAAATCCTCTACTTGTACAGCTTAACTGCAGTGTATTTCAGTAGCCAGGAGGTGTAACTTTTTCTCTCTCTCTGTTTCCAATGATTACACTAGGTATTCCTGAAATTCCTGAAATGGACATTGTTCAAAAACAGCTTAAAACAAAACATTTTATCTTATTCTTTGCTAACAACTAGAACTAATGCCTTAATCATTTTTTTTCAAAATACATAGGAAATCAAAAAAGCTCACAATAGATTTTCCCACCAAAACCCAGTACTTCTTTAACAGTAATTTCACACATCATCCATAAGCTTGACTATCTAACTACACAAGATCTGCACATTGGAACATAAGAACTTCGTAAGTAACTTACTACATTATAGATTTGAAAAATAGCACTAATACCTCAAAATAATGCAAAAGAAACAAGGGGACACATCCTGCAGTGTGACTGAGCTTTGTGCAGTTGGTGCATTCTGCTGTCTTTCAGCTGCCCTCAGGGGAACTCTGGCATGGCCCTACACAGGCATCTCATGAGTAACTGGTACTTCTATACCACTCAAAGGATCTAAAAAGCCAAACCTAAGAAGGCAAGCACAGATGGCACAGGATTCTCCAGCCACTACCTGAGCAGGTCAGTCAGGTGCAGTTCAGCTGCAGCCCAGCAATGTTACTGAGGTGCTTTTAGCACTGTGTAACCCACTGAGCTTGGGCACAGCACTTCACACCGTGAGTGCAGAACTGCAGCACAGCCACAAGTAACTCACACCTGCCTGCAGTTCATGTGCTGAGAAACCCTGCCAAACCCAGAACTCTCACAGGTCCTTTTTTGATAATGAAACAGTATTGTCACAGAGCCAAATTTCTTGCTAAATAGATACAATGTTGAAATGTAGGATATGTGTGATTGCAAGTTTAATTTTAGCTCACGTTTCATCATTATCACTAGAGAAAGTGGCTGAGTTTCGAAAAACAAGTGCTTCAACTCTGTCATAAATTTCCCATGTGCTAACTAACTGGAATAAAATCTCACACCTCAGTCTCAAATGACAAATCAAAACTACAATGTAAACTATCTAAAGAAGAACTCTGTTCCATGACATTCTGTCAAGTTATACAATATATTAGACCTAAACAAAAGAAAGTGTAATACTTGGATGATGTACAGACATGTCTCAATCCAGCCATGGAGACAAAACCATCCCATGTGCTTTATTACAGACACTTAACGTGCACATTCACAAACACATTCACACATAAAACTTCTGACACTTTCTAGAAATCAAACCATTTATTCCACTAGAGGTATTCTACAGTTATCTTATAAACTCTGTGTTTAACATACCTATGAATATATACACACAAATATGTATTTGCACACACTATGTATAACATACGACACACTACATAAATATATATTCACATACCAGCTACATAAAATCAGCATGAGGATCTCATGCACTTTTCACAAAATTGTTGTGAAATTAGGTAAAAAATTAATACTATTTTCCTGGGGTTTTTCTCCCTTCTAATTTTCCTGTTTCACAGGGCATACTGCCTACACTGAATAGAATTGGCCCTTCTCAACAAGGGCCAAAGCCGTGTTGGAACACAGATTTTCAGAAGTGAACTGTAGCATAATGGCACTAATATGCATCGAGCACACTCTATCCAAACGAGTATTCCGCTTCCAGAACAAGGGAGGCCCACTTACTCAGCTGACCTCCCATCCTGAGAGGTATTAGGACTCCTCAAACTACCGAGTTTCAAACCTGGCATAACTCCAGTACTGCACTGGTTTCATAAACGTGCTTTCAGAGCCAAGACATCCGCGTACTTCAGTGACATGCAAGTTATAAAAGGAGTGTTTATATCCAACTTCAGCATAATGTGAAAGTTTAGCAGCCACAAGACAGCTTTATACAGTGACTGGATGTTACTTAAAGGCTTCATTGTACTTCCAATGACAGTACTCAGCAAAACAACTAGAACTCTATAAATTAATTATACTTTCTTCTAATAATTACTAAACTCTCCTGGGTTTATAAATAAGGTGGCCCAAGCATGGGGAAACATGGCAGGAAGCCCAAAGACTGATTTAAAATTTATCCCTACTGACCAGTACTTCCCACTATCATTGTTCACTGCAGGAAACAAGAAAGTGAGCTGCAAATCATGCAGTATATGTAGCTCTGCAGCTGCTGAGCTGCACAGCTTTCCAAGTGTGCTTTGTCCCAAGAGCCAGTTCTCTGATGGGGTAACACCACAGGGTCCAACTCCTTTCATGTCCATGAATGCTATTCCTGACATGGCATTTGAACCCTTCACTTCTGTCCGCTCTGTTAGTCTTCCTATGTCCATCATTCACCCCAGAAAATTCAATGTACAATCAAATATTTTCCTAATGGTTTGAAAGGAATTAAAAAACCACTGTTTTCAAATACCTGTCTAGCTCTTTCAGACAATAATGGTACATACCACTTGCCTAAGAGAACTACTTGTCTTCCAGAAAAAGCTGGACACACAGAAAACAACTGGTAAAATACATTATTACAGTGTTTATAAAAAAACACTGCTATGAGCTTAGAGTGCAAATATGTTTTATCATCATTCCTCATCATCTGAATCTGGATGGAAAAGTCACAACTGCTAACAGTGATACCTAGATAGATACCATATTGGAAAAGGAATGCATGAGCAAGATTGAAAGAAAACATCTGAAAAAAAGCACCATTTGTACCTAATCTTCCATGGAAGGTGTTCCAACAGTTCCATAAAATCTGTGCTAACTCTGCTTGTTGCTTTCATCTAATGCTGCTGCTCTCATTTGCTAAAAATACCCACTTTAGATTCTTAAATACATAATTTATTGAAATCTATAGTGAAATGTGTAGGAGTAGCCCCTTACATAAGTGAAGAATAGAGTGGTGACAGGACCTTAGTAATTTTACAGAATATTCTACATAATCTTTGCTGACCATAAATTATTGTATATTTTAGCATTATCAATCATACCTCCCTTCTTTTGCTCTTCCTTTAAAACTTTTAAGGAGAGACTGGGACTTTCAGTTATTTTCAGTACTAAGAAGAAAAGCAGAAGCATGCAGTACTAAGTTTGGAAAGCTTTACAAATGCTTTATTTCCTCAGAATAGCTGGAAAGCACATTCCTCTCCTCCCTTTCACCTTGCAGATTCCCACTGCTGCTTGCATCTTCCCATGACTCTATACACATACCCCACATTCCCTGTCTGGTGGCTTTCACGCTCCTCTGCATAAATTTCCTTTCACTGCACACATTCCCTTCTACTCCAGAATTAATCTAAGTCCAATACACCACTTTCTATCTCCGTAACCATTTACACTCATGGAAAAATACCTGAAGGGATAAAGCAGGCCTGATACAAACATTGAACACAAATTTGGATTTCATCAATTTTATCAGGTAATATTTGTTTAAAATTTAGGATTTTCATCATAATTCTTAGCGAAGTTTGATAGCAAGCACCAAATAAATAGTCTTCTTCAAATGGTTTACAAATTATTATAAATTTGGCAGATCTCAATTGTTTTTTGCCTCACTTCATTGACTGTCAAGCAAGATAGCAAACAGTCTTCTTCCACAAGCAATGAAATCAAAACCCCATCTTAAATGTGCAATTCAGTTCCATCTTAATGGCTCCTTGAAATGTTTTATGGCCTTTCTAGATATGTCCAGTGCTAAGACAAGTGTAAATAAATTCAGAATTCTTCGAGAATACAATATTTAAATACTGTACACAAAGCTCCTTCTGTGGAGCTGGGGTCAATACTCAATACATTACATTTTCTGAGACAGCTCTACTGCCTCCTTTTTATAAAGCCTTACTTGTAGAGGGGGGAAAAATGCCTTTTCCTGTGAAAGAGCTCATCTGCTCTCACTGCAATGAATACAAGGTTTTTAACTGCAAGATGAATGTGGTGTGAAATGAACACAGGTATCTGTGATCCTCCCAGCCCCAATGGCAGTTGTGTTGTGAATATTTAAATAAACATCTGGATTCCCTTTAGAATTTAGCTGGGAAGGGAATGCTATACTGAGAATAGTGAATTGAAAACAAGGATTCAGACATCCTTCTGATGCAAGAAACTGCTTGTTACGTGGTTTATGTATCTCTAATGAATATAAAAACATATCTAAGTAACAGCTTGAAAAACATAATTAACAATAATTTCAAATGTTAACATTTTCATTTTGCAGAACATTCAGAAGTTTAAAATCTCAGTGCAAACTCAGTATTAAAATTTCCAATAGAATTTAGAAAACTATTCATTTTTTGAGCCATTTAATTGTGTGAGGTTTGAGTTTTGGAATGGTCATGCTTTATATATGCACAATACAAAGTCATTTAAAACCCAAACACATGAAGAGTGGAAAATAATATTCAAGTGAGACTTCAGTTAGTTTCATTTCAAAGTGTTATTTTTACAATTACCTCCTTTAGTCCGAGGAAACACAAATCACTTTAAGTTTCTACAACAAGAAATATTTACCTAAGCTCAACATAGAAAAAATTTGAATACAACATTCCAAAATTTTAGTGATTTGGCATTTTCAGATGAAAAAATACTCTGTCAAAAAAGCTAAAGAGCTCCAGAGAAGAGACATAATTATCTTCAGAATAACAAATAATGCTGTATGTATACAGAAAGTATAAAAAAACTCAAAAGAAGAGTGAAATGTGGCAGTAAAAAAAAAAGAAAAAAGTAGAAAAAACAGAGTAAGAAAGAGCAAAGAGACGTACCTGCAGTAGACATTCAGGATGCCAGAAAGAAGTGGCTACTGCACATGTAGCTTTCTAGATGCTAAAAGACATTGAGTTAAAATAAAATTGTAGAAGAAGTAGTAACAGTACTTTCAACAATTGAGGCTCAAAATATTTTGGTAACTGTTCCTTTCAGGTGACAACTCGTGCTATGAGATTACTGTCTTAAGTATGCCTTCAACATTACAATACCCTCAAGGTGGAACAAAACATCCAAAAGAGTAATAGCAATACCTTTAAAAGCAGTGATTGGGAGCAGCACAGTTTCTCCTATTATTTTGCCCATAAGGTTCAATATAATCTGTTTATATCTGTATAGTCTCAGTATACTTCAGTATACCTTGCACTTCAAGAAAAAACCACATGAATACAAACCACAACAAGCCCTCAGCAAAGCTCAAGTACTCCCAAATAACTTCATGGTCCACCTTAGCTCAATTCTTCCAGCAGGGCACTGCTGCTTCCTTGGGATTTACTGACAGTCCTCACAGACTCTTTGTGCCTCTGCCATGCTGGAAAACTGATGTCTGTGTTTAATTGAACTTGGTTCTTCATTAGCCCTCCTACTACTGTTTACGCATCCCACAAATAATGAAAACTTAAGATACAGAAAATCCTCTTTTCTTATGGTTCCAGATTTATGACTCCACTACTAAAACCAACATTGGTTTAAATGCATGATGAAACAGGAGTCACACGTGGATCTTAAGCTACTTTTGAAGGACTCAACAGTGCTAGAAAAGAGTATCCCATAAGCTAAATGATCTAACACTATCCATCAAGTTTTTTACATTTAGAAAATGTATTTAGCAAATTGATCTGCTAATCTGTCTTTTTTTTTCTAATGTTATACACAGCTGTCCTCCAGCTCTAGTACCTTTGACTGGGAAAGTGCAAGGACCAAAACTTAGCAAGCCAACCTGGTAGAAACATGACTTTTGAAACATACTGAAATACACAGCAAAATTTGTGATGCAAAAAAAATATTCATTCCAGTTACTGGAGTTTTTCCAATTTTTTTTAATTATTGGGACCATGGTTGTTTTTTGTTTCAAGAGGAATTGCAAAATCAAGTATTTGGACAGAGCTCTCTGAGGATTATTAACTCCAACAAATTCATCAAAATATTAAAAATGCAGT
This sequence comes from Pithys albifrons albifrons, assembly GCF_047495875.1. Classification (NCBI taxonomy): domain Eukaryota; kingdom Metazoa; phylum Chordata; class Aves; order Passeriformes; family Thamnophilidae; genus Pithys; species Pithys albifrons. The sequence goes on along the minus strand of NC_092464.1, from coordinate 46,653,020 downwards.
TAAGTGTTTCAAACATTAGTATAAAACAAGGTTCAGAAAAAATTACACCTTCCTTGAACTAGGAATAACTCATATTTATTACCTACCATATTTCTAAGTAATTTATTATCTATTATTTCTAAGTAATTTATAACACTCTTGAATACACTAATATATAAAATGACTTTAAGAAGTAAACACTAATTCTCATTGAGTTGAGCAGCACCTAAAAAAACTGTCATTTGCTGGTCTTCACTTCCATTTTCCACCTGTGTCATTCCTGACTGAAGACCCTGGCATGGTCTTCAGGTCTGGGCTGTGCAGCACAAATCCACAGAACAGATACAACCAACTCACTGGCCTTGCCTTTACCTGAAAGTGCAGCAAGGTCTCCCAAGAAGACTGGTTTGTAGGGGTGGTGGTGTTTGGTTTTTTTCTGGAAACAACAAAGACTAGTTTCCTCGTTTTCTTAGAAAATCCTTTTATAGCTGGAATGCCCAGAAGTGAGAATCTCCCCCACAGCTGGTGTCTGACCAGCTGCACATGTGTTGGAAGGCAGTGATGGGGTTCCCAGCATCTAAAGAGATGCTCTCACAATGTTAGCTCCAACAAACAGCAGTCTGAGGACTCTTTTTACCGGGATCATAACTGACCAGCAGCTTCTGGTGCACAGCAACACGTCGTGTCTCTATTGCCTGTCTATCTCCAGGGCTAGCTCAGCACTCTGCATGGTGGCCTGGGGTTCTGCAGGAGCTCCTGCTGCCCACTAAACTCAGAAAGCCCAACCCAGGAAAGCATCTAATTGATGTCATGTATCTTGACACAGGGCCCTTTACAGAGGGGTTAAAGCACTGCCCTAGGAAGTGTGGTCCCAACACTTCTCAATTCCTACTAAGCTTCCTTAATCATCAGGATGAAAGGACTCAGGAATGGCACCCACCAAAGCTGGACCAAGTGAAGTAGAGAATGCAAAATTCATAAAGCCAGAAAATAAATGATACAAACTGCAATACAGTGAGAAGAGATATCTTAAAATCCACTAAACTATTTGGCTGTGGTATATCCTACTCTGGCCAGACTAAATTCTTTCCCCATAACTGTCCTATTCACTGGAATGCATTCAGATATAACTACTATTACGAAGGTCAAATACCACACAAGGTATTGTAAAAATCTTTTTTCCTCATATACTGGATAATATCAGGTATAGGAGGCCAGGAAATACACTGGGGAGGTTTTACTGGTTACTAAACCATTTGGGTGAAACTTCTTCCCTGGTTTTTGCATGCAAATAGATTCATCTTACACTGTTTTAATTGGGATTTTGATTAATTCTTTACAAATTAATTGCTATAATTTCCTGACATCATACATGAGCATGGTGCAATTAATGAAGGATTACTTTAAGCACTCAGTCTACTCATGCATGTTTCTGAAAACCTGACTACCTATGTTAGGCAATCAGTCAAAGTCTATTCTGTAAAAATGATGGTAAAATCAAAGAAAACCTGAATATACAAGCTTTTACTGAAAATAGTAACTTACCCAGATTTTCTATATTACATCTACTCAACATCTTCCAGACACTACTTTACTCTAATGAAGACATAACAACACTGCTGTAAATAATTGAGTCTTCTCTGCGTCATTTTTATTAAAGCTCTGAAAGGTCAGGGGTTTATTTACATAAGTTCCAACATGCACATTTCCCTCTCAGAGAAACAGAAAAAATCTGCATATATACAGGACAAATATATTTCAGAACATGTAGAGCACGTTAAAGAATGCTTGCCTAGTTATACTCCAAAAGGCTGAGCAAGCCTTTCCCCCAACTCCAATAAAGGCCATGGTACAACCATATCTCTTAGAATAAGCACACACTTTAAACCAAAAATACTCACCCTCCCCCACCATCATTGTTGAAAAGAAAAATTCCGGTTTCCTGTTCCTTTGGTAAACTTGACTACTGAATCTCTTCCTTTTGTTCCTCAAGTTGTCTGTCTCCATTCCATCTTATTTATCCCTTAAAATCTAGGGACTCTTTGCCACCCTCATCTCATTTTTTCAGAACCATGGGAGTCACTCTGGTTGATCTGTGAGCTTCCAATTTCCCTAAGTGACCTCCTAACTTTGTTCAGGCTCTCCCTGTCTCCAAAGGTAAAAATCCAAAGATTTTTCACAGATGCCAACCACTTCTCCATGGCATATCTACCTTAAAGTATGGGATTTTTTTAATTTATACTAAGAGACTGTTTTCTTGTTTACATGGCTGTTTTAAAAAATGAAAACATTTGAAAGAAAAAGTCTTCAGGCTTTCAATTTTATTGTCCACATCCTGTGTATTAAGGAACTGAGACACTTTTAAAATTAATCTTCATTCACCTGTCTAAAGCTTTCAAATATTTTATGACCTAGATCCTCAGAAAAGTGAATGGAGAAGTCCATTTTTTTCAGAGCAAGAGATACAAACTTTAAGTATTCACCTAAGCACACCAGGCCCAAATGACTCAGTGATGAACAGATTATTCAATCTGATGAATGTTGGGCTGGGCCCATTGCACATGAAAGACATTTCTGTACTAAATTACAAAGCAGCAAATACTAAAAACACAAAAGAAAGTTCTTTTTTTTTGTACTAGCATTAGGCAGACCTTCACTAATCTTAACACCAAAGAGTTGGATTTGGCACATACTCAAATCAGCTCTACACACAATTCACATGATCCAAATTGTACCCACAGGATCACACTTGTGGACCAAAATGCCGGACTGTGTTATCTGAAAGCTGTTTTCATTCTGTTCTTGTTATTTTGGCAATGTGACGGTTTTAGTCATTGGGGTCTTCTAAAGACATCAACTATCAGACAAACAAAGATATAACCAAGAACCAGTTCTGATACACTTTCTGCCATACACGACATGGTTCTATAGGTCTACACTACACTTAAAATTCTCATTTCTTTGGAAGGAGGAAGGGAAACAAAGGCTGAGCAGTATCAATAAGCTGCTGCAGTTTGCTCTTGCATCTTGTCACTAAACATGAAACGGGATCTGAACCACTGCAGAGGTCACTGTACGAAGACCTCACACAAGATTCCTCCTGCAGAATTCAGCACCATGTTGGCATTGCTGATGGCATGAAACTAGAACACTGTGAGTAACACATTACATGCAGCAATCAATGTTACACTGTAATGGACTGATGGAGAATACTCTTCATCAACACCAAGGAAAAACTTCCAAACGCAAATATTTTATGATTATTCATTTATTATCTTTACTAGATGAAAAGAATCAACTGTGACAAAAGTGTAAAGGCAGCATAAATGTTGCTTTATCTTTACCAAATATTTATTATTGCTTTGAAGCATGACTCACTTCTATCTTTGCTGGGTTTTCTTCCCCTTCCAATTAGGACATACAAAATCTAAATGCCCAAACCTGCTTTAAATACTTTCTAGGCCTCTATAAATTATTTGGATTTCAGAACTGAGACAAAGTGGTATGTGTAAACATACTTCATCTCCTTTTGTCTGAAAGTTCCAAATTCTCTTCCTCTCTTCAGTTTGTCACTTTACCCATCATTTCTTCCAAGCACAACCTCTATTAAATTGCTCCAGCCCTCAATCTTCCCAAACTCTTATTTTCTTATATCCAAAAGCAACAACCACTCACACACATATGTACCTCCCTCGAGCCAAGATCAATCTCAGACTCACTAGCACTGATAGCTATAGGTAGAAGGTGTTTTCCTACATGATACCTCACCTCAAGCCAGTCTGCACCCACCTCTCTTGGAGGCTTCACAAATCCCTCCAAGGCTCTCCTTCCCTACTGCCCCACAACTCCCATGAACAGCCAGATCATAAACACCCCCTACTAGCTGCAGTGCCTGGAAAAGGAAAGACAAAGGCTGCAGAACGTCTGGTATCGTGATAACAGAAACATCTCTCTATTCCAGGGCCTTGAAACTCTGCTCTTACTCTGCATGCAGTTCATGTGCAATCGCCAGACCAGGGCCACAGAGTCTGAATCATCACCGAATCAAAAACCACAGGCACATCATATCCTCTTCAAGTTACCACTCCACTTTCCCTCATCTCAAAAAAAGCCCCAACAGTGAGTGTGGTCTTTATAGACACTTTCTTATAACATTCCTCCCACTTGATTTTCTGGAACTACTACTTACACAAAGTGGTTCTCAAAGACTAATGACTTCTTCACATATTAATTTCTGAATCAACCTACCAACTCCCATCATGACAATTACCAAGGTGAAATTACCATACAAGGCTTTTATTACTATATTCAGGTTCATTATTTCCTATCATCACCATTATATCTTTGCAATGATACCTCAATCTCAGTCACCTGCAAACCCTGTTAGTTTTTCAAGCTGTGATTTCAGATCTACCAGTGGTCTTCCCGGCAGAACTTATGAAGCAATCAGCATCTAAAAATACAAATAAAAACTGCCTACACAGAAAGCCCACTTGGCTGGCAGGTATACAGCTGAGCTGAGCCTGCCAGAAGGCAGAGGCCAGCTCCTGACTGCTGTCAGTGCCAATTTAAAATATTAACTTTTACAGCATTAAAGCAATGCTTCTGTAAAACAAGATGCAGTTTGTTCGCATTTTAAGCACTTTGTTTTATATCTTTCCTTGCTTCCAACTTCCAAACAGCCAGGGAAAATAAAAAAATAAGAAAAAAATCCATTAGTGTGAAGGTACTCATTATGTTACAAAAGGAAAGAGAAATACTGTGTTAGACTGTACAACATTTGTGGCAATGACTGGTAATTTAAATTTGGACTGCCTGCAGAGAAGGGTTCCAACTAGAGTGTGGCCACACTGAACTACCACAAAAGAAATGTTACGAGTAAAAGAATACTGTAGGGCAGGACTAAAGTTAGTCATTGCCACAAGTCCCACACTATTTGGAGACAATTTTAAATTTTTCTTCACCATCCTTAAGGTCTGTATTTGCTGAACACTTTTTCTTTAGTCTAAAAGTCTCAAAACTAAAAAGGGCTCTGTAAAATTAAGTATTATTTTCACAGGAATAATGGCCATTCCAACAATCACATTTTCTCATTAGTGAGTGATTCTTAAATGTATTCCCCCTTGTTTTCTTGTAAATAAAATCTTTACAAAGCTGAAGCCAGAAAGATACTAGATGAGCTTTGCACCATTCTTGCTCTCATTAAATTTCTGGTATGGGAAAGGTCAGCAACTAATTCCCTTCAGACTACAGACTGAGACAAATCCAAAAACTTAAACAAAAAGCAGCACTAAACGCCAATAAATGAACCAGATTCATCTTATTGTGTAACAGCTTTCCTAAATACCTCCATGTTCTTATGACTGACCTCCATCCCTACCCAAGGATTTTAGATCTGGTGCACTCCAAACTTGGTTACTATTTAGTGTACTGAAATGGCACTCCCTTCAGGGGGAGGGGAAAAAAAAAAAGGAAAAACTTTATTCTATTCTTGCATAGCATGTAATACACTGGATGCCTTGAGCCTAACTGGAGTCTACAGGTACTCCAAAACTTTAGTTATTTCACGCTGCATCGAACACCTTGATCAGAACCAAACCCAGGAATTTTCAAATTAAACAAAGTTTTTCTTACTGTCATGTGACAGTTTCAGTCACAGTAGAAGAAAATCCATCAGCATCTATCAGGGGCTGTTGCCACTGGCTGCAAGAGCCAGAGGACATGGGAGAACTTGGGAACTGTTGGCTGCCGCAGACTGAAATGTTGGGATAGCCCCCTAAAAGCCTGACCTGATTTCTCTCCAAACAAACATCCCATCTCCTCCAGCATAGCAACATTAGTTTCTCCATAGGCTGCTGCTCTCACTGTGCCCTGGGGACTGTCCCCATGGGACAGGAGCAGGAGGAAGGGACCAGTGCAACAAGCAATACTCTGCACTGCTCCTGGGCAAGTGCCAGGGCAGGGCCACTGGTGGCCAGAAGGGAAGGGGACCCGCTGAAGGGTGGCAGAGCAGACTGGGGGGTGGTGGGTCACCAGTGCCCACAAACACCGGATGGGGATCCCGGCAGACTCACTCTCTCATCCTCCATCTCTCATTTGACCTGTTCATGTTGATTAATGAGCTGAGAAGAAACTCCCTGGGAACAGTTCCCACTTTGAATTTGGCAGTTCAAGGCATTTTGAAACCCAGGACCAGGAGGACCTGGGGATGAGGCTGCAACTCAAACAGTGAAAATTTAAGCTTGCTTAGGGCTCTAAACCCACATTCTGACATGGGAACAATGCTAGAAATGATTCAGAAAAACATATAGCTTGATTCAAACTATATGAATTTTTAAAATAGGTTAAGGAAAACCACATTCCTTTGAGATTTCTTAAGAAATACGTTACACATCCATTTTAATTTTCAGTTTCCTAATATAAATATTTAGCTAAGAAAATAGTGAATATATGTAGCTCTTACACTCATCAACATGTTTTAAGGCTAAATTTGTTCTTTTCAGTTTCTAAAAACTACTATTCGGTTTAGAGTTATAAAAAAACTATACTCCTAGGTGGTGTCTTCACTATCCTTTTATATTGCTGCAGTCCAGCAAAGCTATGCCTATATGAAATAAAAATATCCTTAAGTGGCTTTAGACATGCAGACACATCAGCAACACACACAAATACTTTGGCATCTTTGGGAATTTTCCCTCAAGATTAAACTAGAAAACTGACTCAAACCATATATATTATCCAGAAAGCATTATTTGCACACTGCCCTTATTTACAATAAGGCAATAATACAATCTTTTCTCAATGATGTCAATTAAAGTAAGGCTTCAAAAGGATAAAGACTTTTGCATGTTATGGTGAAACCAAGGCCAAAACCACAAGGCTTGCAAACTTCAAAGCAATTTTGCAGGTAAAAAAAAACACTGAACACTAAAAACTACTGAAGAAACAAAACATTAATAGCTAAAATTATAAAAGGCAGGGGAGGTCAATAGCTTAAGTATGGAAAAGAAGGGATCCTGAATTGTAGTCCCAACTCTTCCATCAGCCTGCAACATACCTCAGATAAAATACCAACCAGTAGCATTTAGAATACCTTTATACTTATTAACACATCTTTAATTACTGTTTTCCTGGTAAATTCTATCAGTGTCTCAGAGTTTCAGAAGAAAAAAAAAACAGCAGAAAGAACTTAACTAAAGTGCAATCTTCTTATACAGTCCCTCTATAATTTGTTTGGTGTTTTATGCATAATGAGCTCCTTATCTAAATTCTTTTTTACAATGAACCCATTCTTGACAGGAAAGCTAAACATATTTACAACATTTGTCTTTTGCTGCACTCTGCTGGAACAATCTATTTTTCCACTGAAAGCAACACTGTTCCTTATACAATGCAAAAGAGAGCGGCAACAATCCAGAAATCTTACTTCTTGTAAAAAAGAAGCACAGAAATTGTCAGACCAGAATTCAGACATTTAAATACATATTTAGCTGGCCTAATAAAGTGGCCTATTTTGAAACACCATCTGAAACCGTCCCAGATAGAACAGGATTAAAGAGGGCTCCCTACTGCTCAGAATAGAACTATAACAAACTAAGTGCCTCAATAAGGCTCAGAAAAGCCACTTGAAACACAGATTGAAAGAGTCTGGACTTGCATGTACCGTTTTACTGACCCTTCACCTGACAAACACACTATTTTGAAAAAGCAACATATGCACAGAAACCTAACCCCCTCCATTTGATCCTCAATCAAAATATGTAAAGAAATTAAGAGACAACATAGGTCATTATAATACGCACAGAAAACAAGCAAGACTTCGAAATGTCTTTAAGAAAACCTCTCCAATTCACTGGACATTTCATGAAATGTTGCAATTTATGATCCCATTTGTTTCAATTAAAAAAAAATGAACAAACTTACCTGGGCTAGAGAATAGAGCCCAGCTTGTGTTAGCAGTCAGAGCTATGTACTCCCAGGATAATTCATTCTGGTTGAGGATCTGCTCCAGAATCACCGAAACATGCTACACAGATTAAACATGACCTCCTACCAGAAAAATACACCTGTGATCAAAACAGTGTTCTGACCTTTTCCTTTCCTTCCCCTCTCCCCACTCCCCAGTCTCCAGAGACTAAACTCCTTCACAGTAGCCATAAACTTAAAAAAAAATATTATGGAGGGGAAGTAAATATCACAGATACAACTGAACAGAAATGTCACAGGCTTGTTCCAGGAGTCTTCTGAGGGCAATGAGGAAAAGGTTTCGCTCTCAGACCTGTCCTGGGAGATGCAAGCAAGATGTTGGCACCAGTCCCAGAACACAAAGCATACTTTTCAGTTTTTACTGATACCTGCTGAAATTGTACCTTGGCATTTTTGCTCGGAAAGAAAATTAAGGAATGACCCTTCTTAATGCTTTGTAATCCACATAAATCTCCAAAACTCCTCTCAGGGAAAGGTTTCCACAGACCTTTTTTTCTTCTGCAAAATAAAACAGGGCCTCTTAGGCAGTTGTTGCCTTTACAGATTAACTTGCTGAGTTAAACCTAGGAACAAATATAGACAATAAGCAACAAGTCACTCAAACCTTGGCATAAATAGTGAAGCAATGATTCCAGAGCTCACAGATGTATAAACACTGACAACAGAAACAAAGCATGAAAAGTTGTTTACAGAGAACTTATCTACTTCAAAGGTGAAGTACTCAGCTAAAACTGGACAAATCAACCACTTTCTCTGTAAGTGCACTGCTGGTTTTGCCCTTACCTGTAACATTTTTTGACAAAAATTTTAATAAAATACTTTTCAGAAATTAAAACTGGTTTTCACAAGAACAAACGTATGCACTAGAGGGCAAACATTTATCTTTTCCATTGATGGGTTTCCCACTGAAGCAAAAACCCACATCAACAAGATAAGGATTTGTATCAGTGTTTTTCTCCACTCGTCTCTTGCCTTAGTTAAAAATAAAGTCAGTGGTGTTACAACAATAAATTTAAATCAGGAGTTATAATTCAAACTGTAACCATGTCAGGCTGCAATTTTTAACCCATCATGTAACAAGCCATCAGGGAAGAATGGGTGAAGGAACCTTTGGGAAACACCAGGCTCCCAAAAGCAAATGGACAGCAATTTCAGAACTAGGTAAGGAGAGCAGTGGGTTAGTATTGGGTGGGAATCAAGTCAGATGGACAAATCTGTTGGTAACAAGCTTCCACTATTGTGCATCTCAGAAAAAAAAATAAAAGGGAAAAAGAAGGAAAATAGTTAGAATTCCATGTTGAGAATTCCCTGCCGTATGCAAAGGTATCCTGTTTAATTTCCCATCTCCAATTATAATCTCTTCACATGGTTTCATACAAAAGAAAAACCAGGAAAAGATAAAATAGAATGCAAAAATACAATTCAACAGAGGCTAATAATAACTAGAGATTCAGTCAACCTGCAAGCTGTTAATAACTTCTGCAGTTTGGAATTTCTGCATACAATTAAAAGACCAAAGAGAAGTGATGCTTAAATTTGTCAGAAAAGACAACTCAAGAGATGTTTTAATGGATCTTATTCCTTGTGATTCTGATCAAACAATACAGCCTTCTCCCAAAAGAAAGGAAAAAGTCTGGAAGATATCTATTAGTAGCCAACAAGTAAGCTGCTTTATATTTGTTTTCCACAATAAAAATATAAAAGAGAATTATTGTATCAGACACTTATAAAAGCTAAAAGGAATAAATGTAAAAGACAGACCATACTGAAAAAAAACAGCCTCTCTGAAAATACTTATTTTAAGACAGACTTTCAATCACCTACTGGAGTGTAACAACTAACACACAATGAAACACTCATTAAGGAGAAATGAAATAATAAGGAAAATGCACTAAGTTTACTCTTTCTCCAGCAAAGCATGGAATTTCTCAAAACTCTGAAATCCCTATCAAGTTAAAACAGAGGCAAGTGCTACTGTTTTCTTTAACTTGACAAATCTATTTAGCTAGCAAATATTTAACCACTAGCTAGAGGTTGCTCTTTAAGTACTAAGTAATGAGATGTAATTAAGGTAGCAAAGGCAAAAGGTTACTAATTTAGGGCATTTCTGTGGGGTGGTGTTTAAATTATAGGTTTTATACAAAACGCATGGGCCAAAGCACAAGAAAAAATCCAATTTTAACGGAATGCAGAACAAATTAACATTTTAACATCATAATACTACTCAATTGTATAATGGGATTTTGCTAAGTGTCACAGAACAGAAAATAAAAGTAACACTCCTAGGTATGCTTGTTAACCTCTTCAAGCTAAATATATTACAAGCCTACTGACAGCAGTAAATAGACCCATTGTAACATGAAAGACTTGGAATTCAAAGGTCTTTAATAGGTGTTGCTTTTTCTAAGTAAACTGGCCTTAAGAGTATAAACAATGAACAAGATAAAAATTATGTTATCCATCCCAAATACTTTCAAATTTCCTAAAGGGAAATGGAAAGACTCCTTTAAAAATACCATTTAAAAAATCCAGTTCCTGTGATATATATAATGTCTTTTTCCCCACTTCTCCTTTCCTTGTTACAGGAATTTAGCCTGGCAAGTACAACCTTCAGCAACCATACATATGGTTTTCTAGGGTGACCAAAAGGCTTTCTGGAAAAACTAAGGATTACAGTTGTTACAGTCCAACCCTGTCACCTCAACGTTTCAGTGTCCTGGTTGTACATCGAACAAGGGATTAAATCAAACAAGCACTTAATTTTAAGACACTTAAATCACCAAGTCTGTGTCCATAACAAATTGCCAATATTAAACCCAGAAACTGGCAGTGAAAAACTTTGCCAAAGAACTCAAGGCAAGCCGAATGGGCAGAACATTCTGTTTAATAAAAGCCTTAAAATAATATCTCCGTAGTTATGATACTCATCATTACTGTCTTCTTCCTTCCTGACTTCTGAACCCTCCAGCTCATTACACCAAATTAACCACCTTTTTTCCTTTTCATCGTGGTTTCAACTATCCACAATGGAATAATTAAAGGCTTCACAATATAGAAATACCTACTCTGTGGAATTTAAGCACAACTGAAACATAAAATAGACTTGTTGAAATGCCAACTGGCAAGAAGAAACAGGAAAGTTCTTTTCCCTTTTGTTTTTGTCAATTTACAGATTTAACCAACAGTTTAGCTCCAATATAAACTGTGCCTTTTATTAAAAAGAACTAAATTGGGAGAATGACCACACAAGTTACATTTTTCCTCCGAGAAGCAGTGGCTGGAGCATCAGCTCTGAGCTGAGTGCAAGAAACACACGTACAAAGAAACCAATTTTTACCTTTTGTTGATAAACCATCTATACCATTTTTCTTTTTTTTCTTCATGAATCCACAGTCTACTACTATACTGCCCCTAGTAAGTAATACCAAGCAGAATCTTAACTGAGCTGATCAGGAGTGTGCAGAGCAGGGGACTGATGATGTGAGGTCTATCCCCACCACTGACATTGGTCTATACAAGTAATTTTGGGCCAGCCATCATCAGTCACTAAATTAAATGTCACACCTGCAAGAGTACCCAAGAACAACAGAACAGTAATTTAGATGCTAATTCTCTATATGTTAATGCAAATAAGTAGTTGTATAGACTGATGTAAAATGTTTTTAGCTTAAATTTGCAGACAAAACAGCTTGGTATTGCTGGGTTTACAGTACAGATACAATAGTAACCAAATCCATTTCAATACCCAACTCGCATCAAGATCTGCAAGTACTAGATGAGTAAATAGTTTAGGTAATTCGGCCATCAAACATTTATTTCCCAGGTATTTTAAAGTTTTATTTTGGGGAGAGGGAGATCCTTTTGTTTTGTTTTAAATCACAGTTTGTCATAAAATGCTATTGAACTACATGAATCGTGTAGCTCTCCCCCTTAATATTTATTTCTGGTATAATGAACACATAAATTGACATGAACCCAAGCATTTCATTGAATCCAAGCATCAAAATCTTGTGAAATATTTTCTCTGCATGAATTTGAAACCAACATACACTTGCCATCCATCCATCCATCCACAATAGAAAACTGTCATCTATTGCACATCAAAGCAATCAGTATTATTTATCGTGAGCTTACAGCAGCAAATGATGCAGTGCAATGTTAATTCAGCTACCTGAAGGCACTGCACCCATGTACACACAGGGGAAACAAGGACAGCAGCCACCCAAAAGCAAAATATTTAAATTACATCACTAGCAACCAAAAATGGTCTTAGCACTGCATGCAGAAAGCAACCAAAATAGATAATAATTTAATATTCTCTGCATTCATCATATCTGGACTACTCAATTAAAATGCGAAATTTCAAACAGATCATGTATACAAACTACCAAAGTAACCACCATAAGTTCTACCAGATATGCTCACTAGTGCTTAGCTATATAGCTTTTATGTCTCACATGCTTTTGGACTGCATAATTACAGGGCTGACATGGAAAACTTTCTAGGGAGCAAAAAATAAGACTGCTTTCCATCCTTTTATGAAGATAGCATCAAATTTTTTTATTCAAGTTTTGATTACACTATTGCATAGCACTTCCTGTCTTGCCTGTGGAGTACATTTCTCCCAGTGAAAGAGCCTGTCAGTGATTTAAGCTTCAGCAAGGGTATCTGGTAATTCAGATTATCAGATATGACATTTCTTTCAAGGAAATAAAAACTCATCAGTCTTCCTTTCTTTGGGGAATTGTAGCCAACCGGTTCCATTTTCACTCATTCAAACGCACACAGGTTCTTTCAGTCCCTATAGAAAGCTCTCATACATGGTCTGGTGAGCTCATATCAGGAGGAGGATATAAGATCAACCCCTACAAAGGAATGTTATGCCTTCCCCTTCAAAAAGGCATTAGCCAATGAAACAAGTGTGCCAGAGAATGTTTAAGTCACAAGTGACATAAACTATTTCCTACCACTGCCTTTATAGATAGACTGGGGGTACAACCTGCCCATACCCCTGAAGAGTGAATCAAAGTTAGGGGAATCCTCCAACAGGTCCCATTGGTGCCACAGGTGGCAACCACACCCCAAGTGGAAGGGAGGAAAAAAATTTTTTAAAAAAAATCACACATCTGGTCCTTTACTGATTTGAATGGAGCAATGGGTGTTCAAAGCTGGCTATTCAGAGGTTCAAGAGGAGAAATTCAGTGGATGGGGCTGTAGAACTCAGCACAGCATAGCTGGAGCCCTTCTCTGTGGAAAATGTGACAGGCCAGACTGAAGGCTGTCCAGCAGAGCCCAGCTGAGGCTCTTTCTGCAACATCTACACACATAAGGGCATTTTACTTCCAACCTCCTTCTCCTGCCATGGCTGCAGAGTTTCCAGCTTCTCCATGTGTCTACCTCCCTCCACAAAAAAACCTTACAGAAGATAAGAACAGTATTACCCATTTCTCCCCCAAACTGACTAACCTTAAGCAAAGACTCTCCCACAGCAGAGCAAGTAATTGCTACCACAGACCAAAATCAGAAGAGCTGTGCCAGCAATCCTAATATATGCTTTTTGGAATACATCTTCTAATAAAAAGGGGCTTTGATGACATTGTAAGTATTCCACTGTTAAAGTTACACAAGTCTTAAGGAAACAGAAACATAACACTATTTGAACACCAGTAAAATAGAGAATTTTAATTATATGTAATAGCCAACAAGCTGCTTTTAGTGGCTATGAAAAAGCTACATTTAGCAGAAACGGCAATAAAACAAGAGTAGTTAAATATAACTCCTCCAAAGAGTTGCATATTTATTCAAGCCAAAAAGAGCTAATTTATACTATGGGTGTAGTTCTCACTGACATTATCTGGGGAAAATGACTATTACAGGAGCGGGTGTGATATATAGCCCTTGAGTCATGCATGATAAACCCTAATGGTTTTGCTTTGAGGTAAAAGTCCTTACTAATCAAGTAATGAATCATTCCCAGAATGTCAAGATCCTGAGGCCATGTGTGTCAGAAGTGCCACTGGAGAGAGAATACTCAATCATTAATGAACACTTCTGAGATTTTTATCAACTGATTAATAAGCAAGGAAAAGAATTAAGGGGCTTGAACAAAGAGTTAATGGACCTTTAACGACATTCCCTGTGTTTTAGTGAACACAACATATTGAGTTTCATACGCCACTGACTACAAACCACCAACGATCAAAGTGCTCCACACATCGCAAGTGTTAAAATAACGCAAGGAACGGTGCCTGTGCTTTCAAAACATTAGGAAATTATGTATACTTGAAAAATGGCAATGCACACACTTAGTGTGTATTACACCTAGCAAGGCAGCAAATTCCAGGTGAGAAATAAAGAGCCTGCCTTCCTAAATTGGTAGATGGAAAAGAGTTACTAAGGAGAGAAATGGGGAGAATATTTTCTTTCTGTAGTATATTAGGTGCCGAACCTGTTGGTATCAACTACCATGGAAGTAAAATTCTCAGTCTTAAATACACAGCACTAAAAAGACACCCAGGCACAACTCTGAAGACTAAAATGCATTATGTGCAGTTACACATACATATGCATGTGCACATCTACACAAACACCTGTATCTAGGGAGGGCAGAGGCATTTGCCTTCAATATACTCATCTTTGTGCTGAAATCATTATGAAAACATCAGAAGAAATAACCCTAAGAGCTCCAAACAACTAAGGATTACTATTCTAGAGTATTTCCAGCTCTCTTGAACAAAGAAAACCTGACCATAGAAAAGTCAGTCCAATCACATGAGTGCAACTCAGTCCCAGAAATAACTGTCTTAAAAATCAAATGGAAGGGTATAATTGGATAGCTGAGGGAATCCCATTCTGAGAGCAGGGAAAAAGAGGAAACAAAGAGGAGAGATTTGAAATGAAGCACAAATGCAGTGGCAAGATCCAAATCTCTTGCTGAACAGAGACAGAACCTTCCAGTTAAGAGTAGCTCTCATTTCTACACTGTTGTGCTCTTCACGCTAACAGGAAAATGCATGTACAGATGCACACTTTAAAATTCCTTCACAGAATTTAATTATAACGTACTGTAAGTATCAAGCACACATACCTTCAGTAATGAGGAAATTCAGTATCAGCAACTGGACAAAGTTGAAAGAGCTGTCGCCAGTTTGAGTTAACTGGACTCTGAGCAGAAGAGACACCAGATACAAGACCAAACTTAGAGCACATGAGATGAACAGAGAGCACCTAAAATACTGCTTGTCATAGCACCCAACAGCACAACAAAAAGCTGAGCTGCAGAGACAGGTGCAGACAATTAGAGAACTGCTCCATATCAGCTGAAAGCCATCAGATCACCAACCACCTCCACCTGGGAGCCATGTAACTGTATTAGTGCAGTGCTATGAAGAAGGTGGCTTAGTATGGGGGTTTTTGTTCAGCTTTGACAGAGTGCAAAGCTTCCAGATGACATCACAAGCACATGTAGCTGATGTTGAACACAGGCAAAGCAGATGCACAACAATATGCCCACGCATGAAGGCAAACCCTTAAACACTGGGCCAGAACCCCACACTTTACAACCAGGATCTCTGCAATAACAGTGACTAAAATCAGCTAATGATCTGTTCCAAAAAGTGATCAGAAGTGTTAGACAAGGAGGACAAAACATGCCAACACTTAGATATTTGTCAACTGTTAATTGAAATATTGGTTTTCATATGAAGTGCCAGAATTTCAAAGAGGAAATCATACGATTCAGATGATACAACTGAGAATCATTATCCAAATCATGTAATGATTTTCCCCCAAAACTAGTTTTGCCTGATAGTGTCAAATACTATAAAATGGACAAGAACCTGAGCATAGTATAATTTTTAATACATAAAATACTGCTTGACAAGGTTTCAACACTCTTGCTTAATCACAAACCACAACAAAAGAGACATAACATGCATGACCAGCAACACTAGGCTAAAAATTCCTCACAAATGTCTTGTTAAGTAAGATGTGCTCAAAGAGGTTCTAACTAAATTCCTTTAAGTTCTGTCCAAAATTTAGATTAATTACACATTCTGCTGAAACCTCAAGAAACATAAATATTTAGTGCACTTCCTATGGTGTCCTAAATTATGTCCAGGGATGAAAAAGATTTGCTTTTTCTCCATACATTTAGTTTTGAAAGTTCAATGTATCATAGCTTTCTCTTGTTGGAGGGGCTCCTCCAAAAAAAAAAAAAACCAAAACCTAAACAAAACCTACCTTTTAGTTAACTCTTTAACATCAGCCAAAAGTTTGTGCTTTAATCATATGTTGCTCTAACTTTTTTCTTTCTTCGAGAAAAAGTTAGCTTTAGATTTGGTTATCTAAAAGTCAGCTTTGAAGGCCAGAATAGATCCTGGCACGTGGTATAGCTATTCAGTCACTCTGAAAATGACATGGGATTGAAGGGTTCCAAAAGGATCAAACCAGTTATCAAAAAAAGTTATCCATAGGGACACTTCAATACCAATCCTGTGCTGCAACGTGAAACTGTGGGCTAGTCCTAAGTTCTTGCTATTGGCATGCATAGCACAACTGCTTAGATTTCATCTCAAACACATGAAATAGTCCATCTTTCTGTAAATCAACCTCTGTCAAAGAAAGAGCTGTGTAACAAAGTTCATAAAGTACTGAAAATATGAGAAGCACCTTTCTTCAAAACTTTCATATGAAACAAAAAGGGAAACTCCTGTGACATTACTAATTAAAAGAACCAATGCATTCATATAGAGACATTTGACTTCCAAATCCTTCACAAAATTCATCTTTTTCTTCAGAAGTATCTACTGACTGCTGAAAGACCCCCAACTAACATCCAGAGCTGCGCATGAAAGGGATAGCTCACATCACAGACCCCAAGCAAAACAGCTACCCTTACCTGCAGATAAAGCTTTCTCAGTCACAGGCAACAAATTCCTACAGTTTACTGCCATGTAAAGAATTAAAATGGATCCTCATGATGAAATTGCCTTCTTTATTCTAAATGAGGAGCCATGGTTTCTCTACCTGGAAGGAATTGTGTTTGTTGACCACTTCTAACAGACTGATGCTGAAATGCTAGACTGACTTTCCAGAAGAGAGAACCAATGAGGAAAGTTCCACTGAAAAAACAAAAAAAATCTCTAAGAATTGTATTATTTCCTACTATCTGTAAAGAACAGCTTAGGAGCACCTCTTGAAATCTGGAAGACTACTTGCTTGAATATTTTTTCCCTTGTTTCAAGAAGAGTTTTAAGAGCAAAAATTCAGAACTCACAAGACACAAGACCAAGAAAAGTCAAGATAAATAGAATCCATATACTAAAGACAGCAAAATTATCTGGACAACCTCTAGTTTACTGAGCAACATCTAGAAAACACATTGAAAGCCACTTTATTGCTGCTTACAGCCAAGTATTTCTGAAAGACAGGTTACTCAATAACAACATAAATAAGATGAACATGACTAAATCAGGAGAAAATAAAGAGATAAACTTTCAGCATCAATTAGTTCTAGAAGTTCTGGTTAAAAAGTGTGTTGGGTCCTCTCACTAATGGAAGATGGTCTCAAACTCATAATGTACCTTAAAGAAAGAAAAACTGAAATGTATCACTGATCAAAAATAAAGACTCACTGTTGTGAAACAGGTACTTCTTAAGCCTAAATGTCTGAGGTTATGCAACTGGGCTGATCATTTTTGTCAGACTTGTTCGGTCAATCCACCTAGTAATTGCCATTTCCACAGAAAATTTTACAGTAACATGAGGAGCTATAAAACGTTCAGTTCCACTATGAGTATTTCTCCTGAGACAGAAGCATCATCCTCCTTGTCTGGGTTGGTGGCTGCTGCCAGTCAGCACTGACTCCCTGCCTTGACCAAGCATAAATAAGAAATTGTCAGAGGGGTGCAGGGCCAAGGGCAAAAGTTAAGATGTCACTATTAGAAAGCACAGGGAGGGGATGAAGAAGTCTCAGAACACGAAGAACCCTGAGATACTGTGCAATAGTGGCATCAAAGAATAGGAAGGGAACTATGGTTAGGACATATGATGAACTGTGGGGACACAGGACGAATCTGTTTGTATTACAATAAAAGGTAGCATAAGTAAGAAAAAGCATGAAGCAATGCAATTGCTTTGTCATTACATTCTTTTTTGTAAACTTGAACTGTTCAATCTTGTCTCAGATACGTGTTTTAAATATTTAAAATTGGTTAAAGAACAGTTACTGCCTTAGGAGAACTCCACCCCACATTTCAAATTCGTCCTTCCTCCTCTCTCCCTAAAAGAATGTAACTGTGGTAGGCTTTTAAATATGTCCACAGGATTAAACACAACCAGACACAGCTAGTATTCCTTACATTCATTAGGATAAAATCCATGTGGGTTGAAATAAGAAATTGAGGCATCTCATTTTTATGACACTTATTAATTCCAGCTTGTACCTGGAAATCCAAGTAATGTTTGCCAGGAGTCAATGCATGAAAATTACGATTTCAGGGCAAGAACCTACAGCTACTGCCAAACTATGATTTTTTTTTTCTAATATGACAGAAAACACATTGTAGACATAAAAGATCATTAAACTACACTTTCAAGCAATAACATGTCTCTAGTAGGGGAGCATTATATAAAGTACATGCTGTTTACAACAGCTACCATAAAATTTGCTGCAGTCTCATTTCATATTTGAAGTCCTTTAAACTTACATGCAATCTCAACTACCATTCAATTATTTTAAGTTTATCAATTAAAAACATTTCTTAGAACAAGTGGTAGCAGCATGTCCAGCTGCACTGCTAAATTTTTTAACCAGAGATCAAGAAACTCACAGGCATACAAATAGCATATATTGCAGATTTATTTTTCCATTATTTTCATAGCACTTTTCTACATATCATTCTTACAGATCACAAGAATAACATTTCCATTTTCTAATATACAAGACTATATATATATGTTAGTATATAACAGCTTTTATTTTCCTTTCAGAATGGAACACCCGAGGTCACTATTTTTCAACTGTTGTTAATACTCACTCCAACCCATTTAGATCTATAACATTACTTAAGAAATACAAATTCCAAAAGAAAATATTAAACAGGACCATAAAACCAAAAGCAAGCTGTTCATCATTGCACATACCAACACCTGCTTATACATTTCCAAATTATTGTCAAGATGAAATGTAAGGCTAAAGTGTCCTTATAATAAACCCATCAGTAATTTTATTGTGGTACTAAATACAGCCTGCCTTGGTGGTAGTGTACAAGGATTAATGCAAAACACTTGTTCATAAATAAAAATGCTTTTTACCAGAGAATCATATGCAGCTTGATTATTTTCTCCTGTTTGCCAACTCTAACTTTGACATGCGTTGTACTTTTTCCTACATATTATACAAACACAACTGTTAGCTGAAGTTGAAAATGTGAAAAATAACATTTACCATCTACTTTTGTTGTAAAATGCAAATCAGCTCAGCAATGTGTAACAATTTGCCAGTGGGAAAAGAAACCACACAGAATAAGCTTAAAGTATGAATTTGTCACACCTACAGGCAATAAAATTAGATGAGTTGAATATTCAGTATTTGATTTGTATTTAAAAGGTTGTTCATACAAAGGTCATACATCTGCTCTATAACTGTTCTGATGGAAGGAAATACAGGAAGCAGTGAAGGGCAACTATATATCCCTGTGGATTTGGAGAGGTTATAATATTATAGTTTCAATTAAAAAATCCTAAGATATAATAGTTATTCTATTAGGAATGTAATTCATACAGTGCCCAAGTCCTGGAGATTTTGTGTTAAAAAGACTAATAAAATCACATACTCAAACTAACTGGAAACTCCTTTTTATTTTAGATGAAAAGGTTTGGAATGCACTATAAAACCAAAACACAGACTTCACTTCTGCCTACAAAACCCAGTGTAAAAAGTAACAAAACTTTGCTTTACACATAACAATTAATTTAGTGAAAAATGAGGGGCTAAAACAAGGCAAGTTTTTCTTTTCTCATTATAAAAATATTTAAGGTAAGGGAGGAGATGAGATTCTCAGACAATTATATGAGAACAAAAATCATATTTATTTGAATGTCAAAAAGGCTACATGCTTAAAAGAATTTTTGGAGTGAGACTTCATCCTGTTCATATTTAACCAGCCTCATTAATCCTTTTCAGAAAACACATTTGCCATATTTTGAATACCTTAGCTATTTGTATTAGACATACTTGTTCAAATAAAGGCAGAATATGATACTGAATTAAAGAAAAAAAGGTCTTTTCTAATATAGCAAATGTATCATTGAACCATTTCATTTCACCCCCACAGCAGAGTCAATATTAAATCCCACCACAGCTCTCACTTTCCAAACAACATATGAAGCAGTGGGGTCTCTGTAGCAATCATTATTTTACTACATTTTGTTTGTACTAACAATAACAACATTTCTTTGTTGGAGGGGAATTCCCACAAAACAAAAGAAATTACAAGGGATATCTACCAAGAAAAATGTAAGCTTGCCTAAAACAAAGCTGTGAAAAAATGTAAGCATTTCTTCTCTGAAACAGAGAAGGAAATCTTTTTCCTCGTTCTCCTTTTCAACTGTACTAATTCCAATTCAAAAAGCTCACAACAGTAATGGCAAGAAAAACACCCATCTAATGCTGGTTTGAAGGACCTCATAAAATAAGCTGCTGGAATACCTATATATTTCAACAACCTGATTTTTGCCATATTCTCAGAATTCATCTTTCAAATCAACTGCATAAGAAAATTGTCAAGCACATCCCAGTTGCTTTTAAGTTTAGAGACAAAAGTTCCACACAGTGAAAACAGACTCAAGAGACTCATTCATGTTAATCTTCCAGGCCTATTCAGTCCTGCCATTTCAAAGTGTTAAAGAACAACCCATCTATGACAATACCTACTACTTCTGAAAGCAACCAGAAAAAACCCACTTTCAAACTTAAACCATCTTACATTAAATCATTCACAGTAAAGACTGAAACAAAGGCAAATCTGACTCATGTCTAAGCATACATGGCTCCAATTTAAAGAAATGTTTTCATAGACTAAACAGTAAGGAGCAATACTTTTTCTTTGTAGTTTTGGGGTTTAGTTGTGATATACAACATTGCATAAAGGTAAGTGTTTTTCCCAGCAATGAATCCAGTTGTGACCCAGCTTCTCAAACAAGGCATGTTAGAATGTAAAATCAGATCCTCCAACAGCAAAGCCAAAACCGCATAAAATAATTTCTTAACAAAGGGGACACATCAAGATACAGTGTTATTCTAAAGCAATGCAGAGCTAAGGCAGGAAAAGGAAGAAAAATTGGTTTATTCTTTGTTCAGTATGGGGATGGTTCAGGGATGATTTTTCTTTAAACACTGTTCTGCAGCTATCACATTCTGAAAGGATTAGAACATAAAATCCCCATAGGAAGGACATGGTCAGTCTCAGACAATTTTGTTGTGAATGTTACACCAGCCAAACCATTCCACCAGTTTACAGTGTACCATAAAATATTTACACAAGCTATGAACTATAAAATATTTTCACATGAACTATAAAATATTTACACTATCAACATCAGTTAGGAAAGAATGATGTGCTGTCAAGCTGGTGTGACCCAGCAGTAAAGATTTTGTGGTCAGAGATTAAATAAAACTATTGCAAATCATCTGGAAAGTTACAGGGACTATTAGGTTAAACAAATTATTGCTTCCTGGTCTCTTGGATGGTAAATGTAACCAGGAAAGCACAGCTTATATGCTTTAAGCTGGGTTTTACCAACAAGATAATGAAAGGTTAGGCTCATAATCAAACTGTACTGACCTCTCTGAATGTCCCTTCCAACAAGGTGTCCAGATGTTGAAGAGGAGCAGGAGTTTTGTCCTTGAAGCGGGTCAGCAGCCGCCGCTCAATAGCTCGGAACTGCACAGCCCTTTCAGACAACAGCTCCCGAAATTTTTCAGCATTCAAACGCAGCTGCAATTTAAGGGTTTTCAAGAATTCACATTAAGGGTCATAGACATTATGTATGCACATTCCAAATGAAATGGCAGAAGGATAGTAAAACTTTTGAGACAGAGCATATTATTCAAATCTGATGCCAATTACACCAGTTTTGCATTTTCCAATAAAATAAAACTGACTAAAGATGAGTCTTTCAGAAAGCTGAGATACCTCTGCCCACCTAACACAATATATGTATGTATGATCAGACTTTGAGAACGAAGATTTGGGAAGGGCTCTCCCCACGTGCCCTTCCAGCCTGTGCAGTGGATTTTTCAGGTCAGGCACAGCGTGCACAGAACTGACCCCACCATTTAAGTCCCAAGGTCCATTTGCCACGGCTGAGCGAGCTTGGACAGTGACAGTGAAGTCCTCGGGACTGTCACAGCACCCGGTACTGACCGTGGCTGACCCTGCTGAGCATCCGAGATGTGACGGGATGGGATGGCAGGGAGGCTTTAACTGCCAGGGGACGGTCCCACTGAGACTCGAACTCAGGTCCTTGGGATTCAGAGTCCGGAGTGCTCTCCATTACACCATGGGACACCGCCCTTGACACAATATAACTATCAGAGGAAACATCAAGACACTCAGCCTTCCTCATGTAAGCAGAAATGCCCCAAAACGAGCAGAAATTTCCTAAATTTAGAAATCAGATTATATTTTAAAATAAGGACACTTATCTTTATGTCAATACATGACTGTGAAGAACAAAAAAAAACCACTGTGCAGCTTTTCTAGAAGTAGTAAAAAAAGGGACATCTCAGGTAACATTCTCCCAAGCCTGCCAAAAAAGAGTGGGTTGAAACTAAAAGGGAAGGGAGGATAAGGACCCCCTTTATAGATCACTTAATTATTGTAAAACTTCAGCAATTTCAGAATAGCCAGCTGTGACATATTGAGATCCTAAATTAGCATTACAGCAATAACACCTGTTTCAAACCTCAGTGTATTTAGGCTTTGTTAGATTCTATCACAAGCTTATGCTTGCAGTCACTGAAAAGAACACAAACATTTTGACTTTGAAATTAGTTGCATAACTATTCATGAGCTTGAGAGACAGACCAGGATCTAGTCTGACTCCTTAAAAAAAACCCAGAAAATTCCAACTACAACTTCCACCTTTTGGTGTGGTGATGGCTCCGTGTCACAGAAAACTTGGCAGCATTAGCAAACATCCAATAGTATTTCTCATTCTTACATACAGATGTTGCTGCTTTTGCCAAATACATGAGTTTAATAGAAGTTTTCAAATAGCTATTCCCTTTTTTACTGGAAAGGTGTGGAGGAAAGAATGCATATATTTTATTTTATTAGCTGTTTCTACAAGCTAGCTGAACTACATGAGATTTTTCATTGTCATCTGCATGGCCAAGCAGGAAAAAGTAATTACATTTCTTTTCTATTTGGTTTGGTAAACTTCCCTTGAGCCTTCACCTACAGGGGCAGTTTTCTTAGACACTGAAGGGACTTTCCATTTAATTACCAGGATGATTCAGCAGGGAAAAAGTACTCATAGTTTTGTTATTACAGAAGAGCAAAACAGCCTAAAAGTAGGGGCAAATTCTGAAAGAATTTCACAATTAACATGATGTTAATGAATGAAGAATCCATGGCTCCTGTACAGGCAGTGAACAGAAGGGCAAATACTGGTTCCTTAATTAGTACCATTTGCAGACTGCAGACAGGCTACATGTGCTCTGCTAATTGCAAGGGCTGTTCCAGAGACATACTCCATACATTAAAAATTAAATATGACATTTTGTCCAGAACTATCTTAGATGTAGTTTTCTATTTCCTGAAAGCCAAATGCCTGTGATAGCTACAGTTATAATGTGATTGATCATTGCACTAAGATACAATTTTAAAGCAGCAGAACATTAACTACTCGCATATTATGTAACCTACCTCAAAATGTTGATCAATTAGTTCAAAATATTCTTGCAGGGGAATTGAACCAGAAAAGGTACAAGCAAAATCTTTGCAGTTCTGCTTCTTGAAATGTTCTTTGAGTCGGCGTGTGAGCTCTTTTGTTATCAGCCAAAGGTCTTCCAGCTGATCACTCTGGATCCTGTATCGTTCTTTGGGTACAAGAACAAACACAAGACTAATAAACACATATTTAAGCCCCAAGCATCCACTACACAACACAGTTTAGATAACACACAAGTTGAACTTGCTAATTCTATCGTACATCTACATAAGATTTTCTTAAGACATGCACAATCACCAGTGTTAAAGAAATATTTGTATTTTATTGATGTCAGTTCTAAATACTATTCCTTTTATCCTATTTTTAACAGCCAATTTTGTAGCACAAGACACTAACTTCAGAGTATGGGTCTGTTCATGAAGGGAAATAAGCTATAGAGAACTACCACAATGAGGAAATGAGAATTGCCCGAAGATATTAAGTCATAGCACAGACCATGTGCAACTCTCTGCCATATCAACCTTAAAGCTTCTCTCAGGGCTGGAGGCAGATTCAGGCTTAGTTCACTTTGGACCATGAATGAAGCACAACACCTTAAGCATCCATGGTGACAAACCATCAACATGTGGTGGTAACAAACCACCTCCAGTCCTCCTCAAATCTTGTTGGAAGCAGTTCTTGAGTTCCTAGATAATACACTCAATACAGTTTTTATTACATCTCCACTTCCTAGGATAACTTCTAGTAGGAAAAGTATTACTCCAACGAGTCATAGGCAACAATATTCAGCTATGACAGCGCTGTGCTTAATTCTAGATATAGCTCATACTAGTAGAAGGTGATCCTTATTGATCACGGCTTTGTAAAAATGGCTTAGTGTAGGAATGAAAGTGTTGATAAAAACTAAAGTGAAACCCCAAATCCTGTTAGCTACTGTTATCTGTCCCAGAAAACTCATTTAACTTATCAGATTTCAGTGAATTTCAAAGTACCAGGCCAGAGGAGTGGGATTTTATTTCTAGTCCACATTTGTATAATCCTATCTTCAGGTTCCAGGAAGTCAGAATTAACTAATTGTTGACAGGAAAACATCACAGAAAATCATAGAGGTCTTTTAATTATTTTTCTTATTTTCTTTCAGACAAAACATTTTTTCATTACACATCTGCCAATATTTTATAAAAAAGGATAGAAATGCAGCTATGAGGATTTGATACAAAATAGTTCTCCTTTTGGCCCATGTTAACAAGGTCCACAGTAAATAAAATTAATCAGAATTCCTGAATGTACTTGAATGCACTTATTTAAAATTTTCTCAACATCAGTAATTCAAGATTGTTTGACATTACCACTGGCATCATTCCCAGGATACGCATTTCATTGAATACAGAATGACAAACTCTGTTTACAGTGTAACAGGAAAGAAGCAAGTTTTATTTAAAAACATGCTTGTTAAAGAAAAGAACACCATCTGCTAAAGATAACTTTCAACCTAATATCCATTTTTTAAACACTCACAATGTAATGGCTGGACCTACTTGGATGCATCATCATACTCTGCCCTAAGTGATTCTTCCTTGAGGGAAATTAGCTCAGATGTTTTCAGGCCAAATCAACGGTCATTCCATTTATAATTGACATATCTAATACATTAATGGTTTAAAATGGACAAAACTAATTTCCTCCAAAATGCATATTTAGTTTCCATATATTGTTTGTTGGTCAATACAATCACAATCTAATTTCACCATGGTCTGAGTAGAGAACATTGCAACCATTTGCTTTACGTGATCTTCCAGCTTTCAAAAAAGACAAATTAGATTTAGAAACAGTAAAAAAATGAGAATCTGCAGTTGTACTAAACACATGCTTTAAACAGAAAGACAGTAAAAAAAAGAACAACTGTGCTTCTGCTCATCTCACGCTTTTATGATGGTTAACCAACTCAAATTAGCTTTTTGTTAAAATAAGTTCTGTTACAGAAGATTACAAAACATTTTCAGGAAATTCTCAATCAGAAAAGCAGGAAACTGAGGAGCACAAATAGGTTACACAGGTTACAAAGTCTTCTGACACTTCAACTAGCACAGCCCACATTAAGCAGGTTATCTGAAGGAGGTCTAGAAGACACAGTTCACCTCCCAGCGAGGAAGCCCCACATCAGCAGGAGGAAACCCAGCCACAGTCAGTACTCAAGCCTGCTTTACACTTTGACTAAAAGACAGGTTTAAAAAATTCCCCTCAAGTAAAACCTTAAAGCCTCAATCTATCTGAGGCAAGCTACTTTTAGATATGCATTTTCTGTCAACATGTACTTCAGGCCAGGTTTCTTTGCAGAATTCTTGTCAGGCCAAAGTAACATATTCGATTACTACACTGTTCAAAATGGATTAACTATACAATTAAAAACAAATGTGAAAACAGATGCCATTCCTGATTGCAGCTTCAGCAGTGAAACCCAGCTGAGCCTGGAGACCCACATTTCTACATGCAGCTCTTCCCATTCAGAACCCAAGGTCCCTTTAATAAGGAATATGGGAAAAGAGGTGAAGATAAACTTCTTTCATGAAAAACCAGAAATAAGGCTTGATCTTAAAAACTTCTTTCACTTTTCTGAAACACTATTACTTCCAGTCAATATTTATCTATACATACAATTTTCTTTTTGAGGAACATTTCCACAGTGAATATGTTGCATAAGCACTTGTACAAAGTGTAAGCTCAGTGTTAATTTACACAGCAGAACAAGGACCTAGCAAATAATACATAATGTCATCTACATTCCACAATCATTTTAGCAGCATGACATTCTACCAAATGAGCCTTTGTATTTTGGATAGTCTTGCTCATAAAACCATTCTGAATTATGTTTGAGCACCAGACTTTTTACAAGTAACTTTTTAGTAAATCAGTTTTACTTAGGTAACATTTTAAACCAGCAAATTCCCCCTAAGAACTTCCTAATCAATCAAATGCATAAAGCCTGCTGAGAACAGGCTGCTAACATAGACAGTGGCATCATACTACTCATTTTTTTTCTAAAGTTAGGATTCCTAGACACAAAAAAATGAGAAGTCACACTAAGAGAAACAGATATTTTGAACCTCCTCTGTACAGCAACTTCACAAGTAAAGCAGTGTGGGAAAGTTTATTGTAAGACTGCAAGCGTCATTCCTAGCCAGTGAATAAACAAACCTGAGAGGAAAAGATTGAGTATTGGGGTGGGTAAGTGTGAGATTAAAAGTTATAGCCTCACTAGAAACTAAAATACATTCATTACATAGACACAAATTTGTTCTTACACAGCATCATATTTAGTAAATATGGAAAACAAAATTCAAATCAAAGACTTAAACTGTAAACCAGAAAAACTTATTTATAATCCTTTTAAGTTCTTCAATTTTAGAAACTGTTGTGTCTAGAAGATTGCATGCCTAGTTCCTTAAAAGTGTTTAAGATCTACTGTTCAAAAAAACCATTAAAAACTAACAATAAACCAGCATGTAAATTATGCACACTAAAAACAATACAAACAGATTTGAACCTTAGAAATGTAGAGCTTGGTACAATCCAAGTTACTCTGCAGATGGTTTCTGTTGTTAACACATTTGATTACATTAGAAAAGGTATTATCTCATAGTTCCCAGCTAAGGCCACCAATATTTATATGGTCCATCATGAATACGGATTTTTGAAAACAGTAAGGCAGATCATCTTTGTATCAAAAGGACTTCACATCCACAAGCTGGATTGTGATTTCTCACTCAGAACAGTTTAGACAAAGCTCTCACACTGTGTTCCAGCTGAACTCTCTGCAGTGTTCAATAGGTGATTCAGCTTTTCAATCTGTTGTCTGCTGTATTAAGGGAAGACTTTGTGCTCTGCTGGCATGGAAAATGCTAAACACAATTGAACTGATTTGATTCCAATGCACATGCCAAGAAATAGTCCAGCAAGTTGAGCGATTGCACAGAGCAAGACCATAAACTCTCCAAAATGAAGAGAGACTCTCCCTTTCAAAGAGCACAAACTCACAGGTGGCTGAAACATGACTCAAGTCACAAACTGCTCCATACAAGGGACACTGGCCCAGGTAACAGCATATCTGCAGGTGTGTGCTGTAAACATAACAGGAAGGATCTTGGATCCATAATCCTGTACTTACAAAGATAATGACAAGAGCCAGGCATTTACTCAGGTATAGAGAAGTAAGCAGGGTCTGATGTCTCATGTAAGTCAAGGATTACTGAAAGTCAGTGGAAAGTCAGACACCTGCTTTTAAATCCCTTTCAAAAATTTCAGTAGGTGACTAATTCCACACCCAAGTGTTGCACTTCCTTTGGGAAAAAGAGGAGGTTTTTTCATTATTATAATGACAGTATTAATTTATGAATAAAAAATTGCTAAAAGTTGTAGAAAATTCAATTTCTTCAAAGAACTGTAATGCACTATATTTTGAGTATGACTTTTTGTTTTGCTAATAAATTTTGTACCTTCCCTAGTAACATAATTATATACTTGAGGGGGATAAGAAATGGTCACTTAACACTTGGAAACTGCTGTGTTTCCTGCCTTCTTTGTATGACCCATGTTCTCAGTTTGTACATATATTAACTGATGAGAATGCCTTTGTTTACATTAATACCAATAGCACTTACGTGATGTTTTTGAGGCAAGAAGAGTGGTTTTTGAACCAGTTAAAAATTGAAATCCAAGAGCATTTGCCTGGTCACCCTCAGACGGATCAACAAAGTCTGAAAAAGAAAGTTAAATAGTTTTCTTTAACTTGACACTGGTATTGAACAAACTTCAATCCACAGCCAGGACTATGTCAACCTCTGCACAAGCAAATGAATGAGACTGTTTCCCTTCTCGGGGTTCAAAAGTAATGAATATCAGCAGTAGTTTGGTACATCCTGCCTTCATTCACAGGTGGAAGCTGAGCCACACACTGCTGTTCTTCCCCTGCCTAAAAACAAAAGGTAGGTCCTCAGAGGTTCAGTCTGTACCACCTAAAATGAATCGTGATTAGTGAAGAGCCCAAAGACTACCTCCTCCTACCATATGTAAGATCATCTTTAATTCAGATATTTATGCAAAAAGTATGCAGAAATTATCATGAAAATGTTTAGGCATGCTCTCTCCTCAGCTTTCATAGGGCAAAACAAACATTTATGTTGCTAAAACCAGTTACTCTGCCAAGTCCATGCAAGTTCACCTCTCTTCTCATTCCATGTAGTGGATAACACCAATTTAAAAGGTTTCATTTTAGAAAACCGTATTTCAAAAACTACTCCATGTCAGCTCTACTCCCAAACTTCTCCTAAAAATCAGGCAAAACAAGAAGAGATACAATTTTTATTGCATACACCAATAACTCAAAGTTAATTCTCAGATCACATCATGATAAGCATATTTATTTTTTAATGCTGCAAATGGAATGCACAGAAATCAGAACATTTTAATGCTTTCTCAGTCCAATGGTTTGCATTGTATTTTCCAGAATGCTTCCCTAGGTTAAAATAAAATACAATGTGCTATTCTTAAAGCATTATTGCTTAGCCTTAATGGGAGCCTATTATGAAAACCTCAAAATGTAGACATTTGAAGAAAAAGTTCTCTGTTTCAAGTATTACACAGCACATCCATTTGAGAGAAAAGTTATATTTACCCTTCAGGTGAAGAGAATCATGCTACCAAGAAAAACCAAACAAGCCTTCTCCACTGCTCTCAGACAAATGTACTATATATGCTTTTCAAAGAGAGAGAAGCAGCCCCACCTTAAAATATTGTATTAAAGTTGTTGGCCCACATCTCTCAGAAAACTGCTCCAGAACCTTAGCCCTCTGAAGTTCAGCAATTTAATCACTGCCAGACTGAAGTTACTCACAATCATTTTATAAACATTATTTATTCATTTCTTTTTGTGATAATATGATCATCTGAATCCATGATACAGCCACAAAATATTTACTGAAGTCAACGGTATTCTCTAATTTTTGCCTGTGTTTTATTAAGATAAATGAGTCACTTTCTTTTAATTCTCCTCTTCAAATCCCTAGATAATATTCATAGCCTTTTTCTGCACTTTCCGAGTTTGAATTAATTCTTACTTAATGTCAGCAACCACCACTCAGTGTGCCAGGACCCAGTAACATGATATTAGTTTCCTGCATGGAACCATTTTGTCTAATACATCCTCAATTCTTATTTGTTTGCTTATGATCACACCGTATTATATCAGAGTGTTCCTGTGGTAACTTCCACCTCCTCTCTCTTCCAAATGATAAGCACATAATTACAGCAGAAATTATTTTCATAACATTACACATTATAGTACTCAATTTCATTCTTCTTTTTCCAGTCCTAAATGGTGGACCTAATTTCTCCTTCATACCATTTTAACATAATCCTGAATACAAAACATAGCTCAGGTTTGCATATCAGAAGATATTGCTAAGTACAAATCTTCTTTGTGGGCCAAGAAGGGTAATGAAATTATTAAATAAGACCAGCTTCAGACTGATATATCAAGAACTTTCTCCCAAGCAACTGTACTCCTTACAAGCATTTACCACTTCTGCTTTGCCCTGCCTTTTTTTTTCTTTTAAATGAATGCCATGTTTTCCCCATTACAACACCATTTATGCAATTTCATGTGAAATTAGTTTCTACATACATAAAAATTAGATCTATATCATGAAAAGAAATCTGGAGTTTAACCAGAGACAGGTACACTATCCCAAGTAGATTATTATTATAATTATTGAAATATGATGCCACCATTTCATTCAAAATATACTTTCAAAATATTCTAACGAGTTTTTTTAATTACATCATCACTTCACATGGACAATCAACTCCTGTTGGAAACTTTAACACAATTCCTACTATAGACATATTTTAAAATCTACCTGGAAAAATGGCGAGAAAAGTGACAGGAGGCTTGTTGGTATCAATAGTTAGCTTGTGGTTTGCTGCTTTGGAAGGCTGAGCTGGAAGGCAAACCAGCCGCAAGGGCAGAGTGAAGCCACACTGCGCAACCCTCGGTATTCCTGAAACCAAGAACACAGATCCATTTGTCATGCCCTGCTCTGGATACAGGACACTTCATACTGCTGTCCTCAAAAAGGTATAGCAAGATAATTTTATTATGATTAAGGAAGATGTTAAAACAAAAACTATGTTAAATTCTCAATTTTTGTTATATTTTCCTCCTAAAGCACCTTTAAATTTGAATACTTTTAATTACCTTTTCAAGGGAACATTTTTATATGAATGGGAAAGCAAGAGTTACTGATTAAATCTACTGCATACTTGCATTTATACCAATTAACATGCAATAAAGATTAGGTTTTATTTAGCACTTGTGACAAACAATTCCACTTTAACATACACAACAGCTGTGTGATTACTCCCCATGCTTCAAACAGAGAACTGAGGCATGATTATTTTCACCAGGAATATCCAAAACTAAAAGCTTTTTAAGAACAGATTTACTCGTTTTTTAATACTCTTAAATAACATCTATGCAACCTTCATATCATCTGTCTGAGGTTTACGGCTTAGAAAAAGAATGTATCCAATAGGGATTACTGCCCAAATGTATATTAAATTCTATCTTTCAACTCCTTGCATCCTAATAAAAACAGAACTGTAGAGCAAACTGGCAGCTGCCTTGAGTAGTGGGATCTACTATCATATGCCATTTATTCAGAATGGTGCAAGAGAAAAGAGGAAGTTTTAACACTAACATTTAGAAAGCACATTTGAGTGTGTCAAAAACTTTCTCAGATATTGCTGCCATGTCAGCAATTGCCTGACATGTTCTGTGTGAAAGGCAAAAGTGCGAGTTGTGATGAAATGCAGAGTACTTGCTCTTTTCAGCAGACAGATTATGGGGAGGTTTGAGGACTTTTTTTTTTTACAAAGTAGCTACAGGAAAACCTTGTCTAGCAATAATAGATTTTTTAGAGACAATAAAATAAGCAACTGTCAGAAAAGTCATGAAACTCATAGCTACATAGAGGTTATCCAGTCATGTGAGCATAGCAGGTTACTGAAAAAACTGAGCTCCAACATTTAATAGCCATCCAAGCAACTCTTTTTGCCAAGAGTCTTGCTTGTTTGCTGCTTTTGCAGATCTCTTGCAGAAGAGAAGAAGCAATGAAAAAATTACTTCTAAGACTCATCTAAGGGAAAAAGTGTCACTAGAAGGCTCAGATTCATCCCTCTGGTTGTCAATCCATGAGCTCTTCTGGCTGGCTGAGGATGCCTCCAAGTAACTTCTCTGCAGCAGCTTGTGAAATATGAACTCAGAGTAAAAGGAGAAGAAAGCTCATTCAAACCAAAAACAGGCCCTCAAACTTGGGGTATTCCCAGGTTCCAAGGAAAATTCCAAAGGAATATTTGAAAATAAACTCATGACCTTTCAGAATGATTCATTCAACTGTATCTGCCTCATCTGATGGGAAAAGTGTTATGTTCTTGCTGACAACATAACACAAATATCTTACTATTGAAGTAAGATGTGGAACTTAATCACCAAGAAAAAACTAGTGATGAAAGTGGCCAAAAAGACTTTGAAATCTTTCCATACTTAAACCAAGATATTTTTCTTCTTTTTCCAAATCAGCTTTTTATTTTATGTCTAGCAATACATCTTGCTTCATCTACAGTTGTGATACTTTGAGGGATACATAATTTTAGCACTGTAATAAAAAAAATGTGGGGGAGGGAAAGAAAACCAGATTCTCTTCTAACCTGAAACACAACAGAAGTTGTCTATCATCTCATAAAGTACTACTATGTAAAGGCATACTATGCACTTACCTGATAAAAGTAATAGTTACATGTCTTGTAGTTACTATTTCACTTCCAACCTATTCATGAATTCATTTAATTATATTTGAAACATAACATTAATGTACATGATAAAAAGTAGTAAAAAAAAAAAAGCATCAGAACTCAGATCTCCATGTTAAATATTCAGAGAATTTATACTTGTTCTGGTATTCATGACCCTGAATTTAAGTAGCCCAGTGCACTTCACAGTAATCCAAACAGATTTCATCCCAGATAATTCTTCAAAATCTACTGTGCTTCACAATATTCTCTTCAGCAGCAGGTTTTCATCTTGATTAGATAATCCTCAACAAAACTGCCAAATTTCCCTTTTTAGAATGCTATTCTTTCAAATTATATGCACTAATTTTATTACAGTTTATTTATAATTAATTTTTAAAATCCTTTGTATAGCAGGAATATGCCACAGGGCAGTAACTCTTCTTGTCAAGAGTAGTATCTTATTGAGATGTTTCTAGCCTCTATTTCCTGTATGGCAACTCAAGGGCTGCTGAAATACCAGAAAACGAAGGGAACCACTAACGCAATTATTTACTTTTTGCTTCACTTAGTATGCTCAAAAGAGCATAAGTCTTGAAAAATAAGACTCAAATATATGTACATCTATAATTTCTATTTTAGGAAAACTGAAAAATTGAAAACACTCTTCCAGGTGATCTCTAAACTCCTTAAAAGCAACTTTTTTACATTTCCAAAACATGAAAGAATTTGTACTTAATACATATTATTAAAGTTTGTAAAATATCTCGTACAAGCACTGCATCTTTTCAACACATCTACAACTACCCTGCAAAACTACCCTTCTCTCCTTTTCGTCTATGTATACATTAGCTAACCTCCCAGTCTTGTTTTGTCTTTTAATTGCATCCTTTCCGAGAATCACAGCTACCATGATCACAGCAGAGTTTTGTGCTACTGGTATTCTCAGTCAGAAGACCAAGATGTTTCCAAGAGGAACTGTAATGAAGAGATGTTGTGACATCGTGCTCAGAGCTATTCAGTCCAAACAGCACAGCACCAGCTACAAATACTTAATAGTTATTTCAGTTGCATAAAACAAAGCTATAATTTAGCTGCCTATGTTCTTGCTAAAACTTTAAAAAAAATAGCTAAAAATATGGTAAAGGAAGACCATACAATTGTTCTCAATTTCCACTCTCAGTGTACGAGGCACTTACTACTTTGTAGAATTCCTGTGTTACATACAAGAAAGTGCAATACACTTTCCTAAGCAATGCCTTTACTACTTTCTATTTTCTACATTCACACCTTCATAGCATCAAACCAATAATAAGAACTTAGAGAAATAATAGGTAAAATAACAGCTCCCTTCCAAGTCTGCTTTATTCAGCACACACTGTCACTCACAAAACTATTCAAACTTTGCATTTTTTCATTCACTTACCTTCAGGATTGAGCTCTACCATATAACCAGCAATGAGACAAAAGGAAAAAAAGGAATACACAAGTTATTACTCAAATAAGGAAAAAAAGGAAATGTAGTAACAGGTTTTTAAAAACTTAAGTCACATTTGTTAAGTAGACAATACATAAAGACATTACACTAGCCAAAAACCAGACATGAGACTGCATCCATCAACAGCACAATCCCATCCAACCAACTGACTCATAAAGCTTCAGCTGGATGAATCCCACAGAGATAGACTGATTTGGTCACAAATATGGATGTCTTAAAAAATAAAAACGGAAAAAGTCTCTGTTCAGATGAAATGAAGTCACAAAGGCACTTCATTTTTGTTTACTAGTATATTACACTTAAGAATTTGTCTGCTAAGTAATACTAGTATTTGTACGTAATTGAATTACCCCAGCTTAATAATTTACATATATATCCAAAAATTTAGCAGATCTTAATTATGTTACTTTACTTAAAAGTCTTCAAAATTCAACCATCAAAGGCAATTCTTTACAATTTCTTCTTCAGTTCCCTAATTGTTAGATTCCACATCTGCCTGTTTTTTCCTTTAATTGCATATAAACCATCAAACACAGTTAAGATGCCAGATTTCTGTACTGCCCTAGCCAAAAGACTTGCAAAATCCAACTTAACATCTAAAATATAAGTGTAGGTTAAACCAGTATTACCTAAAAGAAATAGTACATTCATTTGCTGGTCTTGCAAAGCAAAATCACAGAAACGAGACCAGCAAAACTAAAACCAAGCTTTCAAAATCAGAGGATCCAAGATGCTCATAAGTCACCCATACAGTGATACCACAAAACCTGTCTAAATTCACATCACTAATTTGGATAGTTATGAACATACAGCATCTCATTCACAAGGAATCTGAAGTTAGAACCACATTACAGAGGGAATGAAGTTGTATAAACTGTTCATATAGGCTCTCAATAAAAAGGGAGGAGCATCCTTTCCTCTCCCACCTTCTGCTCATATCTGCAAGCCATGTCTAAAGAGGGTAAAATCAACTTCTTTAAAAATATGAGTTGCAGTTTTGTCTAGAGATGAACATTTCAATCATAGCCCAGCCTAGACTGTCAATATAAACACAATGTTTCAAATGTGCAGTGATGTGAAGTAAATGCTTACATCCAAGTGTCAGAGTTGGATAAGTTGCCCAAGACCACCACCCTTCTTCATAGGAACCCTACACTCACAAGCATTTCTTTGCTGTCAGCCTACTCCATTTGTGCTAGCACAGCTGTCTCTGCACAGTGAACTAAATCAGCAAATCTGGCTGAGAAACAACTGTTGATTGTGTGAGCACAACAGGGGAGGGGGTGCAGGAGCAAAGCCAAGCAGTGACAAGTGAAGAAGTGACAGCCTAAACTGGTTTATGCAGCATTTAACTTAACATGGAAGCCGTGCCTAAATACAGTTTCTCAGGAGCCTGACATGGTCAGAACTCTGTGTAGAAAACTCAGCTAATCAGTTATGGATATCAGAATAAATTTACATATTCTATCAGTAAGGTCATTAGGGCATTACAAGGTAACTGCTTGCTTTCTATCCCTTGGGCTACTTTGTTTAGATGACTATGCCCATCTGTTAAAAAGGAAGTGATGAATAATCACTCCCAATGCTTATTCAGATCTCCTCCTCTGAGGGCAGGCGGTCATCATCACATCTGCTGGCAGACCAGAAGGCTGAACAGTCATAAAGATGTAACCAACTTCTCACCCCAAGAGATGGTCCCTTAAAGAGCAGAACGGAAGCAAATTGATGGGACAGAGTGGGAAAGCTGGCACAGCTGTTTCCCAAGCAACAAGCTTAGGATTTCATCTCTAAGACCCATTACATAACTTAGTGCAATATAAAATATTAACTAAAACTGAAGACTACATAAATATTATTTGTTTAATTACCACTGTCTTCAATATACTTCAAAAGAACATTAATAAGAAATATGTAAGGAAAAAGGCCTCAAAAAAAGACAAATCAATTTGAAAACTCCAGTGGCTTACCTGTTGGTATAGTATATGAAACAATACAAGTTCCTTCTAGTTCTGATGGAGAACAATTCCCCTTCAAAAAGACAGACAGGACCACAGTTTCAGATGAATCTGGTTCTAAAAACGACACAAAATTAAACCAAGTAATAGGAGCATCCAAATGAACACAACATATTTTCTAGGCCTTTGGGAATTATCCTGCTAAATTATGACAGTTGTTTCCATTACTTCACCTTTATCAAATCACTGTATGTGCTTTATTTCTTTCTAAATATGTAACTTGTAAAAGGCAAACTAGGGCCTCCAACATAACCAATAAAACAATTCAGCACATTGAATATGGAGAATATAAAAACCAATGCAGTTTTATGTTATGGTTTTCATATTTTACAAAGTCATCGGCCAGTTGCTCCTTTCACATGTTGAGAAAGCGTAAGAACTGTCTGTTCAGATGAGATCAGCAGTGAGCAAAGCCCAGTTTCAGTAGGGACCATTGCTGCACATTTCAGAGCAGAAATGGTGTGCAGTCCCTACTGAAGCAGCAGCCACACTGGCCTGGCCTTGAGCTCCACATGGTTTTAAAAGCAATTCGACCTGCAGTCTCATCAACAGAGTTAGAAAAAGGCTACAGTCCTTAAACAGCTGGTGCTAAGTTGAGAACATTTGCTAGACTGTCCCTCAGCAGGCAAACTTTCTGTCCCTGCTTGTAGCTCAGTACTGCTGTTTCTACATAGACATAATTGTCAGCAAAACAAAATACACCAGCAGAAGTACTACAGAATCATTTCCTCTTTTTTTTTGCCTCTATAATAAAGCTGCCACCCCACCTCTCCTCACCCTCCACCAATCATACCACAATCAAGGAAGCAACTGCATTCCTTTCTACTCCGTCTTCCTCCACCAAGCAGTATCCAGAAGATGGGGAGTGCAGGCAAGGCAACCTCATGATTGCTTGAACTGCTGCATATCTGCAACAGTGCCCACCCCTTCCAATACCCTCAGAAAAAGCAATGCAACACAATTGCTGCAGTGGTACTACATTTACCTAAATCACCAAAGCTGAACTGGTCACAGGTCACTGCCAAGGGAGCTTGTACACAGACTGCCAGGCTCGGCTTCTGCGCAGTCACTCTGCTCTGGATTGTTATCTAAAATAGGAGACACACAGAGGCACGTACAAATTAATCTCTGCACAGCAGGAAAAAAGACATAACCAACAAAAAGATATAAAAAAATTTTCAAATACCAATTCAGTAACCATGTTTCAGAACTTAAAATTTCAAATTCAAAACCAGTATTTTTCTTTCACAATTCTTATTTACAGATGAAAAAGAAATACAGTAAGTAGAAAGGTTACAAAAACCTGAGGGGATTTCTCATTTCTTTGTAAGTTTAACCCAAGACAAAGTAATGCAAAAGTGCTAATCAATATGTTAATATTTTGCAAGTGGTCATGTTGCATTCATTCTAATATAAAGAAAAATAAAATGTTGAATCTTTCAGGTGACTGAAGTGAAAAAAACTCTAATAAAACCTAAGCTAATCAGAGAAATTACTTCCTTTAACTGCAAAGAGCAACACAGAGTCTTCTGAATAACTTCAGATTCGATTTTATTTGATTTTTTTTTACAGCAAACAAAGTAAGACAAACAGAATACTCACCACAGCAACTTCCAATTATGAGAGTTGACCTAAATGTAAACCTGGAGTGGCCCTTTCTGCTTCCACTGTGTGCAGTTATCCCAGTGCAAAACCAATGGATATCAAAACAATGTCCTTAACTCATATCAGATGAAAGTACAGAGGTGACTGAGAATGTGGTTTGCATAGACACAGGCCATATATCTAATATCACCTGGTTTGTACTGCTGCTCTACCAAGAAGCTCATCAGACAGGTTAAATCAGTTTAGACAAATATTATTATATATTCCTGAAGTATTAGGAACTTTGCCTACTTTAACATATTAACATCAACATTGATTTAGGTTTAACAGTACCATCATCAATGGCTATAATGCTGCAAGGAAGCATCAAAGCTA
This sequence comes from Pithys albifrons albifrons, assembly GCF_047495875.1. Taxonomy (NCBI): domain Eukaryota; kingdom Metazoa; phylum Chordata; class Aves; order Passeriformes; family Thamnophilidae; genus Pithys; species Pithys albifrons. Next base: position 46,614,758 of record NC_092464.1, on the reverse strand, counting down.
CCTCTGTACATATATCAGGTAAACTCTGCCCATTTTATGAACCCAGAATCTCAATAACATGAACAACATAGATGGAATCTATGAAGACATTATGGCAATTAAACGGGTTGAAAACATGCAGACATGAGACTGCACTCTGAAGAATTAGTAATCATAATAGTGGCAAATGCAATTTCTAGCAAGTATTACTGTGCTGCATTTCTCAAAGAAATGGAGACATATGAAGATCAGTGAAAGGAATTTATTGCAGAAAAAAGTATTCTGAAAAAAAATGAATGTATGGTGGCTCCTACATTTACAATTTTTGTCTCACTAAAAGGTATAAGATGCATATAAGAAAACAGAATGGGGAATTAATTACATCTTCCCATTAAAAAGCTTATTAAATATATAAGCACATTCATGCTCATTTCAAACAGGGTTCACCTTGGCCCTTAACATCGAGTGAATAAAGGAAGGCAATGGGAATTACTTGTGTTCCCAAAATGGAAATCATAACCACTCCCCAAAAATTCAGTTTGGCAATTATGAACACAATGATTTCCACTGTAATAAAACAGTTACACAATATAGTGGCCCCACCAAAAACTAAAAGCTGGTAAGTTCACACCTGTCTTGAGGTAATTTCAATTTACATCACATATTTTAATGTGCCCTTATATGCACAAACAGCCTGGTCCAAAGACCCGTGTCATGCCTCTGAACTTCTTCGAGCAAAATTTTCACAGAATTATATCACTATCCCATTTCCATTTTAGCACTTTAAAAAGCAGATAAATTTGTTGGACCAAGTACAACTGAAGGACATTAGTCTGAGGGAATGTGGTTGAAAGAGTCCAGTTACCCTCTGAACTTTTGACTCAAGACAGAGGGGAAAACTTGCAAGGCTCTCAAAAATGAAGGTGCATTAATACTCTTAGATGAACCTTTTAAACTGTGAAATAGAAATGATGATCCTTTTTAGGCAATACTGGGGAAAACTACACTTGTATACACACAGTCACACCTTATTTAGAATCAGTTACAGGCACCAGCTCTCATGGAGGACTGCAGTAATGCCAATCTTCTCATTAGATTTTCCCAGCATTTTTTTCCCTAGCAAAAGCTATGGAAGTCTTTTTATAAAAGAAAGTCTATTTTTGTTTATTGACAACTAAAAAGGCAATTGAAGACTATAAACTTCCCATTTAAGTAACCAAACATTTATTGCCTTTGAAAAGCATTGGGAAATATTATTCTCATGACTTCAAAAACTACTTTGTTCCATCCTTATAATGTTCCTGTGTCTGCTTATTGATAAGCATATAAAAAATAAAACTGCAATCACTTTTTGACTTTAGCAGAAAGCTTACTAGAATGACACAATGCTATACTGAGGAGAAAAAAAATTAAATAATCGTTGCATTTCAAATTTTACTCATTTCATGTTCTAAGTGAAATACACAGAAAGTGACAGGTTTGTTAGTTTGGCACCACTATTTGAATGCTACTGTTTGAGTTGGGCACAGTACCTTTACTGTGACTGATGGCACTGCCTCTGCTTTCACCTCACTGTCAACGGCTTGCTGTGAAGAAAAAGATGAAAACAGTAAATTCAATGTTCCACATGAATGAGTGAACACAATGAAAGCAGTATTACTTTCCCACCATCAACTTGGTAAACACAGAATTAACATTAAAGGACTTATCATTCCTATGGTAAATTAAAATACACAAAACACGTTTTGGAGTTCTGCTTGAAAATGTAAAGTCTCTGTTTGAAATTGCCTGAAAAAAGGATAGCAAAAGGTCATGAATGTGGTGTGTATAAGAAACTAATACACTCTGATGTATATATGAATATTTGAAACTGTTTCGTTTGGCACACTACTTTCCACTGTGTATTTACTAAAATTCTGGAAATACCTTCTGCTATTCAGTAGGGAAAGGTGAATTCCAATCTGCCAATATATTATATACACACTACAGTATGTAATGTAAAATCATCACACACTATCTTCTAATTGAAATATACCTCAAACTCCAAAAGTAAATTATAGCAGGCACTTTGATACTCCTGCTAATTTCTATTTCAATAGGCAAGTCCATCTACTTCAAAATCCATCTTGACCTCTCAGTCTATTTTAATTTTATTTTATGCTTATATTTCATTTTGAAACAGGTCAGTCACTACAGTTAATGAAAATGTTCCTGTGTAAACTGTTATAAGGAAACACATCTCTCACTTCTGCTATAACACCAAATTACTGACTTGACCTTATACTTTCTCATTATAAAAGAGTAAATTAAAACCAGTGTAAGGTCCACATCTGCAAAGTTCCTAGGAAGTCAGGAGGCTCTCTGGGTTCTAGAAGCAGGATTTAAATCTGCACATTGTGTACCTGTTCCAGTTAAAAAAAGAGAACTGCTTTCATATTGGCTTGTCATGCTCACTGTTTCTGGTGACCATTGGCTGACCCTGAAGCAATAGCAGGGGCATAAAGAGAGGGACCCTTGGCATATTCAACTCTCAGAAATCACCTGGACATCCTGGATCAGAGGAGGTGGTAGTAAATAACCAGAGTGGTCCTCCACTTGCTTATCTAATCAGTTTCCATACAACTATATCCTCTTTGTCTTTACCACACACATTGCAATTCCAATCTTTTTACAAGTGCAGAAGCAGGAACTGAAAGCCTGTAGTTTTCCAAGGTCAATGTAGAAGCCCTAACAACATTCCTACACTTGCTTATTGAACTTTCCCCGTGAAGTTTCTCATCCAATTTTTACTTTCTAGATGGATACTGAAAGAATACACAGAAAAGCCAATCACACAGGAAACCAAGATATATGGGCAGCCTGAGGAAACAAAGATTCAGAGCTGTGGTTTGACTGATATATTAGTTACTTATATATGGCACAGACCAACTGTATCTGGAAGGCTGAGCAAGTGGGCACTGCAGCACTGGAATATTCCACGCCCCAAACAGTTCTAAGTGCTGTGACCACATCATTGCAGTGAGCCAAGGAGACCAGCACACTTTATAAAGAGGTCCCTTTATCATAGAAAAACATCCTTGTGTATTTTTTAAACAGTAAGCAGCTCTAGAAAATCAGTTTTGCACAAATTAGTGGCCAGAAATGGCCAATTACAGATGTTCTAGTGCAACAAATGTTCTGAAATGCTAAAAGTTTTAAGAGACAACATAAGCTCTCCCGAATCTTAATTTGAATAATTTTTTGTGAACCACTTATGTATACAATTTGAATAAACTAATTATGCTGCAACACCAGCAAATGTTGAATGATGGCTTGCCAGAGAAAGATTATTTTAGTGGTTTGAGTATTCTATCATTGAAAGATCCAAGAGTCACACTTCTACTATTTAACTTCTCATCAGTACAACTTCTCACCCTAAAGTTATTCCAGATAGTAAGTTCTCATTCACTTACATTTGCTTAGCCAAGAATATAAAGGTCTCCAAGTGCAAGATAATAAAGAATTTTAATAAGTCTAGTTAAAATCTTTAATAATAGTGTGTTCTAATTGATGGAAAACTGAGGGCTATGCAGCTCAGTCCCACTCCCACAAATATAAATACATAGTAATCACTATCCATAATCAATCATCATTTACTCATGTAATGAAACCAGCATTTTCAGAGTCATTTCCTTTTTATACAGATACATACAGATTCTGCATCCAAATCAGGAGAAACTTCTGCTGTGACAGTTAGATCTCTCTGTTTTTCAGATTCAGGCAAAATATCTCAAAGGAAAAGAAAAAGCAAATCAGTTCTTCTTCAACAAACATGCAGCTACATTTCTAAAAATAATAAAATTTCAACAGCATCAAGTTTTGTATTTACATCTCTCCATCTACTAGTGTAAAGAAAAAAATAGCAATGCATATGATTTTTGAAACCTCCAGAGAAGCTTCCCAGTTTTATTAGATTTCTGAAGACAACCTAAACCTGGATCACATTCTGGATTTCTGATTTATGTATGGGAAAGGATTTAGATCCATTCCATAACAAGATTTTACACCTAATACCCATTATCTTCAGAGACTGCAAAGTATTTTTAAACTTTTGTCCTCACATACCTATGCTAACACACCTATAATAAAGAACTACCTCCAAAACAACACACCATACACCTCCTGGCACTTTCATCTAAATAAATTAATGATGAATACACTAGACAAAGAAAGATGCTGAGTCTAATGCAAGCCCTCTGCATAAGAAGGTATAGGAATGTTTTAGTATAGAACACTACATAGGGCTTGGTTACAATATATTACCAGATGATTTCCAGGACTGTCAAAATACAAAGCAAGGGATGCTATGAACTTATTTGTAACCTATTGTATAAAATCTTACATAGATTCATATACGTAAAAAAAGATGTACTAATTATAAGTTTAAATACCGTGAGGAATTACATAACCTCCTTTAGACAGTCCAGAAGCCCAGCTCTAGGGTATTTGCATTTCTCTGAAAAGAACTTCCACTTTTTAAGACTAAATGTATTGGAAAATGAAAACTCCAAACAGGAAATGTATAATTTCTAAATAAGAACAAGTAAGGACTTGATGTAAAGGGGAAATTAAGATACTGATCAAATAATTGAGATCATAAGCGTATTCAGAAAGCTGAAAAAATTTTATTATACACATGGTCCTAAAAATGACCCAGAACTAGTAGACAGCACATTATCTCTTCCTAATAAGAGGGTCAAGGGAAAATATTGTGACAAAGACAGAACATAAGATTTCATTTTCTTGTGCTCAGACTAAAATACCTCCCCTTGGTACAAGGAAAAGAAGCAAAACCAAAACACGTTTTTCCAATACCATCTACAGAAGAAGTTTATGCTGTTTCATATTGCCACAGCCACAACCAACTGGTTCTCCCAAGTACACACAGCACTGCCCAACCCATTATTTTTCTATCCCTTCTCTTCAGGTTGCTTCTTCAAGCAAACTACGATGCAACTTCTGTCATAGTCATTTTTCTATTAGAAGTAGCACAGAGATCACAAACAAAGTTTACATCTAAGTATCAGCATTTCATTGCTATTAAACTGAGCCAAAACACATATGTTTAATCACTTATGTCATCCAGACTGATGCAAGTAACATCAGATCTAACTCAGTGTAACAGTTAAGACTTTAAAATATTTCATCAGTTTATAATGTAAATCCCCATTCTTCAGAATGTATAAAACAGTTTAAGTTCAACAGTTTAATGGTCAGCACTGGACAGAAATAAAAGACATTTATGGAAACAGCTACTCTAAGGGTTTTTTAATATGATGACCTAATTCTAAATACCTTCCACGTCCGAAAGTCAAAACGAAACAAAGAAAAATTATTTCCATATAAGGTCAGATATTTTCAAAACAACACAAGCTCTACTGCACAAGTGTGAATTCAGAAGACAGAAAAGTTAACAGGTCGTTTTAAAGATCATGTTCAGGAGAAACTTAATGGCAACCAAGGCTCAAGGCTTTGAGAAAAACGCCATAAAGCAAAAAGGCCAAAATACCTGAAACTGACTGTAACCCCTCATAAATCAAATGTTTTGTTGTAAAAAAAAGGTTCTCACAAGTTTTACATCCGGTTAAAGCCAAACACAGCATTAGAGCATCTCTCGACAATGGAAAGATCATTCTTAAACACTCATCTGAAAACATCACTTAAATCAGATTAGACAATACTGAGGAGGGAAATTAAGAGGAAGAGAGAATGATGAAAAGATCAACAATATTCTCAGTAAACTTGTCTATCATACTGTGACAGCTATTACAACATTTTAAAAGGACAGCTACAGTTCCTTTCTCTCTCTCCATCTCCCACACAATATGTTAAGACTAACAGGTAGAATTTAATTCCCTTCAAATGGATTTCTCCCTTCCATTGTGCTTTTCTCTCCTTTGGTTATGACAGCCAGACAAAATTGTCAAATACTTATAAAGAAGAGTTGTGGTCAAAGTCAATGGAATTTATCCACATCTATATGCTTATATAATACATTTCTGGGTTTGGAAAATCAAAACCTGACAATATCACAATAATGGATGAAGTTACATGTAATTACAAAATAAACAAATCTTTGACTTAGAGAATCAAACTCACGACTGCAGATAAATAATTTCCTATTTTCCAGGAAGTTCAACTGTGTGCTTTCTCCCATAGAAAGCCACGACTATTTCTTTAACACATTCTGAGAACTCAGTGTCATCAGGAAAAGATTTTAATTTGATCTTTCTACTTGTCTAGGATTTTTCCATAGTTCCCTGTAAAATCACATACTTCAATTCACTGTTCAAGTCAGATACACCATTTAAAAACCCAGTTACAAAAACACAAGCTTTGAAGCTCCTTAGAAATGATGTGCCTTTACTCCAACAAAATCAATGCAAGTTATTAGCAATGTTTGTCAATTCCAAAATTCATCATGATCAATTTTTTGGGTATTGATCTCTCTCACTATGTTCTTCAAAGACACTTCTGGAAAAAATTAGAAGAATTGCTTTAACAAAAATCATTCTTTATTAATTTCATGACTCAAGAAGTCATTTGTAATAATAAAACAGAATTTGGCAATACTTTTGCTTTCTCTGAAGCTTAGGAATGTCAGACTGTTGAAATTCTTCAGGTTTTCTTGCCTTTGGGTAGTACATGCACTGTCAGTTTTTCCTGTGAACCCTTGCACTAGGGAGAATTATCTGCAACCTGACATGAACATCTCAAAAGTTCCAACCGGCATTACAAAAACACAAAGAAAAACCCTTCACCCAAGGGCCTTACAGTCTAGGATTGTTTGCATGCTTTTTTATTAAAAGCTCAACTTTATTTAATATTAAATTTCCTATAGAAATGCATTCATGTTTAAAGTCTGAAAATAAAACAAAATATTTTAAAGTACTAAAAGGAAAATCAGATGGATAAAAGTACATAAAAATACAGAAAAGGAAGAAGTGTACCTTGCGTTTTTGTGGCCTCCCTGATGATTTTCTGAAGCTCTTTCATTTCAGCATTCATTTCTTCATAGTTTATTTCCCTAGACTCAACCTTAGGAGCCTGGAAGATTGAAGGATCAGTTCCAAGGTATGAACACTGAAGATGCCCATCATCACTCAGAGTGACTATAACACCCTTCAAGTCCCTGCACAAAGGAAAATCAGGCTCAGAAATTGCAAAGAATCACAGAAGTAACATTGAAAAAATGCTGCTTCTACTGTGACATCTACAAATACAATAGAACTGTTCTTAATAACATCCCTTGGCCAGAAAAAAACAACAGTATTTATTCTTCAAATTTTTCATTATTATTACTCCCACTTATTGCAATCACACCTAAGAACAAATTTGTGTTAGACAGATGGCTAAAACAACTCAATCTGGGAATAGAAAGGATCAGAACAAATAAGCTGAATAGACAGCTGTAAACTATTTTACTAACAAAGTGCTACTTGAGTTTTTTGAGAAAAATGGTTATTTAGGTGGGTATGAGGGAAAAGGAATTTGCTGAATGAAATATCTAGCAACAGAAGGGAAGGGAAGGGAAAGGATGTATGAGAAGAAATCAGGCACGGATGGAAAATGCTCAGTGAAGACAGAGGTAGAGGTCTGATGGTATCAATAGCTCCCCACACCAATACCCTGGCTGCTACAGCAGCTCCTGTGCTGCTTCAAACCCCAGCTGGCTGTTCCCTGTCTTTCAGAAGGGAAACCACATGGATCCCATTCTCCTTACACTCCTCTGAATCGATACAAATGAGTGTTTTATTAGCTACACCATAGTCTTTTCTCCCAGGGGAACAGAACTTCAGTGCTCCTACAGAAAGCTCACTCATTTTGTTTATCTGATCTGTACAGTGCAAATCCAAGGTTTAGGAAAGTATTTAACAAACTATGAGACAATAGGGAGTCCTGCCAACATTTTGCTTCAGTGGAAGGTTCTTCCTAAACAGAAGAGAAACTGAACAGTAAAGAACAACTAGTGCACATGTTAAAAGCAAAAGTTAAGAGAAAGCTAACTTCACTTTATTTTTCAAAGTGCTTACTCATAATTAAATTAAAAGCCCATATTCATTTTCACAGTCACAAAGTAACACAGTCATTCCAGTAATTCTCTCTTATTCCATACTTAGAATATCTTATAGCAGATACTGCCTCTGCCTCAGATACAATTGCAATATAAAGAAAAGATAGATCAAATTTAATTCCTAGATATAAAAAAGTGATTTGGATAAGAAAGCCTATCCTATTAATTAAACATCTGTAAGAATATTGCATATATTGCATTTATATATGTTCATACAGAACTAACAAAAATTCTTTTAACTGATACCTTTCAAGTGCCTCCTCCAGTACAAATAAATATACAATAAAAGCCAGACAGCCGTATAAAAGAAATAGAATTCTCTCTGGTTTCCTATGCTGTCTTGTAGCCTGGCTCCACAACACCCGGATAGGAAACCTCATTCCAAAACTTTCCATGGTAATAGTAATTCTGAAGGCAAACGGGTGTGACAGATGAATTTTGATAACTGATGGTCCAGTTGGACCATCCAAAATGACTGTTTATAGCACACCAAGGCTACAATCCTGGTGGTGGTTTCACAGCTGCAACCAAATAACATGGAAAATCTCTGCTGCACCTGAAGTCATCTGAACCGTGCACAATGACATTATGTACAAAGCAGTGAAGGGCACTACAAAAACAAGTAGTTGCCGTAAATAAAGTTGAGCTTTCTCTTTCTACAGAAAGAAATAAACCTCCTTGTTGACCTATGTATGGAAACTGCTATTTTTGGGCAACAGGTATCCACAGCTGGCCCTCTGCAGAAAATATGCAAATCTGGAACAGAAAGCACATAAAAGGGTTCTGTTCCCCTTATCTACTATATAAGCTCATCTTAGTCAGAAACAATCCTCTCTTTTGGGGCTACTTATTGCCACAGAGAAGATTCCAGCTACTGTTGCAATCTTAATGTGTGTTAGTGTTCCTTATAAAAAGTGTAATAGGAAGCCAAGAGTCCCCCAGCAAACACTTTAAAAAAGAAAGTAGAAGACTTAGCACTGATTTTCAACTTTCATACCCACTACTTGTGTTAGTAGCCATGGCCTATTTGCAACCTGTAAGCTCTGGGCTTGCACCCCAAAGCGGCTTCTGACAAATTGTAAACTCTCAAGAGGAACTGGAACTGAACATGAATCCTGGTTTCTCTGGTTGCTTGAATATTTGTTGTCAGCTATAGCTGGTGTCTTTGCTCAGGACTGGGTCTGCTGCTGAAATCACACACAGAACAGCTCATTCAAGATTTCCTACGTCCCCAGAGCTCTGCAGAACACACATCTGTGCTACATTTACAGAACACTGATGGCACATGCAACAAATACATTGGGCTAACCCCGAGTTCTGTGGATGAACAATGCTAGGAGACAGACTACTGTGAATACTTGAACCACAACACTCTTGCTAAGGTATGCAAGTAACACCAAATGTATAGGACTGTGTTACTGCCTGCCACATGGTTGCAAGGAGCTTTGCTGCACCCATGACCAATATGGCAAAGTCATTGGGTAGTGTTGAGGCTGATGCTGTCACACTCACAAACACACTGCTACGCACTTTGCCAATAAATTACAGAAAGTAATTACCTTGTTTTATTTTTTCTTAATGGACAACAAGAGAAACAGCATCATGAGTCTGTTCCACAACTGGAGAAAGAAAACTGACATCTGAAAACCAGACAATTACTAAAATTTACCAAAAATGGATTTGGACTATCTTAAAATTTCTTTCTTGAGGTTTTGCATTTGTTAATCTAATAAGGAAAGATCCATAAGAACTTCTGAGTGTAAATCAAAAGGGCATGAAGAAATATAGTTATACTGTTAGCAATAAATCTTGGATGATATACTACTAAAGTTTAAGACATTCAAAAGTGATTTGTAAATACAGGCCTTCCTATGTACCTCTAAGCTGGCAGTCATCTGCAGCTAATCAGTCTATCAAATGAGATCAACTTAAATCAGTGAGGTGATCTCCCTGTATAAATTATGCTTTCCTTAACTCCTGAATTTATGTCAGCATTACAGAAAGCAACATGACATCCCTGAGGTCTGCACTATCTCAAAGACAAAAGCATCAGTGTAAGAAAGCAGTATTACAAATTACACTTCTCCTTTTCTTCAGTTACTCTTCTGCTGGGTCCCAAGAAGATTGTTCCACATGAAACACACAGAGATATTCAAAAGCCTTTTCCAGTATTCTCTCTGAGTTAAAAGCCATCCATGAATTTGTACACCAATAGAAACAATATTGTAACCCGTTATAACACGTTTTTATAGACTATATTAATTTCTCTGTTGGAATGTTTGTCAGCCATTCAAAATTCCTTTATTTTCTCAATCTTTTATAACAGTGGTTAAAGGCAGCAGGAGGAGAAGCACCTTTAGCAGCTTTATAGTAGTTTCCCCACAGCTACTGCACTCACACAACATCCCTGCAAATACCATTACTTCATTTGGCCCATTTTGCACACAATCTAGAGTTTCAATTACTTATTAAATTTATTTTATTGTAAACTTTTCTTTTACTATGTATCATACAACAGTCAGAGTAAAGGCAAATCTAAGGGGACACTTTAATAGTAAGGGATTCAAAAGTATACAACAAATTATTCTGATCTCTAAAATAACTTCACAATACAAAGCAACTCCTGCAAACATATGGCAATAATTTGTAAAACTACTTTCATTGGATTCAGGATAATAATAATTGCATATGTTTTTTGTAGGTCTTCTCTTACTAAACAAATTGCTCACAACATAATTCTTGAAGAAATTACAATGCTTTGCATGCTTCCAGTTATATGATGCCAAACTGATGGCTCAAACAATTGACTTGGAATCTGTAATTCTGAGCCCTACCTGAATGACTGAAATAGACAATTCTTAGGATAAAGTCTGGTTATTGACACTATTTAAAGCTTTAATTATTTATATTTATAATAGCTCATGAAACTTCAATTTCAGAAGTACTCCTAATTGATATTACTCATCCCAACCATTTTAGAAAAGCAGATTCTTTGCAATCCTACTTTCTGTTCCTTATCAATAATGTATTATTTCAAAACTACTAAACTAGGAAACAAATTCCCTCATCGTGCTCAAGTATTTTGAATCCATTTTTCTGCTCAATTTATCAACCTTCAATGCAATTATATGCAAGAGCATCTCTTAATAGCACTTTTTACTTTAGTGCTTTTGAAAACCCAAGTTGTTCTAAGTTCCATTTCAATGTCATTTTAAGCTGTAAATGTGTGAAACATTTGATAAAATGCTGAAGGAAGATCAGACTAGGAGTAATAAATTATAAGAATTTTCTAACATGAACCAAAAGGCCCGTCTTGCTCATACTAAACACAGACCAAAAATCTAAAGTACACCCACAGCTGAATATTCAAATTACAGCCATTTTGACTCAATGCCAACTACTGCTGATTTGTAATTGGTTCTGTGTACCTGTGGAGCACCCTCAGGCTCCTCGGAAGTGCCTTCCTCAGCAAAAATATCTTAAGTAAAGCTTCATATGTAAGCCTTCCCCATTCTGCTACTACACATGCAAACAGTCTAATTGATCTCAAAAAGTCTATTTATATTATGTATTTAACATGCTTTGCAAACTGTGCAGAAGGCATGAAAACATAACATGTAGTGTTCAAATATAAATGTTTAACAATAGGTAATTATACTGAGTATCATTAAATGGTAAATAATTTGTGCTGCTGCTTTACAGAAGAGCATTCTTCATCTTTCCTATTCATGTGATACCTTAGGATTGCTGATCTTAACAAAATACTAGACAAAAATCTAGTTTAAAAAAAAAGGTACATAAGAAGGAGAAAGAAAGGAAACAATTTCATCTTGATAGCCAGTGAAAAATCATTTTAAAAAACAGAATATATGAGCAGAATAAATAGTCAATATTTATCCACTCTTTTTAACTCTGAAATGCGGAGACTCAGAACTGAGTAAACCTGAATTTGGACAGTGTTACCATATTAAATGCCTGAAGAAGTTTCACTCACTGCTTGGGAGTGAGAATATCCTCACTAGCAACTTTACATCGTGACACCACACAGCAAAACACCAAACTAGTCAGCACCTCGTTGCAGGGCAAAATCAGACAAGTCTTTAGCTTGGGTAGTTCTCCTTGTGTAGAACCAGATTGAAAGAGATTCTTTGCCTTAAAGGCTGAATGACAGCCACAGACCAAATAAAAAGGAGCACCTTCCATCCAACGACACAAAACACAAAATTTAAAATGAAAAAGAAAAAGAGAAAATTAATTGTTTTTACTTTTACTGTCAAGTTAAAAACTAACACTACTCAGAAAGTTTGTGTCTCCTCTGGCAGACCAGCACTGCCACCTGCCGGGCAGCCCAACAGGGTTAGTTCAACATCTGGACAGTTCAAACGAGTTAGGATTTAACAGTGCATTAAGTAGGACAGACACCTCTGCACAACATAACCTGGCTCCTCCAGGCAGCGAACACCAGGTACAGGCAGGATAGATATGCAATTTAAGCTCACGCTGCAAGTTACATGTAAAATGAACTTCTGTCTGAAGGATTAACAAACCTGGCTTTTTGTTGTTTTCAATATAAAATCAAAACTATTTCAAGAGCAGTGAAGGTTTAATTTAAAAAGTAAAATCTCCACCTATACAAAATGAAGCATTAAATTAAAATTAGTACGTGTTACAGTAGAATAAAAACAGAATATTCAGAGTGATAACACAGGCCCTCCAGAAATATATGATCTTGCTTTAAGCAAAAACTAAAGCACACTGAGGTATAACATGTTCAAGGAAAAGTTTGTAAGTTCCACATTGCATTTCTTATTATCACCATTCCATATATAAGACATTTAGTGGCATTATCTGAATTAAAAGTGAATGTGAGGACAGACAAGAAAGTATCATTACTTTAGATAAGAGTGTAGCCTCTATGTTAGAGCCCCAAATAATAAGAAACACGAGAAATTACATTTTGATTTCATTTGTGACAGTACCAGCATTAGCAATAAGAAATAAATTAGGATTGTGACACACATAAAACATCTCCACGCTTTCTTCAGTCTTAAAGCATATTCTGCATTTGCACCTCCTTCACCTGAAGTCTAAAAGTCTATTGCCAGGCCAAGCTCCGTCACTGGCAGCTTCCAAAGACTATCCCAACAGTCATGGCATTGCAAATATAATATATGGAGGGCACAGAAAGTGCATCCTTCATCTAAACCTCCTCTTCTCACACTTCACAATAAGACAGTGGGTAGAGTCCATGTGACTCCAGGCAGGCTGGAGAGGCCCCCAAGCATCTCTGCTTCCAACATAAAGGGAGGTGAGGTGCTCTACTGTTAACGCTCTAGTAAGTTTACCATTTTAGATAAAAGATTAGTATTCCTAACTGTTGGCTTTATACAAGATAGTATTAGACAGTACACAAGGAAACTTAGGTTACACACAGATTACAAAGATGTTAACAGGAATAACCAGGATGTGACTTTACTACAGATTTATTCTGAGAGGTTTGAAGAGGTACATAATTTTTAAAATACTTAAGTCAAATTAGTTTACATCTCTTTCTCCTCACAAACCTGAAAATTCACCAGCATTTCAGTAAGGAAAAAGTAAGTACCCTATTCATTTTAGCAATACTTATCATTATCCCCTCACTCTGTCTTGTAAAGAGCAAAGCTGCTTTTTCAAAGCATCTCTAGCACCTTGCACTGCTAGATGACTTTCAGCTCCATAGCTTAACATAAATGTCCTCCATGCTGGTCCTTGTATGAAAAAACGTTTTTCATCAACAGCCTGAGACTCTGTAAAACTGTTCTTGAAACAAGATGTCCAGCACTTCCATAGGCAGAGCAAG